>NC_064626.1:73316026-73917097 GCF_023864275.1 Schistocerca cancellata | reverse complement strand
GAATACCCGTTTATCATCCGCATTTTTTATTTATTTATTTCTATTTTTATTTTTATTTTTATTTTTATTATTTTTTTTTTTGTGTAGTAATTTTAAAGGCCAGTAGTGTTTTAAACACAAGGTGTGCAGCAATAACCCCAAAACCACTGATGAGCAGAAACAGCCATTCAGGACGTCATCGGCAGCATCGATGTCCTGATACTTCAGCATGTCATGCAGAATTTCGTTAGTCGTCTGCGCATATCATCGCCAATGATGGCAGGCATATCGAAAATGTCATAACTTAAATGTGAACATATTTAGTTACGTTTACATAGTGAATAAATCGTGTGCAGGTCGTAGTTTGTGCGTAATTTAATTTTTTGTTCAAATGGTTCAATAATTGCCGACCTGTATAAAGTACCTTTCACAAAAAGCAAAGTGAAAAATCCACTTGTTTTAGCGTACTTCACTGCTTTTCCTGCAGCAAAACAAGTTGGATGTTTATTCCTCAATGGTCAAATACGTTGTCCGTATAACTGTTTATCTCTTGTGTATCACGCTTCAGTGTGTGTGTGTGTGAATGAACTATCGTAGCATCAAGATCTAGCAGCTCAACCCCTCTCCTTCGTCTCGTTCCCTTTCCGCCTCCACCCTCCCCCTTTACGGGCTCCATGCACAGGAGAATAAATAAATAAATAAATAAAAACCTACAGCAGAAATATGGATTCACATTGCTGAAGTTCTTACTGCATGTAGAATCTGAAGTGGGCCTTCAAGCAACAGACGATGTCAAACACTTAAAGACAGCATTATACAGGGCAACCCACGGATCCTGGAATACACAGTATGGATCAGGATATGTGTGCACAATAACAAGCCATGCCGCTGACGTCAGAGTGAACCCAACCAGCGCTCAGTAGCCTGCAGCTGCTACGTGATAACTACATTTACGAGTGAAAACAACGCTGTTTATGGCAGTGTGAATTTTTATTAGTAACTGGCGATTTCGTACAGACTGACACCATAATTATCATCATATTGAGGAATATTTTTAGAGTAAGGTTTTAAGGGAAAACTAATGGTTTGCCGCGTGATAGCCAATTGTACTAAGCACAAAAGACAAATAAGAAAGTTAGGAATTAAGTTTCATACATCACCTAAACACAATGAGACGAAACTGAAATGGATAAATGCTTATAAACATACAGAATAGAGATTCGTTTTCAGTTGAAAATGCTTGTGGTGCTCAATACATTTTACTGACTCGGATTATGAAACGGATTTGCAACGCAAGTTGAAGACTCACTCTGTTTCAATACAAAATCTATCATCTTCCGGTGCTGATTTATGGCGTAGCAAACCTAATAATGAGAGAAATATTCTGACATAAAAACGAAGTTACTGTAAGAAAGTGGAACATATTTTACAAGTAAATACGTTACCGACTGATGAAGAAATTACTACTAGACGGAACGTTAACCTTGAAAATAAACTCACCTGTGAATACGACACCGCGGTTTCATGCCAGCAGTTAGAAATTATGGAAACAGAAATAAAAGATCTTACGCAAAACAACGCAGATTCATTGAATCGTCTCTGGCGATGTACCGCTGAGTAACTGAAAGTAACCATGTTCAGAGCGTGAGTCAGGGTTCTTTTTCTGACAGTCAACAGCAAGTACTTATGTGCTAACTGGTGTACTTATGTACTAACCGCTCATCTGAAGATACTGCAAAGGCTGCAACTTTATATTGCGTATCTTATAAGCGTTATCTTTTTATCAGGCTTTCACTGTATGGTATTTCGTAAGGACATGCACTTTCGTCATAATGAAAGCTATCCAAAAGGAAAAAATGCAAAGATTGTAAGTGAACTGAACAGTGACCCGGCTTTCCAAAATGGAAAGAGAAAACCTGTTAGTATAGTTACAGAGTTTTAAAAGACAATGCAGGAAGTTTACAGATGATGTTTACAGATGAGGTATGGTTCCGTCAGACTATATGAAACAAAACAGCAGATACTGGGCTGGTGTAAGTCCTCATATCATTCACGAAACACGACTGCATGATGAAAAGGTTGGAGTATGGTGCGCGGTGTCATCTTCTGGGATTGTTGGCCTCATTTTCTTTGGTACGACTACAGTTTATACGGACACCTTCTGGATGACGTTGAACTTACAGAAGGTTATTACCAAGAAGATGGAGCAGCATGCCACATGTCTAATGCCTCCATGCAACATATAGGGTAAATTTTACCCTATATTTCCATTTCACTTAACGGACCCCCACTGCATTTATCCCCTCTACAGATTTCCTAGCGGTCTGCATCTACATCTACGTGATGACTCTCCTGTTCACAAAAACTGCCTGGCGGGGGGTTCAATGATCCACCTTCAAGCTGTCTCTCTACCGCCCCACTCTCGAACGGCGTGTGGGAAAAACGAGCACTTAAATTTTCCTGTGCGAGCCCTAATTTCTCTTATTTTAACGTGATGATCATTTCTCCCTATGTAGGTAGGTGCCAACAGAATGTTTTCGCAATCGAAGGAGAAAACTGATGATTGAAATTTCATGAGAAGATCCCGTCGCAACGAAAAACGCCTTCGTTTTAATGATTGCCACTCCAATTCACGTATCATGTCTGTGGCACTATCTCCCCTACTACTACAAAACGAGCTGCCCTTCTTTGTACTTTTTCGATGTCATCCGTCAGTCCCACCTGATGCGAATCCCACACCGCTCAGCAATACTCCAGAATAGGGCGGACAAGCGTAGTGTAAGCAGTCTCTTTAGTAGACCTGTTGCACCTTCTATGTGTTCTGCCAATGAATCGCTGTCTTTGGTTTGCTCTAGCCACAACATTAGCTATGTGATCGTTCCAATTTAGGTTATTTGTAATCCCTAAGTATTTAGTTTAATTTACAGCCTTCAGATTTGTGTGACCTATCGCGTAATCGAAATTTAGCGGATTTCTTTTAGTACTCATGTGAATAACTTGACACTTTTCTTTATTCAGGGTCAATTGCCACTTTTCACACCATACAGATATCTTATCTAAATCATTTTACATTTCGATTTGGTCATCTGACGACTTTAAAAGGCGGTAAATGACAGCATCATCTGCAAACAATCTAATAGGGCTCCTCAGATTGTCTCCTATTTCGTTAATAGAGATCAGAAACACTAGAGGGCCTATAACACTTCCTTGTGGAACGCCGTATATTACTTCCGTTTTACTCGATGACTTTCTGTCTTTTTCTACGAACTCTGACCTTTCTGACAGGAAATCGCGAATCCAGTCGCACAACTCAGGCGATATTCCATAG
The DNA here is from genome assembly GCF_023864275.1 of Schistocerca cancellata. NCBI lineage: Eukaryota > Metazoa > Arthropoda > Insecta > Orthoptera > Acrididae > Schistocerca > Schistocerca cancellata. The sequence continues at coordinate 73,913,790 of NC_064626.1, read as the reverse complement.
ACACGCAGTTTGGTTACAAGACGCTTGTGAGGAACGGTGTCGAAAGACTTCTGGAAATCTTAAAGTATGGAATCAATTTGACATCCCCTGTCGATAGCACTTATTATTTCATGAGTATAAAGAGCTAGTTGTGTTTCGCAAGAACGATAGTTTCTGAATCCGTGCTGACTATGTGTCAATAAATCGTTTTCTTCGAGGTACTTCATAATTTTTGAATATAGTGACTTCACCGCTGATATCGCGCAATGTAGGTATTGATTCCATCTTGCCACTGGTGTGCTTTACGGATGACCAGAATCTCTTTGGGTTTTCTACCAGATTTTTAGACAGTTTGGCTATGGAAATTATTAAAAGCATCTCGCATTGAAGTACGAGCTATATTTCGAACTTCTGCAGAACTTTGCCGGTCTTGGGAATTTTGCGGTCTTGTAAATTTGGCATGCTTTTTTCGCTGCTTCTGCAACAGCGGTCTGAACCGTTTTGCGTAACGTGGAGGATCAGTACCATCACTTATTGACTTATATCTCACAGTTGCTGTCGATACTATCTCTCTGAAATTCCTACTACGCTTAAGCTTCCGCCATTCCATTCGCCGCTAGCAGAACGTTATCCCGTCGTTGACTATTGTTTTTCTCACGGGGACTTCCCCGTTGACAGTCCCCTCCCGGAGATCCGAATGGGGGACTAGCCCGGAGTGTTTTAATACACTCGTGGAAATGGAAAAAAGAACACATTGACACCGGTGTGTCAGACCCACCATACTTGCTCCGGACACTGCGAGAGGGCTGTACAAGCAATGATCACACGCACGGCACAGCGGACACACCAGGAACCGCGGTGTTGGCCGTCGAATGGCGCTAGCTGCGCAGCATTTGTGCACCGCCGCCGTCAGTGTCAGCCAGTTTGCCGTGGCATACGGAGCTCCATCGCAGTCTTTAACACTGGTAGCATGCCGCGACAGCGTGGACGTGAACCGTATGTGCAGTTGACGGACTTTGAGCGAGGGCGTATAGTGGGCATGCGGGAGGCCGGGTGGACGTACCGCCGAATTGCTCAACACGTGGGGCGTGAGGTCTCCACAGTACATCGATGTTGTCGCCAGTGGTCGGCGGAAGGTGCACGTGCCCGTCGACCTGGGACCGGACCGCAGCGACGCACGGATGCACGCCAAGACCGTAGGATCCTACGCAGTGCCGTAGGGGACCGCACCGCCACTTCCCAGCAAGTTAGGGACACTGTTGCTCCTGGGGTATCGGCGAGGACCATTCGCAACCGTCTCCATGAAGCTGGGCTACGGTCCCGCACACCGTTAGGCCGTCTTCCGCTCACGCCCCAACATCGTGCAGCCCGCCTCCAGTGGTGTCGCGACAGGCGTGAATGGAGGGACGAATGGAGACGTGTCGTCTTCAGCGATGAGAGTCGCTTCTGCCTCGGTGCCAATGATGGTCGTATGCGTGTTTGGCGCCGTGCAGGTGAGCGCCACAATCAGGACTGCATACGACCGAGGCACACAGGGCCAACACCCGGCATCATGGTGTGGGGAACGATCTCCTACACTGGCCGTACACCACTGGTGATCGTCGAGGGGACACTGAATAGTGCACGGTACATCCAAACCGTCATCGAACCCATCGTTCTACCATTCCTAGACCGGCAAGGGAACTTGCTGTTCCAACAGGACAATGCACGTCCGCATGTATCCCGTGCCACCCAACGTGCTCTAGAAGGTGTAAGTCAACTACCCTGGCCAGCAAGATCTCCGGATCTGTCCCCCATTGAGCATGTTTCGGACTGGATGAAGCGTCGTCTCACGCGGTCTGCACGTCCAGCACGAACGCTGGTCCAACTGAGGCGCCAGGTGGAAATGGCATGGCAAAGCCGTTCCACAGGACTACATCCAGCATCTCTACGATCGTTTCCATGGGAGAATAGCAGCCTGCATTGTTGCGAAAGGTGGATATACACTGTACTAGTGCCGACATTGTGCATGCTCTGTTGCCTGTGTCTATGTGCCTGTGGTTCTGTCAGTGTGATCATGTGATGTATCTGACCCCAGGAATGTGTCAATAAAGTTTCCCCTTCCTGGGACAATGAATTCACGGTGTTCTTATTTCAATTTCCAGGGGTGTATTTCGACAATGGAGGTATCAATTACATGTCACATGTCCTGTGGAGAAACATTATGTGTATTTAATGTACTGGCTATCATTGTTGAATCTTCCTCCAATTAGGGCCAGTTTCCAGGCCTGGAAGCAAGAGGGCGCCCTGAACATCTGTTCGTTCCTCCCTCCTTTTTTGACAAGGCGGTCGGCAGAACGAGGGTGACTTCGGTCGCCATTTCTGGTGATTTTTAATCAGAGTTTAGGGAAAGACTGGGTTTTAAGCCTGGACCTCGGACGTTTTTTCATAGTCAGATGACATCCATTGAAGTTCATCGTTGCATCGTCCACTTCGTTTTCTATTACAGAGGGCAGCCAGCCCTGTGACAGAACGCGGTACCCACTGGACCTTGGCTCTCCTCCAGCTACAGAGCACGCACTCGGAACGACGAAACTCGCTTGACTGGAATAACAACAAATTCAATTTGTTATTAAACATAAAAAATACCCGTAACCTGTCTTCTCCCAATAGAGCCCATAATTCAAAGGCGAACCTTGCGTAATTGGAATAATAATAAATTTAATGTTTTTATTATTTGTAACTAGTGATGGGGAGCTCGTGAATGAGTCGTTCAAATGAACGCTTCACTCCTGTGAAGTGTGAACTAACCATTCAATTTCAATGAACTGGTACTTCAAACTCTTCACAGATAGCACACTCCACACTTTTTTCTAGTTCACTCACTCTCTTCCCCTCTCCCTCACCCACGTCACTCCTCCTCCCATCACTTCACTCCTCCCTGTCCTGCCTGTCGACGAATCACGCGGTGTTAGTGGGGAACGATAGGTTTAGGACGGGTGGAGGAGGTGAGGTGTGAGGAGAAGGCAGCGTCAGCTGCTACCTGCAGTGCTGACATCATTACCCGTGACTATTTGTGCAGTTAAACTTCGCGTCTACGGGTAGCCTACCGTTGGCAGCGCTTGAAGACAAATGAATATTAAAGATAGAAACGAAGTGGCTATCTGTGTGAGCACGCACAGCAAACATGAAAATAAAAGGTTTGTTAATAACACTGAAAGAGGGATTTTACCTGAAATCGTACCAGTGACTACAGGTGACAGTTTACGTTTTGAATCTAGTGGGTTATTATTGTCAACAAAAATAAAATCTACAGGAAAACTTCTGAATAATTACTTAACGTAGGTATATAGACTTTGTGACAGTGTTAAACATACTCATTCTATTTTGGATTAAATTTTAAAAGGAACATAAAATTGGACTGCATTTCGTTGGTAGCCCTATTTTTCAGTTCATGAATACAACAAATAATGTTTCATTTGGCAGATAAAGACTTTTTTGGGCGCTTCATGAGAAAATGTCGAGCAAGATTAAATGTAGTACCTTCTTTATATGTGACAGCCTTCTCTGTTTATCTTTCCTTTGTCCCCCTTTTTTTTCTTTATTGTCATTTTGAAACCTGTATACAGGCAGGCCTGCAGCAGCATACTACGCCGCTCTGTGGCCGCAGAGAAACACAAAAGATAGAAATGAAGACAATTAGAGAAAAAAGATGGTGGACATATAAACGGAGCCAAACACTTTTTAAAATACAAGGTGCCGTTCACGGGCGTAAAGTCCAAGATAAAATTGTTCAGACACTTGGACACAGACAGAAACGCCCTTTGTCCCCTTCGACCATGCTCTAACTCAGACGCTGTAAGAGCGTAAAACGTTGCGTGCACGTTACTGCATAGTTCCGCCATCTGTTGGTAAAATTGTGAAGTATTACGAAGCTTTATTGTACGAGCGAGGCGAAGCGAGCGTAGCAGCGGCTGAGCGGCGAATTGGGCAACTTCGCTAGGCTTCCGTACTTCACGAATGACCTACTTCATTTGAACGCTTCACGGCAAAGAGTGAAATGAATGAAGTACTTCACGGGAATGAACGAGTTCGACCCACCTCTATTTGTAACCAATACCCACGTCCTGCCCCTATGGTGGACAGACCTAAAATGGCGAAAGTCGCATCATTCGAATAATAATATAATCAATTTTTTATAACAAACAAACTAGAACCTCTCTATATGGTGCACAAACCTCGAATGAAGAGCCCAACACACCTGAACTGGTTGTAAAGGGTGAGGAGTGGTAGGGTCAGCTTGAATATTATTGTTCTAGAGGGACGGGCAGGGGTTTCCACTCATTTTAGTGTCTTCCCATTGGTCGAGAGATATAGGGAGATGGGAGGGATTTCCTGCCAATTTTATCTCACGTAAGTGTCCGACGACCACCTGACCAGTTGTATCGTTTTGTCTCGGCTCGATGGTGATGGTTGTCCCAGTCGAGATGACGTGGAACGGCGTCCGTCGATCACAGCGCCAATCTGTAACTATTATAAAAACAAACTACTCCCGCGGTTTGGTTATTTTTCGGATACTGTCTCTCAAGGCCGGCCGCTGTGACCGAGCTGTTGTAGGCGCTTCAGTCCGGAATCGCGCTGCTGCTACGGTCGCAGGTTCGAATCCTGTTTGGGGCATGGATGTGTGTGGTGTCCTTAGGTTAGTTAGGTTCAAGTAGTTCTAAGTCTAGGGGACTGATGATCTCAGATGTTAAGTCCCATAGTGCTTAGAGCCATTTGGACCATCTGCCTCTCAAAACTGGTGTCAACGTCCTCGATGGAGCAGCACGCCGGAGTGTGTGCGAACCAAAAGTCCTTTGGGTATTCGCGACAGGCTTTTCAGTTTACGCGAACTGGCTGATTGTATTTCTTATGCCCGGTTCGAGAATGGGTATTCGAACGTTGAAAATATAATGTCTTGAATCATCAACCCGTCACCCAAGCCGATGCCACGTTATGTTTTTGCGAGGATATTGAGTTGTTAATTATTATTCCGTCGTCAAGTTCTCGCTACGTCACGTATTCAACAACTACACGCTGTAATTCCAGAGATAACATACCCTTGAGTAATGTTCAGAGTGCGTCGTATTTCGGTGTAAACTTATTGCTGTTTACAGTTAAATTATCACTAAATCACTTATCACTTTTATGTTATCCGAAGAATCAGTAAACCCTTTAGTGACCAGTGGGAACTATAGTTCCCACTTATTTGTTTTCGCTGTAAGTTCAGTGGTGATCCATGTTCCCACTTCTAACTTGTGCTACCATCTCTGTTAGAGTGTGCTAACTATGTGTAGATTGTCAACAGTTAGGTGAAAGCCGTTGTATTTCTACATTGTGAGTCAATCAATGCAGAAGCGCAGTTCCCGCGTGAAAACTAGCCACTGTTTCGACCGCTACACCGTTTTTTGGATAGTGTGCTTTCCTTTTGCGTGTGAAGTGCCTTGTGTTGTATTTATCTACTTTTATATTTATGAGGGAGACAGTATTCGTGTATACTTGCTGGATTTGACTGAAAATTACATAAATATTACAAGGTAAGTTAGTGGAAACAGAAGTGAAGTACTCTGCCCATTGGCTGTGGCAGAGTGTAATAAAATAATGGGAGGCGTGGATAGTTGTGAACAGCTGTGTGAACGGTATGCTGTAGGCCGTCATTCATGGAAGTGGGGGCACAAACTGTTTTTCTTTCTTGTGGATTTGGCAGTTGTCAATTCCTACGTTATTTGGAAGCTACAGAAGAAAGAAGCAAACCAGCTAACATTTAGATCGTTCTTGGCAAGGCAGCTTATCTCTGACTTCTCAAATCGTAAGAGAAGAGGAAGGCCTGTTCATTTTCAAACACCAAAAAGAGTTGTGTCTCGAGTACCAGATGAAGTTTGTCTGAAGAAAGTTGGAACTCATTTCCCTACAAAAGGTACAACAAACAGAAGATGCCGCCAATGTAGCACCAAGAACAAAGAAAAGAGAACAAAGATAATGTGTAGCAACTGTCGTGTACCTTTGTGTGTAGCACCATGCTTCTCTAAGTTCCATAGTACATCACCTTAGTGAACTCAAAGGACAGTATGAACTAATACAAATATAAATGTAATGTTTAACATGTTTTTGTACTAAAAAATAAAGGAAATTACATCATCATCATCCTCATTTAAGACTGGTTATGCCTTTCAGCGTTCAGTCTGGAGCATAGCCCCCTTATACAGTTCCTCCATGATCCCCTATTCAATGCTAACATTGGTGCCTCTTCTGATGTTAAACCTATTACTTCAAAATCATTCTTAACCGAATCCAGATACCTTCTCCTCGGTCTGCCCCAACTCCTCCTACCCTCTACTGCTGAATCCATGAGTCTCTTGGGTAGCCTTGCTTCTCCCATGCGTGTAACATGACCCCACCATCTAAGCCTGTTCGCCCTGACTGCTACATCTATAGACTTCATTCCCAGTTTTTCTTTGATTTTCTCATTGTGGACACCCTCCTGCCATTGTTCCCATCTACTAGTACCTGCAATCATCCTAGCTAGTTTCATATCCGTAACCTCAACCTTGTTTATAAGGTAACCTGAATCCACCCAGCTTTCGCTCCCATACAACAAAGTTGGTCGAAAGATTGAACGGTGCACAGATAACTTAGTCTTGGTACTGACTTCCTTCTTGCAGAAGAGAGTAGATCATAGCTGAGCGCTCACTGCATTAGCTTTGCTACACCTCGCTTCCAGTTCTTTCACTATGTTGCCATCCTGTGAGAATATGCATCCTAAGTACTTGAAACCGTCCACCTGTTCTAACTTTGTTCCTCCTATTTGGCACTCAATCCGTTTATATTTCTTTCCCACTGACATTACTTTCGTTGTGGAGATGATAATCTTCATACCATAGTCCTTACATTTCTGATCTAGCTCTGAAATATTACTTTGCAAACTTTCAATCGAATCTGCCATCACAACTAAGTCAACCGCATATGCAAGACTGCTTATTTTGTGTTCACATATCTTAATCTCACCCAGCCAGTCTATTGTTTTCAACATATGATCCATAAATAATATGAACAACAGTGGAGACAGGTTGCAGCCTTGTCTTACCCCTGAAACTACTCTGAACCATGAACTCAATTTACTGTCAACTCTAACTGCTGCCTGACTATCCATGTAAAGACCTTTAATTGCTTGCAAAAGATTGCCTCCTATTCCATAATCTTGTAGAACAGACAATAACTTCCTCCTAGGAACCCGGTCATATGCCTTTTCTAGGTCTATAAAGCATAGATACAATTCCCTGTTCCACTCATAACACTTCTCCATTATTTGCCGTAAGCTAAAGATCTGGTCCTGACAACCTCTAAGAGGCCTAAACCCACACTGATTTTCATCCAATTGGTCCTCAACTAATACTCGCACTTTCCTTTCAACAATACCTGAGAAGATTTTACCCACAACGCTTATTAAGGAGATACCTCTGTAGTTGTTACAATCTTTTCTGTTTCCACGTTTAAAGATTGGTGTGATTACTGCTTTTGACCAGTCTGATGGAACCTGTCCCAACTCCCAGGCCATTTCAATTATCCTGTGTAGCCATTCAAGACCTGACATTCCACTGTATTTGATGAGTTCAGACTTAATTTCATCCACCCCAGCCGCTTTATTGCACTGCAATCTATTGACCATTTTTTCCACTTCCTCAAATGTGATCCTATTTCCATCATCATTCCTATCCCATTCTACCTCGAAATCTGAAACATTACTGATCGCATTTTCACCTACATTGAGCAACTCTTCAAAATATTCCCTCCATCTGCCCAAGGCATCCACAGCATTCACCAGCAGTTTTCCTGACCTGTCCAAAATACTTGTCATTTCCTTCTTACCTCCCTTTCGAAGACTGCTAATTACACTCCAGAATGGTTTTCCAGCAGCTTGACCCATAGTCTCCAACCTGTTTCCAAAGTCTTCCCACGATTTCTTCTTGGATGCTGCAATTATCTGTTTGGTTTTGTTTCTTTCTTCAACATAACTTTCTCTGTCTACCTGGGTTCTGGTATGTAGCCATTTTTGATACGCCTTCTTTTTCCTTTTACAGGCTGCCTTGACTGTATCATTCCACCAAGCTGTTTGCTTCATCCTACTTTTACACACTACTGTTCCAAGACATTCTTTAGCCACTTCTAGTACTGTGTCCCTGTACCTTGTCCATTCCTTTTCCAATGACTGTAATTGACTACATTCAACTAACTGGTACCTTTCTGAGATCGCTGTTATGTACTTGTGCCTGATTTCCTTATCCTGAAGTTTCTCCACTCTTATCCTCCTACATATGGACCTGACCTCCTGCACTTTCGGCCTCACAATCCCAATTTCACTGCAGATTAAATAATGATCAGTGTCATCAAAGAATCCCCTGAATACACGTGTGTCCCTCACAGCCTTCCTGAATTCCTGATCTGTTATTATATAGTCAATGACAGATCTGGTTCCCCTGCCTTCCCAAGTATACCGGTGAATGTTCTTATGTTTAAAAAAGGAGTTTGTGATTACTAAGCCCATACTGGCACAGAAATCCAGGAGTTGTTTCCCGTTCCTGTTGGCCTACATATCCTCTGCAAATTTACCCATAACCTTTTCATACCCTTCTGTTCGATTTCCAATCCTGGCGTTAAAATCACCCATGAGCAGAACACTGTCCTTGTCCTTTACTCTAACAACTACATCACTGATTGCCTCATAAAAACTATCCATCTTATCTTGATCTGTCCCTTCACAATGCGAATATACTGACACAATACTAATTTTCTTGCCAGACACTGTCAAATCTATCCACATCAGTCGTTCGTTTACATACCTTATTGCAACTACGCTGGGTTCCATTTCTTTCCTGATGTAAAGCCCTACAATCCCATTGTGCTATTCCTGCTTTGACTCCTGACAGGTAGACCTTGTATTCTCCAACTTCCTCTTCTTTCTCACCCCTTACCCGAATGTCACTAAAGCTAAAACGTCCAGCCCCATCTTACTTGCAGCCTCTGCCAGCTCTACCTTCTTCCAAGAGTAGCCCCCATTGATATTCATAGCTCCCCATCTCATTAGCATTTGTTTGCCAAGTCGTACTTTAGGAGTCCCTGGTTTGTCAGTTAGAGGTGGGACTCCGTCACCTCCAAAGGTCCGAGGCATTTTGCTCTGATTGTTGCCAGCATCATATTTAAAGTACCAGGGAAGCAGGTTGCTAGCCTTACTCGCCCCGAGTCCCATTGGGTTTTACCCCTTTGCCGTATGAGCACAAAGGTGACCACGACTCAGAATATGTCCGAGATGCCCAGCCTTATTCCAAAGTAACAGGTATCCCGACTGTCGGGACCACTTACTTGGCCACTCATACGTTGCCCGTGGTTCATGAACTAGGACATGACTACAGGAACCCACACCATGAAATATATTTTTTTAAATTAGCAAGTGAAGTTACTCCAGAGTCCGGTGGGAACAACAGTTCCCACTAATTTTTTTATACTCGTAGGCTAAACTCTCACTTTCAAGGTTTAAACTATGATTTTATGAACGGTTTCTTAGCCCAATCAAGTGTTCATAAAAAGTCTACAACTTCCGGAAATAATTTGGTCACTAAAGGGTTAATTCCACAAATACGCTTTAAATGTCCATTAAATGATGTATGCGACACGAAGAATTAAAGTTTATTGTTCTTCGTAATTATCTGTCCCTGCACTGAGCACACACACCGATTTTTCATTCAGGGAATTGCGTCTGTTAGCATCAGTAATTATGACTTTGACGACAGGTTCTGACAACACGGCGCAATTGTAAGTTCTTCTAAGTAAAGTTCTATGTACTGACTTGGCAGAAAATCCTAAGAAATTTTGGTCTTATGTCAAAGAGGTAGGTGAATCAAAACAAAATGTCCAGACACTCTGTGACCAAAATGGTATTGAAACAGAGGATGACAGACTAAAGGCCGAAATACAATATGTCTTTTTCCAAAGCTGTTTCACACAGGAAGACTGCAATGTAGTTCCTTCTCTAGATTGTCGCAAAGTGGTAGATATCGAAATAGACGACATAGGGATAGAGAAACAATTAAAATTGCTCAAAAAAGGAAAGGCCGCTGGACCTGATGGGATACCAGTTCGATTTTACACAGAGTACGCGAAGGAACTTGCCCCCCTTCTTGCAGCGGTGTATCGTAGGTCTCTTAGAAGAGCGTAGCGTTCCAAAGGATTGGAAAATGGCACAGGTCATCCCCGTTTTCAAGAAGGGACGTCGAACAGACCTATAGACCGATGTTTCTAACGTCGATTAGTTGTAGAATTTTGGAACACGTATTATGTTCGAGTATGATAACTTTTCTGGAGACTAGAAATATACTCTGTAGGAATCAGCATGGGTTTCGAAAAAGACGATCGTGTGAAACACAGCTCGCGCTATTAGTCCACGAGACTCAGAGGGCCATAGACACGGGTAACCAGGTCGATGCCGTGTTTCTTGACTTCCGCAAGGCGTTCGATACAGTTCCCCACAGTCGTTTAATGAACAAAGTGAGAGCATAACGACTACCAGACCAATTGTGCGATTGGATTGAAGAGTTCCTAGATAACAGAACACACCATGTCATTCTCAATGGGGAGAAGTCTTCCGAAGTAAGAGTGATTTCAGGTGTGCCGCAGGGGAATGTCGTAGGACCGTTGCTATTCACAATATACATAAATGACCTTGTGGATAACATCGGAAGTTCACTGAGGCTTTTTGCGAACGATGCTGTGGTATATCGAGAGGTTGTAACAATGGAAAATTGTACTGAAATGCAGGAGGATCTGCAACGAATTGACGCATGCTGCAAGGAATGGCAACGGAATCTCAATGTAGACAAGTGCAATGTGCTGCGAATACAGAGAAAGGAAGATCCTTTATCATTTAGTTACAATATAGCAAGTCAGCAACTGGAAGCAGTTAATTCCATAAATTATATGGGAGTAGGCATTAGGAGTGATTTAAAATGGAATGATCATATAAAGTCGATCGTCGGTAAAGCAGATGCCAGACTGAGATTCATTGGAAGAATCCTAAGGAAATGCAATCCGAAAACAAAGGAAGTAAGTTACAGTACGCTTGTTCGCCCACTGCTTGAATACTGCTCTCCAGTGTGGGATCCGTACCAGACAGGGTTGATAGAAGAGATAGAGAAGATCCAACGGAGAGCAGCGCGCTTCGTTACAGGATCATTTAGTAAGCGTTACGGAGATGATGATAAACTCCAGTGGAAGACTCTGCAGGAGAGACGCTCAGTAGCTCGGTACGGGCTTTTGTTAAAGTTTCGAGAACATACCTTCACCGAAGAGTCAAGCAGTATATTGCTCCCTCCTACGTATATCTCGCGAAGAGACCATGAGGATAAAATCAGAGAGATTAGAGCCCACAAGAAGCATACCGACAATCCTTCTATCCACGAACCATACGAGACTGGAATAGAAGGGAGAACCAATAGAGGTACTCAAGGTACCCTCCACCACACACCGTCAGCTGACTTGCGGAGTATGGATGTAGATGTAGATGATGTAGATTGCGTTTGCCTGTTGCCTACCCATGTCTAATAATTAAGTTTATGTCGGCGATCAGTCTCTTTCTGTGTCCTTTGATGTTCGTGACTATTAAGTATCACGAAGGCTAAGTCCCATCACAAATCAGCAATCACACGAGTTATTTTTCTGTCACATGTATCAACTATCCCGTTGTCTGCCCAAACGGTAAAGATGATTTTACTTCAGTCCGACTTCTGGCTAATACTTCCAACCGTAAAACTCTTTAAACTTCAGATCGGTTTCCAAATAATCTAGCACGCTTAACATGCGTTTTACTATTCCAAGAGTACAAGAGAGAAGTGAAGTTAACATCTCCATTGCCGAGTTACATTGTAGTCACAGCGAACTTACAGCTCGATGCGCCTACAACTCTCTTCTAGGATATTGTTATCTTTGGTCGATTTATGGTCTGGGCTTTAACCTTCGTAAATAATAATTTTTTGAATTCTTTCTTTAAAGTTTCTGTTTCGTATCATATGGTATTCTTTCATTCAGTCCATCCTTGATGATAAGCATTAATATTTACATAACGTACTTGTTAATCGAACTGTCAAGAGTGTACATTTTGTTGTCAGTGGCTGTCATCACTGCCAGGATGACTGAATTTTCTATTTCTTTTTGCAACAAAAGGTTGTTCATTATGGGTTCAATAATTGGGGTGTTACACAGTATCGAATTACGTCATGTGCTTGAGTGTAACTAGTCCAACAGCCGCGGTATTCAGTCCTGAGACTGGTTTGATGCAGCTCTCCATGCTACTCTATCCTGTGCAAGCTTCTTCATCTCCCAGTACTTACTGCAACCTACGTCCTTCTGAATCTGCTTAATGTATTCATCTCTTGGTCTCCCTCTACGATTTTTAACCTCCACACTGCCCTCCAATGCTGAATTTGTGATCCCTTGATGCCTCAGAACATGTCCTACAAACCGGTCCCTTCTGCTTGTCAAGTTGTACCACAAACTCCTCTTCTCCCCAATTCTATTCAATACCTCCTCATTAGTTATGTGATCTACCCATCTAATCTTCAGCATTCTTCTGTAGCACCACATTTCGAAAGCTTCTATTCTCTTTTTGTCTAAACTATTTATCGTCCATGTTTCACTTCCATACATGGTTACACTCCATACAAATACTTCCAGAAACGACTTCCTGACACTTAAATCTATTCTCGATGTTAACAAATTTCTCTTCTTCAGAAACGCTTTTCTTGCCATTGCCAGTCTACATTTTATATCCTCTCTACTTCGACCATCATCAGTTATTTTGCTCCCCAAATAGCAAAACTCCTTTACTACTTTAAGCGTGTCATTTCCTAATCTAATTCCCTCAGCATCACCCGAGTTAACTCGACTACATTCCATTATCCTCGTTTTGCTTTTGTTGATGTTCATCTTATATCCTCCTTTCAAGACACTGTCCATTCCGTTCAACTTCTCTTCCAAGTCTTTTGCTGTCTCTGACAGAATTACAATGTCATCGGTGAACCTCAAAGTTTTTATTTCTTTTCCATGGACTTTAATACCTACTCCGAATTTTTCTTTTGTTTCCTTTACTGCTTGCTCCATATACAGATTGAATAACATCGGGGAGAGGCTACAACCCTGTCTCACTCCCTTCCTAACCGCTGCTTCCCTTTCGTGTCCCTCAACTCTTATAACTGCCATCTGGTTTCTGTACAAACTGTAAATAGCCTTTCGCTCCCTGTATTTTACCCTGCCACCTTCAGAATTTGAAAGATAGTATTCCAGTCAACATTGTCAAAAGCTTTCTCTAAGTCTACAAATGCTAGAAGCGTAGGTTTGCCTTTCCTTAATCTTTCTTCTAAGATAAGTCGTAAGGTCAGTATTGCGTCTCGTATTCCAACATTTCTACGGAATCCAAACTGATCTTTCCCTAGGTCGGCTTCTATCAGTTTTTCCATTCGTCTGTAAAGAATTCGCGTTAGTATTTTGCAGCTGTGGCTTATTAAACTCATTGTTCGGTAATTTTCACATATGTCAACACCTGCTTTCTTTGGGATTGGAATTATTATATTCTTCTTTTAGTCTGAGGGTATTTCGCCTGTCTCATACATCTTGCTCACCAGATGGTAGAGTTTTGTCAGGACTGGCTCTCCCAAGCCCGTCAGTAGTTCTACTGGAATGTTGTCTACTCCCGGGGCCTGACAAACTCTTCTCCCATTTCGTCTTCATCTACATTCTCTTCCATTTCCAGAATATTGTCCTCAAGTACGTCGCCCTTGTATAGACCCTCTATATACTCCTTCCACCTTTCTGCTTTCCCTTCTTTGCTTAGAACTGGGTTTCCATCTGAGCTCTTGATATTCATGCAAGTGGTTCTCTTTTCTCCAAAGGTGTCTTTAATTTTCCTGTAGGCGGTATCTATCTTGTAGTGGACTGACAAGACAGTCAGTCCACAGTGACGGGTAACCGAAAGGCACGCGTTTAATTCACGCAGGCTTGCTTAAGTCTGAAACAGTATACGTAATGAATGCTATAAAGAAATGTACGTAGCTGCTGGAATACTTAACTTTAATCCATCATTTGTATACAGCATTCTTGATGATACATGTGAGACTCTCTATAGAAATGGTTAATGGCGCCTTGCTAGGTCGTAGCCATGGACTTAGCTGAAGGCTATTCTAACTATCTCTCGGCAAATGAGAGAAAGGCTTCGTCAGTGTAGTCGCTAGCAAAGTCGTCGTACAACTGGGACGAGTCCTAGTACGTCTCTCTAGACCTGCCGTGTGGTGGCGCTCGGTCTACAATTACTGACAGTGGCGACACGCGGGTCCGACATGTACTAATGGACCGCGGCCGATTTAAAGCTACCACCTAGCAAGTGTGGTGTCTGGCGGTGACACCACATATCTCCCCCTAGTGAGATAAGCCTCTACTTCCTTACATTTGTCCTCTAGCCATCCCTGCTTAGCCATTTTGCACTTTCTGTCGATCTCATTTTTGAGACGTTTGTATTCGTTTTTGCGTGCTTTATTTACTGCATTTTTATATTTTCTCCCTTCATCAATTAAATCCAATATTTCTTCTGCTCCCAAGGATTTCTACTAGCCCTCGTCTTTTTACCTACTTGATCCTCTGCTGCCTTCACTACTTCATCCCTCAGAGCTACCCATTCTTCTTCTACTATATTTCTTTCCCCCATGTGTGACAATTATTCTCTTATGCTCTCCCTGAAACTCTGTACAACCGCTGGTTTAATCAGTTTATCCAGATCCAATCTCCTTAAATTCCCACCTTCTTGCAGTTTCTTCAGTTTTAATCTACAGCTCATAACCAATAAATTGTGGTCAGAGTCCACATCTGCCCCTGGAAATGTCTAACAATTTAATACCTGGTTCCTAAATCTGTGTCTTACCATTATATAATCTATCTGATGCCTTCTAGTATTTCCAGGATTCTTCTATGTGTACAACCTTCTTTTATGATTCTTGAACCAAGTGTTAGCTATGATTAAGTTATTCTCTGTACAAAATTCTACCAGGCGGCTTCCTCTTTCATTTCTTTCCCCCAATCCATATTCACCTACTATGTTTCCTTCTCTGCCTTTTCCTACTCTCGAATTCCAGTCACCCATGACTATTAAATTTTCGTCTCCCTTCACTACCTGAATAATTTCTTTTATCTCATCACACATTTCATCAATTTCTTCATCATCTGCAGACTTTGGAGACTTTGAATGTAAATCGTAGAATTGCCAGAAGTGAGTTGAGGTTATCCATGGGGAAGGGTTGGTCTTGAATATAACTAGTTCAATTGTGTAACCTGATACTGGAAGTCCCTTTGAATGAACTTGAGGTAAGATAGTTATCTTGGTTTGACGTTGCCCTGTGTTTCTACTAATTATCAGTTATAGTATTATCTTATCAGCCGCCCTTTCTTTGTGATCCAGAGCATACACCACCCAGCTACTGTCATGGTTTATTAATGTGACAAATTCTTAATTTAATTGTGGTCCAGAGCCCACACTATGACGTAGGTTCTCTGAAACTGGCTCTATGAGTGTGCTCACATATCGGAGGAAAGCACCGGCAGGCCCCTTCCAATAGGAGGAAACCTAGTAATGCGACCTGAGGACAGTTTTAATAAATAATGCGGATCCTAAAGCTTTGAGAAAAGATGTTAGTAAATGAATTACGAGACCTATCCTATTACAGCAGCTTGTAGTGGGACGAAATTGAAGCGTCACCCATCCACCAGTGTCAGCCCAGTTTGCAGGTGAATATAAGTTTAATTTAGTTTTTGTTTATGTATTTTTGTAATATTTTGTAATGGTTGTGAATTGCCTAAAGTTTTGTATTTTTTTTAATGTTTCATGTACGGAGAGGGCGGCGCAACGAACGGAGACAGCATCTTCGCTGCCGCGACCAGAGAGGAAATTGCTGGCCACTGTACGTCGCGGGTCGACATCCAAAGAGCAACAGAAGATTCTGAAACCGATTTGTTGCGTCGTGCTTCTAAAAACTGAAAATGAATTTTTTGTAATGTTTTGTACAACAATGATATCATAGGAAGTTTAATCTTATTGAAAATGTTAGTCCTATCTTGTCAAGGCTCAGGTTCACCTCTGTATGTAGGAAGATAATAAACTGGTGGATGCTATTAAAGTTGAAGTACGTGTTCTGAGGATTTATTTATGAAGAATTATGTGAATGAATTAATAATATATTTGACAAGATTATTGAATTTTGACAGCGTTCATCGCGACTTTGAATCTCAAAGTTTATTTAATGTGGTTCTAATATCGTTTAAACCAAGATAAAGTGTATCAATATAATTTCTGAGGAGAAACAAACGACATCTAAAAATTGAAAAAGTTTACGCAAACCAATTGACCCGAGTGACGTAATTCTGTGCATACGATTCAAATGATGTTTTACAGTTTCGTTCAAGAACCATTCTGTGACAATTTAAAAAGAATATAAATAATTAAATACCCTCAGACTTCAAGAAGAATATAATAATTCCAATCCCAAAGAAAACAGGTGTTGACAGATGTGAAAATTACCGAACTATCAGTTTAATAAGTCACAGCTGCAAAATACTAACGCGAATTCTTTACAGACGAATGGAAAAACTGGTAGAAGCCGACCTCGGGGAAGATCAGTTTGGATTCCGTAGAAATGTTGGAACACGTGAGGCAATACTGACCTTACGACTTATCTTAGAAGAAAGATTAAGGAAAGGCAAACCTACGTTTCTAGCATTTGTAGACTTAGAGAAAGCTTTTGACAATGTTGACTGGAATACTATCTTTCAAATTCTGAAGGTGGCAGGGGTAAAATACAGGGAGCGAAAGGCTATTTACAGTTTGTACAGAAACCAGATGGCAGTTATAAGAGTCGAGGGGCATGAAAGGGAAGCAGTGGTTGGGAAAGGAGTAAGACAGGGTTGTAGCCTCTCCCCGATGTTATTCAATCTGTATATGGAGCAAGCAGTAAAGGAAACAAAAGAAAAATTCGGAGTAGGTATTAAAATTCATGGAGAAGAAGTAAAAACTTTGAGGTTCGCCGATAACATTGTAATTCTGTCAGAGACAGCAAAGGACTTGGAAGAGCAGTTGAACGGAATGGACAGTGTCTTGAAAGGAGGATATAAGATGAACATCAACAAAAGCAAAACGAGGATAATGGAATGTAGTCGAATTAAGTCGGGTGATGTTGAGGGTATTAGATTAGGAAATGAGACACTTAAAGTAGTAAAGGAGTTTTGCTATTTAGGGAGTAAAATAATCGATGATGGTCGAAGTAGAGAGGATATAAAATGTAGACTGGCAATGGCAAGAAAAGCGTTTCTCAAGAAGAGGAATTTGTTAACATCGAGTATAGATTTAAGTGTCAGGAAGTCGTTTCTGAAAGTATTTGTATGGAGTGTAGCCATGTATGGAAGTGTAACATGGACGATAACTAGTTTGGACAAGAAGAGAATAGAAGCTTTCGAAATGTGGTGCTACAGAAGAATGCTGAAGATAAGGTGGGTAGATCACGTAACTAATGAGGAGGTATTGAATAGGATTGGGGAGAAGAGAAGTTTGTGGCACAACTTGAGTAGAAGAAGGGATCGGTTGGTAGGACATGTTTTGAGGCATCAAGGGATCACAAATTTAGCATTGGAGGGCAGTGTGGAGGGTAAAAATCGTAGAGGGAGACCAAGAGATGAATACACTAAGCAGATTCAGAAGGATGTAGGTTGCAGTATATACTGGGAGAAGAAGAAGCTTGCACAGGATAGAGTAGCATGGAGAGCTGCATCAAAGCAGTCTCAGGACTGAAGACCACAACAACAACAACATAAATAATTTTGAAGTGGGTTGTAACTGACGTAGGTGACGAAGTCTACACATGGTCATATGTCGAAAGAAAATCATTTATAAAGAACTTACGTCGTTACACTACAAGCTGTACACCAACCTGGACCTGTTAAGGAAAGCCCACAAGTCACCTATGTCCGTTTGCTCGGTTCGACTCAAGGAATACTGTGTCGACGGTGAATCCACGTAGCTGCAGGAGGGCGGCGGCTGTCAGGAGATGTCCGCTAGTGTTCGGCCAAACCTGTCAGGAATGGAAGGCCGACCTGTTAGGGCCGTGTCACGCTTTCTGCCGCATCGCGGCCACCTCCAGCGGCACGCAGCCCAACATTCTTCCAGCGAAAGACAAACGGCCGGCGCAGGAATTCCGCTGGAAGTGACCTTGAGGCGCTCCGAGAACGCGATCCACTTCCAGTGAAGCCGCTGTTACTATAACAGTTCCGTTTTCTTTTCCAGGGAACGTGAGGTGACGCCGCCACACCAACGCCGTGTGCTGATTTCTTAACTGCAATCCGAAAAAAAAGTGGTCAAGTGCAGGCAGCGTATTGAGAACGTGAAGCTACTCGAAGATTAATGGATGTATTAACTACTGTGGAATTCTCGTGGTTCTGAGATCGCAAAAGCAACTGACTTGTAGATGCTACAAGGCTTAACAACTCTCGACGGTGCTGTACACTTAGTTAAGATTACATTTTTATAAGGATCGTGCATAGCTGCTCCATACTTGAAGGATAACGTAACTTAGCAAGTGATGCAGCTACACTCCTGGAAATTGAAATAAGAACACCGTGAATTCATTGTCCCAGGAAGGGGAAACTTTATTGACACATTCCTGGGGTCAGATACATCACATGATCACACTGACAGAACCACAGGCACATAGACACAGGCAACAGAGCATGCTCAATGTCGGCATTAGTACAGTGTATATCCACCTTTCGCAGCAATGCAGGCTGCTATTCTCCCATGGAGACGATCGTAGAGATGCTGGCTGTAGTCCTGTGGAACGGCTTGCCATGCCATTTCCACCTGGCGCCTCAGTTGGACCAGCGTTCGTGCTGGACGTGCAGACCGCGTGAGACGACGCTTCACCCAGTCCCAAACATGCTCAATGGGGGACAGATCCGGAGATCTTGCTGGCCAGGGTAGTTGACTTACACCTTCTAGAGCACGTTGGGTGGCACGGGATACATGCGGACGTGCATTGTCCTGTTGGAACAGCAAGTTCCCTTGCCGGTCTAGGAATGGTAGAACGATGGGTTCGATGACGGTTTGGATGTACCGTGCACTATTCAGTGTCCCCTCGACGATCACCAGTGGTGTACGGCCAGTGTAGGAGATCGCTCCCCACACCATGATGCCGGGTGTTGGCCCTGTGTGCCTCGGTCGTATGCAGTCCTGATTGTGGCGCTCACCTGCACGGCGCCAAACACGCATACGACCATCATTGGCACCAAGGCAGAAGCGACTCTCATCGCTGAAGACGACACGTCTCCATTCGTCCCTCCATTCACGCCTGTCGCGACACCAATGGAGGCGGGCTGCACGATGTTGGGGCGCGAGCGGAAGACGGCCTAACGGTGTGCGGGACCGTAGCCGAGCTTCACGGAGACGGTTGCGAATGGTCCTCGCCGATACCCCAGGAGCAACAGTGTCCCTAATTTGCTGGGAAGTGGCGGTGCGGTCCCCTACGGCACTGCGTAGGATCCTACGGTCTTGGCGTGCATCCGTGCGTCGCTGCGGTCCGGTCCCAAGTCGACGGGCACGTGCACCTTCCGCCGACCACTGGCGACAACATCGATGTACTGTGGAGACCTCACGCCCCACGTGATGAGCAATTCGGCGGTACGTCCACCCGGCCTCCCGCATGCCCACTATACGCCCTCGCCCAAAGTCCGTCAACTGCACATACGGTTCACGTCCACGCTGTCGCGGCATGCTACCAGTGTTAAAGACTGCGATGGAGCTCCGTATGCCACGGCAAACTGGCTGACACTGACGGCGGCGGTGCACAAATGCTGCGCAGCTAGCGCCATTCGACGGCCAACACTGCGGTTCCTGGTGTGTCCGCTGTTCCGTGCGTGTGATCATTGCTTGTACAGCCCTCCCGCAGTGTCCGGAGCAAGTATGGTGGGTCTGACACACCGGTGTCAATGTGTTCTTTTTTCCATTTCCAGGAGTGTATATGGACCACCCGTCATTACTAGCGAACAATGGATTCAAATCTAAAGAGAGTCGTAACTATTAGTTCTGAAATGTATCCAGTCCTTCTCCGATTCAACGCTGAAGAAGTGCGACATGCACTTCCCGTTAAATTTGTACCGCTGATGTTTACGTCTTGATCTCGTATTCTGTCACCATCTCTATTCCATCTTCATTTTCTTGTGACTGGACCAGTCCGATGTCAGAGACTAGACGCCCACGACTGTAATAACGGATCGCCCAAGAGTTTAATTTTGTCAGAGCTGGGGCTGCCTTCAAACATTGTTTTAATTCGTTGTTGTTGTTGTGGTCTTCAGTCCGGAGTCGTTTGACACAGCTCTTCGTCCTACTCTATCCTTCATCTCCCAATAACTAATGCAACTTACATCCTTCTGAATCTGCTTACTGTATTCATTTCTTGGTCTCCCTCTACAACTTTTATCCCCAACACTTTCCTCTAATAATTTTATCCTAATGTGGGGCCACAGTCATAATATATTTCTTTAAAGTCAGTAGCGCCATTAGACTGTTTTTTATTTGCAGTGTTACATTTACACGATCATGATTTCGGCTTTAAAGTGCCATTATCAAGTGTTTTGATGTTATACTGTGCCTAAGATGGCATACTGTATAGCATTAAAACACTTGATAATGGCACGGTAAAGCCGAAATCATGGTCGTGTAAATGTAACACTGCAAATAAAAAACAGTCTAATGGCGCTACTGACTTTAAAGAAACTTTCCTCTAATGCTAAATTGACCTCTCAGAATGTGTCCTACCAACTGATCCCTTCTTCTAGCCAGATTGTGCCAAAGTACTACAAATTTTTCTCCCCAGTTCTATTCAGTACCTACTCATGTGTTACGTGATCTACCCACCTAATCTTCAATTTTGTTCTGTAGCACCCTATTTCAAAAACTTCTATTCTCTTCTTGTCTAAATCGTTAATCTGCCATGTTTCACTTCCATACTTGGCTACACTCCATACGAATACTTCCAGAAAAGACTTCTTAACACTGGAATCTACATTTGTTGACAAATTTGTTTTCTTCAGAAACGCTTTTCTTGTCATCATCAGTTATTCTGCTACACAAATAAGAGAACTCTACTACTTCAAGTGTCTCGTTTCCTAATCCAGTTCCCTCAGCGTCACCTGATTTATTCCGTCTACATTTCATTATCCTTGTTTTGCTTTTGCTAGTGTTCAGCTTATATCCTCCTTTCAAGACACTGCCCTTTCAGTGCGAACTGCTTTTCCAAGTCCTTTGCTCTTTCTGAGAGAATTACAATGTAATCGGCAAACGTCACGGTTTTTATTTCTTCTCCCTGAACTTTAATTCACACTCCAAATTTTTCTATGGGTTCCTTTACGGTTTGCGCAGTGTACAGATTGAATAGTATTAGCGATAGACTACAGCCCAGTCTTACTCCCTTCTCTACCACTGCTTCTCTTTCTTGCCCCTCGACCCTTATAACTGCCGTCCAGTTACGTACAAGTTGTAAATAGTCTTTCGCTCCCTGTATTTTACCCCCCCCCCCCCTTCTTCATAATTTCAGAGAGAGTATTTCAGTCGGCACTGTCAAAAGCTTTCTTTAAGTCTACAAATGCTATAAACGTAGGTTTTTTTTCTAAGACAAGCCATAGGGTCATTGTTGCCTCACGTGTTCCTACATTTCTCCGGAATCCAAAGTGAACTTCCCCGAGGTCGGCTTCTACCAGTTTTTCCATTCTTCTGTTAAGAATTCGTGTTAGTTTTTCGCAATTTTACTTTATTAAAATGATAGTTCGGTAATATTCACATCTGTTAGCACCTGCGTTCTTTGTAATTGGAATATTACATTCTTCTTGAAGGCTAATGGTATTTCACCTGTCTGATACGTCTTGCACACCAGTTGGAAGAGTTTTGTCGTGACCGTCTCTCCGACGGCTGTCAATATCTCTGACGGAATGTCATCTACTCCCGGAGCCTTGTTTCGACAAGTGCTTCACAGTGTTGTGTCAGATTCTTCCAGAAATATCATATATCCCATCTCATCTTCATCTACGTTCTCCTCCATTTCTATAATATTGCCTTCAAGTTTATCTCCCTTTTACAGACCTTCTATATACTCCTTCGACTTTCCCTTCTTTGCTTACGGTGTGTTTGCCATCTGAGCTCTTGAAATTCGTCTTTCTGCATCCCTCTTTTCCAAAAGACTCTTTAATTTTGCTGTAGGCGGTATGTATCTTTCTCCTAGTGAAATATTGTTCTAAATCCTTACATTTGTCCTGCTTAGTCATGTCATGTCGTTAATCTCATTTTTTAAACGTTTGTATTGCCCTTCTCTTGCTTCAAATTTTTATATTTTCTCTTTTCACCAATTAAATTCAATATGTCTCGTTTTATCCAAGATTTCTATTAGGTTTTGTCTTTGTACCTATATGATCCTCAGCTGCCTTGACTATTTTGTCTCTCAAAGCTACCCATTTGGCTTCTACTGTATTTCTTTCCCTGTTACAGTCAGTTGTTACCTACTAGTCCCTTTCAAAAACTTCTGGTTCTTTCACCCTATCCAGGTCCCATCTTAATTTCCTACCTTTTTGCAATTTCTTTAGTCTTAATCTACAATTCGTAACTAATTAATCTACAATTCGTAACTAATGAATCGTGGTCCGAGTCCACATCTGCCCCTCGAAACGTCTTACAATTTAAAACCTGGTTCCGAAATCCCTGTCTTACCATCATATAATGAATCTGAAACCTTTCTGTGTCTCAGGACCCTTCCACGTATGATCCTTAAACCAAGCTATGTTTAAATTACGCTCTGTGCAAAACTGTACCAGACGACTTCCTTTATCAATCCTTTCCCCCAGTCCATATTCGTTTACAATTTTTCCTTCTCTTCCTTTTTTCTACTATCGAATGCCATCCCCCAACACAATTATATTTTTCGTCTCCTTTAACTATCTCAATAATTTCTTTTACCTCATCATATATTTCTTCAATCTCTTCATCATCTGCAAAGCTAGATGGCATATAAACTTGTGCTACTATGGTGGGTATTAGCTTTCTGTCTATCTTGACTGCAAATAATGCGTTCAATATGCTGTTCGTGGTAACATACCCGCACTCCTATTTTCTTATTCATTATTAAACCTACTCCTGCATTACCCCTATCTGCTTTTGTATGTGTAACCCTGTATTTACCTGACCAGAAGTCCTGTTCCTCCTGCCACCGAGCTTCATTAATTCTCACTATATTGAACTTCAACCTATCATATTTCCCTTCTTAAATTTTCTAACCTACGTGCGTGATTAAGGGATCCAACATTCCACGCTCCGATCCGTAGAACGTCCGTTTTGTTTTTCCTGATGTTGGATGACGCCCTGCTGAGTTTTCCCCGTCCGGATATCCGAATGTGGGACTATTTTACCTCCGGAATATTTTACCCGGAGGATTACTAAATGATATTTTTTTTACACATATGCTTCCAGCCTAACTTTGTTCTCCTGAAAATGATTCAACAAAGTGTGTGATTGTTGCTGCGTGTTAGATAAATCTTTAACGTTTTGGGTCTCTTATTTTTTTAATTTATCACTGCTTTCTTGTTGTGAGTACTGTGGCTGGTCCATAAACAAGATGTTAGAAAAAAGTTTTCCATGTTTAGATACGTGGTAGTATGGACCAAAACGAGATAAAAATATCCAGTAATCTTGTGTTCTAAAATGCGTACATTAAGAGCTGTGGGCATTATTTCATCTTCGCTGCTGTGAAACAAATCCGTTCTACTACAAGCTCTTTGCTGTTACGAATCCAGTAAGCAGATGGGTACACATTCTTCAGTTATTGTCTATGGATCAGCATGCTGTAAACATCTGCTGGAGCGAATCATCTTACTCGGGTTGGAAGCCTCTGCTGACTCTGTTTCCCGTATTTGCGAATTAATTTTTTGTAAACTCCGAATTATGAAAGCAATATGTACACTCCTGGAAATGGAAAAAAGAACACATTGACACCGGTGTGTCAGACCCACCATACTTGCTCCGGACACTGCGAGAGGGCTGTACAAGCAATGATCACACGCACGGCACAGCGGACACACCAGGAACCGCGGTGTTGGCCGTCGAATGGCGCTAGCTGCGCAGCATTTGTGCACCGCCGCCGTCAGTGTCAGCCAGTTTGCCGTGGCATACGGAGCTCCATCGCAGTCTTTAACACTGGTAGCATGCCGCGACAGCGTGGACGTGAACCGTATGTGCAGTTGACGGACTTCGAGCGAGGGCGTATAGTGGGCATGCGGGAGGCCGGGTGGACGTACCGCCGAATTGCTCATCACGTGGGGCGTGAGGTCTCCACAGTACATCGATGTTGTCGCCAGTGGTCGGCGGAAGGTGCACGTGCCCGTCGACCTGGGACCGGACCGCAGCGACGCACGGATGCACGCCAAGACCGTAGGATCCTACGCAGTGCCGTAGGGGACCGCACCGCCACTTCCCAGCAAATTAGGGACACTGTTGCTCCTGGGGTATCGGCGAGGACCATTCGCAGCCGTCTCCATGAAGCTGGGCTACGGTCCCGCACACCGTTAGGCCGTCTTCCGCTCACGCCCCAACATCGTGCAGCCCGCCTCCAGTGGTGTCGCGACAGGCGTGAATGGAGGGACGAATGGAGACGTGTCGTCTTCAGCGATGAGAGTCGCTTCTGCCTTGGTGCCAATGATGGTCGTATGCGTGTTTGGCGCCGTGCAGGTGAGCGCCACAATCAGGACTGCATACGACCGAGGCACACAGGGCCAACACCCGGCATCATGGTGTGGGGAGCGATCTCCTACACTGGCCGTACACCACTGGTGATCGTCGAGGGGACACTGAATAGTGCACGGTACATCCAAACCGTCATCGAACCCATCGTTCTACCATTCCTAGACCGGCAAGGGAACTTGCTGTTCCAACAGGACAATGCGCGTCCGCATGTATCCCGTGCCACCCAACGTGCTCTAGAAGGTGTAAGTCAACTACCCTGGCCAGCAAGATCTCCGGATCTGTCCCCCATTGAGCATGTTTGGGACTGGATGAAGCGTCGTCTCACGCGGTCTGCACGTCCAGCACGAACGCTGGTCCAACTGAGGCGCCAGGTGGAAATGGCATGGCAAGCCGTTCCACAGGACTACATCCAGCATCTCTACGATCGTCTCCATGGGAGAATAGCAGCCTGCATTGCTGCGAAAGGTGGATATACACTGTACTAGTGCCGACATTGTGCATGCTCTGTTGCCTGTGTCTATGTGCCTGTGGTTCTGTCAGTGTGATCATGTGATGTATCTGACCCCAGGAATGTGTCAATAAAGTTACCCCTTCCTGGGACAATGAATTCACGGTGTTCTTATTTCAATTTCCAGGAGTGTATTTGTCTTTTACCTACAATGACATGTTTTGACAACGATGTGTCATCTTTCGTGAGCCTCAATTCATTTCTGTACAATACACACACTCATTTTACAAAAATAAATCGAGAACCACAGAAGATTACGCACAGGTGTTGAAACATGTCTGAGGAAGTAAGAAAACAAATAGATCGGGTTTTGTATAAAGTGGAGTTTGAAAAAGCCCATATTTGTTAGAGTTGTTACTGCAAACCTTATTCACAGTTCTGGGTAACTAGAGTACACGCGTTGTCTTTAATGGAATCAGTTTTTTGATAATTCTGTGAAATACTGTTACATTGCAGTTTTATCTCTGCACTTACCAGCTTAACTGAAGCCCGTCATTCCACTGGGGGAATGGTAGACAAGACCTGTTATGGTCTGGCAAATGGCCCGTGGGCTGTATGCTGAAAAATATCCAGAACGCAGGGTACCTTCCGCGTAATTATTCAGCTGTCTTTTCCAGCGACCTGAGGACTCTAGTTCCATTGTTCCACTAACGGCGGGTCCTGGTGTACTTGGTACCATTCGTATTCAAACTTTCATGTAATTTTATACACAATATGCTATATTTCAAACTAAAATTTATGAAAAGGAATTACTTTATTATCGATATTACAATCGATAAATACTAGCTGTGAATGTAAAGTTAAAATTATTTTTTTCTTAGAATCATTTGAAATTACGGATTTTTGGCACACTTTAAGTTTCTATTATTAATTACGCAATCTAGTACTGTTTACTATGTTTATTTCTGAATTCATTTATGAAATAATAATCGAAATTAATAGAAATTCATTTGTCAAGAAAAATTGTAAACCCTTTGGAGTATGGCTATTACCGCAGAGTGAAGCAGTAGGTAAGCATGCCTCTGAGGTGATCGGACGTATTTTTGTATTTTGGGCGAACAACGTAATTTCGGATTTGCTAATGTGAAAATTCAAAAGACTGTATGATATACTAAAATGTGACAAAATATGTTAACGTAACAACAAAAATTCTGCAACAACAATCTTCAAACCTATTTAGATAAATTCAATCATGAGGACCTAACATGTGAGAATTTCAGCTTCAAGAACCAAACCCCTAGACAAGAAGAACTGGAACCAATTCTGCACGGAAAGTTAAGTAAACTAGAAAGTTTATTGTAATCTTCGCTCCTCTCAATTTTTTCATAAAAGACTGCTTATTTTGGGCAATAACTGGAATTAGGAAGGAGGGGGTGAGATTACACAGTCTACCACTCCACTCACGATTTGATGTGGTCCTTTCCACGTCTGTGCCACGACGGAATTATGTTTGGCGGTACTATGGAGGCTAGGTTGTCCTTTTCATGACATCTGCGCGCACGTTACATAATTAAAATTTGCGACTGTTACGAGGATGCTGGCCGGTGTGGCCGTGCGGTTCTAGGCGCTTCAGTCTGGAACCACGTGACCGCTACGGTCGCAGGTTCGAATCTTGCCTCGGGCATGGATGTGTGTGATGTCCTTAGGTTAGTTAGGTTTAAGTAGTTCTAAGTCCTAGGGGACTGATGACCACAGATGTTAAACCCCATAGTGCTCAGAGCCATATGAACCATTTTTTGTTATGAGGACGTTCTTAAAATACAGGGCTATTACAAATGATTGAAGCGATTTCATAAATTCACTGTGGCTCCATTCATTGACATATGGTCACGACATACTACAGATACGTAGAAAAACTCATAAAGTTTTGTTCGGCTGAAGCCGCACTTCAGGTTTCGCCGTCAGAGCGCTCGAGAGCGCAGTGAGACAAAATGGCGACAGGAGCCGAGAAAGCGTATGTCGTGCTTGAAATGCACTCACATCAGTCAGTCATAACAGTGCAATGACACTTCAGGACTAAGTTCAACAAAGATCCACCAACTGCTAACTCCATTAGGCGATGGTATGCGCAGTTTAAAGCTTCTGGATGCCTCTGTAAGGGGAAATCAACGGGTCGGCCTGCAGTGAGCGAAGAACACGGTTGAACGCGTGCGGGCAAGTTTCACGCGTAGCCCGCGGAAATCGACTGCAGACCGACAGCGCCGACTTCATCTTTCAACAGAATGGTGCTCCACCGCACTTCCATCATGATTCCAGAATGAGATTTTCACTCTGCAGCGGAGTGTGCGCTGATATGAAACTTCCTGGCAGATTAAAACTGTGTGCCCGACCGAGACTCGAACTCGGGACCTTTGCCTTTCGCGGGCAAGTGCTCTACCAACTGAGCTACCGAAGCACGACTCACGCCCGGTACTCACAGCTTTACTTCTGCCAGTTCCTCGTCTCCTACCTTCCAAACTTTACAGAAGCTCTCCTGCGAACCTTGCAGAACTAGCACTCCTGAAAGAGGATATTGCGGAGACTTGGCTTAGCCACAGCCTGGGGGATGTTTCCAGAATGAGATTTTCACTCTGCAGCGGAGTGTGCGCTGATATGAAACGTCCTGGCAGATTAAAACTGTGTGCCCGACCGAGACTCGAACTCGGGACCTTTGCCTTTCGCGGGCAAGTGCTCTACCAGGTTCGCAGGAGAGCTTCTGTAAAGTTTGGAAGGTAGGAGACGAGGTACTGGCAGAAGTAAAGCTGTGAGTACCGGGCGTGAGTCGTGCTTCGGTAGCTCAGTTGGTAGTTCACTTGCCCGCGAAAGGCAAAGGTCCCGAGTTCGAGTCTCGGTCGGGCACACAGTTTTAATCTGCCAGGAAGTTTTCCATCATGATGTTCGGCATTTCTTAAACAGGAGATTGGAAAACCGATGGATCGGTCGTGGTGGAGATCATGATCAGCAATTCATGTCATGGCCTCCACGCTCTCCCGACTTAACCCCATGCGATTTCTTTCTGTGGGGTTATGTGAAAGGTTCAGTGTTTAAACCTCCTCTACCAAGAAACGTGCCAGAACTGCGAGCTCGCATCAACGATGCTTTCGAACTCATTGATGGGGACATGCTGCGCCGAGTGTGGGAGGAACTTGATTATCGGCTTGATGTCTGCCGAATCACTAAAGGGACACATATCGAACATTTGTGAATGCCTAAAAAAACTTTTTGAGTTTTTGTATGTGTGTGCAAAGCATTGTGAAAATATCTCAAATAATAAAGTTATTGTAGAGCTGTGAAATCGCTTCAATCATTTGTAATAGCCCTGTATTGTACAAAACTCTAGAAACTATTAAACTACTTTTCTACATAGCTTCCGAAATTTTGTAGGCAATTGTCATAGCGTGGCGCAAGTTTTTCTATGCCTTCTTCATTGAAGGTTGCCGCGGTGTATTCAACTTCGTGGTAAGATGTTCTTTCACCTCGTTATAATCGTTGAAGTGTTGACCACCAAGTACAGCCATCCCCTGTCCACCGGACCGTACAGAACGCCACCCCTCCAGTGCTACAGGCACATTCAGTGCAGCAATAGTCGGTGGTCATAATATTTTGTCTAGTCAGTGTAAGTAGACTTGTCACCGCGGGCAGGCAGCTCGCAGTCTGCGGGTTCCCTTGTGTTCCCACGCCGCCCAAAGCGACCAGCTGGTGGACTGGAGTGTATTGGCCCCTACAGTCTCTGGCCGGGGTCCAGTGCTCACGCCGGGCCGCGTTGCCGAGCGCAGCCAGTTGGCGGACGCGAGCTGCGGCCGACCTTGCGAGTACGCGCATCTGCAGCGGCGGCGGCGCCTTGCCCCCAAACGCCACCTCCTGCCGGCCGCTTTTTGCGCCTGCGCAGTCGATGCGTTGCGGAGCCGGTGTTCGGCGAAGAGGGGAAGCGACCCGTGAAGGTATGGGACGCTCCCTCCCCTTGCCGCCACTGCTGCTGCTGGCTTTGGCTTTCCGCTCTGCTCGCTACGGCGTGGCGGTCTCCACAGATGTATCTCTGAGGCCCGAGAACCGCCAGATTTAGACGCCGCCGCTCCGTATTTCTTATGCCGCGTCCACGTTCTGGGAAGCCGCCTACGGAGAGGACGGCGCCAGCTACACGTGCCGGCGTTTCCTAGCAACACAGGCCTTAACAATTCATTGTTCCTTCACCTACTTCCCGGCGCTCTTCGGATCTGCCCTCTCGCACACACTTCGCAGTCAACAGCAGTTACCTCAGTTACGCCTTCAGGAAATACTGAACTCGCGTTTCTCGTAGGTGCAAAACGTTAAAGAAGTAAGCTAACGATTGCTAAGTCTACATATCTACACATAGAGGATGTTTCAATAGTAATAGCAAATTTCTTAGCAGTTATTAAAATTATCCCTTTCAACCGCGAGAGAAAATTTGTAGACCTTTATTTGGAATGTATCAATACCATACATTATGATCTGTAGAATCAAGCAAAAATACTGAAAGAATTCTCAAGGAGATAGTTTGCTCAAACAGTCACTAGCAAGGCCATGCTTCTCAAAACACAAACATGTATAATATCCAATTGTCACTTCATACGGTTCTTTAGATACTTTATATACAGGGTTATTACAAATGATTGAAGCGATTTCACAGCTCTACAATAACTTTATTATTTGAGATATTTTCACAATGCTCTGCACACACATACAAAAACTCAAAAAGTTTTTTTAGGCATTCACAAATGTTCGATATGTGCGCGCATACCATCGCCGAATGGAGTTAGCAGTTGGTGGATCTTTGTTTAACTTCGTCCTGAAGTGTCGTTGCACTGTTATGACTGACTGATGTGAGTGCATTTCAAGCATGACATACGCATTCTCGGCTCATGTCGCCATTTTGTCTCACTGCGCTCTCGAGCGCTCTGACGGCAGAAACCTGAAGTGCGGCTTCAGTCGAACAAAACTTTGAGTTTTTCTACGTAACTGTAGTGTGTCGTGACCATATGTCAATGAATGGAGCTACAGTGAATTTATGAAATCGCTTCAATCATTTGTAATAGCCCTGTACTTTAAACAAAATTACAATGAAATGAACACCCTTAGCTGCTTACAGGCGCCGACATACGTCAATGGGGACAGATGAAAATGTGTGCCCCGACCGGGACTCGAACCCGGGATCTCCTGCTTACATGGCAGACGCTCTATCCATCTTCTTTCTTTTTTTTTCGTTGTCGATCGCTGTGTTTGGTCGTTGCGGACGCCACATGACATCCGTTCAAGTTCGTTGTTTATCCTTTCACTCGTTTTTTTTATTACAGAGAGTAGCTAACCCTCTGACCGAACACGCTGAGCTACCGTGCCGGCGTCCATCTGCGCCACCGAGGACACAGAGGATAGCGCGACTGCAAGCATTTACATCTGGCACGCCTCCCGCGAGACCCACATTCTCAAAGTATTGTCCCGCACTACATTCGTAGTGCCCCCGCCCATTATACTCATTAATCGCGGCGCGTTGCCGAGTCCCGTAAGAGTTCGGGCACTGTTTGTGCATTCGAACAGAAGAAGAAGATGGTCAAATGGCCGGTGAGCCTTAACTATATATATACTAAGATTTAAACGAAATATTTCCAGTCTAAAATAATGCGGTAAT
The DNA here is from genome assembly GCF_023864275.1 of Schistocerca cancellata. Classification (NCBI taxonomy): domain Eukaryota; kingdom Metazoa; phylum Arthropoda; class Insecta; order Orthoptera; family Acrididae; genus Schistocerca; species Schistocerca cancellata. Next base: position 73,882,809 of record NC_064626.1, on the reverse strand, counting down.
TGCCTTAGAAATGTAGGAAAATATATTCTCTTCACTTCCGGAACGCGCGCCTCTCTCTTCTGGTTGAAGTTTCAAATGATCAGTCACATTCTCCTGGGCACAATATGGAACGAAACAGCTGCCAAACAGAAGCCGCAAACTCGCACAGTCGTTGCTATTCGGAATGACGCAGATAAGTGATGTATTTAAACTAAGACGAAATCAAAACCAAATCCGCACAGTTGTTATTACCAGGGTGGAAAGGGATAATCCACACAAGTTGTCATAGGATACACACAACACACACAAACCATATCAACATACGGCAAGTTGAAAAACAGAGAGTGAGAGGGAGAGATAGTGAGTGATATACAAGGTGGACCATTGATCGTTACCGGGCCAAATATCTCACGAAATAAGCATCAAACGAAAAAAGTACAAAAAACGAAACTTGTCTAGCTCGAAGGGGGAAACCAGATGGCGCTATGGCTGACTCGCTAGATGGCGCTGCCATAGGTCAAACGGATATCAACTGCGTTTTTTAAAATAGGAACCCCAATTTTTTATACCATATTTGTGTAGTACGTAAAGAAATATGAATGATTTAGTTTGACCACTTTTTTTCGCTTTGTGATAGATGCCGCTGTAATTGTCACAAATGTATAAGTACGTGGTATCACGTAACAGTCCGCCAGTGCGGACGGTATTTGCTTCGTGATACATTACCCGTGTTAAAATGTACCGTTTACCAATTGCGGAAAAAGTCGATATCGTGATGATGTATGGCTATTGTGATCAATATCCCCAACGGGCGTGTGCTATGTATGCTGCTCGGTATCCTGGACGTCATCAACCAAGTAACCGGACCATTCGCCGGATAGTTACGTTATATTTAAGGAAACACGAAGTGATCTGCCACATGTGAAACGTCAACCACGACCTGTAAAAAATGATGATGCCCAAGTAGGTATTTTAGCTGCTGTCGTGGCTGATCCGCTCATCAGTAGTACACAAATTGCGCGAGAATCGGGAATCTCAAAAACGTCGGTGGTGACAGTGCTACATCAACCTGTACCATATTTCTATGTACCAGGAACTGCATGGCGACGACTTTGAATGTCGTGTTGTAAGTGGGCTGTTTATGTTTTCTTATCTGCAACGTTACGTAGCGCTCTATATGAAAATCACTGGCTGTGCTGTGTGCAGTCTGTGGCTAGTTTGCATTGTTGTCTGCCATTGTAGTGTTGGGCAGCGGCAGCTGGATGTGAACAGCGCGTAGCGTTGCGCAGTTGGAGGTGAGCCGCCAGCAGTGGTGGATGTGAGGAGAGAGATGGCGGAGTTTTGTAATTTGTCGTGAACTGCTATATATATGATGATATTAAGGTAAATACAGTGTTTGTTCTCTATTAAAATCTTTCATTTGCTAACTATCCCTATCAGTAGTTAGTGCCTTCAGTAGTTTGAATCTTTTATTTAGCTGGCAGTAGTGGCGCTCGCTGTATTGCAGTAGTTCCAGTAACGAAGATTTTTGAGAGGTAAGTGATTTGTGAAACGGATAGGTTAATGTTAGTCAGGGCCATTCTTTTGTAGGGATTTTTGAAAGTCAGATTGCGTTGCGCTAAAAATATTGTGTCAGTTTAAGCACAGTCGTGTATAATTTGTTCAAAGGGGACGTTTCATATGTCGACCCTTAGCCTAGGATACCTCACTGGAATCTTCTGATTTTTTCTTGAAGTTTGTGTATTTAGTGTAGCTTTTGTTTATTGCTAGCGCGTAATTGTAGAGAAAATCTCCTTTGTAGTTGCAGTCTTTCATTGTTATACAGTAAAACAGTTGTGGCATGCATGTAGATTTGCACCAAGTATTTCGCAGCTGCAATTAACTAGATATTATTTTCAGTGCTATGTTAATGTGTTCTCTTATTTTTGCTCTTCAAATTGTGCTTTTCTGTGTTATCGTGTGAAATATTGTCACAATAATGGCGTGTGAAAAACGTAACACTAGGCTCCAAAGTAAACTGAGAAATAATAGTGACGACGAGCGTAGCTTATCAGCACCACTGGGTAGTGAATTAACAGACATTCCAAGTAGTAATTTGGTAATTGTGCATAGGGAAATGGAGCGGGCGGCAAACAATGGCGTAGGCAGTGAAACAATTAGTGAACGGGGAAGCATTATCGATCGATCGCTCGGCAACAGCTCGCCTCAGGAATCCGAAATGATAGGACACAATTTTGCAAATACTGTAGACTTAGGTTTTGGGTCCTCACCGTTTTCTCAAATAAGTCAAGACACATTTTCTGCTTGTCAAAATGTGAATGTTGCTGGTGCAAATGCACTGCCGAAAAGAGTAGAGGAACAGATTCCAGACACTAATGCATTGTTATTACAATTAATGCAACAAATGGGACAAAATCTTCAAAAGTTAGACACAATGGAACAGAATCTTCAAAAGTTAGACACAATGGAACAACACCAGAGACAAACACAGCAACAGTTAGACGCAATGGAACAAAAGCTTCAAAAGTTAGACTCAGTGGAACATAAGCTTGAAATAACACGTGAAGATTTAACTACTGAGTTACATAACATTGAATCGAAATGTCCAAAAGTCTGTAATGACGTAAACACAAATTTGTGAGCATTTTCAGCCTATTTTTTCGCGGCATGAAAATGCATTACAGAATCACGAAGCAGCCATAAGAGAGCTGCAAACCATTGTTCATGAAAATCATGAGACCTTGTGGGCTAAAATTGACTCGGTTGCATCTACCGATTCGGTTACGCAACTGGCAAAAACTCAGAAAAACTTAAAGAACACAGTAGATTCGATTTCAACACAAATGGACACTCTGAAACTTGGTTCAGAAAAACACACTGAGGAAATGTGTTCATTATCAGAGAAAGTAGTTGAACTTTCGGATCAACTAAATAATTTATCTACGAAGGTAGATGATAATCTGAATGACGCAAAACCGGTAGTCTTTAATGACACAGAAGAGAGCGAACAAATTAGGAAACTGAAACAAAATCTGAATCAAATTGATACGCAACATCAAAGAGAAATCCGGGAAGTACAAGATCAGCTGACACAAGTAATACAAGAATTACGTATTTCAGAGGACACTCGCTCCAATACGGGAAGAGGGACATAGAAATACGGAACAGCCACAAATTAATAACACAAGGCACTTCGGAAATTATGAAAGAAATTGGCAAGGTACACCGAATTTTTAGATGGAACCGTCGAAACGACGTAACAATGACCGACATGCGACTCGCCGACATGATGATTTTGATTATAAGCTGTTCATTACTACACGTAAATTCAAAACGTTTAAGAACTCTGCCAACGACATTCATCCACAAGCGTGGCTTCATCAATTCTCTCATTGTTTTCCTCCCAACTGGTCATTGGAGCACAGATTAGAATTTATGTGTGGCTACTTGGAGAATGAACCAGCTGTAAGAATGCGATTGGTCATTCACAATTGTCACAGTGAAGGAGAATTTTACCATGCGTTCCTCTCAGCATATTGGTCTCAAGCTACACAAGACCGGGTAAAACATAGCATCATAATGATGAAACGTTTCGAACAATCTGAATTTTCCAGTCTTATGAAATATTTTGAAGACATGTTGCATAAGAATCAGTATCTTTCAAACCCATACAGCCCCTCAGAACTCATCCGCATTTGCTTAATCAAACTACCTGAACATTTACGGCATATTATTTTGGCAGGACGTTGCAAAGACGACATTGAAGCTTTTCAGGGACTCTTACAAGAATTAGAAATTGACACAGACAGTCGCGGGATGCGAAAACAGGAAAGCAATCACTACAGATCACATCCGTCACAATTCCGCGATGACAGAAATAATACACGACAAGGCTCTTCTTATAACGTAAATCGTGACCAAAACAGACACCACCCATATGACAACCACTGGCAGAGTAATAGTTACAGGGAAAGTTCACCTTTCTGCGGTAATGACTATCACAGAGACAATCAGAGAAACAGACAATATGGGAACCAAAATAATTATTATCAAGGGAGACAGAATAGCTTAAGACGCAACGGTCCAGCGCGCAGTTACGACTCAGGGAGAAATTCTCCACCACGTGACCGACAAGAAATAAACTATGGAATCTACCGACATGACGACAGACGATATGATCGTAACGACAGACCTGAATTGTATCAGAACTGGCGGGATTTAAACAGGGCTGGGCCCTCTGGGCAACGTGAATTTGTAGAAGTTAGGTCTCCAAATCGCAATAACGACGCGCACCAACAAAGAGACAATAGGCAATGACTCACACCGCTGGCAGCCACAAAACGTACTTATGAAACTGACAATGCAGCTGCCATAACTAGTAATTACATTAGGGACATCTTACTCCAGGAACACGACGTAACACGTAACAACATTGCATATCCTGTGATTCACATTACAGTAAATGACGTAAAACTTATGGCAGTACTTGACTCTGGCAGTCCCATTTCAGTAATTAGTGAAACAGCTTTTAGCAAGTGCAACAAATCGAACGATTGCCCCACTTTTCCGTTACGTAAGATTAAATTACAAGGTGCAATCTTTGGAAAAAGTGTAGATGTACGCCAACAAACCAACTTAGAATTCTTTTGTCAAAGCCACAGCTTCTCTATGAACTTTCTTATTGTTCCATTATTGTCGACGGAAATTATACTGGGAGTAGACTTTTTGAATGAATACAAAGCAATCTTAAGCTTTCACGATGCTGAAATAATTTTAGAGAAAGAAGGTAAGTCAATAGCTTTGAAATTTGAAGACTGGCTCTCAAACCATGATGAGGAAATTAATCGGCTTTACGTTCTGTTAGACAACAGTTCGGAATTTTCTACGGAACTAGACACTAACAATCACTCTGCAAGTACTGACAGGGATGATATCGACGGCATATTTGAAATTAATGAGTTAATTCAGAATAAAATTCAAACAATTGAGAATTGTAATGACACTGATAGGCAGGACCTTTTAGAGATTTTACAAGTACATTCCACAGTTTTTACTCACAAAACAGGAACAATCAACGGATTTCAATACCAATTTCGTGTTCGTGAGCATACTAAATTTTGTGTTAGACCATACATAATTCCAGCACATTATAGGGACCGTGTTAGAACAGAACTACAATCTATGCTTGACGAGGGCATTATTGAGCCTGCAGTAAGCTCATACAACAATCCGTCACATGTTGTTGAGAAGAAAAATGGATCGATCAGGCTTGTCTTAGATTCAAGACAAATCAATACTATCATCATTCCTGAAACAGACAGGCCGCAGACGATGGAAGAACTTCTTCAAAATTTTAATTGTGTAAAAGTGTTGTCTTCCATTGATCTCAGATCCAGCTTTTATCACATCGAACTTCATCCAGAATGCAGAAAATACACAGCTTTCCTTTGTTTCGACGTTTGTTATCAGTTTCGGAAACTTCCTTTTGGTTTGAACATTTCTTCGGCAGCATTCATTAGCGGGCTAAATTCCATATTACCTGAGTTCTTAAAACGTCACATCACCTTATATGTGGACGATATTCTGATAGCAGAAGCTTCATGGGAACAACATAACCGCATCCTCAACAGTTTGTTACGTAATTTTGCAGAAGATGGAATTACAGTTAACTTGGAAAAGTCTGAATTCGGTAGGACAAAGGTGAGGTTTTTGGGACATATTATTTCTTCTGAAGGCATTCAGCCGGATCCCGAAAAGTTAGAAGCAATCAGAGCCATTCCAGTTCCATCCACAAAAAAACAAGTCCGCAGTTTTCTGGGGCTCGTAAATTTTTACCGTCGTTTTCTGAATATGCAAATTCTAGTTACACCAAAACTTTGTTCTCTCACTGGAAAAAATACTATTTGGAACTGGGACGAACAAGCACAGTTGGAATTCAATTCTTTGAAAGAATCGCTACTTAACGCGCCAATACTAGCTCATCCAGATCTGTCACAAGATTTCTGCCTTAGCACGGATTCTTCTAAAGTCGGTCTTGGTGCCCATTTATTTCAAGAAGCCATTGAAAATGACACTACTGTTCAGAAAACCATTGCTTTTGCTAGCCGAGTGCTAACAAAATTTGAAAAAAATTATTCCGTTACTGAATTAGAAGCTTTAGCTATCGTTTGGGCATTTAACAAATTCCGTTTCTTTCTTTCTGGTAAGCACGTAAAAGTATACAGTGATCATCGTGCATTACAGTTCCTTATGTCTTCAAAATTAGATCATGACAGGTTAAAACGTTGGGCATTGTTTCTGCAAGAATTCCGCTTCACAATAGTCTACATTCCCGGCAAGGAGAACATGGTTGCGGACGCACTGTCACGCGCACCGGCTGGGCTTGAGGAAAGTAACACAGAACGCAACCTCGAGAAAAATTTCAGTATTCTTTACATTCAGAAAGTCGCCTTTGAAAACTTCATCACCACATCTTTAAAGGACATTGCTCATGAACAAGATAAAGATCCGATTTGGAAAGTCATCAAAAGTAAATGGCATGAAAAGACACACACTCAGATTTGGCATTATTACCTGGTTAGAAACAACATACTCTTCAAACGCTGCACTGTTGATGACAAGCTATGGGTACTTTGCATTCCAGACGATTTTGTTAATAAGCTCATTTGGTACATTCATTTCAGCTACGCACATTTTGGTCCACGAAAATGTTATCATATTCTTCGAACGACTTGTTATTTTAACAATATGGAAAAGAGAATTCGAAGAGTCTTGTCTATTTGTAAACTTTGTCAAAAGGCGAAACCATCTACTATCTCACATCGTGCTCCGTTGTTTCCTATTATTCCTTCTAAATTAAAAGAATTTGCTGCTGTTGATCTCTTGGGACCCCTTGTCAGAACATCGAATGGATTTTCGTACGTTCTAGTCGCTGTTGAACTTACTTCAAAATTTGTTTCTTTCACTCCGTTACGTAAAGCCACTGGACAGTCTGTATCCAACGCCTTTGTTAAAAATTTCTTACGTGAAGTTGACCACGTTAGTAAAGTCATTTCAGATAACGGACCGCAATTCAGATCTGCTGTTTGGTCACGCATGCTTCGGAATCATAAAATTAAACCTGTTTTTATTTCATTGTATTCACCACATTGTAACCCGTCTGAAAGGATTATGAAAGAAATCAATAAGCTTTGCAGACTTTATTGTCACAGAAAGCATCAGAATTGGGACAGATATTTACACTTATTTCAAAATGTGCTGAATGAAATGCCTCATGATTCCACTGCTTTACCACCTACTCTTGTACTAAAGAATGAAGAACCACCGAACAGAATCAGAGAGCTTGTACCTTTCCCGAATACACGTAAACTTCGACACAAAGACATAATTGATTTGGCTCTTAAAAATATAAAATCTGCAGCAGACAAAAGGAGAAAACTACACGGTAAAGCAAATGCAAAGAAATTATATATTGGTCAGAAAGTTCTCATTAAAGCTCATTCATTGTCACATAAGAAGAAACACTTGAGTCACAAATTCTTTCTAGTTTCCAATGTACCTTACAGAATCCGACGTATACCACATGATAATTGTGTTGAAGTTAAAACTCTGCGTACTAGGAAGAGTAAAGGTTTGTAAGTAGGCTGTTTATGTTTTCTTTATGTAAGTTTGCTGTTTAAGTTTTCTTATTGGTAATGCCACGTAGCGCTCTGTATGAAAATCAATGGCTGTGCTGTGTGCAGTCTGTGGCTAGTTTGCATTGTTGTCTGCCATTGTAGAGCGCCAGCTGGATGTGAACAGCGCGTAGCGTTGCGCAGTTGGAGGTGAGCCGCCAGCAGTGGTGGATGTGGGGAGAGAGATGGCGGAGTTTTGATAATTTGTAATACTGGATGTCAATTATGAATATTAAGGTAAATACATTGTTTGTTCTCTATTAATATCTTTCATTTGCTAACTATCCCTATCAGTAGTTAGTGCCTTCAGTAGTTTGAATCTTTTATTTAGCTGGCAGTAGTGGCGCTGTATTGCAGTAGTTCGAGTAACGAAGATTTTTGTGAGGTAAGTGATTTCTGAAAGGTATAGTTTAATGTTACTCAGGGCCATTCTTTTGCAGGGATTTTTGATAGTCAGATTGCGTTGCGCTAAAATTATTGCGTGTCAGTTTAAGCACAGTCGTGTATAATTGTTCTAAGTGGACGTTTCATAAGTATAATTTGTTCTAAGGGGACGTTTCATAGGTTTACACCACATTTCACATGTAAAACCGTTTATTGAAAAATAATCTGCTTTTTAACTTTGTCTTTGCCATATAACTTTTTACTTTACATTACTAGTATGCTTTGTCAGAGTTAGAATCTGTTTGCGGTGTTTCTGTTTCATATCTGCACAGTTTTTCTGAATTATTCTGGAAAGTAAAACATGTTTTAGTAGTAACTTTTGTGGTATAGCTACAATGAGACAGCCTTTTCCGTAGCACAACAATACGTTACAGCATAGTACTTTCATCATCACAACAATAAGCTTAATAACTAAGATATCTATACACACAGCATTTCACTTTTGTTTATCATGACGTAAGTACATTGGCTTCTGCAGAACTTAGCTTTCGGAGGAAAATAACTACGACATTTCCACAGAGATTATCTTACAACAAGATGCACATTTAGCGCTACAGGACACGCATTTGAGTGCTTAATTTTGTACTTAAACCATTTATTTTTCTAGATTTTTGAAATACAAAGAAAGTTTTCTGTGATACATTTCATTCAATTGCTGTAATCTGTAACACCTGAGGGTATAATTACATTAAACCTCAGGGGGGTACACGCCTACTTTGTGTACCATATGTTTGGCAAGCACAAGGAGCCCTAGCTAATATGGTATTTGCTTATACAATCGGTACCATATTTCTCTAACACATAAATTACACAGCTACCTGATCATTTAACAGAGAAACAAAAATCTTTTTACTACGTCAGTGACACATGTTTACGCAATTACAGAGTTGGATAACTTCACACTTACGAAATTGTATTTTGTCTGTACTTTGTAAACTGTTCATATTTTTTTGGACCCATTGTGATATTATGAGAGCTTTGAATGATATATTTGGTATGGGATCACGATTTTTAAAGTACGTTTGAGGAAGATGACACTTTTGACATGAGCAGAGAATTTTCTTAGGTTTTGAAATTATCGCAGGAAGCTACGAAGTTTTTGAGATTTGACTGAGGTGTTATGGTGTTATTTTTATGACGACGATGTGTATTATGCTGTTGAGGTATGTTTATGTCAATAAGATGATGCTACCATATATGAGGAATGTGATTACGTGTTTATATGTATATGAATAATGAATAGAAGTTAGGGACTCTTGACTTGTGAAAAAGGAATGTTGGAAACCAAGAATCGTACTTTAAGAGTTATGAAATGTGTGTAAATGCGTGAATGTATCACAATGCCGGCGAAAAATTTTTTTGGACACTGTTATATTCATAGGATTTTGTTTCTACACATTGGCAACGTAAATTCTCGACCTGTGAAATATTTTTATGAGACTGTCACTGTAGCAGAAACTGCTGTCGTAAATATTTCCGTAAGAAAGTTAAGTGGCCACCCGCGCGTAATGCATCATGGGCACCACCCAGCTGTGCGACAGACACCCGAAAAAAAAAAGAGCCTTTCAGAGGTACAGGTGGAGAAAAAAAGGGGAGGCCATTATCCTTGCTATTGACATTTCCTTGTTGAAAGCATACTGTGGAGCTCTTAATTTATGATATTTACTGAAATGCCTAATGAAACAATGAGAAACATTTCACGGCTATTGTCTTGCTAGTTGAGAAAAATGCCATATGGCTTGCTTGATGTATTTATTTGCTCATTTTCTTTAATATCTAGTTTCTAGCTGCACGACATTGGTTAAAATAAACTTTAATATATGTACTAATATAGTTATTTTATGCCTACAAATCCAGTCAATAAGAAATTTATGATTTACTTCCAAGAAAACGAGGGCACATAAATAGACATTTCCCTTCACAGGAATTGCATAAATAATTTCTTTACGATTTGCTAACTTATCTGTTAGTGTAAGTTCTCGTGATGCATCACTTTAGTGTTAAGATGTGACATAGGTATTAAACATGGCCATTTTTACTGTAATATTTTTTCTGCTTGAGCTTTGTCATGTATAGATATAAGTTTTATATTTTTTATATTTTTTATATTTGCTGCTGCTGTTTGCCAGGCATAGTGCTACTGAATTTTAAATTGTGTTACTCTGTTAAGCTAGTTTTACTACTGACTTATTTTTCTTGTTACTGCACATTGGCTCATATTAGTTGTAATGTTGCATTGCTTGGTAATTTAGATTTACTGTAGCTTGCTTTGCAATTTTCCATTTTTTTGCATTGCTGTTTGTGTTAATTTTTTATGTGCTGCTGCATTGCCTCATCCCTTAGTTTAGCATCTGAGCTCAGTAGATTTAAGTTAGCTTAAGAGGAGTAGACTATATAAGAAACTAACTATGATGAATTTATAAGAAATGCATTGAGAAGCTATCAGAAAATGGTCTGCCAAAAAAAAAAAAAAAAAAAAAGGATACTGTACAGTGGAGAAAAACTATTTTTGACAGAGGATGTGAACAGAATACAGAAAGCATGCTTGGATAGGACTTTTGGAAATATAAAGAACGAAGGGCGATCTCCGAGAAGTAAAGAAAGTTTCGTTTGCAAAATACTGCTGTAAAACAAACCCTGTCCTTTCCTTGTATTATTCCGCTATATGTTTGTGTACCCTTGTGTATTTATGTTTTTCCTGTATTTATATGTTTATCTGATAAGACTTATGTTGTAGAATTTTTCTAATACTAAGCTACATTCACTATGATGAGGAATACTGTTATCCTCAAATATAATTAGCATTAATAATATGTTATTTACTTTGTAAAGATGTTAGACATTATTTATTCTGTTTTGTTGCTCATGTGTGAGGTTGATGTTTCGAATGTTATTCTGATCTTTTATGTATTTACTTATGTCATAATTCCTGTAACACTGATGTATATGTTAGTTCAATTCTTTTGTAAAGCCCATATTTCTACAAATGTTATCTGTATTGTTATGTTTTTAATTATGTATTTTGTACCTTTGTCATTGTATTCTTACGTTATAAAATTGTAATTGACACCAGTTCATCAAATTAAGTAACTTGTAAGTTACATTTCACTGCACACATTTCTGCTGGTCATAGTATATGGACAATGTGTGACAAAAAAGGGGACTGTTAGTGTTTGCACATGTGTTAATAATTCAGCAAGGGACTGGATAACAGCATTGCTGGTTCTAAGGACAATTCCACAAACTTTGTGAGTGCACAAGGGGTGGTTATGGACTTGCTATATTATCCGCAAGACTCTTCAATGGTGATTGTGCACCTGCACAGTCACAACAGATGGCTGCTGGCCATCTCTACAAGGACTACAGTGGGTCTGCACCTATGCTGACTCACCAGTACCATTATCTCTACAAGGACTGCAGTGGGTCTACACCTCTGGTTTCCCACCAATACCGTAATTTCTACAAGGAATGCAATGGGTCTGCATCTTTGATGACTCACCAATACCATACTCTCTACCAGGACTACAGTGGGTCTACTCTGTGATGACCTACCTACCAATCTTCTTCAAAACGTCGAATGACTCTGCTGTGGGTTTGCTCTGTTGTGGCCCATTACCTGTCTGCATGTCAAGAGTCAGCACAATCTTTCCGTTGGAAGGACAACACTACTTCGACTGCATGGAAGTCCACTACTTCCGTGTGCATTGTCTTTTACTGCTCAGACTTTGAGAAAACAAACTGCAGGTTTACTCTTATGATGAATGATCAGGACTGTCTTTATGGACTGTGAGAAAATTTTAGCTTTTGACCAACATTGTATAAATAAGTGTGTGCATTTGATATCTTTGTTATAGTAATTATGAAAAATTTTTTCAAATCATTATTGGCCACTGCCCAAAAATATTTTGTAAAATTTTTTGTGGGGAGCATGGGGGCTATGTAAGTAGGCTGTTTATGTTTTCTTATTGGCAACGTTACGTAGCGCTCTATATGAAAATCACTGGCTGTGCTGTGTGCAGTCTGTGGCTAGTTTGCATTGTTGTCTGCCATTGTAGTGTTGAGCAGCGGCAGCTGGATGTGAACAGCGCGTAGCGTTGTGCAGTTGCAGGTGAGCCGCCAGCAGTGGTGGATGTGAGGAGAGAGATGGCGGAGTTTTGTAATTTGTCGTGAACTGCTATATATATGATGATATTAAGGTAAATACAGTGTTTGTTCTCTATTAAAATCTTTCATTTGCTAACTATCCCTATCAGTAGTTAGTGCCTTCAGTAGTTTGAATCTTTTATTTAGTTGGCAGTAGTGGCGCTCGCTGTATTGCAGTAGTTCCAGTAACGAAGATTTTTGTGAGGTAAGTGATTTGTGAAACGGATAGGTTAATGTTAGTCAGAGCCATTCTTTTGTAGGGATTTTTGAAAGTCAGATTGCGTTGCGCTAAAAATATTGTGTCAGTTTAATCACAGTCGTGTATAATTTGTTCAAAGGGGACGTTTCAGTGTACACTTCTGCCACTGGGCACAAGAGAAATTACCGGACGATAACAGATTTTTTGCACGCGTTCTATTTAGTGACGAAGCGTCATTCACCAACATCGGTAACGAAAACCGGCACAAGATGCACTATTGGGCAACGGAAAACCCACGATGGCTGCGACAAGGGGAACATCAGCGACCTTGGCGGGTTAATGTATGGTGTGGCATTATGGGAGGAAGGATAATTGCCCCCATTTTATCGATGGCAATCTAAATGGTGCAATGTATGCTGATTTCCTGCGTAATGTTCTACCATTGTTACTACAAGATGTTTCACTGCATGACTGAATGGCGATATACTTCCAACATGATGGATGTCCGGCACATAGCTCGCGTGCGGTTGAAGCGGTATCGAATAGCATATTTCATGACAAATGGATTGGTCGTCGAAGCACCATACCATGGCCCGCACGTTCACCGGATCTGACGTCCCCGGATTTCTTTCTGTGGGGAAAGTTGAAGGATATTTGCTATCGTGATCCATCGACAACGCCTGACAACATGCGTCAGCGCACTGTCAATGCATGTGCGAACATTACGGAAGGCGAACTACTCGCTGTTGAGAGGAATGTCTTTACACGTATTGCCAAATGCATTGAGGTTGACGGACATCATTTTGAGCATTTATTGCATTAATGTGGTATTTACAGGTAATCACGGCGTAACAGCATGCGTTGTCAGAAATGATAAGTTCACAAAGGTACATGTATCACATTGGAACAACCGAAATAAAATGTTCAAACGTACCTACGTTCTGTATTTTAATTTAAAAAAACTACCTGTTACCGACTGTTCGTCTAAAATTGTGAGCCATATGTATGTGACTTTTACAGCGCCATCTATCACAAAGCGTAAAATGTGGTCCAACAAAAACATTCATATTTCTTTACGCACTACACGAATACGTAATAAAAATGGGGGTTCCTATTTAAAAAACCGCAGTTGATATCCGTTTGACCTATGGCAGCGCCATCTAGCAGGCCAGCCATAGCGCCATCTGGTTTGCCCCTTCAAGCTAGACAAGTTTCGTTCTTTGTAATTTTTTTCGTTTGACGCTTATTCCGTGAGATATTTGACCCGCTCACGCTCAATGGTCCACCCTGTATATACATGTGTATGATAAATCCCTTCCCTCAAAAAACATTTCCTTCCTTCAGACCACCTCTGTGTTACCACAGATGACGTGTCACTGATCTCATTTGTACTAAGATTGCGGTACACGCGAGGTGCCTGTTTCTTCCACCGCTCTGAGCGGAATGCATACGTTCTAATACATGTTCACCAACCTGCAGTCTTCTACAGTTGTTGTCCCCTGCGCAGAAAACGTTACGTAGGTAATCTTGATGCTGTAAGAAACTCTTAGCGAGGAACTGTTTATTTTAGAAATGATTAAATTTCCAATTAGTTTGTTTATACGGCATGCCACTCACTTTTTATTGGCATAACACGAGAAACTGCACAATTACATTACACTTTAGAGTCACAAATAATTTTTATTCTTCAACAAATTAATAAACTTCGTATTTCTGCATTTAGAGTCACTTTGTTCTTAAATACACGTCCATATAATCATACATTGCTAATAAAGTCTTAACCTGAGATCGACTGTGGCAGACAACGTGTCTGTCCTCCGATGCTTCCTAACCAGCTCTATTAACCAACCCTACATTCCTGACAAAGACTTAACTAACACCGACAGCGGCAGATATGTCTGTCTCCGACACTGCCGAACCAGCTCTCATCTTACAGACGAACCATTTCGCCCGCCATCCAAGTTAGGCCTGATCCGAAGATCACCGAAGTACTTCATCTGCCTTTTCGTTTAGCAGTTGTTTATAATTCTGCTGGTTATTCCTACTTGTGAAATAATGGAATGATAGTACGCTATTGAGGATGCTTTAAGTATGACATGTAAGTAAATACTCTGTTTAGTTTGTCTACAATTAACAACAGAAGGTTTACGAAAATAGGAGCGAAAACATCGCGAAAAACTAAATTACATTCTAGAAGATAGGTTAACTCCCAGCTAAAAACTTTCTCATCAACATCGTTTGGTTGCAGATGACAGGCCGTGCGGTTCTAGGCGCTTCAGTCTGGAACCGCGTGACCGCTACGGTCGCAGTTTCGAATCCTGCCTCGGGCATGGATGTGTGTGATGTCCTTAGGTTAGTTAGGTTTAAGTAGTTCTAAGTTCTAGGGGACGGCTGACCATACATATTAAGTCCCATAGTGCTCAGAGCCATTTGAACCATTTTTTTTGCAGATGACAAGCTAATTGTAGTAATTAACACAAAAGTGATCCAGAAAATTCAGGCACACCAAATTTAAAGGTATTTACAAAAAGAAACGATCTGTTGTTTGAACTAAAAATGCACATAATTTTACAATCATTTAACAAAAATGTTCACATTGCAGAAAACCCCTGATGATGGCACAGTGGTGCCGAAACATGTTTGGGTACTGAGAAAAACGGTGTTTTGCTTAACTGGCGGACCTCACATCCAAAAAAAAAAGTAGGTTATCATTTCGGCGCTCAACTTCCGAATGCAGCAGCCAATCGCGGGGAAGGAGCACGATTTAGGCGTTCGTTCTCACGATACCCATATCGAGCAAGTCATCTGTCATCGGTACTTCACATCACATTACGTCATCTTGCCTCTGCTGCCTTCTCATCTGCTCTAACGAGAGCGTCTTGTAGCTGAATATGATGGCTGTAAAGCCAGAAGTATTACACATCCCCCTCTGAGATTTCCAAAAAATGGGAGGTTCTCGCAGACAACAAGCAATTTTGGAAATAAACAAATTTTGATTTGAATTTTTATAATTTTTTCACCTACCATCTCTCAGGGGCCATATCATTCAACCATATTTGTAATTTCGGGCTGTTTTTCAAAACTTGAATCTACTTCATATTTTTTCATTCCCACATTATTGATCAACTTATGTAATCGTAGACTTAAGTATTTTGTGATTAGAAAAACTAATTGTTACCCTCAATAAATTGGTGTATAGCATTATATCCCAAAATCATTAATCATTAACTACACTTTCTATACTTATTACATCATCCTTTAAATAGTAAATATTTTCAAATAATCATTATTCTGCGCCTTTATGATGTTTGTAGTCTTTTACAACTTTACAGCCTAAGTAGGCTGTTTATGTTTTCTTATTGGCAACGTTACGTAGCACTCTGTATGAAAATCACTGGCTGTGCTGTGTGCAGTCTGTGGCTAGTTTGCATTGTTGTCTGCCATTGTAGTGTTTGGCAGCGGCAGCTGGATGTGAACAGCGCGTAGCGTTGGGCAGTTGGAGGTGAGCTGCCAGCAGTGGTGGATGTGGGGAGAGAAATGGCGGAGTTTTGAAATTTTTTATACTGGATACTATGAACTGCTATATATATTATGACTATTAAGGTAAATACGTTGTTTGTTCTCTATTAAAATCTTTCATTTGCTAACTATCCCTATCAGTAGTTAGTGACTTCCGTAGTTTGAATCTCTTATTTAGCTGGCAGTAGTGGCGCTCGCTGTATTGCAGTAGCTTGAGTAACGAAGATTTTTGTGAGGTAAGTGATTTGTGAAAGGTACAGGTTAATGTTAGTCAGGGCCATTCCTTTGTAGGGATATCTTAAAGTCAGATTGCGTTGCGCTAAAAAAATATTGTGTGTCAGTTTAAGCACAGTCTTGTATAAATTGTTCTAAGGGGACGTTACATAAACTGTCTCCAACCCAATTTCAGTCACAAAATTTTATTCTGCTGTTAAACTACTATTGGCGCACTGGCGTCCATAAAATTCAACAAAATATTTCTCGTGAAGAATTTACATTGTTGCTCACTTTTGACACATTGCCGTTCTTTAAACTGACCAACTATAAGTTACACTGCAATACAACTATTATCAGGGCATTGCCGTCCTTTCAGTTCGATGAAACATTCTTTACACTTTACACTTTTCCTCACTATTATTTTGGCACCACACGGTTCTGCACTTATTTATATTTAAATGCCTCATAAAGACGTCCACTTCAGATGGCTACAAATTAAATATACACAACACCTATACAATTCATAAATATGTGGAGACGGAAGAACATTACACACACTCTTTTTACCAAAACATACGGAAGTAGCCCACAGCAGCAACCCGTATTGATGAGTCTGTTGTCCATGGTGTGTTCTTGCGTTGTGAAACTGTAGACTAGCGTTGAGTTCAACAACTGTCAGTCCATTCTCCTATCTCCAGCCTCAGCATACAGCTCCACTACATTCCCTGAAAGAATACAAAATGCCTTAAATTCGTTTCCTAATAATTTCAAATAAATTTTAAATAAACATGTTTCCATATATTATTACAATATAAATACATAATATATAATGTTTTGTTCTGATTTAGTGTGTTTGTAAACAAAGCCAACGTTTACGTCGTACAGCGACAGTGATTCATCAATGTTTTTGTCTTGGTCACAGCTGTAACTACATATAGCTAGGTCACTGCCCTTCGGGTTCCTTAAGAGCTCTGTTCTTGCTCGCACCATCTGTTACTTCGGTTATGCCTCACGCCGCTAACCGCCATCATCCGCTCTGCTCTTTAATCTCTACGGAGGGCTACAATTGCGATTCACATATACACTCCTGGAAATTGAAATAAGAACACCGTGAATTCATTGTCCCAGGAAGGGGAAACTTTATTGACACATTCCTGCGGTCAGATACATCACATGATCACACTGACAGAACCACAGGCACATAGACACAGGCAACAGAGCATGCACAATGTCGGCACTAGTACAGTGTATATCCACCTTTCGCAGCAATGCAGGCTGCTATTCTCCCATGGAGACGATCGTAGAGATGCTGGATGTAGTCCTGTGGAACGGCTTGCCATGCCATTTCCACCTGGCGCCTCAGTTGGACCAGCGTTCGTGCTGGACGTGCAGACCGCGTGAGACGACGCTTCATCCAGTCCCAAACATGCTCAATGGGGGACAGATCCGGAGATCTTGCTGGCCAGGGTAGTTGACTTACACCTTCTAGAGCACGTTGGGTGGCACGGGATACATGCGGACGTGCATTGTCCTGTTGGAACAGCAAGTTCCCTTGCCGGTCTAGGAATGGTAGAACGATGGGTTCGATGACGGTTTGGATGTACCGTGCACTATTCAGTGTCCCCTCGACGATCACCAGTGGTGTACGGCCAGTGTAGGAGATCGCTCCCCACACCATGATGCCGGGTGTTGGCCCTGTGTGCCTCGGTCGTATGCAGTCCTGATTGTGGCGCTCACCTGCACGGCGCCAAACACGCATACGACCATCATTGGCACCAAGGCAGAAGCGACTCTCATCGCTGAAGACGACACGTCTCCATTCGTCCCTCCATCCACGCCTGTCGCGACACCACTGAAGGCGGGCTGCACGATGTTGGGGCGTGAGCGGAAGACGGCCTAACGGTGTGCGAGACCGTAGCCCAGCTTCATAGAGATGGTTGCGAATGGTCCTCGCCGATACCCCAGGAGCAACAGCGTCCCTAATTTGCTGGGAAGTGGCGGTGCGGTCCCCTACGGCACTGCGTAGGATCCTACGGTCTTGGCGTGCATCCGTGCGTCGCTGCGGTCCGGTCCCAGGTCGACGGGCACGTGCACCTTCCGCCGACCACTGGCGACAACATCGATGTACTGTGGAGACCTCACGCCCCACGTGTTGAGCAATTCGGCGGTACGTCCACCCGGCCTCCCGCATGCCCACTATACGCCCTCGCTCAAAGTCCGTCAACTGCACATACGGTTCACGTCCACGCTGTCGCGGCATGCTACCAGTGTTAAAGACTGCGATGGAGCTCCGTATGCCACGGCAAACTGGCTGACACTGACGGCGGCGGTGCACAAATGCTGCGCAGCTAGCGCCATTCGACGGCCAACACCGCGGTTCCTGGTGTGTCCGCTGTGCCGTGCGTGTGATCATTGCTTGTACAGCCCTCTCGCAGTGTCCGGAGCAAGTATGGTAGGTCTGACACACCGGTGTCAATGTGTTCTTTTTTCCATTTCCAGGAGTGTACATCGAGAGAACCTTTTAGAATCTTGCTTCGAATACAATCGTTGCTTCATTCCACAGTATGAGGTATCATTCCTTCTACATTTGAATGTCACTGTTGCTATGAAAAGTACTAGTGGAAATTTGTTCATACTATGTATTTTCTGCTAACTTTCATACGAGCATTATGTAACTTTGTAAATGTAAGGGCAAATTAACTTATTCTTAGCTTGACCTTTACTCTACCTTCCTTTCATATCAAAAACCAGAGTGTGTTTGACTCTCTGCCCTTCATTTTACTTGTCCTTCTATTTAAACTTTATTTGTGAGATTTATATCTTTTATGAGATTTCTATGTCCGTGTTGTGTCCTATGTCGACAATATATTAACTAGAATGTACTTCATAAAATAGCTGGCGGAAACCACTTCGCCTATAAATACTACTTAACGGCCGACTTACGCCTTCCCTCCCTCACTCTTCATAAATGATTGGCCGGCTTTCATGTCGCCTAGTAACCACGCTTCTCGTATCTCTTACTATGTAAATAATTTGCCGACTTTTCTGTCGCCTAATCTATAACTCTTCATTTACCTCTTTTCTCTCTTCGTAAATAACTGGCTGACCCTGCTGTCGCTTATTTGGCAGGACTAATCCTAGAGTATCAATGTATCATAATTCATTACAGTGGAAACAACTTCGCCGTTTCAATTCATACTAAAGAGTAACCATATGTCTATTTTGATATAATCAGTACATCATCTCAAGCCTTCATTTAATTATTTCCACAGTTTGCGCCACCAGAAATGCCTCTATTGTACACTGTCGTATTCACTTACCTGGTTTACCGTCGTCCACTTCTTCTGCAGCCTTCAGCTTATTTTTATTTGTTATTTCATCTGTGTTGTGTATAATAGCCCCTCATCTCGCTTCCCTATTCTTGAAGTATTTTCAAACATAAATTTTTGTTTATCGTTGTTGTAAATATTAAAAAAATTGTTCCACTACATACTTTATAATATGCTTTTTGCTATGTGCAGTAATATGGTACCGGTGTCTTGTTGTAACTGTATACTGTATTCTCTTTCTGATGTATCTGTAATCCTATACTTCGTATATTCTAGCCTGTCCACGTATATTCCGTCAAAGGTCTGTTTTTCACCCGTTGCTGTGCAGATGTTTATTCTGCTGGGTTACTTCGTTTTTATCACAGACTGTTTCTTTGTTGTCACATTCAGTGTAAGAAAATTTTCTCATCTTAACCTTGATGGTGAAGAATGTTAAAGAAGACAGATATAGTTCTGAATGTAAGAAGGGGAAGAACTAACAGCAGGAAAAGAAACTGAAGTATGCTGTCAGTTAACTCGGGCACTTGGTAAGCGTCAGTTACCTAGCAATGCAAGGAACGTTATTGCCCCCTGAGATTCAGTAATCATAATATTTTTTGATGTCTACGATGTTTTAGATGCCTTTGCTCGTTTCTGTTTTAATGTTGGATCCTCCACTGCATTGGGGTGCGCTATCCTAATGATTTTGTACGGTCCTTCGTATGCCTCATAGAATTTTTTGATCGCTGAGTTTATTTTGGAAGACTTGTGCCTTGACCTTATCAGTACCAATTCGTCAGTGTGATATGTCCTTTTCTTAACCTGTTTGTTGTATTTATCCTTTCTTTCAGCCAATTTTTCTTTGATCCTAGTAAAGGCTAAGTTTCTCGTTTCATTAATTGAGATAGCATCGCTCTGTGGGAAACTTTCTATCTATTCATTTACGCTAGGTACTTTTTCGCCTGTTAATAGTTCTTGTGGCGGTATTTCCGTGCTAGAATGCGGCAATTCATTCATATTCTCTCGAACTCTTCCACGTAATCCACCCACTCGTATTGTTTTCTGTAGCAAAGCCTACTTAGTTCTCTCGTAACTCTTTCACTCCTATTTCATTGAGGATGGTATTTAGATATGTATATAGGTTTTATGTCAAGGCCCCTCACCATATTTTTCCAATACTCTGAAATAAAATGTGGCCCATTATCACTGATGATCCTATCTGGCTTAGCTATCTTCATTGCACAGTAATTCTTAGTTTTATTTGAGACTGACTTACCTGTAGCCTTTCTTGGAGCATATAGTTTTACATGTTTTGAGAGCATGTCCAACACGACGAACAAATATTTTTACCCTCTGTAAAGTGGAAAGTGAGCCACAGAGATCAACACATACCTTATCCAGTATTTTTGTTGGTCTCATACTATGCATTTCCACTTTGGTGCTAGAATGAAAAGGTAT
The DNA here is from genome assembly GCF_023864275.1 of Schistocerca cancellata. NCBI lineage: Eukaryota > Metazoa > Arthropoda > Insecta > Orthoptera > Acrididae > Schistocerca > Schistocerca cancellata. The sequence continues at coordinate 73,861,870 of NC_064626.1, read as the reverse complement.
TGTTTTCTGACATACGTCACTTGATTCTAGAATTCTATACCCTCCTTTCTAAATTATTAAAATAGCAACATTCCTTAATTTTGCCCGCACATTTCTTGGCATCAAAATGAGCATATGTGAAATGTGTGAACCACGCTAGCCTCTCAGTTTCGTGTTCCGTCCAATAGACCTTCCATTGCTGTTTGTCTGGGTCTTTTCTACGATACATGTATGACACAGTGCTTTCTCACCTTGTCATTTGCTTTCATATTCCAGTCAGCTTTGATCACTTTAATAGTGTCATCCCTATTCTGTTCCCTTCTTATACTTTTTAATATGTTCTTTGTTTTTTCTTCGTGTTTTACTTTTGTTAGGCATAACATGGAGATTTCTTTCTGCCATGAATTATTAAAATTGGCTTTAGCTATACCCAAAGGCAATCTGGGTCAAGCATCAACCACTGTATTGCTTTCCCCTTGCAAGTGTTCTATTGTGAAATCATACTCCTGAAGCGCTAAATCCGATCTCGTTAATCTGTTATGACTTAGCCTACAGTCCATCAAGAATTTAAAGTACCTTGTGGTCTGTAAGCACTTTTACTTTCCTCCCCATAACGTAGTATCTGAATTTCTTAAACACCCACACGACTGGTAATGTTTCCTTTTCTGTCACTGAATATTTTATCTCCAATTTGATTAGCACTCGACTGGCAAAAACAGTGGATTTTATTTCCACTATATCTCCGTTTTCTATAAATTGGCAAAAATGAGCACCCAACCCCTATTCTGAACTGTCAGTAAAAATTCAAAAAGGTACATTTAAGTCTGCATGTGACGAAGCAATACCGTTACATAATTCATCTTTTATTTTTCTGAAATTCTCGTTCGCACTCCTGGGTCCAGATCCACGCAGCATTTTCCTCCGTTAATTGAGGTAGGGTTTCCGCATTAAGTGCCTGATGATTCGCAAATTTGCGGTAGAATCTGGTTAAACCGAAGGAGGCCTTCATTTGCTTTTTGTTCTTAGGTTGTGAGGTGCCGGGTGGAGAAGAGTTTGTACCTCTTTAATTCTGACGAATTTTGCATGAGAACTAGGCATGCACTGAGCCCCCTCCTTAACTCACTAACTAATTAATTATGTGCACAATGATAACGAAAGGAATTGATGGTTGACCCTGCTTGTTGGCAAAAAAGGAGTGCACGCTCACAATAATTTAATAAAAGTCGTAATCTACTCAGTAAAAGAAAAGGGGAATTTTATCATAATAAACGACAGGAAATGGGATTCTGCGTCTGTCTACGAAATGATATGCTGATTAAATATTACAATGAGATTTATTATAAATCAGAACACAAAGGTATCTGATTGTTGATACAAACAGTAGACTAAAGGATAGGGTATACTGAACTATTATGACAATAAGAATTAGTTCGAGAACAATGGGCTCCTACTCTCTGTGATGCAATACCATTGAAATTTGGAAATTTGTGGTAAGATCTTATGGGACCAAACTGCTGAGGTCATCGGTCCGGAAGCTCACACACTACTTAATCTAACTGAAACTAACTTACGCTAAGGTCAACACACACACCCATGTCCGAGGGAGGACTCGAACCTCCGACGGGGAGAGCCGCGAGGACCGCGACAGGACGGCCCAGACTTCGTGGCTACCCCGCGCGGCAATAGACTGATGATAATGGCTGGAGGTCCTAATGAATCAAATATTACTCCCCAGACTATAATGCAGTATCGCGATTAGTAGTGAGAGCTCAAATGGGAACACATGGGGAAACAAACAAGGTGGACTCGTAGCAAAGCGAGCGCGCGTGCTGCTGAAGACTTCTTTAAAAAACGATAGGTCCTACAACGCCGGATCCGCAAAATACTTTACCAGTCCTGAAACCTCCAGTACGCCGTCGTGAAATATGGCATCCCGGCTACAGTCCACAGTTGAAAATATGTTTCCCGGCTACGACGCAAGTTGAAATATGGTATCCCGGCTAAGACACAAGTTGAAAATATGCTCACTATTTTTTATTTACTTAAATTTGCCATATTTCGTGACAGTACCTTTTCCGTTAGACGTTTGTAAGGCGATATTAGTCTTGGCTTCAGTTGTCTAAAGTATGATTCCACAATGCATCTTTGTCGGTTGCAGAATTGACGTGGTTCAACGTGTTTGCCCCATTTTGGTGTTACAAATACCAATTCTTCAAATGTAGTTTCTTCTTATAGTTAATACAAAAAAAACAGTAACATAATTCAAAATTATTTATGACGGCGACCTTCACATCGTTCTACCGTCAACACACACCAAGAGTTAACTGCCGACTGACTATAGTCAAAGACGACTCAAGCGTCAAAGATATTTTACACAAAACACAAACTTCCACTTGTAATTAGTCTCTTTGCTATTCTTCGATACATTTACTAATAGTAATCAATATGCTTTCACTCTCAAAAACATAAGTAAATTAACATATAATAAGGCAAATTACAATAAAAAAAATATTCTGACAAAAAATATAAGAAAACATTCACAATTTGGTATCGATAAATCCGGTAAAAAAAATAACATCTCCCAGATCAATTACAGTCGGTAGTCAGCGTTGTGATGATGTAGGCGCCGACTCCTGCTGCGCAGCAACTCTGTTTCAATCCGTGGCCTCGAATGCTGTCCGAGAATTCTAAGTTCTGCTCGCGAGGCCGAAGCAGGGAAGCTCCTGAATGCACGAAGATGTATCTGCAGGAGGAGACACAGCAAAACCGCCTAAACTCGCCCTGTCGGTACAGGTGCGAAAACACAGAGTAAGAATCTGGGTCTTAAGTTACAGAATGAAACTGTAGTGTGATCGAAGATGCAACAGCAAAGCTGACATTATTCAACTCCTCACTACCCTCGAAAAACTGCGAATCAGCATTCAGTGCTGATTCCAAAATTCCCCCACACTACCTCAGAACATCATCCGCGCCAATTATCTGCGGCGCTTTTCTGACGTCAGCTGGCCTCAGTTTAAGATGACCAATCATGCCTCTGCTATTTACCTGGAGGCACTGAACTTGCTGTTTGACCGGTTACGAAAACAGCGTGCCAAGACCACCGACCATCCGGCACCGAACAGTCGCACCTGGCAGGGCACAGTCCACAAGAATTCTTAGAATCAGGAAGACGATACAGTCAGTAGTCTTCCTTCGAGACACACCGGAACAGGAAACACATAAACTGTGACGACACTTACACGGCTCGCAAGTCGTTTCGCCCTCCATCCAACAGGCGAAACTCGACCGAAGTCAGTCGCCTCGCCAGGCGCTCCAGCCCATTGATGTACGACCCTCCCTTTACTCGCACAAGTGCAGACCCTACACGAAAATTCGCGCAAGTGCAGACCCCCCCACGAAAAAGCAGTGTGTCGCATCCTCCGGTGCTTTCCTCGTAACAAGCCACCCAGGGAAGTAACAGAGAAAACTAAAAGCAAGACCACATGCAGTTCCCATCATGCATAGCAATCAAGTGGAAAGTAATTTGAGCTTTCAGTACAAATAATCTCATCAGAATAACCGTATTTGGCCCGTTCCCACCGTTAAATGACATAAAACATAAATAAAATTGATGAAAATGAGGGGCGACATGCAAAAGAAGGCATGGAACCTCTCAAGGTCTTGTTTCTTATGGCATTTAACTTTTCTGGGTCTGGCTTAATACCTTCAGGCTATATAACATGCCCTAGGAATTTCCCAATATGTGAATTCGGATTTATCGAGATTCTTCTCAAAGTTACGTAACACATGACTCAATATGTCCTTATATTCCTTCTATGTTTTGGTAGCAACCGAAATATCGTCAACATATTCTGTAATTTTGTTCAATAGCTGCTCTAGCTTTATCTAGCATACATATCAAGGCATCTGTCAAGATCTCCAAGCCAAATGGCGATACTCTGAATTGGTAGGTACATCCCCCTTAAACAAATGCGGTAAACTTTCTACAGTTTTCTACTAGTGGGACCTGCTAGAAGCTGGCAGTGAAGTCAAACTTGTTAGTATCTTGACGCCATTGAACTTCTGTACACTCTCCTCTAGTGCCTCAGGTTTATCCACCTGTGGCAAAATGACTTTGTTTAAGGCTCTAGCATCCGAAGTTACACGTACTGACCATCTTTCCTTGACACTATTACAAAGGGAACTGCAGTAATTACTCTTAGATCGCTTGATAATTCCCCATTCAATCATTCCATGTGTGTTTGTGTGTGTGTGTGTGTGTGTGTGTGTGTGTGTGTGTGTGTGTGGAATCCTATGGGACTTAAGTACTAAGGTCATCAGTCCTTAAGCTTACACGTTACTTAACCTAAATTATCCTAAGGACAAACACACACAACCATGTCCGGGGCAGGACTCGAAACTCCGCCGGGACCAGCGCTCTAGACCGCTCGGCTAATCCCGCGCGGCTTCAATCATTGTCTTCATTTCTTCATCTGCTGCTTCTCTTTTCGGTAACGGAATGGAATACGGATCATGTGGCTTTACCTGGGAACCATTCCCGTAATCTTTCATACATCCTCGATTCTTTGAAAATGCTTTTTGATGCTGTAGTAGTGCCTCTTCCTCACTTAATCCCTCAATACGTGCGACTTTTTCCTTGATCCTAGCCTCTGCATTTACCTCTTCATCACGAACAAACTTATGCTTCCTTCTGGTTAATAGTTCCAGTAATCTGTTCCCTTAGGATCTGTATTCTCGCATCATTACCTATAATTTGTATAGCCTCATTTTCACTCAATTTAAATACTTGTTGCTCCTCTTCATCACACCCTCTGAAAAATCTAGCATTACCCTATTAGCAATCAACCAATCTGTCCTAAAAATCAAATTGATGCACGGTCACCATGCCATTCACTGAAATTGATCTGGTTTGCATTTTAAATTCTATTAGAATCTGCTTCATTATCATTTTGCTTCTAGCCCCACACGCTATAACCACTTTAACTCCTTGAACTAATAAATCTGGAACATCTGTATCCTTCTTTATTTCTTTGTATAAATTACTAGAGGCACCACTAATTTCGCTACCTTAATCTGGAACTGCAATTGTTTTCATGTTTTGTATTTCAATTTCAACTGTTGGTTGGTATATTTCCTTTAATTCCTACCTATCTTCATCCATGAACGCAGTTTTTACTCTATCCCGTCCGTCATACCCTATCAATCTTACTAATGTTCCATTACATTCGGCCGTTCGCGACTGGACCTGATCCGGACCGACTACAAATTTTCCGGCTCTGTATGATTCCTGTCTGTTACCTGAGTATGTTCCCTATTTTGATTATTATAAATTTCCTGTTTCCACCATAATAACCTCAACTCTTCCCACTCCCTTGAAAAGTGCCTCTCCGTCTTCTGGGCGGGCCGCGACTGTGGCGCGGTTGTCTGTTTTCCTTCCAGTCACGCCATTCGCCATTTAAATTCGAACCTCTGTTTCGGCTTTGCTCTCTGTCATTACGACGGTCTGTCCGCCACCTGTTCTTTCTCCAGCCCTCCGGTAGTTGCCTGTCGCCGTAAAACGCATCTAATTGCTCCAGCACATGTATTAGGTGACTGACATTACTTTTATTTACATTTATTAACTTTTTTGTACTAATTTTTATTAGGTCAGATTCTTTAAATGGGTCGGGTAAGTATTGGTTCTTTTCCCAGTAACGTTGGAAAAATTCTTTGTATTTGCTACAACCACTACTTGCGAAGCTTCTGCCCTCAAAAATTTCATTTCTAACACCGTTTTGTGTGCTAGAACACCAGTATTGACTCAAAAATTCTTGCACGAATTCTTTATATGTTTTCCATGTGTTACTAACCCCATTTCTCCACGATATTGCTTCTCCTTCTAACCTAATGGCCACGAATTTAATTTTTTCTGTTCTGTCATGTTTTCAGTAGCGATGCCATCAAATTGTCTAATGAAGGCTACTGGGTGTATAGTTCCATTACTAGAGAAATGATGGAATTTATATGCATTAACGTAATCTGCTACGTCATTTACTTGGACAACACCTTTCCTTCTTTCTTGTTCAAATTTCTACTTTTTGTTTAACTTTATTTTCTATTTTGTCTTGCATCCTAGGAAGCACTTTTTGCTCTATTTCTCTCAGTTTACACTGAATCGCAGTTGTGCTGCCTTTACAAAAGGATTATGCATGTGAAATATTACAATTAACAATTACAGTACTGTATGCTTATCCTGCCATTGTCTGGTAGCTTTGCTTTTCCCTTGTCTTACGTTAATAATGTCATTAATTGTTGTTTGTATCACCTGATTTTGAACCTGCAAATTTTTATTTAACTTTTTGAATGCGTGGTCAAACTTTTATTTCTGACTTACACACTTCTCTAATTTTTTACCACATTCATTTGTTTCATTAGCTATTTTCCTGCAACATCCCTCAGTTTTAGCTTCAAGATGTATCACATTTTGTTCCAAAGCATTGAACTTACCATTAATTTGAGCAGTTCCAACCTTATCTTCTTTTAACTCCTCCTTATTTTCTTTTAACCCCGTATCTATTTTATTGCTTAATTCCTCCTTATTTTCTTTTAATCCCTTATCTATTTCATTACTTAATTTCTTCTTGTTTTCTTTTTGTTCTTGCAAAATTAATTTTAGCATAGACCTGATATCGTGATCACCATTCTGTGTCAGATGATGCTGTACCATGACTTACCATACACAACTCAACTATTTGCTCATTAGTAATGTCACCATCAGAGTCATTTTCTCTGGCACCATCATTCCAATGAATCATTTTGTTTTGACCAGATACTACAAATTCTGGATTTACATTCCCATTGTTTACCACTAAATCAACATTTCCGCTGCACTCATTACTTAACTCTATATTTTCAGTGAAATCATCCACGGCTACTTCCGAATTCTCAATGTGATTATTGGTTATTGAATTTGCTGTTTCGGTCTCATCACCAAAGTCTGAATTTACATTTTCACGTTGGTTATTTGTGACTACATTCAACATATTACTAAACCCATATCTGACTTCATCACCGTTTGTTTGTATCTGTTCCACCAGTTTGTCACTACTACTGTGAGTTTGAACTCCTTCTCTACTTCTCAGAGCGTATCTTATTTCTTTTACTCCAGACATACTAAAGTCAAAAGCGAGAACGGAGAGGTAACATTCTTCACGGCAAGGCTTTATGCGGAAGGTAGTGAGAAAACGACACAATTTTACAAAATCCCTACACATTCACGGTTTCCAATAATGTGCATACAACCAAAATGCTCAGAGTTTGATGCAGTCTCTCCAGTATGCAGGAAGTTGATGGTCGAATGTGCCAATATAAAATGGACTGCACAAGACGGAAGTCCAGATCACTTCTACCTGAAGTGCTGCCCATGAAGAGAGTGCTTAAATCTCACGAGGCGTCCAAACGAAACATGCGCTTCCAGCACTCTGATTGGCCGGTGCAGGTCAAAGCTTTGGCGTCTCCGACAAGAGACAGAGCTCACGGAATGTAACTTGGCTGGTACGCAGAAATTGAAACGTCCCCTTTGAACAATTGTACAAGACTGTGCTTAAACTGACACACAATATTTTTAGCGCAACGCAATCTGACTTTCAAAAATCCCTGCAAAAGAATGGCCCTGACTAAATTAACCTATGCGTTTCACAAATCGCTTACCTCACAAAAATCTTGGTTACTCGAACTACTGCAATAAAGCGAGCGCCACTACTGCCAGCTAAATAAAAGATTCAAACTACTGAAGGCACTAACTACTGATAGGCATAGTTAGCAAATGAAAGATTTTAATAGAGAACAAACAATGTATTTACCTTAATAGTGTTGAAAAAGCATAATATACATAGCAGTTCATAATATCCAGTATAACAAATTTCAAAACTCCGCCATCTCTCTCCCCACATCCACCACTGCTGGCGGCTCACCTCCAACTGCGCAACGCTATGCGCTGTTAACATCCAGCTGCCCAACACTACAATGGCAGACAACAATGCAAACTAACCACAGGCTGCACACAGCACAGCCAGTGATTTTCATACAGAGCGCTACGTGGCGTTACCAATAAGAAAACGTAAACAGCCTACTTACATAGCCCCCATGCTCCCCACAAAAAGATTTACAAATTGTTTTGGGCACTGGGCAATACATATTTGTTAAAATTTTTCATAATCGTAATTACAATAACAAAGAAATCAAATGCACACACTTATTGATACAATGTTGGACAAAAGCTACAATTTTCTCACAGTCCATAGAGACAGTCCTGATCATTCATGATAATAGCAATTACAGTTTTTTTCACAAAGTCTCATTAGTAAAAGAAATTGCACACAGAAGTAGTGGATTTCCATGCAGTCTTGAAGAAGTAGTGTTGTCCTTCCAACGGAAAGACAGTGCTGACTCTTGACATGCAGACAGGTAATGGGCCACAACAGAGCAAACCCACCGCAGAGTCAGTCGAAGTTGATGAATATTGGTAGGTAGATCATCACAGAGTAGACCCACTGTAGTCCTGGTAGAGAGTATGGTATTGGTGGGCCACCAGAGGTGCAGACCCACTGTAGTCCTTGTAGAAATAATGGTATTGGTGGGTCAGCAGAGATGCAGACCCACTGTAGTCCTTAGCACAGCCAGTGATTTTCATACAGAGCGCTACGTGGCGTTACCAATAAGAAAACATAAACAGCCTACTTACAAAATGCATTCTCGTTGTCAGCGCTGGGCGATTCCACCCACCTGTTCCAAAGAGGCGGCTGCCACCTCTGCCTGTCACCTGCACAGGTGTGAGCTGCATCCGGCGAGAAAGAAACATTCTCTGCCCACGTCGGCTACACTGCTTGAACGGAGGCGCGCAAACGCCGATTGTGCTGCATCTTTCCTCAAACGATTGTAAAGGAATTATTCGGTAAAAAAATCGATTCTCATGCATCTTATAGCCTGATGATGGACTGTCCATCATTTCCTTAACATCATAGTTACTGCGGCATTTCTATGTTTAGTAAGATACTGTACAAAATCCGAACAGCTTGCGATGTAAATTAGACGTCGTTATGAGTTTGCAAAGATATTAATGTTTTTTTTTTTTACGATGTCTGAGGGGAGAAGGCGGGCTGTTTTAAGGCTTATCTCTGTGCCCTTCATCAGCCAGACGTACATAGCTTATATTTTTGAATACATGCTATACATAATATTGGTTTCTTTTGGTTCATTAACACATAAATAAGTGATTGGTAACATTATAAGTTAAAATAATTGAAATATAAATAAAAATAGATAAGTGATGTATCATTTAGTAGTGGTGGTTTATGTTGTGGACTGGCAAGACAGCCAATCGACTAGGAGGAAGCCGAAAGGCACGCGTTTAAGCTCACGCAGGCTGGCGTGAGGTCTGGAACAGGACAAGGAATTTATAGTAGCAAAGAACGTACGTAGATGCCGGAATACTTAACTTTAATCCATAATTGGTGAACATCGCTCTTGACGGTACATGTTTTACAGCATCAATAGTAACTGCTAATGGCGCCTTGCTAGGTCGTAGCAAATGACGTAGCTGAAGGCTATGCTAACTATCGTCTCGGCAAATGAGAGCGTAATTTGTCAGTGAACCATCGCTAGCAGAGTCGGCTGTACAACTGGGGCGAGTGCTAGGGAGTCTCTCTAGACCTGCCGTGTGGCGGCGCTCGGTCTGCAATCACTGATAGTAGCGACACGCGGGTCCGACGTATACTGACTAGAGATGGGCAAAACTGTTCTTTTCAGAGATCAGATCAGAACTGTTCACTCCCTGAAATGAATTAGCTCTTTTTCATGACTCACCACTCATTTACAATAGAAAAAAATGGAAGGCACATTGCCCTTTAAACTTGGTTTATTCCAGTACTATACCTGTATTTTGATCTTATTTGATCCTATTTTGAAGTAACACAGATAATGAGTAAGAATTTTGTATTGTTTATTGAAATTTCCACGATATGACAAAGTTTTTGATTATTGATTTATTTTGCACTATCGTGGTTTTCTGGGTGATCGGAAGATGTTGTAACTTGAGATTTACATTAACAATATATTTGGCTGTAATGTCTTAAAATTTCATTAACCTCATACAAATACATCGCAAGCCATATATTTTTAAAGTGAACGTTTCCTTCCGAAGACGCCTAAAATCGCAAAATCCGTACCAGAATAAGAAAAAAAAATATAAATTTGACTGTAAAACGAAAGTGCTGCAGATAGCCTTACGCAGAATAAAACAAGGAAAATATTGGTGTATCACATTTTGCGATACGTTTATCGGTTCGCTCGTAATTAAAGCGTAAATTCGAGTGTCCATAATAAAAATCCTATAGTAAGAGGAGTCATCAGGAACCTAATCTAATCAGTTTAAACAAATAAAAATAAAATAAAAACAATTGATGTATACATAACATAATAATGTAATATACATAGCGGTATTACTACGAAGAACAATATCCAGTAGGGACGAACTCCGATGCAGAGGCGCTGAGTCGAGCAGGTCGAGCAGGAGTCATCAGGAACCTAATCTAATCAGTTTAAACAAATAAAAATAAAATAAAAACAATTGATGTATACATAACATAATAATGTAATATACATAGCGGTATTACTACGAAGAACAATATCCAGTAGGGACGAACTCCGATGCAGAGGCGCTGAGTCGAGCAGGTCGAGCCGCGAGCTGTATTACTGCGTGAGCTGAGACCGCAGAGACTAGAGTGACACCTGAGTCGCTTTGCTCAACGCTCTGGCTAGAGTCGAGACGGTGGGGTGAGCGTTGAGTGGGCGAGTTCCGAGGGTGGGGGGAGCGGCGAACTCACCCGCTCCGAGACAAATCGTCCGTTCCCTTGCGAGCAGGTTGTTGCAAGTAGTTCCTATGTTATCCGCTAGGTGGCTCTCTGTGCTGTTGCTCGCATCAACTGTCCAGAGGGCAGGACGTGCGACTGAAACGATCGCCGACAGAGTGCGATGCGAAGTTAAGCTGCGCCAGACACTACAAGCGGCAGACGATGCACAGAGACGGCACGGCATATGTGAAACACAAAATCCAATGGGGCACTGCACAATGCAGGCAGCCAAGGTAGAAGCAGGGCAGAGGCCGGCGCTGGCTGTGTTGTGTGGCGTGCACTGTGCTGTGACCAGCAGAGGCGCTGCTGATATGCTCCGTCTCTCTCTCTCTCTCTCTCTCTCTCTCTCTCTCTCTCTCTCTCTCTCTCTGCCGTGGGAAACGTTTGGAGCTACCGTTCTTTTTTTCTGAATCACTGATTGCTCACTCCTTTGAAAGATTGAACTCTATGAATTAGTTCAAGAGCGGATCCCCATCTCTAATACTAACGGACCGCGGCCGATTTAAAGGCTACCACCTAGCAAGTGTGGTGTCTGGCAGTGACACCACAGTTTACATCTTTTTTTTTTTCCTTCCTTGCTTGTGCAGGAGTATTATGTGTTGTGGTATTCGTACTTCTGTGTTTTCGCTTACTTCTACATTACAGGTTCTCCTTTCCTGTTCCTACAGTACTCGGAGTTGGGTATTACAATATTTTCCTTAATCTATGATTGTTTTTGTTCTCTTTTGTCGTGATTTATGTGTGTTGATGTTGAGTTTTTCTGTGTGATACTTGTGTGTTTTGTGCAGTGTGGAGCCGTTGCGGTGCTTTGGATATGGGTTTTCGTGCGTTATACTTCATGTCATGGGCTTTTGTTATGGTCTTTCGTCTGGGTGAGGTGGGGTTGTTTCAAGATGAGTCAGTTGTGTCATTGTTGGTGCTAGGTCGGGGAATATTCCGGAGGTGTTTTGAGCTACTGTACGCGCTGGATAGATGTATTTAAATTTTGGTTGTCGTGTCGTTGGTGGTTTGTTTGTCAGTATGTCTTCCATGTCTGGTCTTTTGTGGAGGATATGGGATCTGCTCTGAGTTTGGTGAGCCTTGTCTGGACTGGTGTTATGTCTGTAAACTGGTATACTTCGTTGCTTGGGGTGCGAGGTGGTAGTTTTGCGATGCTGCGCAATAGTCGTCGCTCTGTTGCCTATAGTTCGTTTGCTGTAGTCTTCGGTATACCGCCTAGTGGCGCTGAGGCGTATTCGTAAATAGGTCTGATTATTAATGCATACGAAATGGAGCAAACATATTTAATTTTTCCAGAATGAGATTTTCACTCTGCAGCGGAGTGTGCGCTGATATGAAACTTCCTGGCAGATTAAAACTGCGTGCCCGACCGAGACTCGAACTCGGGACCTTTGCCTTTCGCGGGCAAGTGTTCTACCATCTGAGCTACCGAAGCAGCAGAGTGAAAACCTCATTCTGGAAACACTCCCCCAGGCTGTGGCTAAGCCATGTCTCCGCAATATCCTTTCTCTCAGGAGTGCTAGTTCTGCAAGTTTCGCAGGAGGGCTTCTGTAAAGTTTGGAAGGTAGGAGACGAGGTACTGGCAGAAGTAAAGCTGTGAGTACCGGGCGTGAGTCGTGCTTCGGTAACTCAGTTGGTAGAGCACTTGCCCGAGAAAAGGCAAAGGTCCCGAGTTCGAGTCTCGGTCGGGCACACAGTTTTAATCTGCCAGGAAGTTTCATATTTAATTTTTCTTTAAACTTTGGATGGGATATATGTCTACAGTCATTCTCGAGAAAATATTCATAACATTCCTCTTCCGTTATACCCGCCAGGTTAGCCGAGGGTGCTAATGGATTGCTTCATGGACTCGGGTAGGCGCGCCGGCCCCGGGTCGAATCCGCCCGGCGGATTAACGACGAGGGCCGGTGTGCTGGCTTTTTAGGCAGTTTTCCACACCCCATTAAGTGAATACCAGGATTATCCCCACGTCTCGCCCCTCAGTTACACAACTCGCAGACATCTGAAAACGCTCGCATTATTTCATGGCTTACACTAGACACAGACACGAACACAGACATCTGGGGTGCAGTAATTCCGTCCCACAGGGTATGGGGTGGCGACAGGAAGGGCATCCAGCTACCCTCTGACACTAACGTCGCCAAGTCCATAGTAATAAGGTCGATCCCACGTTGAAGCGGGACAAAGGCCCAAGCAAATGATGACGATGGTTCCTCTTATAAATGGTTCGAGGTACCGAAACGAATTTTGGCAAAAGATAGCATGCAAAGCGAAGAGTGTTTTGTTACATAATTAACTTGAAAAACTGCCTTGGTTATTCGACTATACGAATGACTACTGATTTTTTTTCAATGAAGTAAAGCAATTTCTTAAACGGCCATCGATAGTTGGTGAAATGATAATTAGTGCAGGTTTGTAACAACATAAATTCGTGAATCACAATTGTGTTTTTATACCTAGCATGAGCTCTTCATAAACAATTGATCTTCCTTGTCGTCAGTTGTTTCATTAATAGCTGACTGTTTGAGGATTCTGCCACAACTGCAGCTGCATTAGCATGTCAGCAAGATAAAATATTATAAACTGCACCGTTTTTGGGGAAGAAATTAATTTTAACATAGCAACAAGAAGAAAATAAGATGTATAGGACAGGCGAAAATAAAGGGCGCCCTCTGATTGCAATTTCTTGGTAATCCTGTATCCGTTGTGTTTTCAAGAATAAACGGTTGACTTGTCGAATCATTCGTCGTCATGGCGTAGCATGTTAATACGATCGCTTGCAGACACGCTAGCTGTAGCTTGCAAGTTCTGGGAGATACGGGACTGTATGGAGCCAGATTATAATATAGCAGCGATGAAGAGTAGGCTGAAGTTTAAGACATTAGTCAGGAAGGATCAATACACAAAGAGGTAGGATACGGAACTACTAAGGAATGCAAGATAGGCTTCATGTTCTATAGATACAGCAACAAGGAATAGCCCAGCAGGCAGTACAGTTGAAGAGGATTGGACATCTCAAAAAACGGCCATCACAGAAATTGGGGAGGAAAACATAGGTGCAAAGAAGGTAACTGCGTAGAAAGCATGAGTAACAGGAGAAATACTTCAGTTGATTGATGAAAGGAGGAAGTACAAAAGTGTTCCAGGGAACTCAGGAATACAGAAATACAAGTTGAGCCGGCCATTGCGGCCGAGCGGTTCTAGCCGCTTCAGTCCGGAACCTCACGACCCCTACGGTCGCATGTTCGAATCCTGCCTAGGGCATGGATGTGTGTGATGTCCTTAGGTTAGTTAGATTTAAGTAGTTATAAGTTCTAGGGGACTGATGACCTCAGAAGTTAAGTCCCATAGTGCTCAGAGCCGTTTGAACCATTTTGAACAAATTGCTGAGGAATGAAATAAATAGGAAGTACAGGGAAGTTAAGATGAAATGGCTGCATCAAAAATGTGAAGACATCGAAAAAGAAATGATTGTCAGAAGGACAGACTCAGCATGCAGAAAAGTCAAAACAACGTTCGGTGACATTAAAAGCAAGGGTAATAACATTAAGAGTGCAACGGGAATTCCACTGTTAAATGCAGAGGAGAGAGAGCAGATAGGTGGAAAGAATACATTGAGAGCCTCTATGAGGGTGAAGATTTGTCTGATGTGACAGAAGAAGAAACAGTAGTCGATTTAGAAGAAATAAGGGATCCAGTATTAGAATCAGAATTTAAAAGAGCTTTGGAGGACTTACGGTCAAATAAGGCAGAAGGGATAAATAGTATTCGATCAGAATTTCTAAAATCATTGGAGGAAGTGGCAACAAAACGACTATTCACGTTGGTGTGTAGACTGAGTCTGGCGACATACTATCTGACTTTCGGAGAAGCATCATCCACATAATTCCGAAGACGGCAAGAGCTGACATGTGCAAGAATTATCGCACAATCAGTTTAACAGCTCATGCATCTAAGTTGCTTACAAGAGTAATATACAGAAGAATGGAAAAGAAAATTGAGGATGCGCTAGATGACGATCAGTTTGGCTTTGGGAAAAGTAAATGCAAGAGAGAGGCAATTCTGACGTTGCGGTTAATTATGAAAGAAAGTCTAAAGAAAAATCAGGACACGTTCACAGGATTTGTCGACCTGGAGAAAGCGTTTGACAATGTAAAATGGTGCAAGATGTTCGAAATTCTGAAAAAAGTAGGTTGTAAGATATAGGGAGAGACGGGTCATATACAATATGTACAACAACCAAGAGGGAATAATACGAATGGATGGTCAAGAACGAAGTGCTTGTATTAAGAAGGGTGTAAGACAAAGCTGCGGCCTTTCGCTCCTACTCTTCAATCTGTACTTTGAGGAAGCAATGATGGAAATAAAAGAAAGGTTCAGGAGTGGAATTAACGTTCAAGGTGAAAGGATATCAGTGATACGATTCGCAGATGGCATTGCTATCCAAAGTGAAAGTGAGGAGGAATTACATGATCTGGTGAACGGAATGAACAGTCTAATGGGTACGGAGTATGGATTGAGAGTAAATAGAAGAAAGTCGAAGGTAATGAGAAGTAGTAGAAATGAGAACAGCCAGAAACTTAACGTCAGGACTGATGGTCACGAAGTCAATGAAGTTAAGGAATTCTGCTACCTAGGCAGTAAAATAACCAATGTCGGACGGAGCAAGGAGGACATCAAAAGCAGACTCACTATGGCAAAAAAGGCATTCCTGGCCAAGAGAATTCTACTAATATTAAAAAATGGATCAAATGGCTCTGAGCACTATGGGACTTAACATCTGAGGTCATCAGTCGCCTAGAACTTAGAACTACTTAAACCTAACTAACACACATCCATGTCCGAGGCAGGATTCGAACCTGCGGCCGTAGCGGTCGCGCGGTTCCAGACTGAAGCGCCTAGATTTGCTCGGCCACACCGACCGGCTACTAATATCAAATATCGGCCTTAATTTGAGGAATAAGTTACTGAAAATGTACGTCTGGAGTGCAGCATTGCATGGTTTAAATGGCTCTGAGCACTATGGAACTTAACTACTGAGGTCATCAGTCCCCTAGAACTTAGAACTACTTAAACCTAACTAACCTAAGGACATCACACAGATCCATGGCCAAGGCAGGATTCGAACCTGCGACCGTAGCGGTCACGCGGTTCCAAACTGACGCACTTAGAACCGCACGGCCACACCGGGCGGCCAGCATTGTATGGTAGTGAAACATGGACTGTGGGAAAACCGGAACAGAAGAGAATCGAATCATTTGAGATGTGGTGCTACAGACGACAGTTGAAAATTGGATGGACTGTTAAGGTAAGGAATGAGGAGGTTCTACGCGGAATCGGAGAGGAAATGAATATGTGGAAAACACTGATAAGGAGAAGGGAGATGATGATAGGACATTTGTTATAACATGAGGGAATGACTTCCATGGCACTAGAGGGGGCTGTAGAGAGCAAAATCTGCAGAGAAAGACAGAGATTGGAGTACATCCAGAAAATAATTGAGGACGTAGGCTGCAAGTGCTACTCTGATACGAAGGAGAGGAATTCGTGGCGGGCCGCATCAGACCAGTCAGAAAACTGATGACAAACAAAAAAAAACAAAAAAGAAAATTTAGCCTTAAGCTGTAGAACAACACCTCCGCTACCGCGCTGCCTCGTCCGAAAGAGACTCTTTGTCCCCACTCCTACCACGTCATCTACGAAGCTAGGGGCCTGTACGCACTCTTATCTGCCCGCCCTTGTTTTAGAGGTGTACCAGTCCAGCGGAGTTGGTTCGTCACGGATCGCCTGTGATTTGAGGTGACGTACGTGATTTATGGGTGATCCGTTTATGGAACGCGCTCACGCCAAAGCGACCGCCTTTCAGCCTATCTCGACGACGATGCCGCGGTATTGTTTCGTTAAAGTTTCAGCATTCAGACACAGTCAAATAACACTCTTCATAGTTGGTTTTGCAGTGTTTCTTCGAGATGGTAGTGTAACCTCCCCCTCACTTATCGACCTTAATGACAGTGAAAAATTAAACCGCGTGTACCTAATGGAAATTTGGGAAAAGCAATCGTCACCGAAGTTAATCTGTCGGTAAAGAGGGAGAAAGGGTTACATCTAAATGAAAGGAAAAATGCAAATGAAACTGGTGGAAATTAATTTTGAAAAGGGGTAAAGTTAATAAAGGAAGTAAATGTGCGGCCGTTACGTTAACAATTAACTAGCGGTAATTAGATATTTGAGATTTGGGGGAAATTACGGTCGCCAGTCCTAAGGACACTTACTATAGTAACTGAAAAAGAAAGGTTATTGCACATACAATTAGCACTAGAAGCGTGGCAACTGAAGGTTGTCACGTGCAGTGTGAAAACTGAAAGTTTGTCAGAAGTAATAAATTTCGCTACACTCTGTCTTAATTTAGCAAAAGAATTAATAAAACAGGAAAATCGAAAGTTAATTTAGTGACTGAAGTTAATAGTGAGCTTTCTTTCTGAAGCACATCGAAATTCAGTAAAATACGGTTAGTCTTGGACTACCTCAACAATCATTTCAAAAGCTACTTGAATCTACGCAATTTAGAAATAAGAGATTTAACTTTGAACTTGAATTAAATGATTCTGAACAATTAACAATAGTAAACTTTAGTACGTACCAAGCTGAGCTGCAGTCACAGGTAAGCTAAAATACGGTAACAAAGCTCGCACTCTTAATTCGTGCTTGTGTAATCTAAATATTGTAGCCAGCTATGAATGCCTTAACTGAACTTTGAAATTAAAGCAGTGAAAACGAATTAGCTATATTACTTTAATGCTGGCGTTTGAATTTCAACGACACTCGGGTTCATTTCGGAAAAGGAAGGGACTCTGCTTGGTAATGCAATTGGGACAATGAGCAACAAACGTTCATGCTAAGTTGCTGTAATTATAGTGACGAAAATGGAACAGTTTGAAAAGCTGAGGTCTGCCATACAGTTCTAAAACTTTACGTGCGTCCAGTCTTCCTTGTCGGTTGATTGAAGGTTTGAAGCCGTCGATCGCGGAGGTGGCGAGAGTCACTCATTGTCGGCCGTCGCTGTTGCATAAGCTGGATGTTGGCGCGCCTTCTTCTCGACACGGTCACCGGACGAAACGGGTTCTTGATGTGCGCTAGCTAATGTTTCCCGTCCGCGACACCATGTCAGAAACTATCATCGCAAGTCGAGCGCAATTACATGCTTCCAAACCCCGAAAGCGCGGCAACTCGCGGGAGCTTCACACAACACACCTGCTCCACTCGCTACTCCAGCCAGACTCCCTCTGCTCTGCCCGCGCTCCACGCGGCAGAGTTCACACTACCAAAGATCCTACACACTTTGATTCTTCACACGACCTATCGATGTAATCGTTCGATAGCAGTTTTCCCTAGGCAAGACCCAGCGTAAAAATACAAATAATATTTACGAAACAAACCAATTATACATCGACATAAATGCATAAATATATATATACAAATAGTAAAACAATTACAATATACGAAGACACAGAAATGTTATATATTCAGGTAACAAAAATAAAGAAAACAAATTTATAGTACAATAGATGAAAATAGGAGGATATGCATTTCCGGCGTTATAGTAATTCTGTCAGTGAGGTCGACCATAATCTATTGCTATTCCGAGGGAACATCAGCGCACCCGACAGTGGCGACATGTCTGGTTGGCGAAATATTGCATGTTGAACGATATGAAGTGGCGGTACGCACTTGGTCTATTCGATCATAGGCCGAGAGCTAAAAAATATTTTTCCTTGATTGCCTTATACTGCTCTGCTTCATTCGCTAGAAATATCAAGTCACTCCAGAAAGTTTCGAGACTGGATTGACAAAAAATGGAAAACGGTTAAGATGGTAGTTTTAAGGCTTCAAGTGTTCTACATAGTCTCCACCCAGTTAAGTACAACGCACCAGAACGTCCATAAAACCATACGTAACTCTGAGAAAAGCCGTTCGTTGGGATGTTATTCAACTAGGACGTCTGAGTCCAGTCTTGGTGAAACATCGGAGACCCTTTCCGCACTTTGTCGTTGGTACTGATCCCAAGAACTCTAGTCAACCGTAATGGTTTTTCCCAGCAAAAAGATTCCACGCTCTGGATTTTGCGACAGGCATCCGAGTGTCTTTGTTTTTGTTCGGGAGTCAAAGTGTGAAGATTGTAACAACTACAGAGGTATCTCTTTAATCAGCGTTGTGGGTAAAATCTTCTCAGGTATTGTTGAAAGGAAAGTGCGAGTATTAGTTGAGGACCAATTGGATGAAAATCAGTGTGGGTTTAGGCCTCTTAGAGGTTGTCAGGACCAGATCTTTAGCTTACGGCAAATAATGGAGAAGTGCTATGAGTGGAACAGGGAATTGTATCTATGCTTTATAGATCTAGAAAAGGCATATGACCGGGTTCCTAGGAGGAAGTTATTGTCTGTTCTACAAGATTATGGAATAGGAGGCAAACTTTTGCAAGCAATTAAAGGTCTTTACATGTATAGTCAGGCAGCAGTTAGAGTTGACGGTAAATTGAGTTCATGGTTCAGAGTAGTTTCAGGGGTAAGACAAGGCTGCAACCTGTCTCCACTGTTGTTCATATTATTTATGGATCATATGTTGAAAACAATAGACTGGCTGGGTGAGATTAAGATATGTGAACACAAAATAAGCAGTCTTGCATATGCGGATGACTTAGTTGTGATGGCAGATTCGATTGAAAGTTTGCAAAGTAATATTTCAGAGCTAGATCAGAAATGTAAGGACTATGGTACGAAGATTAGCATCTCCAAAACGAAAGTAATGTCAGTGGGAAAGAAATATAAACGGATGGAGTGCCAAATAGGAGGAACAAAGTTAGAACAGGTGGACGGTTTCAAGTACTTAGGATGCATATTCTCACAGGATGGCAACATAGTGAAAGAACTGGAAGTGAGGTGTAGCAAAGCTAATGCAGTGAGCGCTCAGCTACGATCTACTCTCTTCTGCAAGAAGGAAGTCAGTACCAAGACTAAGTTATCTGTGCACCGTTCAATCTTTCGACCAACTTTGTTGTATGGGAGCGAAAGCTGGGTGGATTCAGGTTACCTTATCAACAAGGTTGAGGTTACGGATATGAAAGTAGCTAGGATGATTGCAGGTACTAGTAGATGGGATCAATGGCAGGAGGGTGTCCACAATGAGGAAATCAAAGAAAAACTGGGAATGAACTCTATAGA
Source organism: Schistocerca cancellata (assembly GCF_023864275.1). Classification (NCBI taxonomy): domain Eukaryota; kingdom Metazoa; phylum Arthropoda; class Insecta; order Orthoptera; family Acrididae; genus Schistocerca; species Schistocerca cancellata. The sequence continues at coordinate 73,841,784 of NC_064626.1, read as the reverse complement.
TGTAGCAGTCAGGGCGAACAGGCTTAGTTGGTGGGGTCATGTTACGCGCATGGGAGAAGCAAGGTTACCCAAGAGACTCATGGATTCAGCAGTAGAGGGTAGGAGGAGTCGGGGCAGACCGAGGAGAAGGTACCTGGATTCGGTTAAGAATGATTTTGAAGTAATAGGTTTAACATCAGAAGAGGCACCAAAGTTAGCACTGAATAGGAGACCTTGGAGGAACTGTATAAGGGGGGCTATGCTCCAGACTGAACGCTGAAAGGCATAATCAGTCTTAAATGATGATGATGATGATGATGATGATGTCAAAGTGTGGAGGACAAACTTCGCAAACAATTCTTCAAACGACCCAAGAGAACGTCTTGAACATTTGATTTAGAGATGTTACTCCACAGCGATTTGTGACACAAGAGTATTGACACACTACGGACACACGGGCGCTACTTAACTTCGCCTGCTCACTACACATTGGTCGAATGCACATTAGTTGTTTACAGTTGTTAGTTCGAGCTGCCACAATAGTTACCACGCCGACGTCGCTTGTACACCAGGAATAAAAACAGTCTCAAATCGTTTTCGGACAAACGATACAGGTCTAGGCGAGTTATTCCTCAGTGTCAGCTATGAAGGAAAAGCTTTTGACGAAATAGCCGCAACATTTGGCAGCACAAATTTTTGTTAAATACCGATTTAATGAACAGTCGTTATGAAAATCCATATCAGGACATTACAGTACCTGGCGACCACGTTAGTAGCGCTCTTTGCTGTTTTACCAGGAGAAAAGATTCTGAAACGCAGTTCTTAAATACATTCTTAATACTCTTAAATGCAATGTACCAGCGAATCACGCAAACATGTAATTTCTGTGTCACGTCTTTAAAGGCAGTCATTTTTATTTTACATGCGAATTACAGACATGATTTTCACGTCTTCTGCAATTTATAGCAGTGTTACACGTTAACCTTAAGATTGAAGGGAATCTTACCACAATGTCTAATGGTTTCTTAAATATGGCAGTTATTTGGGCATTTCGTGTCGATTTTCGTGTATGAATTGATTGTCTCTTTCTGTACATACGAACAATTGTCTTAAAACTTCCAGTGTTTTCCGTGAGAATTCATGTAATGCGATTACATTCTAGAGTTCACTGATTTGTCACAATGCGTTTATTCTACACTCTGTCATCAGCCATCGTTTCTGAAAATAAGCATTTATTGTGGTGTTGTCAGACTAAGAACTGAGTGAAACAGACCCTACGTAAGTCTTCGTTTAAGGACAACAGTTAGTCAGCCGTGACTGCAGAGAATACGACTTTTGCTGGCGAACAATCTCTTCCTGTGCTGTCATACAGTGCAAGACTTTCACATTACGTCAGCAGCCAGCGGGCGTAGCGTGGGAAATACGTAAGCGCTGCGTGTGACCTCGCACCGTCTCGGTGAAAGGTTTAGGCAGGGTCGAAGGGCAGTGTCAGGAAAAGGAAGCGTGCCATTACTGAGTTACGAGGCTGTCCTTATATCTGTGAGTAAAGAGACTTTGGCGTCGGTGAGAGGGAAATGGGAACGAGCGTATAGTGAAGACAGTTGTTTGGTCTCACGTAGCCATTGTTTACAGTTGGATATTTTGTGCAGTTTTTAACACTTGCACAACGTTGCATATAACATGTGCAATAGTAGAAAAGCCGAGCACTGACTCCTGCAAGTAAGCGAGAATGACTTAAATGCAACGCTTTCTTTAAAACAGGCAATAATTGTACGTTTGTTACAGAAAAGTAATGCAGCAGAAGAGATAGAAAAAAACCTGGTGTCACCATTGTCAGATATTATAAAATCAATTATGAAAGAGAGATTAATAATTTACTTGAATAAATAAAACCTTTTAAGGTTCCGAAATGGTAGGAGTACGGAATAAGCCATGGTAGAATTCACAAAAGTTGTATCTGATGCTCCTGAGAAAGGTGAGTGTGTCACAGATTATTTTTTTTAAGATTTTTGAAAGGCTTTTAATACTGTTGACCGTAAGATTGTACTAAATAACATAAAAGCATTCGGAACAAGATGGGTAGATAAAGAGTGGTTCCGATCATACCTAGCAGATAGGGTAAGAGTAGGGATAATACACATCTCGAGTAAGTCTAAAGTTTTAGTAAAACACTTATCAGAATCAAAATACATAAATGTAGGAGTTGCTCAGGCTAGCATTTTAGAGACCAATACTGTTAGTGATATACACCTGTAAGTGATGTACCTCATTGACTTCCCACTAGTGTTAGTCATGGAGAAAAAGTTCTCTTTACTGATAACAGCAACGTTACAGTCACTGAGAAAAAGAGAGAATGCTTACAAAGAGAAGAAATAAAGTCCTCGAGGAAGTTTACAATTGATCAATGAGCAATAAAGTGACGTTGAACATAAAGGAAACAAATGCAATGAATTTCAGTTTGAAGAGGGAAAATGACACTATTAAATTAAATGTAGATGGCACCTTTATGTAAACTGTAACAAATTGATACTCAGTTGAACTGGTGTGAACACCCAGAGATACTTGTAAACGGAATGTTATCACCGTATTAGGCCTTTAGAGTCCTGTCATCAGTGTGTAACAGTCAGTGTCCTTTAGATACGTATTATTCATACACGCAATCAGCTCTTAGTTACGCCTTTCTTTTCTGGGGATCATATGCACAGAATATGAACATTGTTTTCAAACAGGACTATGAGATTCAAAGCACTGTGGATTTTGACTGCATTATGTAAATACAGTTGTACACATTAAAAAGAACATGGGTAATTACTGTACAAACAGCTCTGTATGTGACCATGGAACAAGATCTAGACTGAACTTACATTTATCAATAAATAATGAACATGAAAGTCAAAGTAGAATGTCTACCGAAGAATAGAACTGTGCAATAAACTATCAAAAGTAATTAATGAAATTACTAAATCAAACTTATTTAAAAGGCTGTTAAAAAGCACCTATTAACCCAAACATTCTATACACCGAAGGATTACTAACACAGGGTAGGGGCTTGGTAAAAACTGCAACACAGATAATAATAACGATAATAAAGCACCTAATAACGTTCCATATGACACACTATATTTCTCTCTTTTTTCCTTTTTTGGAAAAACTTACTGCCAAAGCTTATCCTCTTCCTGAGCTCAGCATCTCACTTGTTATAGAGGGATACTGCCTCTGTTTTTCAGGCTAGCAGATGGGAAGTTGCGGTCCTCAAAATGATCCTGACATCATCTGACAGTGTATGTAGCGTTTTGAAACAATGTGTCTATAGTGATGCAGTCTTTGCAGTGACTGGGAATGAGAAATGAATGAACAGCGTAGCATCAGCCTGTTATCATTATTAAATAATTTATTTTTAAAACTGTGTTATATACTAGAGATAAACCAAATAAGGTAGCACTGGTTTAAACAGAGTGGCCTAGTATTTTAAAGGGTGGAGGTTCCTGATTTAGGTTTTCCATGGGTTTCCTAAATTATTCAGGCCAAAGCAGGGTTGGTTCCTACTTTAGGGCCACGGCAGACTACCTCCCCCACCCTCGTCATTCTAGGCCTGCAAGTCTGTTAATTTACACACATCAAAAAAAGTTTTGCATCACCCCGGTTCCCAGAACTCCTAAAGATAGCCGTTGACTGTCGGTATTGTATCACAGACGCAGTCCCTTTGACTGTTCAGAGGTGTCACTAAACCCGCCCAAAGATGTAAACAACCACGCATGAGCAGCGCCTAGTAGACGGAGGGGGTCCGACAGCCGATCACTTCCAGTCATTCCACCAGGAAGGACGTACACGGCTCGTGTCGTCTGTAGTTCAAACATGCCTAGACGGTCAATACTGCGGTTCGATAGTGGCCGCATTGTTACTTTGTGCCAAGAAGGGCTCTCAACAAGCCAAGTGTCCATGCGTCTCGGAGTGAACCAAAGCGATGTTGATCGGACACGGACTAGCATCGCCACCATGTTCAATAATGATTTTCGTGCAACTACAAGACGTCGTGTTACGACTCAAGCTGTGCACAATAGGCTGCATGATGCACAACTTCACTCCTGACATCAATGGCGAGGTCATTCTTTGCGACCACGACACCATGCAGCGCGCTATAGATGGGCCCAAAAACATGCCAAATGGACTGCTCAGGATTGGCGTCGCGTTCTCTTCACATATGAGTGTCGCATATGCCTTCAACCAGACAATCGTCGGAGACGTGTTTGGAGGCAACCCGGTCAGGCTGAACGCCTTAGATACACTGTCTAGTGTGCGGCAAGGTGGAAGATCCCTGAATGGCATTCTCCGACCGATAGTGTAAACATAGATAGCATATTGGCGATACATTCGTCTTCATGGACGACAATTCGCGTCCCCATCGTGCACATGTTGTGAATGACTTCCCTCAGGATAACAACATCGCTCGACTAGAGTGGCCAGCACGTTCTCCAGCCATGAACCTTATCGAACATGCCTGGGATAGATTGAAAAGGGGTGTTTATGGACGAGATCCCACCTAGCAACAAAAAAGCAACGTCATATTGTGGCCCCCGTTGTCCCATGCAACTTTTGTCCCACAAAGTTTTCAGCACCTATCATACTTTCAGAGTTCAGCCAAAGAAACTGGTACAGCTGCATAATATCGTGTAGGGTCCCCTATTCCGTATGTTCGTACCTAAGTTTACAGTCTGCTGTGGGTACGGGGCAGCTATAATCTGTTACTCCCCTACTGCATAAAGTGTAATTGCGACAGTAGTGTAGCCGGCCGGAGTGGCCGTACGGTTCTAGGCGCTACAGTCTGGAACCGCGAGACCGCTACGGTCGCAGGTTCGAATCCTGCCTCGGGCATGGATGTGTGTGATGTCCTTAGGTTAGTTAGGTTTAAGTAGTTCTAAGTTCTAGGGGACTGATGACCTCAGAAGTTGAGTCCCATACTGCTCTGAGCCATTTTTGACAGTAGTGTAGCATTTGTCGGCGAGCAAAGAAAATAGGTGCCTAAGTGTGTGTATATTCACTTACCCGAGTGCAATAAGGAGGAAGCCCTCTTTCAACGCACGAAAAATGCATGATTTTCATGATTTATGACTTTAGTAAAACGAAAAGTAATGATACACTTTTATTCCTTACACTTTTGTCTTTAAGAAATCACTTTTCCGACGTTCACTGTAACCGCTGCACCAGATGGGAAGACCTATTGCAGCCGTATCACTGGCTATCGCTGGGAATTCCAGAGGCCGTCCTGTTACACCTGTAACAAAATATTTTTGTGCAAGTCATTCTCAATATATTTTCTATCACCATACACAGGATAATTGAGAAATACCAACTTCTAACATGTCGAAACAAAATCGAGACAAAAACGTGCATCGAAAGTAGGTTTTCGAAAATAACGCAAAATGGCAACGTGCGCTGATCGAACATTCAGTTTAGAACATAGGTATCAAATTCCAATCAAAATAGTACGTACCGTTCTCAACATAAGTTTTCTGCCAATTTGAAAAATGCAGTTTCGAGAAAAACGCGTTTAAGGACCTGGGTTACATACCACGGTTGGAACTATTTATTCACAACCGATACGAAAGAGTTACATGTTTGCACTTCTTACTGTCCTTCAAAGTAGTCACCACCGTTGTGTGGAACCCGTTGCCAGCGATGTGGAAGGCGTAGTATACCGTTAGCAGAGCCTGTTCTTTTGATGGTGCGAATGGAGCGGTCTAAAATTAGGGTGAGTTGCGTGTACAACTGTGATGGTGTTATCCTAACGCATTACGTTCCTCCACGACAGGCCGTCAATGCACAGTATTAATGTTCGTTTTTGGAGCATCACCTGCGACCAGCTTTGCGAAAGAAGCGGCGACACTTTCTGCGCAACCCACCCATAATTTTGCACGACAATGCGCCGGCGCATACGGCGCAAGCTGTGGCTGCTCTGTTCGGTCGATGGGACTGGATGTACTGTACCATCCACCATACTCCCGGTACTTGCGTCCTTGTGACTTTGATTTGATTCCGAAGGTGAAGGAACCACTTCGTGGCATTCGCTTCAGAACTGTTCCAGAGATTCGATAGGCAGTAGACCGCTCCATTCGCACCATCAACAGAACAGGCTCTGCTAACGGTATACTACACCTTCCACATTGCTGGCAACGGGTTCCACACAACGGTGGTGACTACTTTGAAGGACAGTGAGAGGTGCAAACATGTATCTCTTTTGTATCAGTTGTGAATAAATAGTTGCCACTATTTTAGTTCCAACCCTCGTATTTTGTAGTTAACCATACTTCTAGGTATCGATTCATCGGACCCTACAGCAATTGTTCTAGGTTGTTTCTACATCCCCTATCTAACTCCACCTGCCAGAAACTCATTCTCAAATCAACTGAGCTGAGAACTCTGATCCCGTGGAACTTTTGTAGCAATTCGTCAAGTGTCAGCGGCCGATCTGTCTCTGGCTCTATTATCTTATTAATCCTTCTTGCGTCCATAACTAATCTAATTGACCCATCCTTTTTTTCAACACAAACTAAAGGGCTGTTGTAAGGACTGGATGCTGGTTCGATAATCCCTTGTTGTAGCATGCTTTCGATCTCAGCTTCCACTCTTTCTTTGTACACAACAGGTATCGGATACACTTGGGCCCTAAACTGTTTATGTGGCTTGACCTTGAATCTATACACAAAATTTCTTATTGTACCCGCAGCATGTTTAAATACCTTTCTATTCTCGTATAAAATTTTCTGCAATTCCCCGTAGACCGTGGTCCCTCGTAAATGCCAGATTTTCTCCCTGATCTCCTCCTCCAAACATTTATGAATTTCCTTCTTCTCTTGTTCCAACCCCGTATTCTGTGCCTGTCTACCGGACTTTACCGCCAGGCATAATGCTAAGTGCGCGTTATCTTTAGCATATAAGCAATCGTCGAATCTTAATGTAATTTCCTCCGAATCTCGTTTTAACTCATCGAACCATTTCTCATGTTAACGACTGCTTTATATTGGTTCAAAAAATTAACTCCTAATATCCCTTCAACAGTTAGAGATGACACAATCATGAACACTGTACTAAACCTCTTCGCCTGGCACACAAAGTCTACCTGCGCTTGTAACTTCACCTCAGTTCCCTGTAACTGCCCCTCTCACTGTTGTCCTTTGCAATGGCAACGTTGGCCATGGTTTTGTAAGACTACAACACTTAAACACATCTTCCCTCAAAACACTCATTACACTGCCTGTGTCGATGACACATGGTACGATTATATTATTTATTTCTACGCTAATTATTGGGTGGACTTCACTCCCCACATCTCCTACCTCCTCTAACAGATTCTCCCTTAGTTTTCTGTAATCGATATACCTAATATTTACATCATTAATAGTCCTGGTTTGTACCCGTCTATCATGTAGTCACCTTCTTGTCCCTCCGTCATTGTGACAGTGATTGTCCTGTCGTGAACCCAATGACTGCCTATCCTCTCTTCGCCCATCATTTTCATATTCCCTTATTCTTCCATCTCTGTCCCATCTTCTATTTTCCCGGGTTGCCGGTCGATATCCCCATGAATTCTGCCCCCTATTTCCTCGCCATCTTCCATTTCCGTCATTCCTCTGATTCCATATTCTCCTGTCATTCTGATAGTTTCTGCCGTTCCTATCCTCGACTCTGTCTGACCTATGAGTCGTGTCGCCGTTCACAATGTTGCTCTCATTACCCAGTTCCTGTAACAAATGCTGAAATGACGCGGAATCGTCTAAGCCTCTGCCTGCTATCACTATATCTCTGCGCAATCTCACTGGCAACTTCGTTATACAGATTCTAATGAGCTCCTCAGTTTCGTATGGCCCATCCAAATATCTATTTCGTCTCAGCATTTCCTGATAGCACGACACTGGATCTCTTATACCACCTTCGTTACAATTCGGCATCATCAATATGCTTTGCTTAACCTGGTCCTGCTTACTATTCGACCAGAATTCATTTAAAAACTTGTCACAAAATATCTTGTAGCTACTACCGTCTTTAATAACTTCCTGCATTTTCGCTCTAGCCTCGTCCCTCAAATGGTTAAACACAAACTTCATTTTGAGGAGCGGTCCCCACGATGAAGGTAATGAATCTTGAAATTGAGACAGCCACAGGCATGGATGTTGGTAATTATCAGGATCCGGAAAACAAGTGTACGTTTGTACCGACACAAAGTGCCTCCTACATTCTTCTTCCGCACTGATGTTTTCCGACCTTGGACTATACCCAGTTGGGTTTGCCACCTGTTTTATCCGACACAACCGTTCTTCTAACTCTCTGAGTTCGTCTTCCTCTTTCTGCCTATTTTCGTTTTTTGAATTTATCTCTCCCTCTGCAGTCTACCTGGTGGTGTTTCTCCTTCACTTCTGCATGCTAATTGCAACTGTGCAAGTTCTTCCCTATGTTTCCTACTTGTTTCTAATTGTGCCTCTTTAAACTGTAATAGTGATTGTATCTCCTCCTGGTCGGCATAAACCTCTCGCTGTGTACTGTCAGAGCCTGTTTCCCCTCTCATACTGATCTTTTCTACATCTGCGCTAATCGTATTCATTCTGACCACTACCTCCGCAACTTCATCCCTGTGTTTATTTAGCGCCACTTCCTGCCGGGTGACTTGAGCTTCCACGCTGTCTAATGCCCCTTGTTTATCTGCAAGTAAGTCCTCCACTATCTCTTTGATTCGCTCATCCAGCAACACGTCCCTACGTTCTGTAATACCGCTCTCTATTGCACTTATTCGTACCTCCAAATTATTGGCTTTTTCTTTCACGGCATCACATTCTTGCTTCACTGCATCCAGATTCTTCTCCCCCTCATCTAACCGATTATTAACTGTGGACAGACGCTCATCGATAACTGTGTGTAGCTTCCTCATTGCCTCTTTATTTCCCTTATCCATTGCCTCCAATCTTTCCTTATTTGCTTCCAATCTTTCCTTAGTCTCCCTATCCATCGCTTCCAATCTTTCCTTATTATCTCTATCCATCGCTTCCAATCTTTCCTTAGTTGCTTCAATTCTTTCCCTATTCTCCCTGTCTCTCTCCTTATTATCTCTATACATCCTCTGTAAAAACTGCAGTAGCACACTGTCATTTGCTACTTTTGGTGCGCTCGCCTCGTTCGCCTGAGAAACCGTAGCTTCCCTAAGGGTAGCTGCACTTTCGCTGCATACCTGATCTAGTCCCGGCTCGCCCGCGTCGTCGGGAAAAGCCCCCAATTGTGAACAATGCCCGCCGCTCAAAGGATCACCTAGCAGCGGTCCACTAAACAATTCAGCCCCTTCCGAGTGTTTGCCGTCCCCGCTCATTAACCGATGGTCAATAGCTACTTCCTGCTGCACTGCTACGTTCACCCCAGAATCACTATTCTCCATGGTGGCTACACTTTTCGACTGCGACCTAGTTACTACGGACATTACGCAAAAGAAATTATACCACGATCTTCCAGCCTAGGACGATATAGCAATTAATTACATAAAAAAATAAAAGATCCTCACCAATCCAGAAAGAAATCGCAAACAGAAAAAAATTTACTTCTTAGCGCTATCACCATACATTCCATCAAAAATAAAATCTTAACAGCAATATATCCTGGCAAAATATCCTGGCAGAATAATCTGGCAAAATATACTGGCAGGGTCGAAATTATGAGAGGCACCCACATGCCTTGCTCATACTGTGGCATCAAGCAGTCAGGCCTGCAAGATGAGTGGTCTGCCAAGCGAGTGGATTCATTCTTATTTATCGAGTAACATGAACTCTCGTACTCACAATTAAGTTACAAATTATTCTCCTGTATGATTAATACGCAACGGAAACACACATCTGACTATCAGTAATTTACAGAACTGTACACTACGCACTGGCAATACCACATTTTCTTTTTGTCTTTTATTTAACGGCTTTTGTCTACACGTGGCCACCGCACTGAATATGAATGGCGCACACATTATAAATTCGGGACATTATGGCAACATACAATTCAAGGAAAAAGTCCACCAATCTTTTACTTTTCACTATCTTATTTATTCCGATAAATTCTCCAACCTAAACACACAAATTCTATAACCTACAACAATAACACATGATAATTTCCGCCCAGTGGGCATGACTTTACATTGGTGAATCTCTATATTATGGTCTCGTAATTATTAAACGCTACAGTGCACTTTCTGGATAGGATGGTGGATCTTTTATTATACCTCACACTTCGACTCTCACAATCATCATCACGAAACTTTCCTCCAGACTGAGCGGTACAGAAGGAACAAGCATAACCCACTAACCTTTTGAAACTACCTCGCTACACTCCCATGCAAACCACACATACCCAAATTACATGACATACACCACACTACAATATGAAATACAAGACAGTGAATAGTCACAACATTATCACTTTCAGCTTTCCCACTTCAATTAATATTTATCCCAGTTTCACACGACACTGCCCCACTTTGTAATTCTACTTTCCTACTATGAACTCTGGAGATATATGCACGTCTTCCTGTGCCATGCAAGCCATGTGGCGTTGCTGGATAGACGGCCGACTCACCTTGCTTCTCTCTCAGAGTTTGAATCTAGCGTCACACGGAATCATATCATGTAAAGTAATACTAAGAACATATTCATCACACACATGAGTCCTCAACTGATAGCATGGACGAGTACTTCTCTTTATCTTTTGTCTCATACACAGTTTGAGACTCACACAGTACTCACCACGTGGAAGTACTCGTCTCTAATTTCAAGTCCTGCACACGCCATTTCTTAAATATTTCAACTTATGGTACACACGCTATTTCTTAAATATTTCAACTTATTGTACACATGCTAGTGATTCAGCTTAACTTAAGCACACGGAAGTATTTCAACTTATTGCTACACGTGGTTTCATTGTTACCATTGGTCACTTCCGAAGATTACTACAATCCCATTAATATTACCTGCCTGACATTTAATTCTCCCCACAAAAGTTCCTGAAATAGAGAAATTATTATTTCAAACTACTCTTAAATATTCCACATGCATACCATGACTCCACTCTTTCGTCATTACGGAGCACAACTAAAACAGGTGTTAACAGCACAGGATCCAGCGGCAGAGTGCCGAAACATGGCCGTTCTCCAGGTCATCTCCCATCTCTGTCGAGGTGGGGGAAGCACCTTACTACCCTATTGGTCAGCCACATTTCAGGCGCTCAAAGCTCTGGTAAATTTCATCTCTTTGGTTCCACCAAAGGTGGCCAAAGGATCGACTCAAAGATGATCATATATTCACATTCACTATCTGCGGTTAGCAGACGACCATACATTCATTCATTTCAAAAGATCTCACCAAACTGGATGTAGGGATTTATTTTGTGGGAGTGCACATATGATAAATTAAATAAATAAATTGTCATTCTTTCCTACACTGGTATCCGGCTTCGCTTTATTAATTGAAATTGAGTTATTTTACAAAAAAAATGTGTTGTTCTGACAAAAATAATAAAGTATGTTGTACCTATTTTCAATGTCGGGAGGTACTGTACCCTTTCACCACCGGCTACCCATGCACGGTACTATCCTTGCAATGCGAGGGTAGTTCCGAACATTTTTTTAAGAAAACTGTATTAGAAGAAACGTAGCAAGTCATCAAAATAACCAGGAGGAGACCTTAGCCCCTGGTGACCTCAAATAGACGACCAAACGCTGTTACTTTACCAAATTATTGACACAGTTGTTGCATTATTGTACTCTCCACAATCCGGAGTAACGTACACATACATATTTACAACAATCCAAATGACAAATAAAACATCACATCATACAAATAAAAAATAATGGTGAGATAAAAATTGGCTTAGTTACCGGGATCTCCATTATTTTTTAGGAGTAATCCAAACTTCAATAATTCTAAAACAAAATATTAAAATACTAATTGTACTCATGAAATTTTAAATAGCTCACCGTCCAAACACAGAGCAAGTAATCTGACATTCATAAATTGCGGGATAAAACCCTTTACACAGGAAAGTCTAAATAAAAACAAAATCAGCAAAAGAAAAACATTGCGTGCACTAGTTACATGTAGAATGTCAGGCTCCATACCATTACTCTAAAATATACATCAAACCTACAGAGAAAAAAAACTGAGAAGAAAAACAATGAAATATACCACAAGTTACATACTGGTTACGTATTATAGTTCGTCTAAGACATCATGTCATACCTCATTAACTATCATCACCTAAGCAATTGCCACCACTACTCGACTGTGAGTTTAACCTTATCCTTCTCCACCAGTACAAATACCTGCTGCTGAGCTAGTCAGTCCATCAACTTTGATCAATACACGCAATAAATAGTTAGCAATAAGTACTTGAATCCACCAGTAGCTCTCGTATCTTACTCTACTGCTCATCTCCCTATTGTTACACATTTAGACGACAAGAACTTGCATTTCGACTAGCCTTCGTTACACTTTAATGTGAAATATCACCACTGTGATAATGAAAATAAGTGGCTTCAGTCAACACACCAACAAGATCATTACTGTCCACGACATTAAAAAGCATCAGTTAATTCCGATATTTGTTGTGCAATGCAAACTCTTGTCCCCTGTGACAATCTTACTGACCAATGCAACAAGAGCCGCTACGTTAGTATTACGCCACTGGCTAATAATTAAAGCATCATTGTACCAAATATTCTAATAAACATGCTACGTGAACTTGATAACCCAGAAAAAGCAAAAAAAAAAAAACACTAACTATTCTAAACACAAATGTTAATGAAATACAATTACACTTGCTGTCCCTTCCGAAATGAAACATATAAAAAAATTTATACATTTACAAGTACAAATACATTATTCCCTATCTTGCGAGTCACACGGAATCATTTCATTCTGTGATTTTCTTGGGGTCAAAAAAGTTGCTGACAGGTTCCCTAGAAACACTGTCTCGGTGTCAAAGCTCTCCCATGGTTACCCGGACGAAAGTCTTTAAGTCACTCAAATCGGCATTTTGAACACGCACTGAACAGTAAACTGTATCTCACATTAAACACAAATGCCATAGTCACTCTCAGCGTACCATCTACACGAATCTGGAGTCCAGAAATGGCTCTACAACTACTATTACCCACGGTTCCGTCCTTTCAGTTCATGGTGTAATTAAAAGTCGTAAGTTCCAACAAACAGCACTTATAGCCGCACCAATTCAAGAAATGTCTCCTAGTACAAATGCAAATGTCAATGTCCCACTTTAGTTTCTTGTGTTCATACAATAATCAGTCACCAAACGACAACTGTCCTCTTTAAGTATACCAAGCGTCCCACATGCAATTCACAAAGCACACTTAACAAGTCACTGCCAGAAGTTTATGGATCCCACCGTTCAGTGGTCAAGACAAAACAAAACGATCGTCCTGTCTGCTAAAGACAAAATCTTTTCCACCACTCACGACGTGGAAACACCAGTCCTTCACTTTCCAACTTATGGAGACATACGAGCAGTTGTCTTGTTTCATGGCTCCACAGTCCAGTACTAGTTAATAGTTGCTGGTAACAAATGCCCGCCGGGCTCTGCCGCGTGTCGTCCATTCTGCCGTGGCTCCGCTGCACGCCCTGTTGAGCAGAAGAAACCACCCACTGTTGCCTCCGCGGGATACTTCCCCAGTGGTAAGGGTGGCGGAAATTATGAATGGCCAGTGGTACGTGCGTGTCGCCCCAGGCCGTTGACCTGCTGTAGCGGGCGTGTGGAGCGTACCCCGACCGGCAGTGGAGTGGGGAGTGCCGCGGTTCTGCTGCCGACGTCTGCTTGGCGTATGTGGTACGGGCATGTTCTGTGTAGCCCCTCAGCGCTACGACACCCTATCAGTCAGACCCTTCCATGCATCTCGCAACATTACAGACAAAAGGATATTCTTACATTATTTAAATACTCATTGATTACATGTATGATCTATTAGATACATTGGTAATAAAAGAATCTTTGTTCTAAAAAAAATAAAATTATACACCCTAGTTTTCTACACATATAACATTTCCCTTTTCTATATACAGCCCATACTTATGCTACTGATTGTACCTGTCGTCCCTCATACAAAACATGAAAGTGTTAAAAAAAAGGAATAAGAAACAATCTATACAGCTCATAATTACAATATCAAATAGTAGGATACTTTAACATCCTATCACAGTGAAAATATTAGAAACTGTTGATCCTAATACTACAATATACAACGCACCTTTGTGCTTGTGACAGACTGAAATTAATACCCCTTGAAAGTGTTCTAACAAAAAAATAAGAAATAATCTACACAGCTCACAATTACCTATCACATGTTATTAAGTAGTAAACTACTTTAACATCCTAACACAATAAACATTTTAGAAACTGATGACTCTAAATCTACAACATACAATGCACCTTTGTGCATTTTATTATATATAACGACATTTCTAGGACACGTATGTACCATCCACATGTCAGATCCTGACCTGCCATCGAGGTTCATCCCAATCAAACAATAAAACACAATAATGCTTTAGTTATGGATCGGTAGCATCCCCTTTACAGGAGTGTGCGCATTGATCACACTAAATTCTACGACTCTCACTCACCAGACATCACATTTTCCTTCTCATTCAATCCATTAATACACTAACAGAATAGGTCTAGAAGTCAGCTAATCTTAACACCACCACACTCACGACAACATACTATACCTCTGCTCCCTTATACTCATAACACCACCACTCTCACGACAACATACCATACCTTTGCTCCCTTATACTCAACCACATAACACATGAAGCTGTTTCGGAGATAGCATTCCAGTCTCCGAATTCGTCCTTTCACTCTGGCACCTCTCTCCATCAGCTTACCTCTGAATTCACTTTACCGATTATTCATCCTGCTAAATATCAACTTAGAATTGCGACATTTCACCTAAGAACAAAAAATACACGAATTATTCATCCTGCAAAATAACTGTACACATTCTTGGTACCGTTTTGATTAGTTATACTGATACCTAGGCTTCAACAACACCAACAACAAAAATTATTTTTTTTCACTTAGCAACTGTTATGGTAAGAATTAGATTTACACTTATATTACATCTTACGTCAGTATTCCACAACGTTCACCATCTGGATCTCATACTCCCTTTATGTCCTTTCACGTTGTGCAGTTGTCCTCATCTCTTCATTCGTATTTCGGCTCTCCGTCCGTCGATTACTCCATCATTTCCTGGTCTTCCTTCGCCATTCGCATCAATCTCTATTGCAGCATACACAGGCCTCTCTGTAACATACATCTAAGACATCTCCACATTATTCAATTCTACTCACCTTTATTTACCACTGTTTTATCACGTCGAATCTCTCTTTATTAATCACACTGCTTCACGTCGCTTCTCTCCTTAAATATCACCTTTATCCACTACGATTTATCACGTCGCTTCTCTATCTACCATCTTTATCCACTCATTAATCATCGCGTCGTTTCTGCTTGATCCTTATTCATATGACAAAAAACACGTACATTCACCACTCTGTCGACTCCTGTTCATGACTCATTCGACCAGTCTATTCCGTCATACTTCCTGACATCCCGCCTGAAAATTCTTATGTTCGATTTGCCCATGCACAACGTTACACACCACAAATAAACACACTGACTATCTACCATAACTTGCCTACTTCCGATCTATCCTTAACTTTTCCATAATTTGATGTTAGAAATGTGATGAAGCCCACACGATTGTTTTCCCTTGATCGTCTCAATCAGTACAGCATTTTCATGGACAATCCGCCTCACTCTGAATGGTCCACTACACACAATAAAGAATTTGCTAGTTAGGAATCTAAGCTTACATGAAAATTAAATGTGTGCAGAGAATATACAAGCTGGGAGAGATGGGACAGCCCAAGTGTTAGAAACTTTGGTGTTAGTGGCCTCTTTCACTAACACCAGATTCCGAACAACCATACGCCGCACCTCATTATAACTGTCACCACGACTATGACATACTATAGATCAGATGGCATCTAATTTAAAAACTTCGATCACAATGTTGACTTTTTACATTACGTGTTAAGTACCTGCAATAGTCAAATCACACTAATTGAACTGGACTCATTGGCACTATTACATAACATTTTTTTTAGCAACTGGTTTGTTTTGAAGAAACAGTCCTTTTACTTTACTGTTCGAAATAAAAATTTGCAAATTTTGCTCTGAGATACCAGCCTAACAGATTCCATTACTGGTGTTTTATTCTGTGATCAGAAGTATGGTGTTTGCACTCCTACATATCAGTAGAGTATGTCTGCTACATAGACAATTTTCAGTGCCAGCTGCATGTGTTTTAAGGCAAGATGCTAAGGACTGATCTGTTAGATTAGTTTCTCCTATCCATCAGTCTATTACGACAAGAAAGAAATGCCAGGATTCCATGCTCTCCTGTCATTCTGATAGTTTCTGCCATTCCTATCCTCGACACTATCTGACCTATGAGTCGTGTTTCCGTTCACGATATTGCTCTCATTACCCAGTTCCTGTAACAAGTGCTGAAGTGACGCAGAATCGTCTAAGCCTCTGCCTGCTATCGCTATATCTCTATGCAATTTCACTGGCAACTTCGTTATACTGTTCCTAATGAACTCCCCAGGTTCGTATGGCACATCCAAATACCGATTTCGTCTCAGTATTTCCTGATAGCACGCCACTGGATCTCTTATACCACCTTCGTGACCATTTGGTATCATCAATATGCTTTGTGTAACCTGGTACTGCTTACTTTTCGACCAGAATTCATTTAAATAGCTACTACAGTTTTTAATAACTTCCTGCATTTTCGCTCTAGCCTCGTCCCTCAAATGGTTATACACAAACTTCATTTTGAGGGGCAGTCCCCACGATGAAGGTAATGAATGTTGAAATTGAGACAGCCTTGGACTATACCCAGTTGGGTTTGCCACCTGTTTTATCCGACACAACCGTTCCTCTGACTCTCTGAATTCGTCTTCCTCTTTCTGCCTATTTTCGCTTTTTGAGTTTATCTCACTCTCCCTCTGCAATCTACCTGGTGGTGTGTCACCTTCGCTACTGCACGCTAATTGCAACTGTGCTAGTTCTTCACTATGTTTCCTACTTATTTCTAATTGCGCCTCTTTAAACTGTAATAATGATTGTATCTCCTCCTGGTCGGCATAAACCTCTCGCCGCGTACTGTCAGAGCCTGTTTCGCCTCTTATACTGATCTTTTCTACATCTGCGCTAATCGTATTCATTCTGACCACTATCTCTTTGATTCGCTCATCCGGCAACACGTCCCTACGTTCAGTAGTATCATTCTCTATTTCAAATACTTGTACCTCCAAATTATTAGCTTTTTCTTTCGCGGCGTCACATACTTGCTTCAACGCACCCAGATTCTTCTCCCCCTCATCTAACCGATTATTAACTGCGGACAGACGCTCATCGATAACTGAGTGTAGCTTCCTCATTGCCTCTTTATTCCCCTTATCCATTGCCTCCAATCTTTCCTTATTTGCTTCCAATCTTTCCTTAATTGCTTCAAATCTTTCCTTATTATCTCTATGCATCGCGTCCAATATTTCCTTAGTCTCCCTATCTCTCTCCTTAGTCTCCCTATCCATCGCTTCCCATCTTTCCTTATAATCTTCTGTAAAAACTGCAGTAGCACATTGTCATTTGCTACTTTCGACGCGCTCACCTCGTTCGCCTGTGAAACCGTAGCTTCCCTAAGGGTAGCTGCACTTTCACTGCATACCTGACCTAGTCCCGGCTCGCCTGCGTCGTCGGGAAAAGCCCCCGATTGTGAACAAAGCCCGCCGCTCAAAGGATCACCTTGCCGCGGTCCACTGAACAATTCAGCCCCTTCCGAGTGTTTGCCGTCCCTGCTCATTAACCGATGGTCAACATCTACTTCCTGCTGCACTGCTACGTTCACCCCAGAATCGCTATTCTCCATGGTGGCTACACTTTTCGACTGGGACCTAGTTACTTTGGACATTACGCAAAAAAAATTATACCACGATCTTCCAGCCTAGGACGATATAGCAATTAATTACATAAAAAAAATAAAAGATCCTCACCAATCCAGAAAGAAATCGCAACCAGAAAAAATTTTCTTCTTAGCGCTATCACCATACATTCCATCAAAAAAGAATCTTAACAGCAAACCCTAACAGCAAAATATCCTGGCAAAAAATATCCTGGCAGGGTCGAAATTATGAGAGGCACCCACTTGCCTTGCTCATACTGTGGCATCAAGCAGTCAGGCCTGCAAGATGAGTGGTCTGCCAAGCGAGTGGATTCATTCTTATTTATTGAGTAACATGAACTCTCGTACTCACCATTAAATTACAAATTATCCTCCTGTATGAATAATACGCAACGGAAACACGCATCAGACTATCAGTAATTTGCAGAACTCTGACTGTACACTACGCACTGGCAATACCACATTTTCTTTCCTTTTTTATTTAACGGCTTTTGTCTACACGTGGCCACCGCACTGAATGAATGGCGCACACATTATAAATTCGGGACATTATGGCAACATACAATTCAATGGAAAAGTCCACCAATTTCTTTCTTTTCACTATCTTATTTATTCCGATAAATTCTCTAACCTAAACACACAAATTCTATAACCTACAACAATAACACATGAGAAATTCCGCCCAGTGGGCATGGCTTTACATTGGTGAATCTCTATATTATGGTCTCGTAATTATTTAACGCTACAGTGCACTTTCTGGATAGGATGGTGGATCTTTTATTATACCTCACACTTCGACTCTCACAATCATCATCACGAAACTTTCCTCCAGACCGAGCGGTACAGAAGGAACAAGCATAACCCACTAACCTTTTGAAACTACCTCGCTACACTCCCATGCAAACCACACATACCCAAATTACATGACATACACCACACTACAATATGAAATACAAGACAGTGAATAGTCACAACATTATCACTTTCAGCTTTCCCACTTCAATTAATATTTATCCCAGTTTCACACGACACTGCCCCACTTTGTAATTCTACTTTCCTACTATGAACTCTGGAGATATATGCACATCTTCCTGTGCAATGCAAGCCATGTGGCGGTGCTGGATAGACGGCCGACTCACCTTGCTTCTCTCTCAGAGTTTGAATATAGCATCACACGGAATCGTATCACGCAAAATAATATTACGAACTTATTCATCACACACACGAGTCCTCAACTGATACCATAGACGAGTACTTCTCTTTATCTTTTGTCTCATACACAGTTTGAGACTCAAACAGTACTCACCACGTGGAAGTACTCGTCTCTAATTTCAAGTCCTGCACACGCTATTTCTTAAATATTTCAACTTATGGTACACACGCTATTTCTTAAATATTTCAACTTATTGTACACACGCTAGTGATTCAGCTTAACTTAAGCACACGGAAGTATTTCAACTTATTGCTACACGTGGTTTCATTGTTACCATTGGTCACTTCCGAAGATTACTACAATCCCATTAATATTACCTGCCTGACATTTAATTCTCCCCACAAAAGTTCCTGAAATAGAGAAATTATTATTTCAAACTACTCTTAAATATTCCACATGCATACCATGTCTCCACTCTTTCGTCATTACGGAGCACAACTAAAACAGGTGTTAACAGCACAGGATCCAGCGGCAGAGTGCCGAAACATGGCCATTCTCCAGATCATCTCCCATCTCTGTCGAGGTGGGGGAAGCACCTTGCTATCGTATTGGTCAGCCACATTTCAGGCGCTCAAAGCTCTGGTAAATTTCATCTCTTTGGTTCCATCAAAGGTGGCCAAAGGATCGACTCAAAGATGATCATATATTCACATTCACTATCTGCGGTTAGCAGACGACCATACATTCATTCATTTCAAAAGATCTCACCAAACTGGACGTAGGGATTTATTTTGTGGGAGTGCACATGTGATCAATTAAATAAATAAATTGTCATTCTTTCCCACACTCGTATCCGGCTTCGCTGTATCAATTGAGTTATTTTACAAAAAAAATGTGTTGTTCTGACAAAAATAATGAAGTATGTTGTACCTATTTTCAATGTCGGGCGGTACTGTACCCTTTCAATGTCACCATCAGAGTCATTTTCCCTGGCACCATCATTCCAATGAATCATTTTGTTTTGACCAGGTGCTACAAATTCTGGATTTACATTCCCATTATTTCGCTGGTACGCAGAAATGCATTCTCGTTGTCAGCGCTGGGTGATTCCACCCACCTGTTCCAAAGAGGCGGCTGCCTCCTCTGCCTGTCACCTACACAGCTGTGCGCTGCATCCGGCGAGAAAGAAACATTCTCTGCCCACGTCGGCTACACTGCTTGAACGGAGGCGCGCAAACGCCGATTGTGCTGCATCTTTCATCAAACGATTGTAAAGGAATTATTCAGCAAAAAAAATCGATTCTCATGCATCTTATAGCCTGATGATGGACTTCCCATCATTTCCTTAACGTCATAGTTACTGCGACATTTCTATATTTAGTAAGATACTGTACAAAATCCGAATAGTTTGCGATGTAAATTAGACGTCGTTATGAGTTTGCATTTGCTTCATGTTAGATAAGATATTAATGTTGTTTTTTTTTTTTACCATGTCTGAGGGGAGAAGGCGGGCTGTTTTAAGGCTTATCTCAGTGCCCTTCATCAGCCAGATGTACATAGCTTATATCTTTGAATACATGCTATGCATAATATTGGTTTCTTTTGGTTCATTAACACATAAATGATTGGTAACATTATAAGTTAAAATAATTGAAATATAAATAAAAATAGATAAGTGATGTGGTTTATGTTGTGGACTGGCAAGACAGCCAATCCACTAGGAGGATGCCGAAAGGCACGCGTTTAAGCTCACGCAGGCTGGTGTGAGGTCTGGAACAGGACAAGGAATTTATAGTAGCAAAGAACGTACGTAATCCATAATTGGTGAACATCGCTCTTGACGGTACATGTTTTATAGCATCAATAGTAACTGCTAATGGCGCCTTGATAGGTCGTAGCAAATGACGTAGCTGAAGGCTATGCTAACTATCGTCTCGGCAAATGAGAGCGTAATTTGTCAGTGAACCATCGCTAGCAAAGTCGGCTGTACAACTGGGGCGAGTGCTAGGAAGTCTCTCTAGGCCTGTCGTGTGGCGGCGCTCGGTCTGCAATTACTGATAGTGGCGACACGCAGGTCCGACGTATACTAACGGACCGCGGCCGATTTAAAGGCTACCACCTAGCAAGTGTGGTGCCTGGCGGTGACACTACACTTACGACTCGCCGTCAACACCGACAATGGACTGTTGATGACTGTATTCGTACTTCTGTGTTTTCACTTACTTCTACGTTAGAGGTTCTCCTTTCCTGTTACTACAGTACTCGGAGTTGGGTATTACAATATTTTCCTTAGTCTATGATTGTTTTTGTTCTCTTTTGTCGTGTTTTATGTGTGTTGATATTGAGTTTTTCTGTGTGATACTTGTGTGTTTTGTGCAGTGTGGAGCCGTTGCGGTGCTTTGGATATGGGTTTTCGTGCGTTATACTTCGTGCCATGGGCTTTTGTTATGGTCTTCCGTCTAGGTGAGGTGGGGTTGTTTCAAGATGAGTGAGTTGTGTCATTGTTGGTGCTAGGTCGGGGAATATTCTGGAGGTGTTTTGAGCTACTGTACGCGCTGGATAGATGTATTTAAATTTTGGTCGTCGTGTCGTTGGTGGTTTGTTTGTCAGTATGTCTTCCATGTCTGGTCTTTTGTGGAGGATATGGGATCTGCTCTGAGTTTGGTGAGCCTTGTCTGGGCTGGTTTTATGTCTGTAATCTGGTATACTTCGTTGCTTGGGGTGCGAGATGGTAGTTTTGCGATGCTGCGCAATAGTCGTCGCTCTGTTGCGTATAGTTTGTTTGCTATAATCTTAGGTATACCGCCTAGTGGCGCTGAGGCGTATTCGTAAATGGGTCTGATTATTAATGCATACGAAATGGACCAAACATATTTAATTTTTCTTTAAACTTTGGACGGGATACACTCCTGGAAATGGAAAAAAGAACACATTGACACCGGTGTGTCAGACCCACCATACTTGCTCCGGACACTGCGAGAGGGCTGTACAAGCAATGATCACACGCACGGCACAGCGGACACACCAGGAACCGCGGTGTTGGCCGTCGAATGGCGCTAGCTGCGCAGCATTTGTGCACCGCCGCCGTCAGTGTCAGCCAGTTTGCCGTGGCATACGGAGCTCCATCGCAGTCTTTAACACTGGTAGCATGCCGCGACAGCGTGGACGTGAACCGTATGTGCAGTTGACGGACTTTGAGCGAGGGCGTATAGTGGGCATGCGGGAGGCCGGGTGGACGTACTGCCGAATTGCTCAACACGTGGAGCGTGAGGTCTCCACAGTACATCGATGTTGTCGCCAGTGGTCGGCGGAAGGTGCACGTGCCCGTCGACCTGGGACCGGACCGCAGCGACGCACGGATGCACGCCAAGACCGTAGGATCCTACGCAGTGCCGTAGGGGACCGCACCGCCACTTCCCAGCAAATTAGGGACACTGTTGCTCCTGGGGTATCGGCGAGGACCATTCGCAACCGTCTCCATGAAGCTGGGCTACGGTCCCGCACACCGTTAGGCCGTCTTCCGCTCACGCCCCAACATCGTGCAGCCCGCCTCCAGTGGTGTCGCGACAGGCGTGAATGGAGGGACGAATGGAGACGTGCCGTCTTCAGCGATGAGAGTCGCTTCTGCCTTGGTGCCAATGATGGTCGTATGCGTGTTTGGCGCCGTGCAGGTGAGCGCCACAATCAGGACTGCATACGACCGAGGCACACAGGGCCAACACCCGGCATCATGGTGTGGGGAGCGATCTCCTACACTGGCCGTACACCACTGGTGATCGTCGAGGGGACACTGAATAGTGCACGGTACATCCAAACCGTCATCGAACCCATCGTTCTACCATTCCTAGACCGGCAAGGGAACTTGCTGTTCCAACAGGACAATACACGTCCGCATGTAGCTCGTGCCACCCAACGTGCTCTAGAAGGTGTAAGTCAACTACCCTGGCCAGCAAGATCTCCGGATCTGTCCCCCATTGAGCATGTTTGGGACTGGATGAAGCGTCGTCTCACGCGGTCTGCACGTCCAGCACGAACGCTGGTCCAACTGAGGCGCCAGGTGGAAATGGTATGGCAAGCCGTTCCACAGGACTACATCCAGCATCTCTACGATCGTCTCCATGGGAGTATAGCAGCCTGCATTGCTGCGAAAGGTGGATATACACTGTACTAGTGCCGACATTGTGCATGCTCTGTTGCCTGTGTCTATGTGCCTGTGGTTCTGTCAGTGTGATCATGTGATGTATCTGACCCCAGGAATGTGTCAATAAAGTTTCCCCTTCCTGGGACAATGAATTCATGGTGTTCTTATTTCAATTTCCAGGAGTGTATATGTCTACAGTCATTCTCGAGAAAATGGACTGTATCTAGAGCACTCACTTCCGTTCGTGTCCACAGACAAGAGGGTAGAAGTGAAATATTCACAACATTCCTCTTCTGTTATACCCGCCAGGTTAGCCGAGGGTGCTAATGCACTGCTTCATGGACTCGGGTAGGCGCGCCGGCCCCGGGTCGAATCCGCCCGGCGGATTAACGACGAGGGCCGGTCTGCTGGCTTTTTAGGCAGTTTTCCACATCCCATTAGGTGAATACCAGGATTATCCCCACGTCTGGCCCCTCAGTTACACAACTCGCAGGCATCCGAAAGCGCTCGCATTATTTCATGGCTTACACCAGACACAGACACAAACACAGACATCTGGGGTACAGTAATTCTGTCCCACAGGGTATGGGGTGGCGACAGGAATGGCATCCAGCTACCCTCTGACACTAACATCGCCAAGTCCATAGTAATAAGGTCGACCCCACGTTGAAGTGGGACAAAGGCCCAAGCAAATGATGACGATGGTTCCTCTTATAAATGGTTCGAGGTACCGAAACGAATTTTGGCAAAAGATAGCATGCAAAGCGAAGAGTGTTTTGTTACATAATTAACTTGAAAAACTGCCTTGGTTACTGGACTATACGAATGACTACTGATTTTTTTTTCAATGAAGTAAAGCAATTTCTTAAACGGCCATCGATAGTTTGTGAAATGATAATTAGTGCAGGTTTGTAACAACATAAATTCAGGAATCACAATTGTGTTTTTATACCTAGCATGAGCTCTTCATAAGCAATTGATCTTCCTTGTCGTCAGTTGTTTCATTAATAGCTGACTGTTTGAGGTTTCTGCCACAACTGCAGCTGCATTAGCATGTCAGCAAGATAAAATATTATAAACTGCACCGTTTTGGGGGAAGAAACTAATTTTAACATGGCAACAAGAAGAAAATAAGATGTATAGGACAGGCGAAAATAAAGGGCGCTCTCTGGTTGCAATTTCTTGGTAATCGTGTATCCATTGTGTTTTCAAGAATAAACGGTTGACTTGTCGAATCATTCGTCGTCATGGCGTAGCATGTTAATACGATCGCTTGCAGACTCGCTAGCTGTAGCTTGCAAGTTCTGGGAGATACGGGACTGTATGCAGCCAGATTATAATATAGCAGTGATGAAGAGTAGGCTGAAGTTTAAGACATTAGTCAGGAAGGATCAATACACAAAGAGGTAGGATACGGAACTACTAAGGAATGCAAGATAGGCTTCATGTTCTATAGATACAGCAACAAGGAATATCTCAGCAGGCAGTACAGTTGAAGAGGACTGGACATCTCACAAAACGACCATCACAGAAATTGGGGAGGAAAACATAAGTGCAAAGAAGGTAACTGCGTAGAAAGCATGAGTAACAGGAGAAATACTTCAGTTGACTGATGAAAGGAGGAAGTACAAAAGTGTTCCAGGGAACTCAGGAATACAGAAATACAAGTTGAGCCGGCCATTGCGGCCGAGCGGTTCTAGCCGCTTCAGTCCGGAACCTCACGACCCCTACGGTCGCAGGTTCGAATCCTCCCTAGGGCATGGATGTGTGTGATGTCCTTAGGTTAGTTAGGTTTAAGTAGTTATAAGTTCTAGGGGACTGATGACCTCAGAAGTTAAGTCCCATAGTGCTCAGAGCCGTTTGAACCATTTTGAACAAATTGCTGAGGAATGAAATAAATAGGAAGTACAGGGAAGTTAAGACGAAATGGCTGCATCAAAAATGTGAAGACATCGAAAAAGAAATGATTGTCAGAAGGACAGACTCAGCATGCAGAAAAGTCAAAACAACGTTCGGTGATATTAAAAGCAAGGGTAATAACATTAAGAGTGCAACGGGAATTCCACTGTTAAATGCAGAGGAGAGAGCAGATGGGTGGGAAGAATACACTGAAAGCCTCTACGAGGAGGAAGATTTGTCTGATGTGACAGAAGAAGAAACAGGAGTCGATTTAGAAGAAATAAGGGATCCAGTATTAGAATCAGAATTTAAAAGAGCTTTGGAGGACTTACGGTCAAATAAGGCAGAAGGGATAAATAATATTCCATCAGAATTTCTAAAATCATTAGGGGAAGTGGCAACAAAACGACTATTCACGTTGGTGTGTAGAATGAGTCTGGCGACATACTATCTGATTTTCGGAGAAAATCCACATAATCCCGAAGACGGCAAGAGCTGACATGTGCAAGAATTATCGCCCAATCAGTTTAACAGCTCATGCATCTAAGTTGCTTACAAGAGAAATATACAGAAGAATGGAAAAGAAAATTGAGGATGCGCTAGATGACGATCAGTTTGGCTTTAGGAAAAGTAAAGGCAAGAGAGAGGCAATTCTGACGTTGCGGTTAATTATGAAAGAAAGTCTAAAGAAAAATCAGGACACGTTCACAGGATTTGTCGACCTGGAGAAAGCGTTTGACAATGTAAAATGGTGCAAGATGTTCGAAATTCTGAAAAATGTAGGGGTAAGCTATAAGGAGGGACGGGTCATATACAATATGTACAACAACCAAGAGGGAATAATACGAATGGACGGTCAAGAACGAAGTGCTTGTATTAAGAAGGGTGTAAGACAAGGCTCCAGCCTTTCGCTCCTACTCTTCAATCTGTACTTTGAGGAAGCAATGATGGAAATAAAAGAAAGTTTCAGGAGTGGAATTAACGTTCAAGGTGAAAGGATATCAGTGATACGATTCGGTGATGGCATTGCTATCCAAAGTGAAAGTGAAGAGGAATTACATGATCTGGTGAACGGAATGAACAGTCTAATGGGTACGGAGTATGGATTGAGAGTAAATCGAAGAAAGACGAAGGTAATGAGAAGTAGTAGAAATGAGAACAGCCAGAAACTTAACGTCAGGACTGATGGTCACGAAGTAGATGAAGTTAAGGAATTCTGCTACCTAGGCAGTAAAATAACCAGTGACTGACGGAGCAAGGAGGACATCAAAAGCAGAATAGTAATGGCAGAAAAGGCATTCCTGGACAAGAGAATTCTACTAATATCAAAAAATGGATCAAATGGCTCTGAGCACTATGGGACTTAACATCTGAGGTCATCAGTCCCCTAGAACTTAGAACTACTTAAACCTAACTAACCTAAGGACATCACACACATCCATGCCCGAGGCAGGATTCGAACCTACGACCGTAGCGGTCGCGCGGTTCCAGACTGAAGCGCCTAGATTTGCTCGGCCACACCGACCGGCTACTAATATCAAATATAGGCCTTAATTTGAGGAATAAATTACTGAGAATGTACGCCTGGAGTGCAGCATTGCATGGTTCAAATGGCTCTGAGCACTATGGGACTTAACTACTGAGGTCATCAGTCCCCTAGAACTTAGAACTACTTAAACCTAACTAAGCTAAGGACATCACACACATCCATGCCCGAGGCAGGATTCGAACCTGCGACCGTAGCGGTCACGCGGTTCCAAACTGACGCGCTTAGAACCGCACGGCCACACCGGGCGGCCAGCATTGTATGGTAGTGAAACATGGACTGTGGGAAAACCGGAACAGAAGAGAATCGAATCATTTGAGATGTGGTGCTACAGACGAATGTTGAAAATTAGATGGACTGTTAAGGAAAGGAATGAGGAGGTTCTACGCGGAATCGGAGAGGAAATGAATATGTAGAAAACACTGATAAGGAGAAGGGAGATGATGATAGGACATTTGTTATAACATGAGGGAATGACTTCCATGGCACTAGAGGGGGCTGTAGAGAGCAAAATCTGCAGAGAAAGACAGAGATTGGAGTACATCCAGAAAATAATTGAGGACGTAGGTTGCAAGTGCTACTCTGAGATGAAGGAGAGGAATTCGTGGCGGGCCGCATCAAACCAGTCAGAAGACTGATGACAAACAAAAAAAAAAACAAAAAAGAAAATGGAGCCTTAAGCTGTAGAACAACACCTCCGCTACCGCGCTGCCTCGTCCGAAAGAGACTCTTTGTCCCCACTCCTACCACGTCATCTGCGAAGCCAGGGGCCTGTACGCACTCTTATCTGCCGGCCCTTGTTTTAGAGGTGTACCAGTCCAGCGGAGTTGGTTCGTCACGGATCGGCTGTGATTTGAGGTGACATGCATGGTTTACGGGTGATCCGTTTATGGAACGCGCTCACGCCAAAGCGACCGCCTTTCAGCCTATCTCGACGACGATGCCCCGAATTGTTTCGTTAAAGTTTCAGCATTCAGACACAGTCAAATAGCACTCTTCATAGTTGGTTTTGCAGTGTTTCTTCGAGATGGTAGTGTAACCTCCCCCTCACTTATCGACCTTAATGACAGTGAAAAATTAAACCGCGTGTACCTAATGGAAATTTGGGAAAAGCAATCGTCACCGAAGTTAAGCTGTCGGTAAAGAGGGAGGAAAGGGTTACATCTAAATGAAAGGAAAAATGCAAATGAAACTGGTGGAAATTAATTTTGAAAAGGGGTAAAGTTAATAAAGGAAGTAAATGTGCGGCCGTTACGTTAACAATCAACTAGCGGTAATTAGATATTTGAGATTTGGGGGAAATTACGGTCGCCAGTCCTAAGGACAATTACTATAGTAACTGAAAAAGAAAGGTTATTACACATATAATTAGCACTAGAAGCGTGGCAACTGAAGGTTGACACGTGTAGTGTGAAAACTGAAAGTTTGTCAGAAGTAATCAATTTCGCTACACTCTGACTTAATTTAGCAAAAGAATTAATAAAACCGGAAAATCGAAAGTTAATTTAGTGACTGAAGTTAATAGTGAGCTTTCTTTCTCAAGCACATCGAAATTCAGTAAAATATGGTTAGTCTTGGACTACCTCAACAATCATTTCAAAAGCTACTTGGATCTACGCAATTTAGAAATAAGAGATTTAACTTTGAACTTGAATTAAATGATTCTGAACAATTAACAATAGTAAACTTTAGTACGTGCCAAGCTGAGCTGCAGTCACAGGTAAGCTAAAATACGGTAACAAAGCTCGCACTCTTAATTCGTGCTTGTGTAATCTAAATATTGTAGCCAGCTATGAATGCCTTAACTGAACTTTGAAATTAAAGCAGTGAAAACGAATTAGCTATATTACTTTAATGCTGGCGTTTGAATTTCAACGACACTCGGGTTCATTTCGGAAAAGGAAGGGACTCTGCTTGGTAATGCAATTGGGACAATGAGCAACAAACGTTCATGCTAAGTTGCTGTAATTATAGTGACGAAAATGGAACAGTTTGAAAAGCTGAGGTCTGCCATACAGTTCTAAAACTTTACGTGCGTCCAGTCTTCCTTGTCGGTTGATTGAAGGTTTGAAGCCGTCGATCGCGGAGGTGGCGACAGTCACTCATTGTCGGCCGTCGCTGTTGCAGAAGCTGGATGTTGGCGCGCCTTCTTCTCGACACGGTTACCGGACGAAACGGGCTCTTGATGTGCGCTAGCTAATGTTTCCCGTCCGCGACACCATGTCAGAAACTATCATCGCAAGTCGAGCGCAATTACATGCTTCCAAACCCCGAAAGCGCGGCAACTCGCGGGAGCGTCACACAACACACCTGCTCCACTCGCTACTCCAGCCAGACTCTCTCTGCCCGCGCTCCACGCGGCAGAGTTCACACTACCAAAGATCCTACACACTTTGATTCTTCACACGACCTATCGATGTAATCGTTCGATAGCAGTTTTCCCTAGGCAAGACCCAGCGTAAAAATACAAATAATATTTGCGAAACAAACCAATTATACATCGATATAAATGCATAAATATATATATATATATATATATATATATATATATATATATATATATATATATATATATATATACAAATAGTAAAACAATTACAATATACGAAGACACAGAAATGTTATATATTCAGGTAACAAAAATAAGGAAAACAAATTTATAGTACAATAGATGGAAATAGGAGGATATGCATTTCCGGCGTTATAGTAATTCTGTCAGTGAGGTCGACCATAATCGATTGTTATTCCGAGGGAACATCAGCGCACCCGACAGTGGCGACATGTCTGGTTGGCGAAATATTGCATGTTAAACGATGTGAAGTGGCGGTACGCACTTGGTCTATTCGATCATACGCCGAGAGCTAAAAAATATTTTTCCTTGATTGCCTTATACTGCTCTGCTTCATTCGCTAGAAATATCAAGTCACTCCAAAAAGTTTCGAGACTGGATTGACAAAAAATGGAAAACGGTTAAGATGGTAGTTTTAAGGCTTCAAGTGTTCTACATAGTCTCCACCCAGTTAAGTACAACGCACCAGAACGTCCATAAAACCATACGTAACTCTCAGAAAAGCCGTTCATTGGGATGTTATTCAACTAGGGCGACTGAGTCCAGTCTTGTTGAAACATCGGAGACCCTTTCCGCACTTTGTCGTTGGTACTGGTCCCAAGAACTCTAGTCAACCGTAATGGTTTTTCCCAGCAAAAAGATTCCACGCTCTGGATTTTGCGGCAGGCGTCTGAGTGTCTTTGTTTTTGTTCGGGAGTCAAAGTGTGGAGGACAAACTTGGCAAACAATTCTTCAAACGACCCAAGAGAACGTCTTGAACATTTGATTTAGAGATGTTACTCCACTGCGATTTGTGACACAACAGTATTGACACACTACGGACACACGGGCGCTACTTAACTTCGCCTGCTCACTACACATTGGTCGAATGCACATTAGTTGTTTAGAGTTGTTAGTTCGAGCTGCCACAGTTGTTACCACGCCGACGTCGCTTGTACACCAGGAATAAAAACAGTCTCAAATCGTTTTTGGACAAACGATATAGGTCTAGGCGAGTTGTTACTCAGTGTCAGCTATGAAGGAAAAGCTTTTGGCGAAATAGCCGCAACATTTGGCAGCACAAATTTTTGTTAAATACCGATTTAATGAACAGTCGTTATGAAAATCCATATCAGGACATTACAGTACCTGGCGACCACGTTAGTAGCGCTCTTTGCTGTTTTACCAGGAGAAAAGATTCTGAAATGCAGTTCTTAAATACATTCTTAATATTCTTAAATGCAATGTTTTGTGGCGGCGTTCGTAGCGACAAACACTTCGCTGTAGAAACGGCTTACGAAGTCACCGCCACACTTTTAATAGCGGGCCGACCGGTCCGCTGGAACAGTGAACAGAAAGATGAAAACCCAAACACTCTGAATAAATAAAAGTCGGTACTTATCTTTATTAACGAAGATACAGAAACACGGTAGTGAACTCCGTGTCTACAGACATCTGTCTAGTTCGAGTCGGAGCGGCTAGGTCAGCGTCGGCTGACGACAAACAACAACTCTGCTGCGATGAACACACAACTGACTACCAAGTACACAAATCGGTGGCGAGTACACC
The DNA here is from genome assembly GCF_023864275.1 of Schistocerca cancellata. Classification (NCBI taxonomy): domain Eukaryota; kingdom Metazoa; phylum Arthropoda; class Insecta; order Orthoptera; family Acrididae; genus Schistocerca; species Schistocerca cancellata. The sequence continues at coordinate 73,810,882 of NC_064626.1, read as the reverse complement.
ACTGAGCGGCGAATACAGAACTGTCCTAGCGCTCGCGACTCCAGCGCTTAAGAAGCCAAAAGCCAGCGGTGGCGCGCGCAGACTTGCGGCGATTTCCTGTATCGCTGGCGCTGCTTATGCGGACGGCGTCCGGACTTTGATGCTGCCAACCTTTTGGCAGCGGGCTCGGTTGGCATTACTGTCTAGGATATAACACAATGTACCAGCGAATCATGCAAACATGTAATTTCTGTGTCACGTCTTTAAAGGCAGCCATTTTTATTTTACATGCGAATTACAGACATGATTTTCACGTCTTCTGCAATTTATAGCAATGTTACACGTTAACCTTAAGATTGAAGGGAATCTTACCACAATGTCTAATGGTTTCTTAAATGTGGCAGTTATTTTGGCATTTCGTGTCGATTTTCATGTGTGAATTGATTGTCTTTTTCTGTACATACGAACAACTGTCTTAAAACTTCCAATGTTTTCCGTGAGAATTCATGTAATGCGATTACATTCTAGAGTTCACTGATTTGTCACAATGCGTTTATTCTACACTCTGTCATCAGCAATCGTTTCTGAAAATAAGCATTTATTGTGGTGTTGTCAGACTAAGAACTGAGTGAAACAGACCCGTTTAAGAACAACAATTAGTCAGCCGTGACTGCAGAGAATACGACTTTTGCTGGCGAACAATCTCTTCCTGTGCTGTCATACAGTGCAAGACTTTCACATTACGTCAGCAGCCAGCGGGCGTAGCGTGGGAAATACGTAAGCGCTGCGTGTGACCTCGCACCGTCTCGGTGAAAGGTTTAGGCAGGGTCGAAGGGCAGTGTCAGGAAAAGGAAGCGTGCCATTACTGAGTTACGAGGCTGTCCTTATATCTGTGAGTAAAGAGACTTTGGCGTCGGTGAGAGGGAAATGGGAACGAGCGTATAGTGAAGACAGTTGTTTGGTCTCACGTAGCCATTGTTTACAGTTGGATATTTTGTGCAGTTTTTAACACTTGCACAACGTTGCATATAACATGTGCAATAGTAGAAAAGCCGAGCACTGACTCCTGCAAGTAAGCGAGAATGACTTAAATGCAACGCTTTCTTTAAAACAGGCAATAATTGTACGTTTGTTACAGAAAAGTAATGCAGCAGAAGAGATAGAAAAAAACCTGGTGTCACCATTGTCAGATATTATAAAATCAATTATGAAAGAGAGATTAATAAGTTACTTGAATAAATAAAACCTTTTAAGGTTCCGAAATGGTAGGAGTACGGAATAAGGCATGGTAGAATTCACAAAAGTTGTATCTGATGCTCCTGAGAAAGATGAGTGTGTCACAGACTATTTTTTTTAAGATTTTTGAAAGGCTTTTAATAATGTTGACCGTAAGATTGTACTAAATAACATAAAAGCATTCGAAACAAGATGGGTAGATAAAGAGTGGTTCCGATCATACCTAGCAGATAGGGTAAGAGTAGAGAGAATACACATCTCGAGTAAGTCTAAAGTTTTAGTAAAACACTTGTTGTTGTTGTGGTCTTCAGTCCTGAGACTGGTTTGATGCAGCTCTCCATGCTACTCTATCCTGTGCAAGCTTCTTCATCTCCCAGTATCTACTGCAACCTACATCCTTCTGAATCTGCTTAGTGTATTCATCTCTTGGTCTCCCTCTACGATTTTTACCCTCCACACTGCCCTCCAATGCTAAATTTGTGATCCCTTGATGCCTCAAAACATGTCCTACCAACCGATCCCTTCTTCTAGTCAAGTTGTGCCACAAACTTCTCTTCTCCCCAATCCTATTCAATACCTCCTCATTAGTTACGTGATCTACCCACCTTATCTTCAGCATTCTTCTGTAGCACCACATTTCGAAAGCTTCTATTCTCTTCTTGTCCAAACTAGTTATCGTCCATGTTTCACTTCCATACATGGCTACACTCCATACAAATACTTTCAGAAACGACTTCCTGACACTTAAATCTATACTCGATGTTAACAAATACACTTACCAGAATCAAAATACATAAATGTAGGAGTTCCTCAGGCTAGCATTTTAGAGACCAATACTGTTAGTGATATACACCTGTAAGTGATGTACCTCATTGACTTCCCACTAGTGTTAGTCATGGAGAAAAAGTTCTCTTTACTGATAACAGCAACGTTACAGTCACTGAGAAATAGAGACAATGCTTACAAAGAGAAGAAATAAAGTCCTCGAGGAAGTTTACAATTGATCAATGAGCAATAAAGTGACGTTGAACATAAAGGAAACAAATGCAATGAATTTCAGTTTGAAGAGGGAAAGTGACACTATTAAATTAAATGTAGATGGCACCTTTATGTAAACTGTAACAAATTGATACTCAGTTGAACTGGTGTGAACACCCAGAGATACTTGCAAACGGAATGTTATCACCGTATTAGGCCTTTAGAGTCCTGTCATCAGTGTGTAACAGTCAGTGTCCTTTAGATACGTATTATTCATACACGCAATCAGCTCTTAGTTACGCCTTTCTTTTCTGGGGATCGTATGCACAGAATATCAACATTGTTTTCAAACAGGACTATGAGATTCAAAGCACTGCGGATTTTGACTGCACTACGTGAATACAGTTGTACACATTAAAATGAACATGGGTAATTACTGTACAAACAGCTCTGTATGTGACCATGGAACGAGATCTAGACTGAACTTACATTTATCAATAAATAATGAACATGAAAGTCAAAGTAGAATGTCTACCGAAGAATAGAACTGTGCAATAAACTATCAAAAGTAATTAATGAAATTACTAAATCAAACTTATTTAAAAGGCTGTTAAAAAGTACCTATTAACCCAAACATTCTATACACCGAAGGATTACTAACACAGGGTAGGGGCTTGGTAAAAACTGCAACACAGATAATAATAACGATCATAAAGCACCTAATAACATTCCATATGACACACTATATTCCTTTCTTTTTTCCTTTTTTGGAAAAACACTGCCAAAGCTTATCCTCTTCCTGAGCTCAGCATCTCACTTGTTATAGAGGGATACTGCCTCTGTTTTTCAGGCTAGCAGATGGGAAGTTGCGGTCCTCAAAGTGATCCTGACATCATCTGACAGTGTATGTTGAAACAATGTGTCTATAGTGATGCAGTCTTTGCAGTGACTGGGAATGAGAAATGAATGAACAGCGTAGCATCAGCCTGTTATCATTATTAAATAATTTATTTTTAAAACTGTTTTATATACTAGAGATAAACCAAATGAGGTAGCACTGTTTTAAACAGAGTGGCCTAGTATTTTAAAGGGTGGAGGTTCCTTATTTAGGTTTTCCATGGGTTTCCTAAATTATTCATGCCAAAGCAGGGTTGGTTCCTACTTTAGGGCCACGCCAGACTACCTCCCCCACCCTCGTCATTCTAGGCCTGCAAGTCTGTTAATTTACACACATCAAAAAAAGTTTCGCATCACCCCGGTTCCCAGAACTCCTGAAGATAGCCGTTGACTGGGGATATTCTATCACAGACGCAGTCCCTTTGACTGTTCAGAGGTGTCACTAAACCCGCCCAAAGATGTAAACAACCATGCATGAGCAGCGCCTAGTAGACGGAGGGGGTCCGACAGCCGATCACTTCCAGTCATTCCACCAGGAAGGACGTACACGGCTCGTGTTGTCTGTAGTTCAAACATGCCTAGACGGTCAATACTGCCGTTCGATAGTGGCCGCATTGTTACTTTGTGCCAAGAAGGGCTCTCAACAAGCCAAGTGTCCATACGTCTCGGAGTGAACCAAAGCGATGTTGGTCGGACACGGACTAGCATCGCCACCATGTTCAATAATGATTTTCGTGCAACCACAAGACGTCGTGTTACGACTCAAGCTGTGCACAATAGGCTGCATGATGCACAACTTCACTCCTGACATCAATGGCGAGGTCATTCTTTGCGACCACGACACCATGCAGCGCGCTATAGATGGGCCCAAAAACATGCCAAATGGACCGCTCAGGATTGGCGTCGCGTTCTCTTCACATATGAGTGTCGCGTATGCCTTCAACCAGACAATCGTCGGAGACGTGTTTGGAGGCAACCCGGTCAGGCTTAACGCCTTAGATACACTGTCTAGTGTGCGGCAAGGTGGAAGATCCCTGAATGCCATTCTCCGACCGATAATGTAAACATATCGACAGCATATTGGCGATACATTCGTCTTCATGGACGACAATTCGCGTCCCCATCGTGCACATCTTGTGAATGACTTCCCTCGGGATAACGACATCGCTCGACTAGAGTGGCCAGCACGTTCTCCAGCCATGAACCTTATCGAACATACCTGGGATAGATTGAAAAGGGGTGTTTATGGACGAGATCCCACCTAGCAACAAAAAAGCAACGTCATATTGTGGCCCCCGTTGTCCCATGCAACTTTTGTCCCACAAAGTTTTCAGCACCTATCATACTTTCAGAGTTCAGCCAAAGAAACTGGTACAGCTGCCTAATATCATGTGGGGTCCCCTATTTCGTACCTTCGTTAACAGTCTGGTGGGTACGGGGCAGCTATAATCTGTTACTCCCCTACTGCATAAGTGTAATTGCGACAGTAGTGTAGCCGGCCGGAGTGGCCGTGCGGTTCTAGGCGCTACAGTCTGGAACCGCGAGACCGCTACGGTCGCAGGTTCGAATCCTGCCTCGGGCATGGATGTGTGTGATGTCCTTAGGTTAGTTAGGTTTAAGTAGTTCTAAGTTCTAGGGGACTGATGACCTCAGAAGTTGAGTCCCATAGTGCTCTGAGCCATTTTTGACAGTAGTGTAGCATTTGTCGGCGAGCAAAGAAAATAGGTGACTAAGTGTGTGTATATTCACTTACCCGAGTGCAATAAGGAGGAAGCCCTCTTTCAACGCACGAAAAATGCATGATTTTCATGATATATGATTTTAGTAAAACGAAAAGTAATGATACACTTTTATTTCTTACACTTTTGTCTTTAAGAAATCACTTTTCCGACGTTCACTGTAACCGCTGCACCATATGGGAAGACCCATTGCAGCCGTATCACTGGCCATCGGCGGGAATTCCAGAGGCCGTCCAGTTACACCTGTAACAAAATATTTTTGTGCAAGTCATTCTCAATAAATAAAATACAAGTTTACTGTTACCAGTCACCGTTTTATTTTATTTTTTCCACGACGCGTTTCGAAGGTTTAAACCTCCATCATCGGGTGGATTTACATTAGTTAGTATTACATATGTGTGTTTATTGTGTTACGATTTTGGAGGAACTTGTGGCACTGCCTAGTGGGGAAACAAGACACTATTTCAGAATATGGTTTTGGATAACTTTTGACAAAAAATAAACTGATATCTAATGGTAAACTTTAATAAGTAAACTAGAGTACCTCCAGTGGTCACAGGTTCCTTTTTCTGTCGTAACACTTCACATGTATACTGCCACATTTGTAAACAAATATGGCGTCTGGAATTAGCTGGGTGCAAGGTTCGTACAGCAGAAGAGAAGACATAATCGCAAAGTGCAAAGAATGTAGATCGTAACAACATTATTACAGAATAATGGTTTAAACCATTTGGGGGTGTTTGTTTTGAGGTGTCGAATACATGTGTGTGTGCTTCAGGTGGTATATAAATCCAGTTTTGAAAGGTTAAAACAGCTAAACATTCGTACTTGTTTATGCAATCAGGTGAAATGTTAAAATGGCTTAAACTTCATACTTGCTAATAACAATTAGGTGAAATGTTACAGGCTTGAATTACAATGATCATATTGGCTACAGCAGTAAAATCATAAATAGATGACACTCTTTGAAGAAAGAGAGAGACAGAGAGAGAGAGAGAGAGAGGAGTGATTAAATGAGGGCAAACATTTACATGGCAAGGAGTCTTAAGATTACATGTTGCATATATTAGCTGCCTAAAGGTTGGGGTAATACACTGGTTAATGTTATAAAATATGCAGATAGATATACATTTGTGCCAGTAGTTGATGTACCTACAGTTTTAAGCTGACAAGGGGTACAAGCTGTTGGTGTGATGAAATATCTGTGAATGAGGTCAATCTCTTGTACTCTTGGCGGCTGTCAATATTTATGGTAAATATTAGCATGTATGCACATGTGTGTGTGTGTGTGTGTGTGTGTGTGTGTGTGTGTGTGTGTGTGTGTGTGTGTGTATTTTTAAGAGTGTAGACAGTTGCTGAAAACAGAGATGATACTATTGTAAATATTGTCATTTTTGTCATTTAAGATGGATTCTGGTTGTTTCATTTGGTGTTTGTATATTTGGAGTGTTTCAAGTATATCTAGTAGTCTGCCTTTTGGTTGGATGTGTAGGATGCTAATATTTGTGTTGTTAACATGGTGTTTTGTTTCATGTAGGTGGGTAGCTATTGCTGATGTGTGGTATTTTTTGTTTTTTAGTGCTGCCATGTGTTCCTTGAACCCAATCTCAAATGATCTGCCTGTCTGGCCAATGTAGAAGCAGTCACAGTCCAGACATTCAATTTTGTACACACCTGTGTGATGAAGTGGGTTTCGTGTGCCGATGTTGTGGGGTAACTTCTGTCCAGTCTTGTTGTCTGTTGTAAAGGATATGCTTATGCCTTTCCGTTTGAAGACATTGGCAATCTGGTGTGAAATGTTACCCAGAAAGGGGATTGTATGGAAGATGTTATTTTCTTTTTGTTTTTTGTGTTGTGATTGCTTTGCCATTATTGAGTGTTTTAGAGTGTCTACTATGGAGGTGTTATAGCCATTTTCAATAGCTGTTTGTTTTATTATTTCAATTTCTTTATCACATTTATCTTCTGAAAGTGGTAGTTGGATAGCTCTATTAATCATGTACCGGTGTGCTGCCATTTTGTGTGCTGTGGGGTGGCAAGAGGAGTTGTGGATTGTGGTATGTGTTGTGGTAGGCTTCCGATAAATTTCAAACTGATGTCTGTTATTCTTTATTGTAATGGTAAGGTCTAGGAAATTTATACTGTCATCTTTTTGGTGTTCAACTGTGAAATTTATGCTTTCATGGGAGTTGTTGAAAAACTGATTCAACTCACTGATGTCATCTTTAGTGCCTTTGATTAAAATTATGGTATCATCTACATATCTGTAGTAGTAGATGATATTTTTGAGGAGGTGGTGATTGGAATTCTAGATTTTGTCTTCTAGGTTACTTATAAATTTTTCTGCTAACAATCCGGAAAGATTTGAGCCCATTGCCAGACCATCTGTTTGTTTGTAGATTTTATTGTTAAATTTAAAATAGTTGTGTGAAAGTGTGAATTCAAGCAGGTCCATTAGTTCTTTAATGTGAGTTGAAGGGATTTTTTTGTGTTAATGTAGGTTGGCATTGATTATTTGTAGTGTGGGATCTATTGGCACAGATGAATAAAGGTTTTGTATGTCGAATGAGGCAAGTGTGGCTCCATCAGGTACTTGAATGTTTTTGACATATTGTGTGAATTCTGTTGTGTTTTTAAGTGTTCTCTCATTATTGAATGTGTATGCTTGTTTGAGAATTCTGAAGAGTATTTTATTGAGCTTGAATGTTGAATGTTGGGCTGTTCCTACAGTGAGAAAGGTATCAAATGCACACACTTATTAATACAATGTTGGTCAAAAGCTAAAATTTTCTCACAGTCCATAAAGACAGTCCTGATCATTCATCACAGTAAAACTGCCGTTTCTTTTCTCAAAGTCTGAGCAGTAAAAGACAATGCACACGGAAGTAGTGGATTTCCATGCAGTCTTGAAGAAGTAGTGTTGTCCTTCCAACAGAAAGACAGTGCTGACTCTTGACATGCTGACAGGTAATGGGCCACAACAGAGCAGACCCACCGCATAGTCAGTCGAAGTTTTGAAGAATACTGGTAGGTAGGTCATCACAGAACAGACCACTGTAGTCTTGTTAGAGATTATGGTATTGGTGGGCCACCAGAGGTGCAGACCCACGGCAGTCCTTGTAGAAATAATGGTATTGGTGAGTCATCAAAGGTGGAGATCCACTGCAGTCCTTGTAGAAATAATGGTATTGGTGGGTCATCAAAGGTGCAGACCCACTGTAGTCCTTGTAGAGAAGGCTAGCTGCCATCCGTTGCGGCTGTGCAGGTGCACAATCACCATCAAAGAGTCTTGTGGACAATATAGCAAGTCCATGAACCATCACTTGTGCACTCACAAAATTTTTTTTGAAATGTCCTTAGAACGAGCAATGCTGTTATCCAGTCCCTTGCTGAATTATTAACACACGTGCAAACACTAACTGTCCCAACTTCTCACATATTGTGCACTACTATGACCAACAGAAACGTGTGCAGTGAAATGTAACTTAATTTGAAGAACTGGTGTTTATATTATTATAAATTTACAACATAAGAATACAATTACAAAGGTACAAAAATCATCATTAAAGAAGATAATAGTACAGATAATATTTGTAGTAATACTGGCTTTACAAAAGAATAGAAATAGACACATACATCAGTGTTACAGGAATTATGACATAAGTAAATACATAAAAGATCAGAATAACTTTGGAATCATCACCTTCACACATGAGCATTGAAACAAAACAGAATAAATAATGTCTAAACACCTTTACAAAGTAAATAACATATTATCAGAAAAATTCTACAATGTAACTCTCGTCAGATAAACACATAAAGACACGAAGAACACAAATACCCAAGGGTACACAAACACATAGTGGGATAACACAAGGAAAGGACAGGGTTTGTTTTACTGCAGTATTTTCCAAACAAAACTTTCTTTACTTCTCGGAGGTCTCCCTTCATTCTTCATTATTTCCAAAAAGTCCTATCTATACTTGCTTTCTGTACTTTTTTCATATAACTTCTCAATGCATTTCTTCCAAGTCATTGCAACTCATTCTCTTATATAGTCTACCCCCTCTTAAGCTAACTTAAATCTACTGAGCTCAGCTGCTAAACTAAGGGACGAGGCAATGCAGCAGCACAAAACAATTAACGCAAACAGCAATGAAAAAAAATGCCAATTTGCAAAGCAAGCAGCAGTAAATCTAAATTAACAGAGCAAATGCAACGTTACAACTAATATGAGCCAATGTGCAGCAACAAGAAAAATAAATCAGTAGTAAAACTGGCTTAACAGAGTAATACAAAGTGACATTCAGTAGCTCTATGCCTGACACATAGCAGCAGCAAATGCAATAACTTATACCTAAACATGACAAAGCTCAAGCAGAAAAAATAGTACACTAAAGACAACAATGCAGATAAGGGAAATGTCTATTCACATCTTAAGGTCTATGTAATTAAAGTGGTGCACCACAAAAACTAATTCTACAAAAAATTACCAAGTACTTGAAAAGAAAATTATATATGCAGTTACTGTTATTAGTCCCTTCTTATGGTTCTTTCCATTCCAAGAGCTCCTTTTTTGAAGAATGTGGATCAGAAAATAATTATTTAATAGATCTGTTGACAGAAAGTTTTCACATTAGCAGATGCATTTAAGTTTATTTTATAAAACCAATGCTGCAACACAGCTGGAAAACAGATACCAAATGAAATAAGCAATTACGCAAACCAAAGCATAAAAACATCATTCAATAGCTATGTGGCATTTCGTAAGTCAGTAGCTCTCAACTCTCATAGAAAGACACTTGTCATAATCAGGTTTGCAGATGTAAGAATATTTCCCATCAATTCATAAGCATTTCAGTAAGTAGCACAAAGTACGATATGTTTCCAAGTAATGAGAGTGTCGTATTTGAGATGATTTCTACAATGGAATGTCAACAGCGAGGATAACGGCCTCCTTTTTACTCCCCCTGTGCCTCTGAAAGGCACACACTAATGGCTTTGTCGCGCAGCTGGGTGCCCACGACTCATTACGTGAAGGTGGTCACTTAACTTTCTTATTGAAGTATTTACGACACCAGTTTGCATTACAGTGACAGTCTCATATAAAAAATTTCACAGGTCGAGAACTTGCATTGCAAATGTGTAGAAACAAAATCCTATGAATATAACAGTGTGCAAAAAATTTTCACCTGCACTGTGATACATTCACGCATATACACACATTTCATAACTCTTAAAGTACGATTCTTGGTTTCCAACATCCTTTTCATAAATCAGAGTCCCTAGCCACTACTCCTTATTCCTTACCTTATTACACATGTACATATTCATATTCATCAACATGTCTTCAATATTTCATCATAATAACTACATAGCATAATCAGATTCCTCATATAACATCAGCTTATTGATCATAAACATACCTCAACAGCATAATACACATCGTCGTCGTAAAAATAACATCATAACACCTCAGTCAAATCTCAAAAACGTCGTAGCTTTCTGCAATAATGTCAAAACCTAAAAAAAATTCTCTGCTCATTTCAAGAGTGTCATCTACCTCAAACGTACTTTAAAATCATGCTCCCTTACCAAATACAACATCCAAAGCTCTCATAGTATCACAATGGTTCCGAAAAAATATGAACAGTTCACAAAGTACAGACAAAATACAATTTCATAAGTGTGAAGTTACCCAACTTTGTAATTGCGTAAACATGTGTCACTGATGTAGTGAAAAAAATGTTTATCTCTCAGTTAAATGATCAGATAGCTGTGTAATTTGTGTGTTAGAGAAATATGGTACCGATGTGAAAAGTTGTATAAGCAAATACCACATTAGCTAGGGCTCCTTGTGCTTGCCAAACACATGATACACAAACTAAGCGTGTACCCCCCCTGAGGATTAATGGAATTATACCCTCAGGTGTTACAGATTACAGCAATGGAATGAAATGTATCACGGAAAACCTTTGTATCATTGTACTTCAAATATCTTTAAAAATAAATATTTTAAGTACAAAATTAATCACTCAAATACGTGTACTGTAGCGCAAAACTGTGTGTCTTGTAAGATAATCTCTGTGGAAGTGTCTTAGTTATCGTCCTCCGAAAGCTAAGTTCTGCTGAAGCAATGTACTTACCTCATCATAAACGAAAGTGAAATGCTTTGCGTGTAGATATCTTAGTTATTACACGTATTGCCGTGATGAAGAAAGTACTGTGCTGTAACATATTGTTGTGCTACGGAAAAGACTGTCTCATTGTAGCTATACCACAAAAGTTACTACTAAAACATGTTTTCCTTTCTAGAAGAATTCAGGAAAACTGTGGAGACATAAAACAGATACACCGCAAAAGCAACAATGCAAATTGTGTCACATATTAGTAGCATCGTGATATAATCGTGTAGGTATCAAAGAAACCAAATGCTAAGTCATCTTTAATCTCACCGAATGTACTTCAAATAAAGAGTATCTTTTCAAGTAAACCAAAATGTATATTAAAATCTCATTAGCAGTACCGGTATACATTCTAAATATGTACCTTATAGTGGTTACGTAATGTGCAACTAATAAGCAAGAATGTACACACACAATAACACTGTGTTGTCTGTTCACTATAACAATGCATTCGTAATTTCTGTTTAAAGATGTTCCCTAGGTTCTAGACTGGATAGTTAACTTCAAAACATTGTTGCATGTTAACAGTTTTTCAGTGTGACAAATTGTACTAGTAGCGTGAAGTGAAAAGTTTTATGGCAAAGACTAAGTTAAAAAACAGATTATCTTTCAATAAACGGTTTTACATGTGAAATGTAGTGTAAACCTTTACTCTTACTAGTACGCAGAGTTTCAACTTCAACGCAGTTATCATGTGGTATATGTCAGTAAAGAATACTGGAATTTTTCTCAAGGTTAGTGTCTATGTTATTTTTCCCTGAGCCAGCGGGCGCAAGTGGCTGCCTGTGGTGCGAGTCATTGTCTGTCTCTTTGTTGCCGCGCGTCGTTACTGGGATTTGGAGGTCTAACTTCTACGAATTCACCTTATCGAGAGGGCCCTGCCCTGTTTGAAACCCGCCAGTTCTGATGCAATTCAGGTCTGTCGTTACGATCATATTGTCTGTCGTCATGTCGGTAGTTTCTTTCTTGTCGGTCACGTGGTGGAGAATTTCTCCCTGAATCGTAACTGCGCGCTGGACCGTTGCGTCTGAAGTTATTTTGTCTCCCGTGATAATAATAGTTCTGGTTGCCATATTGTCTGTTTCTATGATTGTCCCTGTCATATTCATTACTACAGAGAGGTGATCTTTCCCTGTAGTTATTACTACTCTGCCAACAGTTGTCATACGGGTGGTGTCTGTTTTGGTCACGATTTGTGTTGTGAGAATAGCCTTGTCGTGTCCAGTTATTATTTCTTTCATCGCGGAATTGTGACGGATGTGACCTGTAATTGTTGTGTTCCTGTTTCCGCGTTCCACGATTGTCAGTGTCAATTTCCATTTCTTGTAACAGTCCCTGAAAAGCTTCAATGTCATCTTTGCAACGTCTTGCCAAAATAATATGCCGTAAATGTTCAAGTAGTTTGATTAAGCAAATGCGGATGAGTTCTGAGGGGCAGTATGGGTTTGACAGGTACTGATTCTTGTGCAACATGTCTTCAAAATATTTCACAAGACTGGAAAATTCAAATTGTTCGAAATGTTTCATCATTGTGATGCTGTGTTTTACTCGATCTTGTGTAGCTTGAGACCAATATGCTGAGAGGAAGGCATGATAAAATTCTCCTTCACTATGGCAATCGTGAATGACCGATCGCATTCTTACAGCTGGTTCATTCTCTAAGTAGCCACACATAAATTCTAATCTGTGCTCTAATGACCAGTTGGGAGGAAAACAATGAGAGAATTGATGAAGCCAAGCTTGTGGATGAATGTCGTTGCCGGAATTCTTAAATGTTTTGAATTTACGTGTAGTAATAAACAGCTTATAGTCAAAATCATCATGTCGGCGAGTCGCATGTCGGTCATTGTTAGGTCGTTTCGGCGGTTCCATCTCAAAATTCGGTGTATCTTGCCAATTTCTTTCATAATTTCCGAAGTGTCCTGTGTTATTATTTTGTGGTTGTTCCGTATTTCTAAGTCCCTCTTCCCATGTTGGAGCGCGAGTGTCCTCTGAAATATGTAATTTTTGTATTACCTGCGTCAACTGATCTTGTACTTCCCGGATTTCTCTTTTGTACTGTGTATTGATTTGATTTTGTTTGAATTTTCTAATTTGTTCATACTCTTCTGTGTCAGTGAAGGCTACAGGTCTTCTGTCATTCAGATCATCATCTACCTTTGTAGATGGTAAACTGATCCGAAAGTTCGGCTACTTTCTCTGATAGTGAACACATTTCCTCAGTGTGTTTTTCTGAACCAAGTTTCAGAGTGTACATTTGTGTTGAAATCGAATCTACTGTGTCCTTTAAATTTTCCTGAGTTTTTGCAAGTTGCGTAACCGAATCGGTAGATGCAACTGAGTCAATTTTAGCCCACAAGGTCTCACGATTTTCATGAACAATGGTTTGCATTTCTTTTATGGCTGCTTCGTGATTCTGTAATGCATTTTCATGCCGCGAAAAAATAGGTTGAAAATGCTCACAAATTTGTGTTTTTACGTCATTACAGACTTTTTGACATTTCGATTCAATGTTATGTAACTCAGTAGTTCAATCTTTACGTGTTTGTTCAAGTGTGGTGTCTCACTTCCGAAAATTTTGTTCCATTGTGTCTAACTTTTGAAGATTTTGTTCCATTGAAGCTTTTGCTGTGTTTGTCTCTGATTTTGTTCCATTTCTTGCATTAATTGCAATAATAATGTATTAGTCCAGAATCTGTTCCTCTATGCTTTTCGGCAGAACATTTGCACCTGCAACATTCACATTTTGACAAGCAGAAAATGTGTCATGACTTATTTGAGAAAACGGTGAGGACGCAAAACCTGAATCTACAGTATTTGCAAGATTGTGTCCTGTCATTTCGGATTCTTGAGGCGAGCTGTTGCCGTCCGATCGATCGATAAAGCTTCCTTGTTCACTAATTGTTTCACTGCCTACAGCATTATTTGCAGCCCGCTCCATTTCCCTATGCACAATTACCAAATTACTACTTTGAACATTAGTTAATTCATTACTCGGCGGCGCTGGTAAGCTACGCTCGTCGTCACTATTATTTCTCAGTTTACTTTGGAGCCTATTGTTACGTTTTTCACACGCCATTATTGTCACAATATTTCACACGACAACACAGAAAAACACAATTTGAAGAGCAAAATAAGAAAACACATTAACATAGCACTGAAAATAATATCTAGTTAATTGCAAGTGCAGCTGCGAAATACTTGGTGCAAATTTACATGCATGCCACAACTGTTTTACTGTACAAGAAGGAAAACTACAACTACAAAGGAAATTCTCTCTATGATTACGCGCTAGCAATAAACAATAGCTACACTAATTACACAAACTACAAGAAAAAATCAGAAGATTCCAGTGAGGTATCCTCAGCTAAGGGTCGCCATATGTAACGTCCGCTTAGAAAAATTATACATGACTGTGTTTAAACTGACACACAATATTTTTAGCGCAACGCAATCTGACTTTCAAAAATCCCTACAAAAGAATGGCCCTGACTACCATTAACCTATACCTTTCACAAATCGCTTACCTCACCAAAAATCTTCGTTACTCGAACTACTGCAATACAGTGAGTGCCACTACTGCCAGCTCAATAAAAGATTCAAACTACTGAAGGCACCAACTACTAATAGGCATAGTTAGCAAATGAAAGATTTTGATAGAGAACAAACAATGTATTTACCTCAATAGTGTTCAAAAGTCATAATGTATATAGCAGTTCATGACATCCAGTCTTACAAATTTCAAAACTCCGCCATCTCTCTCCCCACATCCACCACTGCTGGCGGCTCACCTCCAACTGCGTAACGCTACGCGCTGTTCACATCCAACTGCCCCATCCTACTGCCCCACATTACAATGGCAGACAACAATGCAAACTAGCCACAGACTGCACACAGCACAGCCAGTGATTTTTCATACAGAGCGCTACGTGGCGTTACCAATAAGAAAACCTAAACAGCCTGCTTACACAATCTTTCACCAGGCAACGCCGGTCAACTGCTGTTTGAGTATGAGAAATCGGTTGGAAACTTTCCTCATGTCAGCACGTTGTAGGTGTCGCCACCGGCGCCAACCTTGTGTGAATGCTCTGAAAAGCTAATCATTTGCATATCACAGCATCTTCTTCCTGTCGGTTAAATTTCGCGTCTATAGCACGTCATCTTCGGGGTCTAGCAATTTTAATGGCCAGCAATGCAAAAATTACAGCGTATGCTACAAAGCCAAAAAACAAACATTTTATATTTTCTTTAGTATTACAGTTCTTTATGAAAAACTGAGATTGCTTTCCAAAAATTACAACAATTCTTGATTTCAATAAAACGTTACGAGAAATTTCGTAACGAAAATATAATACTTTGCGAAATGTACCTGTTTTATATATCGACAAATAAAATAAACGAAATTTATAGGATAATTGACTTCTTTCAAAAAAAAATTAAAATAATGTTCCAAAGTATTACGGAAGAACTTCGAATAGTGTGAAATTTAAATCAATATTTCCATACGACACACCTATCCCACAGGCCCGTCGCTCTCCACTTCAGACTTGCAGTTTTTGGTAAAACATTGCTGACAAAAGAATGGAATCGCAAATTTCGTCAAACGCGCTTAGTATCGTGATCTCCTGTTGATGAAAGAGCCCGTAATTCTGGTTCGTTATAACCTTCTACACTGATATTAGCTCCGTAGACCGCACAAGCGCTTCAAAGTGCTCTCATTGACATTGGTTTTTCATTACGTTCAAACAGAAGAATATGTAGAAAGGGTTAGTTTTTGCTCCAGTTAAGACGGCATGGTCTTTTTCATCGAAACGTCTTTCTCAGTTCCAAATTTACAAGCAAAGAAATCCGAACAACGGTTATCGTACGACAGACGGTAAGAATGTCGTAGCAACATACAGTTGGCAGTTGCAAACAATAGCGTAAAGAACTTAACTATCAGTCTAACGATACAGACGATTTACCTGCTAAGACAACTGCATAAAAGCGCTCGTTAAACATTTAATATTGTTGGAAATTTTTTTCACTGTGTTGACTATAGACGTGAAGACAGTACGATCCTCGAACTGATTCCGAGAACTAGAAGGTAAGAACAGACACGAATGGGAAGCCGAAGCTTCATTTCTAAGCTTGGTAATGCACATATTTTGTAGCCCGAGTAGGCATCCAGTCGCGATGTACACTACTGACATTAAAATTGCTGTACCAATAAGAAATGCAGATGATTAACGGATATTCATTGGACAAATATATTATACTATAACTGACATGTGATTACATTTTCATGCAGTTTGGGTGCATAGATCCTGAGAAATCGGTACCCAGAACTACCACCTCTGACCGTAATAACGGCCTTGATACGCCTGGGTATTGAGTCAAACAGAGCTTGGATGGCGTGTACAGTTACAGCTGCCCATGCAGCTTCAGAACGATACCACAGTTCATCAAAAGTAGTGACTGGCGTATTGTGACGAGCCAGTTGCTCGGCCACCATTGACCATACGTTTTCAACTGGTGAGAGTTCTGGAGAATGTGCTGGCCAGGGCAGCAGCCGAACATTTTCTGTATCCAGAAAGGCCCATACAGGACCTGCAAAATGCGGTCGTGCATTATCCTGCTGAAATGTAAGGTTTCGCAGGGATCGAATGAAGGGTAGAGCAACGGGTCGTAACACATCTGAAATGTAACGTCCACTGTTCAAAGTGCCGTCAATGCGAACATGAGGTGACCGAGACGTGTAACCAATGGCACCCCATACCATCACGCCGGGTGATACGCTAGTATGGCGATGACGAATACACGTTTCCAATGTGCGTTCATCGCGATGTCGCCAAAAACGGATGCGACCATCATGACGCTGTAAACAGAACCTGGATTCATCCGAAAAACTAAAGTTTTGCCATTGGTGCACCCAGATTCGTCGTTAAGTACACCATCGCAGGCGCTCCTGTCTATACCCGTAGTTATGGTCTCCGAGCTGATAGTGCATGCTGCTGCAAACGTCTTCGAACTGTTCGTGCAGATGGTTGTCGTCTTGCAAACGTCCCCATCTGTTGACTCAGGGATCGAGACGTGGCTGCACGATCCGTTACAGCCATGCGGGTAAGATGCCTGTCATCTCGACTGCTAGTGATACGAGGTCGTTGGGACCTAGCACGGCGTTCCGTATTACCCTCCTGAGCCCACCGATTCCATATTCTGCTAACAGTCATTGGATCTCGACCAACGTGAGCAGCAATGTCGCGATACGATAAATCGCAATCGCGATAGTCTACAATCAGACCTTTATCAAAGTCGGAAACGTAATGGTACGCATTTCTCCCCGGCGCCAACCTTGTGTGAATGCTCTGAAAATCTAATCGTTTGTATATCACAGGAACTTCTTCCAGTCGGTTATATTTCGCGTCTGTAGCACGTCATCTTCGCGGTGTAGCAATTTTAATGGCCAGTAGTGTAATATTATGACCTTGCGGCAGACGGAAATGTTTGCGAATATCTTAGCGTTCCTTATCTTCGTTGTCTGCTCGCAGATAAACTCTATCTGCGACAAGGTCTCGGCCAGCTACGTGTGTGCCTGTCTAATGTCAACCAGCGCGCACATTTCTGAAGAAAAAAGTGGAGGCACTGTTATCCAGTAATTTCCTGGAAAGGGGAGGAGAAGCGTCTTAACCAAAGGTGGACGCCTTGTCATTGCAGTACGAAAGAGGCGATGGAACTTCTGCACTATGCGGCCCGGTGTGCACTATTTTTCATTTTTTGTGCCAGATTAAATCCGTGTGCCGGATCGGGACTCGAACGACGACCTTGCTTCCCGCCGCAGAGTGAAAGATTCATTCAGGAAACAATCTTTAGGGTGCGGCTCGGCCGTTTCTGCGCAGTATCCTTTCTTCCAGTAGTGCTAGTTCCGCAAGAGAGCTTTGCGAAGTTTGGAAAATAGCAGAGAGGTACTAGCGAATGCAAAACTGTGAGACCAGGCCGTGCATCGTGCTTGCATAGTTCAGTCGGTAGAGGATCTACAGGAATGCCACCACTTCAGACTGATCGCCAAGAAGCTTTCTAGTCCTTATTCTATGAATACCGCAATTGCTGACTGTAATACTAATTACGCCAAGTGACGAAACAAATGAAGCACCCAGAAGGCGAAGATGAAACACTTCACTGGTTGACAGGCCATGTGAAGTTATTTCAGTGATTACAAAATCGAGCCTCTTTACAAAGATGTAGGCAGTATGAGGCCACTTATCACTATTACGTTGCATCTCTTCTGGCTTGGTTGCATGCACAGATTCGATTGCGAGTGGTGTCATAAAAGTGTTGTATGCTCTCCTGAGGCAGACATGCCCAGATCTGGTGCTTGATATCCCGGGTACTGCCACTGGGACAGAGTTCACGTCCGAGCTTGTCCCAGACATGTTTTATCTGGGTATCTTCCTGGCCACAGGAGTACCTAAGCATCACGTAGACAGTCCATTGATACACCTGACTTGTGTGGATGATAATTATACTGTTGGAGAAAGTCACCAGGATACAGTCGCATAAGAGGTGAATTAAAATCTTTTTCTGCTTCTATTGCTGAATGAAGCTTCTACGTTATTTATTTCTGAAACAGCTGAGTAAAACTGAACGTACTGAGCCTACTTTCTCTTTACTTTTTCTTATCATGTCAATCCTGACCCACAACATTCTAGCAATCTAACTGCTCAATAAAAATTACAACCTGATTTCAGACGATTAATTCAAAAGAATGGCCCTCACTAAACAGAAATCCTAACAATAACCTATACATTTCATCAAGCACTTACAAAAATCTTCATTACGCGAACTACTGCAATACAGCGAGCGTCAATACTGCCAGCTAAGTCTAACTACCAAAGCCACTAACTAATAGGCATCTCTACATCTACATCTACATCCATACTCCACAAGCCATCTGACGGTGTGTGGCGGAGAACACTTTGAGTACCTCTATCGGTTCTCCCTTCTATTCCAGTCGGGTATTGTTCGTGGAACGAAAGAGTGTCGGTATGCCTCTGTGTGGGCTCTAATCTCGCTGATTTTATCCTCATGGTCTCTTCGCGAGATATACGTAGGAGGGAGCAATATACTGCTTGACTCCTCGGTGAAGGTATGTTCTCGAAACTTCAACCAAAGCCCGTACCGAGCTACTGTACGTCCCTCCTGCAGAGTCTTCCACTGGAGTTTATCTATCATCTCCGTAACGCTTTCGCGATTACTAAATGATCCTGTAACGAAGCGCGCTGCTCTCCGTTGGACCTTCTCTATCTCTTCTATCAACCCTATCTGGTACGGATCCCACACTGGAGAGCAGTATTCAAGCAGTGGGCGAACAAGTGTACTGTAACCTACTTCCTTTGTTTTCGGATTGCATTTCCTTAGGATTCTTCCAATGAATCTCAGTCTGGCATCTGCTTTACCGACGATCAACTTTTATACGATCATTCCATTTTAAATCACTCCTGATGCCTACTCCCAGATAATTCACGGAATTAACTGCTTCCAGTTGCTGACCTGCTATATTGTAGCTACATGATAAAGGATCTTTCTTTCTGTGTATTCGCAGCACATTACACTTGTCTACATTGAAATTCAATTGCCATTCTCTGCACCATGTGTCAATTCGTTGCAGATCCTCCTGCATTTCATTACAATTTTTCATTGTTGCAACCTCTCGATATACTACAGCATCATCCCCAAAAAGCCTCAGTGAACTTCCGATGTCATCCACCAGGTCATTTATGTATATTGTGAATAGCAACGGTCCTACGACACTCCGATGCGGCACACCTGAAATCACTCTTACTTCGGAAGACCTCTCTCCATTGAGAATGACATGCTGCGTTCCGTTATCTAGGAACTATTCAATCCAATCACACAATTGGTCTGATAGTCCATATGCTCTTACTTTGTTTATTAAACGACTGTGGGGAACTGTATGGAACGCCTTGCGGAAGTCAAGAAACACGGCATCTGCCTGTGAACCCGTGTCTATGGCCCTCTGAGTCTCGTGGACGAATAGCGCGAGCTGTGTTTCACACGATCGTCTTTTTCGAAACTCATGCTGATTCCTACAGAGTAGATTTCTAGTCTCCAGAAAAGTCATTATACTCGAACATAACACCTGTTCCAAAATTCTACAACTGATCGACGTTAGAGATATAGGTCTGTAGTTCTGCACATCTGTTCGACGTCCCTTCTTGAAAACGGGAATGACCTGTGCCCTTTTCCAATCCTTTGGAACGCTACGCTCTTCGAGAGACCTACGGTACACCGGTGCAAGAAGGGGGGCAAGTTCCTTCGCGTGCTCTGTGTAAAATCGAACTGGTACCCCATCAGGTCAAGCGGCCTTTCCTCTTTTGAGCGATTTTGTTTTTCTATCCCTCTGTCATCTATTTCGATATCTACGATTCTGTCATCTGTGCGACGATCTACAGAAACAGCTTTGGAAAAAGGCATTTAGTATTTCGGCCTTTAGTCTGTCATCCTCTGTTTCAGTACCATTTTGGTCATAGAGTGTCTGGACATTTTGTTTTGACCCACCTACCGCTTTGACATAAGACCAAAATTTCTTAGGATTTTGTGGCAAGTCATTTCATAAAACTTTACTTTTCAATTCGTTGAACGCCTCTCGCTTAGCCCTCCTCACACTACATTTCGCTTCGTGTAATTTTTGTTTGTCTGCAAGGATGTGGCTATGTTTATGTTTGCTGTGAAGTTTCCTTTGCGTCCGCAGCAGTTTTCTAATTCGGTTGTTGTACCACGGTGGCTCTTTTCCATCTCTTACGATCTTGATTGCCACACACTCATCTAATGCGTATTGTACGATGGTTTTGAACTTTGTCCACTGATCCTCAACACTGTCTGTACTTGAGACAAAACTTTTGTGTTGAGCCGTCAAGTACTCTGAAATCTGCTTTTTGTCACTCTTGTTAAACAGAAAAATCTTCCTACCTTTTTTAATATTTCTATTTACGGCTGAAATCATCGCTGCAGTAACCGCTTTATGATCGCTGATTCCATTGCGAGGCATGTGGTTAGCAAAGGAAAGATTTTGTTGCAACCCAAATAATGTACTTTTTTTTACCTTAATAATGTGACATCCGGTTCAAACACGAATTTAAATGGTCATTGACATCCAGTACAAAGATATATAATCGTGAATAATTTTCAATCTACAAGTCGGAAACATCCAGATCGTTAGCCTACGCCACCACTTCAGGCCTCTACCCGCCATCAATGCTAACTTCTCACATTTAACATCCGTCAGTGCTGGCTGTTCACCTCCAACTGCCCAACAGTAGTACTTCCATCACTGCTGGTGACTAACTTCCAACTGCCCAACAGTACTAGCGATTAAGTTCCAACGAGTCCAACCAGACACAAAGAAAGTGCAGTCAGAGGCCCAACGCAAAGCGCTACACAGCGCTGCCAAGACAGATGTAACACTTGAAAATGTACGATTGTGTCGTTAGAGTTCTTTCAGTCGCTACCAGCCATAACTTAAATTCATACCCGATGGCTCCCCACAACATGAAGCCAGGAGTAACACCACTGTGCCTCTTCAAAACATTGGAAGAATCCTGATTTAGGTTTTCCGTGATTTCCCTAAATCGCTCCAGGCAAATGCCGGGATGGTTCCTTTCAAAGGGCACGGCCGACTTCCTTCACCGTCCTTCCCTAATCCGATGAGACCAATGACCTCGCTGTCTGGTCTCCTTCCCCAAAACAACCCAACCCCAATCCAACCCAGATGGCCGCCATACTCGCCGATGATGGTCACCTAAGGCTGTATGTAACACCGATTCATCTGAACGCATTGTAAGTCCGTACTTCCCAGTCTTGGCACCGTTCCAGACTCTGGCGTTGTATTGCGATACTAACGGTAATCCACACATGGGCAGGTAATTCTCTAATCCGACTGCTGCTAGTCCCCGACGAATGATGCCAGGAAAACATAGAATGTTGCACGGAGTCCATTACTTGTTCTCGGATGTCGGGAAAAGATGGGACGGGGTTCTGATGTACCTGGTGCACAATACAGCGACCCTCCCTTGTAATAGTCAGATGGGGCGTCAGTAGACCACGTGTATGGCTGCCCTCACGTTCCCACAGACTCCGACATCGAACCAATGTCATATCCGAACAAGCGTGTCCATACCTCTGGACAAGGGAAAAGGGATGCTGTCCCCCCCCTCCCCCCCCCCCTTTAGGCGGTTTTCTTTCTAGAAAACGATTTAAGGTTTATAAGATGGTCGAATCTAAAAATTTTGTATGGCTAGTTACAAGTCGCCACTCGTCTTCCAAAACACACACATCAAAAAAAATTTTTGGATCACCCCAGTTCCCAGAACTCCTGAAGATAGACGCTGACTGTGGATATTGTATCATAGACACTGTCCCTTCGACTGTTCAGAGATATCATTAAACCCGCTCAAAGATGTAAACAACCATGCATGAGCAGTGCCTATTGGACGGAGGGGTTCCGACAGCAGATCAGTTCCAGTCATTCCACCAGGAAGGAGGTACACGGCTCGTGTTGTCTGTAGTTCAAACATACCTAGACGGTCAATACCGCGGTTCGGTCACGCCCGCATTGTTACTTTGTGCCAGGAAGGGCTCTCAACAAGGCAAGCGTCCAGGCGTGTCGGAGTGAACCAAAGCAATGTTGTTTGGACATCGAGGAGATACAGAGAGACAGGAACTGTCGATGACATGCCTCGCTAAAGCCGCCCAGGGGCTACTACTGCAGTGGATGACCGCTACCTAAGGATTATGGCCTGGAGGAACCCTAACAGCAACTTCACCATGTTGAATAATGCTTTTCGTGCAACCCCAGGACGTCTTGTTACGACTCGTATTGTGTGCAGTAGGCTGCATGATGCGCAACTTCACTCCCGACGTCCAAAGCGAGGTCCATCTTTGCAACCACGACACCATGCATCGCGGTTCGGATGATCCCAACAACATGGCGAATGGACCGCTCAGGATTGGCATCACGTTCTCTTCTCGGATGGGTGTCGCATATGCCTTCAACCAGACAATCGTCGGAGACATGTTTGCAGGCAACCTAGTCAGGCTGAACGCCTTACACACACTGTCCAACGAGTGCAGCAAGGTGGAGGTTCCCTGCTGTTTTGGGGTGGCATTATGTGGGGCCGATGTACGCCCCTGGTGGTCTTCGAAGGTGCCTTAAAGGCTGTACGATACGTGAATGCCATCCTCCGACCAGTAGTGCAACCATATCGGCAACATATTGGCGATGCATTCGTCATCATGGACGACAATTCGCGCTCCCATCGTGCACATCTCGTGAATGACTTCCTTCAGGATAATGACATCGCTCGACTAGAGGGGTCAGCAGCATGCTCTCCAGACATGAACCCTTGGCATGCCTGGGGCATGGATGTGTGTAATGTCCTTAGGTTAGTCAGGTTTAAGTAGTTCTATAGGAGACTGATGACCTCAGATGTTGAGTGCCATAGTGCTTAGAGCCGTTTGATGTATTGAATAGGGCCAACTAAGGACGACGTGACCCACCAACCACTCTGAGGATCTACGCCGAATCGCCATTGAGGAGTGCGACTATCTGGACCAATAGCATGCCACGACGAATACAGGCATGCATCAATCCAAGACGACGTGCTGCTGGGTATTAGAGGTACCAGTGTTTACAGCAATGTGGACCACCCCCTCTGAAAGTCTCTCTATATGGTGGTACAACATGCAATGTGTGGTTTACCATGAGCAATAAAAAGGGCGGAAATGATGTTTATGTTGATCTCTATTCCAATTTTGTGTACAGGTTCCGGAACTCTCGGAACCGAGGTGATGCAAAACTTTTTTTGATGGGTGTATTAACTCGCGGCAGTACGTGTCACCAGTCGACCTTACTGATGACATGTACTGCCCGCGAGTTTGTTCGATTCTAACTCAAATGGTATGTTGACCAGAGTAGATAGCTGCGACTGGATAACATGATTTTTTTACTTATTCTTCCATATAAAGTGAATTAATTGTGATTCTGTAATTTCCTTGCACTTCAGCTCTGAAGACGTCTATTTATAGCCGAAATCTAGATATGCCGGAGTAATAAAAACTAATAGGATTGAGGCATGAATGTGAGTTATAACTGAACATGTAACCTCAGGCAGCGTCCTAAAATGGGTCAAATGGCTCTGAGCACTGTGGGACTCAACATCTTAGGTCATAAGTCCCCTAGAACTTAGAACTACTTAAACCTAACTGACCTAAGGACATCATACACACCCATGCCCGAGGCAGGATTCGAACCTGCGACCGTAGCAGTCCCGCGGTCCCGGACTGCAGCGTAGCGTCCTATTTCCAAGAGGTTGGGAATGATTTCTATCTCGAGTGAAGATTCTGCTCTCTGCATTCTTAAATCTTTTTCTCGAGCCGGCAACAACAGGCGACAGTCTGCCAAATGTTTTAGGTTAGGAACCACTCTGATTACTAAGACCCCAGTCTGGTTATACCATGGCCAGTACTGCATTGTTCTCATCTATCTCCCAAACTCTGAGACAGACCTATCCAACTGTGTCTGGACACTGGTGACTGCCTGTTGGACCCTACCTGCCTGCACTGATTGACTGTGGGGTTGCAGGTAGTGGACAGGGCTATCAGATTGAGGTCCACTTGTTCAACTGGCAGGCCCATACCAAGGACCCAACTGTGCAACCAACCACGGATCATTGCTCACACACAGTCGACCGGGTCGTGGCAGATCCACTCAACGAACAGGTCAGTGCACCTGTGTATGAGTGATTTAAGCGAGGCCAGATGGGGCCCCGTAACTGACACTGACCAGCTCTCTACCTCTCTGCCATGGGCACCACCCCTTCTCTATCCGTCACCGTTCAGACCACATACACTGATCTAGTGACACATTGATGTGTCTGGTGCAGACTGAAGGACGAATGAAAATTTGTACCAAGATCGGGACTCTTGATCAGCGGTCTTGCACAATTGCAAGGATTACCCTAGCACATCTCCCTCCTCAGTTGGGTTTCCACTCTCACCACAGCCCATTTGATGTTTCCCCTAAATCCAGCAGCAGTGCAGAGGCTCTACAACTGTATTGGAACAGCACCTCGGCATTGAAATGAATTGAGGGAAACATATACACAACTAGCCACGAAGATGACGTGCTACAGACGCGAAATTTAACCGACAGGAAGAAGAAGCTGTGATATGCAAATGATTAGCTTTTCAGAGCATTCACACAAGGTTGGCGCCGGTGGCGACACCTACAACGTGCTGACATGAGGAAAGTTTCCAACCGATTTCTCATACACAAACAGCAGTTGACCGGCGTTGCCTGGTGAAACGTTGCTGTGATGCCTCGTGTAAGAAGGAGGAATGCATACCATCACGTTTAGGACTTTGATAAAGGTCGGATTGTAGCCTATCACGATTGCGGTTTATCGTATCGCGACATTGCTGCTCGCGTTGTTCTAGATCCAATAACTGTTAGCGGAATATGGAATCGGTGGGTTCAAGAGGGTAATATGGAGCGCCGTGCTGGATCCCAACGACCTCGTATCACTAGCAGTCGAGATGACAGGCATCTTACCCGCATGGCTGTAACGGACCGTGCAGCCACGTCTCGATCCCTGAGTCAACAGATGGGGACTTTTGCAAGACAACCATCTGCACGGTTCGACGACGTTTGCAGCAGCATGGACTATCAGCTCGGAGACCATGGCTGCGGTTACCCTTGACGCTGCATCGCAGATAGGAGCGCCTGCGATGGTGTACTCAACGACGGACTTGGCGTGATGGTATGGGGTGCCATTGCTCACGCGTCTCGGTCACCTTTTGTTCGCATTGACGACACTTTGAACAGTGGACGTTACATTTCAGATGTGTCTCTACCTATCATTCGATCCCTGCGAAACCCTATGTTTCAGCAGGATAATGCACGACCGCATGTTGCAGGTCCTGTACGGGCCTTTCTGGATACAGATAATGTTCGACTGCTGCCCTGGCCAGCACATTCTCCAGATCTCTCACCAACTGAAAACGTCTGGTCAATGGTGGCCGAGCAACTGGCTCGTCACAATACGCCAGTCACTACTCTTGATGAACTGTGGTATCGTGTTGAAGCTGCATGGGCAGCTGTGCCTGTACACGTCATCCAAGCTCTATTTGATTCAATACCCAGGCGCATCGAGGCCGTTATTACGGCCATAGGTGGTAGTCCTGGGTGCTAATTTCTCAAGATCTACGCACCCAAATTGCGTGAAAATGTAATCACATGTCAGTTCTAGTATATTTGTCCAATGAATACCCGTTTATCATCTGCATTTCTTCTAAGGTGTAGCAATTTTAATGGCCAGTAGTCCCCCATTCGGATCTCCGGGAGGGGACTGCTAAGGGGGAGGTTACTATGAGAAAAAGATTGAATAATCAACGAAAGGATAACGTTCTACGAGTCGGGGCGTGGAATGTCAGAAGCTTGAACGTGGTAGGGAAACTAGAAGATCTGAAAAGGGAAATGCAAAGGCTCAATCTAGATATAGTAGGGGTCAGTGAAGTGAAGTGGAAGGAAGACAAGGATTTCTGGTCAGATGAGTATCGGGTAACATCAACAGCAGCAGAAAATGGTATAACAGGTGTAGGATTCGTTATGAGTAGGAAGGTAGGGCAGAGGGTGTGTTACTGTGAACAGCTCAGTAACCGGGTTGTTCTAATCAGAATCGACAGCAGACCAACATCGACAACCATAGTTCAGGTATACATGCCGACGTCGCAAGCTGAAGATGAACAGATAGAGAAAGTGCATGAGGATATTGAAAGGGTAATGCAGTATGTTAAGCGGGACGAAAATCTAATAGCCATGGGCGACTGGAATGCAGTTGTATGGGAATGAGTAGAAGAAAAGGTTACAGTAGGATATGGGCTTGGGACAAGGAATGAAAGAGGAGAAAGACTAATTGAGTTCTGTAACAAGTTTCAGCTAGTAATAGCGAATACCCTGTTCAAGAATCACAAGAGGAGGAGGTATACTTGGAAAAGGCCGGGAGATACGGGAACATTTCAATTAGATTACATCATGGTCAGACAGAGATTTCGAAATCAGATACTGGATTGTAAGGCATACCCAGGAGCAGATATAGACTCAGATCACATTATAGTAGTGACGAAGAGTAAGCTGAAGTTCAAGACATTAGTCAGGAAGAATCAATACGGAAAGAAGTGGGATACGGAAGTACTAAGGAATGACGAGATACGTTTGAAGTTCTCTAACGCTATAGATACAGCAATAAGGAATAGCGCAGTAGGTAGTACAGTTGAAGAGGAATGGACATCTCTAAAAAGGGCCATCACAGAAGTTGGGAAGGAAAACATAGGTACAACGAAGGTAGCTGCGAAGAAACCATGGGTAACAGAAGAAATACTTCAGTTGATTGATAAAACGAGGAAGTACAAACATGTTCCGGGAAAATCAGGAATACAGAAATACAAGTTGCTGAGGAATGAAATAAATAGGAAGTGCAGGGAAGCTAAGACGAAAAGGCTGCAGAAAAAATGTGAAGACATCGAAAAAGATATGATCGTCAAAAGGACAGACTCAGCATACAGGAAAGTCAAAACAACCTTTGGTGACATTAAAAGCAACGGTGGTAACATTAAGAGTGCAACGGGAATTCCACTGTTAAATGCAGAGGAGAGAGCAGACACCCTATGAGGGTGAAGATTTGTCTGATGTGATAGAAGAAGAAACAGGAGTCGATTTAGAAGACATAGGGGATCCAGTATTAGAATGGGAATGTAAAAGAGCTTTGGAGGACTTACAGTCAAATAAGGCAGAATGGATAGATAACATTCCATCAGAATTTCTAAAATCATTGGGGGATGTGGCAACAAAACGACTATTCACGTTGGTGTGTAGAATATATGAGTCTGGCGATATACCATCTGACTTTCGGAAAAGCATCATCCACACAATTCCGAAGACGGCAAGAGCTGACAAGTGCGAGAATTATCGCACAATCAGCTTAACAGCTCATGCATCGAAGCTGCTTACAAGAATAATATACAGAAGAATGGAAAAGAAAATTGAGAATGCGCTAGGTGACGATCAGTTTGGCTTCATAAAAGTAAAGGGACGAGAGAGGCAATTCTGACGTTACGGCTAATAAAGGAAGCAAGGCTAAAGAAAAATCAAGACACTTTCATAGGATTTGTCGACCTGGAAAAACCACTCGACAATATAAAATGGTGCAAGCTGTTCGAGATTCTGAAAAAAGTAGGGGTAAGCTATAGGGAGAGAGTCGGGTCATATACAATATGTACAACAACCAAGAGGGAATAATAAGAGTGGACGATCAAGAACGAAGTGTTCGTATTAAGAAGGGTGTAAGACAAGGCTGTAGCCTTTCGCCCCTACTCTTCAATCTCTACATCGAGGAAGCAATGATGGAAATAAAAGAAAGGTTCAGGAGTGGAATTAAAATACAAGGTGAAAGGATATCAATGATACGATTCGCTGATGACATTGCTATCCTGAGTGAAAGTGCAGAAGAATTAAATGATCTGCTGAACGGTATGAACAGGCTAATGAGTACACAGTATGGTTTGAGAGTAAATCGGAGAAAGACGAAGATAATGAGAAGTAGTAGAAATGAGAACAGCGAGAAACTTAACATCAGGACTGATGGTCACGAAGTCAATGAAGTTAAGGAATTCTGCTACCTAGGCAGTAAAATAACCAATGACGGACGGAGCAAGGAGGACATCAAAAGCAGACTCGCTATGGCAAAAAAGGCATTTCTGGCCAAGAGAAGTCTACTAATATCAAATACCGGCCTTAATTTGAGGAACAAATTTCTGAGGATGTACGTCTGGAGTACAGCATTGTATGGTAGTGAAACATGGACTGTGGAAAAACCGGAACAGAAGAGAATCGAAGCATTTGAGATGTGGTGCTATAGACGAATGTTGAAAATTAGGTGGACTGATAAGGTAAGGAATGAGGAGGTTCTACGCAGAATCGGAGAGGAAAGGAGTATGTGGAAAACACTGACAAGCAGAAGGGACAGGATGATAGGACATCTGCTAAGACATGAGGGAATGACTTCCATGGTACTAGAGGGAGCTGTAGAGGGCAAAAACTGTGGAGGAAGACAGCGACTGGAATACGTCGAGCAAATAATTGAGGACGTAGGTTGCAAGTGCTACTCTGAGATGAAGAGGTTAGCACAGGAAAGGAATTCGTGGCGGGCCGCATCAAACCAGTCAGTAGACCGATGACCAAAAAAAAGTGTAGTTTCATTTGGTTAAAGGACCTATCCCTGGGTTTCAGGCAGGATCCCCCGATTCATTCGGCGCAGAGGTGCTATTCTAATACAGCTGGAGAGTTTATCGGTAATATCAGGTGGCCTGAGACGTGAATAAGAATTTGGACTGAGGAGGGTGGCGTACTAGAGTAGTCCCATGCAGGAGTGCAAAGATGCTGGTGCCACAGTGGCACAGTGATTAGAGCATCTGCCTGGTGAGCAGAGACTAAGTTCCAATCCCAGCTTTTGTCCTAATTTTCACCTTACATATACATGGTTGTTTCCGCAAGGGCGTTCAAAAATTTAACACGACATAGAGGATGCTACACTGAACAATCCGAGGTAGGGAACCTGGGGTAGGACACTTAATAAGGTACACATTACATTGTACCTTATCATTTAGATTATGGACAACGGTCTTGCCGCAGTGGATACACCGGTTCCCGTCAGATCACCGACGTTAAGCGCTGTCGGGTGTGGCAGGGACTTGGATGGGTGACCATCCGGGCCGCCATGTGCTGTTGCTATTTTTCGGTGTGCACTCATCCTCGTGATTCCAATTGAGGAGTTACTCGACCGAACAGTAGCGGCTCCGGTCAAAGAAAACCATCATAACGACCGGGAGAGCGGTGTGCTGACCACACGCCCCTCCTATCCGCATCCTCATCTGAGGATGACACGGCGGTCGGGTGGTCCCGATGGGCCACTTGTGGCCTGAAGACGGAGTGCTATCATTCAGATTACTTACAGTCGACTGTGAATTCCATCACTGACACAATGAACGTACCGTTTGTACTGTATCTTACAAAATGTACTGAAACTGACAGCCATCAACCTTAATGCAAGCATGACATCGGCGAACAAGATTCTGATGCACCCTGACTACTGTCCATGGTGTGTTTCGAATCACATTACAGGCAGCTACAATTCTGGCAATTAATTCCATCTCCGTATCAGTTGCGGTCTCTTAGACAAGTGACTTTAGATATCCCGATAGGAAATAATCTAAGCGATTCAGGTCAATCTTTCAGCAGTGGGAGCATTGCAACGTACTTCCCCGAACCCGAGGTGCATGGCAGTGAGTTCTGCGAAACTGTACCGGTGTAAGTAGGCTGTTTAGATTTTTATATTGGTAATGCCACGTAGCGCTCTGTATGAAAATCACTGGCTGTGCTGTGTGCAGTCTGTGGCTAGTTTGCATTGTTGTCTGCCATTGTAGTGTTGGGCAGCGGCAGCTGGATGTGAACAGCGCGTAGCGTTGCGCAGTTGGAGGTGAGCCGCCAGCAGTGGTGGATGTGGGGAGAGAGATGGCGGAGTTTTGTAATTTGTCATGAACTGCTATATATATTATGACTATTAAGGTAAATACATTGTTTGTTCGCTTTTAATATCTTTCATTTGCTAACTATCCCTATCAGTAGTTAGTGCCTTCTGTAGTGTGAATCTTTTATTTAGCTGGCAATAGTGGCGCTCGCTGTATTGCAGTAGTTCGAGTAATGAAGATTTTTGTGAGATAAGTTATTTGTGAAAGGTATAGTTTAATGTTAGTATGGGCCATTCTTTTGTAGAGATTTCTCAAAGTCAGATTGCGTTGCGCTAAAAATATTGTGTGTCAGTTTAACCACAGTCTTGTATAAATTGTTCTAAGGTGACGTTTCACTGGTATTGCTTCATCGTATTGTACTGTACGTCTCTGAATACCACTGAGTAATGAATGGGTCTGTCGTTGATTTATAGCACGGGACAAAGTAAGCACGATACAACAGAGCCACCTTGTGGACAAGTAAACAAAACCTCCATTATGAGTTTCTCGTAATCAGGCTCGTCTTCCTTGTTCTCTTTCAGGAAATAAAGAATGTACAATTACATAAAGATTAATTATACCCATGTTAGTTGTAAACAAGCTGGAAAACAGTAACACTAAACAAAGCGGTAGACAAACTTACTTTCACATGTCCTTCAGCTGGCTTCTCCGACCCCACGTTCTCCAACTCAACTTGTTCAGTGGAGCATTTTCTATGTTCTGTGAGATTTTTGCACGCTCTTACGGAAACATCCTGCATACATCATAGGTGAGACTTGAAAAGGTCTCTGGAACAGTGTAGTTTCACTTGATTACAACAGCACGTTCTTCACCTATTTCAGTCCAACAGAAAAACAGAACTTCTGCCCAGAATGTCAATGGTTCAAATGGCTCTGAGCACTATGGGACTTAACTTCTGTGGTCATCAGTCCCCTAGAACTTAGAACTACTTAAACCTAACTAACCTAAGGACATCACACACATCCATGCCCGAGGCAGGATTCGAACCTGCGACCGTAGCAGTCGCGCGGTTCCGGACTGAGCGCCTGAACCAGAATGTCAGTTTGTAGGACATCAGGCACCACAGTGAATTCTAAACATTGAAGAAAATAAGAAATGAGAACTGAACTAGTGCTCCACTCTTTGAATCTCGTAACCCCTCATTGAACTTAAATAAACAATTTTATATCAACACTGGCGAGAAAAAAATGGGTATTTCTAGCAGTTGATATAGAAATGTAAGGAGGAGGTCTAATAGAGCGCCGGCCGCTGTGGCCGAGAGGTTCTAGGCGCTTCAGTCCGGAACCACGCGGCTGCTACAGTCGCAGGTTTGAATCCTGCCTCCGGCATGGATGTGTTGAAACGTCCCCTTTGAACAATTATTCATGACTGTGCTTAAACTGACACACAATATTTTTTTTAGCGCAACGCAATCTGACTTTCAGAAATCCCTACAAAGGAATGGCCCTGACTAACATTAACCTGTACCTTTCACAAATCACTTACCTCACCAAAAATCTTCGTTACTCGAACTACTGCAATACAGCGAGCGCCACTACTGCCAGCTAAATAAAAGATTCAAACTACTGAAAGCACTAACTACTGATAGGCATAGTTAGCAAATGAAAGATTTTAATAGAGAACAAACAATGTATTTACCTTAATAGTGTTGAAAAAATCATAATATACATAGCAGTTCATGACATCCAGTTTTACAAATTTCAAAACTCCGCCATCTCTCTCCCCACATCCACCACTGCTGGCGGCTCACCTCCAACTGCGCAACGCTATGCGCTGTTCACATCAGGCTGCCCAACACTACAATGGCAGACAACAATTCAAACTAGCCACAGACTGCACGCAGCACAGCCACTGATTTTCATGCAGAGCGCTACGTGGCGTTACCAATAAGAAAACATAAACAGCCTACTTATATAAAGAAAACATAAACAGCCTACTTACATAGCCCCCATGCTCCCCACAAAAAATTTTACAGATTGTTTTGGGCACTGGGCAATACATATTCGTTATAATTTTTCATAATCGTAATTACAATAACAAAGAAATCAAATGCACACACTTATTGATACAATGTTGATCAAAAGCTAAAATTTTCTCACAGTCCATAAAGATAGTCCTGATCATTCATCATAATAGTAATTACAGTTTTTTTTCACAAAATCTCATTAGTAAAAGAAATTGCACACAGAAGTAGTGGATTTCCATGCAGTCTTGAAGAAGTAGTGTTGTCCTTCCAACGGAAAGACAGTGCTTACGGTATTGGTGGGCCACCAGAGGTGCAGACCCACTGCAGTCCTTGTAGAAATAATGGTACTGGTGAGTCAGCAAAGGCGTAGACCCACTGTAGTCCTTGTAGAGATGGCCCTGACTAACATTAACCTATACCTTTCACAAATCACTTACCTCACCAAAAATCTTCGTTACTCGAACTAGTGCAATACAGCGAGCGCAACTACTGCCAGCTAAATAAAAGATTCAAACTACGGAAGGCACTAACTACTGATAGGCATAGTTAGCAAATGAAAGATTTTAATAGAGAACAAACAATGTATTTACCTTAATAGTGTTAAAAAATCATGATATACATAGCAGTTCATGACATCCAGTTTTACAAATTTCAAAACTCCGCCATCTCTCTCCCCACATCCACCACTGCTGGCGGCTCACCTCCAACTGCGCAACGCTATGCGCTGTTCACATCCAGCTGCCCAACACTACAATGCCAGACAACAATGCAAACTAGCCACAGACTGCACACAGCACAGCCAGTGATTTTCATACAGAGCGCTACGTGGCGTTACCAATAAGTAAACATAAACAGCCTACTTACATAAAGAAAACATAAACAGCCTACTTACAGTGTGTGGTGTCCTTAGGTTAGTTAGGTTTACGTAGTTGTAAGTCTAGGGGACTGATGACCTCAGATGTTAAGTCCCACAGTGCTCAGAGCCATTTGAACCATATGAATTAGAGCGACGCCTCACAAAATCAGCATTCCTGCAAGAGAAAGCTACCACAATGGCGCTTGTCGGCAGCCGACAGCTGAAGGTACTTTGAAAACGTGTTGGTAGTTACTTTAAAAACGTGCATCGTGCATCCAATTTGCACTCGAGGTGTAGTTCTCCAATGAGCCGTAAAGTGACTTTTCGTTGCTGTGACCTTCAGTTGGAAGACTTGTCTGATGCAGCTATCCATTGCAGTCCATCCTGTCTTCGTCTCAGAGTAATTACTGCGACCTGCATGCATTTGAGCCTGCATACTGTATTCGTCCGTTGGTCTCTATCTATAATTTTTACCCCTCCAGTTTCCTCCAGTACCAAATATGCAATTAATTTATGCCTCAAAGTGTGTCCTATCAACTGATTCCTTCCTTTAGTTAAGTTGTGACATAAATTTTTTTTTCTCCCCAATTCGATTTTGTACCTCGTCATCACTTACATGAGCTACCCATTTAATCTTAAGTATTATTCCATAGATCCACATATCAAAATCTCTACTGATCTCAGCTTCTCTTCATCCACGTTTCACTTCCGTACAAGGCTGGAGGACAGAAAAGATTGTCGAAGAAATATGCGACATGTGTTCAGGTTCCTCGTTCAGCGGTAATCGGCCGCTACAATAAAAATATAGGTGGCACAGACCTGACTGACAGGATAATAAGTTTTCACAAGACTTGCACCACAAACAGAAAGTGGACTGCAAGAACTATTTTTCATTTCATAGATCAGAGAATTGCAAGTAGCTGGATTCAGCAAAGGTTTGGCCGAATTAAGTATTATGAGCCAAAGAACAATGTCCTGCCCTTCCCTGATTTGAAGCTAAGAACTGCAGACCACTTGTTAAGTGGCCAAGATGAACAAAATCTTGAAGTAGAAGACGAGGACTCAGCTCCTAAAAGCTGAAGACTATTGCCCTCACAGTCACGCTCACCAACTGCAGCCCATTTGCCAGAGATGACTTGAGATGAAAAATAGTGTGAGGTGCAAGAACACTGGTTGAACGAAGAAAACCGAAATAAAGTGCCAAGGCTGTTCAGCTTTCCTCTGTCTGAAATCACAGAACAACTGTTTCTTGAATGCTTTTAGAAAGCATCTCTCGTGCGGGACTCAACCTGCCCTTTTCTCGCATGGTATACAGGGTGATTCAAAAAGAATACCACAACTTTAAGAATTTAAAACTCTGCAACGACAAAAGGCAGAACTAAGCACTATCTGTCGGCGAATTAAGGGAGCTATAAAGTTTCATTTAGTTGTACATTTGTTCGCTTGAGGCGCTGTTGACTAGGCGTCAGCGTCAGTTGATGCTAAGATGGCGACCGCTCAACAGAAAGCTTTTTGTGTTATTGAGTACGGCAGAAGTGGATCGACGACAGTTGTTCAGCGTGAATTTCGAACGAAGCGGGAAACAACTCAGTATGAACGTGACTCGCCTAAGGTGAACGTTTTCTGTGCCATTTCAGCCAATAAAGTTTTTGGTCCCTTTTTATTCGAAGGTGCTACTGTAACTGGACTACAGTATCTGGAGATGTTAGAGAACTGGCTGTTCCTCAGCTCGAACAAGAAGCACAACAATTCATATTTCAGCAGGATGGAGCGCCACCACATTGCCACTTATCTGTCCGTAACTACCTGAACGTCAACTAGCCGAGGCGATGGATCGGCCGCCAGGCATCCCGTGACGGAGCACTTCATCACTGGCCTCCAAGAAGCCCTGATCTTACCCCCTGCGATTTTTTCTTATGGGGGTATGTTAAGGATATGGTGTTTCGGCCACCTCTCCCAGCCACCATTGATGATTTGAAACGAGAAATAACAGCAGCTATCCAAACTGTTACGCCTGATATGCTACAGAGAGTGTGGAACGAGTTGGAATATCGGGTTGATATTGCTCGAGTGTCTGGAGGGGGCCATATTGAACATCTCTGAACTTGTTTTTGAGTGAAAAAAAAACTTTTCAAATACTCTTTGTAATGATGTATAACAGAAGGTTATATTATGTTTCTTTCATTAAATACATATTTTTAAAGTTGTGGTATTCTTTTTGAATCACCCTGTACTTCGAACTATGGATGAAGAGAAACAGGCAGATTCCATATTTCTAGATTACTGGTGCCACATTGCAGGCTTTAACGAAGCTGCTAGCATGTGGAATACGTTCACAGATATGTGAGTGACTCGAAGACTCCTTAAGTAATAGAACCGAGTATATTGACCCCGACGGCGAATCTTCTTCATACACAAGGGTATCCTCAGCAGTGGCCCAGGGAAGTGTGATAGGACCGATGTTGTTCTCTATGTACACAAATGATTTGGCAGACAGGGTGGCCAGCAATTTGCAGTTGTGTGCTGATGATGATGTGTTGTACGGTAAGGTGTCGACGTTGAGTACTGTAGGAAGATACAAGAAGTCTTAGACAAAATTTCTAGTTGGTATGATGAACGGCAGCTAGCTCTAAATGTGGAAAACTGTGATACGGATGAGTAGGAAGAATGCGCTAGGTGACGATCAGTTTGGCTTTAGGAAAAGTAAAGGAACGAGAGAGGCAATTCTGACGTTACGGCTAATAATGGAAGCAAGGCTAAAGAAAAATCAAGACACTTTCATAGGATTTGTCGACCTGGAAAAAGCGTTCGACAATATAAAATGGTGCAAGCTGTTCGAGATTCTGAAAAAAGTAGGGGTAGGCTATAGGGAGAGACGGGTCATATACAATATGTACAACAACCAGGAGGGAATAATAAGAGTGGACGATCAAGAACGAAGTGCTCGTATTAAGAAGGGTGTAAGACAAAGCTGTAGCCTTTCGCCCCTACTCTTCAATCTCTACATCGAGGAAGCAATGATGGAAATAAAAGAAAGGTTCAGGAGTGGAATTAAAATACAAGGTGAAAGGATATCAATGATACGATTCGCTGATGACATTGCTATCCTGAGTGAAAATGAAGAAGAATTAAATGATCTGCTGAACGGAATGAACAGTCTAATGAGTACACAGTACGGTTTGAGAGTAAATCGGAGAAAGACGAAGGTAATGAGAAGTAGTAGAAATGAGAACAGCGGGAAACTTAACATCAAGATTGATGGTCACGATGTCAATGAAGTTATGGAATTCTGCTACCTAGGCAGTAAAATGACCAATGACGGACGGAGCAAGGAGGACATCAAAAGCAGTCTCGCTATGGCATAAAAGGCATTTCTGGCCAAGAGAAGTCTACTAATATCAAATACCGACCTTAATTTGAGGAAGAAATTTCTGAGGATGTACGTCTGGAGTACAGCATTGTATGGTAGTGAAACATGGACTGTGGGAAAACCGGAACAGAAGAGAATCGAAGCATTTGAGATGTGGTGCTATAGACGAATGTTGAAAATTAGGTGCACTGATAAGGTAAGGAATGAGGAGGTTCTACGCGGAATCGGAGAGGAAAGGAATATGTGGAAAACACTGATAAGGATAGATCATCTGCTAAGACATGAGGGAATTACTTCCATGGTACTAGAGGGAGCTGTAGAGGGCAAACACTGTAGAGGAAGACAGAGATTGGAATACGTCAAGCAAATAATTGAGGACGTAGGTTGCAACTGCTACTCTGAGATGAAGAGGTTAGCACAGGAAAGGAATTCGTGGCGGGCCGCATCAAACCAGTCAGTAGACTGATGACCAAAAAAAAAGGAAGAAAACGTTTGTAATGTTAAGTTGCAGTGTTAGTGGTGTCTTGCTTAACACAGCCAACTCGTTTAAACACCTGGGCGTAACGATGCAGAGCGATATGAAATGGAACGAGTATGTGTGGATATGGTTGGAAAGGCGAATGGTCGACTTCGGTTTAATGGGTAGAATATTAGCAAAAAAGTAGTTCACCTGTAAAGGAAATCACGTACAAGACGCTGGTGCGACCTGTTCTTGAGTACTGAGGGATCCGTATCAGATCGGACTGAAGGAACACATCCAAGCAATTCAGAAGTGTGCTGCTCTTGTAGGCGGTAGGTTCGAGCAACACGTAAGCGTAAAGGCGATGCTCAGAAACTCAAACAGGAATCTCTGGAAAAAGGCGACGTTCTTTTCGAGAAGCGCTATTGAGATAATTTAAAGAACCAGCCTTTGAACCTGACTGCCGAACTATTCTACTACCGCCAACATACATTGCGCGTATGGAACACGAAAATAAGATTCGAGAAATTGGGGCTCATACGGAGGCATATACACTCCTGGAAATTGAAATAAGAACACCGTGAATTCATTGTCCCAGGAAGGGGAAACTTTATTGACACATTCCTGGGGTCAGATACATCACATGATCACACTGACAGAACCACAGGCACATAGACACAGGCAACAGAACATGCACAATGTCGGCACTAGTACAGTGTATATCCACCTTTCGCAGCAATGCAGGCTGCTATTCTCCCATGGAGACGATCGTAGAGATGCTGGATGTAGTCCTGTGGAACGGCTTGCCATGCCGTTTCCACCTGGCGCCTCAGTTGGACCAGCGTGCGTGCTGGACGTGCAGACCGCGTGAGACGACGCTTCATCCAGTCCCAAACATGCTCAATGGGGGACAGATCCGGAGATCTTGCGGGCCAGGGTAGTTGACTTACACCTTCTAGAGCACGTTGGGTGGCACGGGATACATGCGGACGTGCATTGTCCTGTTGGAACAGCAAGTTCCCTTGCCGGTGTAGGAATGGTAGAACGATGGGTTCGATGACGGTTTGGATGTACCGTGCACTATTCAGTGTCCCCTCGACGATCACCAGTGGTGTACGGCCAGTGTAGGAGATCGCTCCCCACACCATGATGCCGGGTGTTGGCCCTGTGTGCCTCGGTCGTATGCAGTCCTGATTGTGGCGCTCACCTGCACGGCGCCAAACACGCATACGACCATCATTGGCACCAAGGCAGAAGCGACTCTCATCGCTGAAGACGACACGTCTCCATTCGTCCCTCCATTCACGCCTGTCGCGACACCACTGGAGGCGGGCTGCACGATGTTGGGGCGTGAGCGGAAGACGGCCTAACGGTGTGCGGGACCGTAGCCCAGCTTCATGGAGACGGTTGCGAATGGTCCTCGCCGATACCCCAGGAGCAACAGTGTCCCTAATTTGCTGGGAAGTGGCGGTGCGGTCCCCTACGGCACTGCGTAGGATCCTACGGTCTTGGCGTGCATCCGTGCGTCGCTGCGGTCCGGTCCCAGGTCGACGGGCACGTGCACCTTCCGCCGACCACTGGCGACAACATCGATGTACTGTGGACACCTCACGCCCCACGTGTTGAGCAATTCGGCGGTACGTCCACCCGGCCTCCCGCATGCCCACTATACGCCCTCGTTCAAAGTCCGTCAACTGCACATATGGTTCACGTCCACGCTGTCGCGGCATGCTACCAGTGTTAAAGACTGCGATGGAGCTCCGTATGCCACGGCAAACTGGCTGACACTGACGGCGGCGGTGCACAAATGCTGCGCAGCTAGCGCCATTCGACGGCCAACACCGCGGTTCCTGGTGTGTCCGCTGTGCCGTGCGTGTGATCATTGCTTGTACAGCCCTGTCCGCAGCTCGTGGTCGTGCGGTAGCGTTCTCGCTTCCCACGCCCGGGTTCCCGGGTTCGATTCCCGGCGGGGTCAGGGATTTTCTCTGCCTCGTGATGACTGGGTGTTGTGTGCTGTCCTTAGGTTAGTTAGGTTTAAGTAGTTCTAAGTTCTAGGGGACTGATGACCATAGCTGTTAAGTCCCATAGTGCTCAGAGCCATTTGTACAGCCCTCTCGCAGTGTCCGGAGCAAGTATGGTGGGTCTGACACACCGGTGTCAATGTGTTCTTTTTTCCATTTCCAGGAGTGTAGATAGTCTCACCAGCTGCGACATAGTCGCATATATGATATATATGAACAGTGATCCAATACTGTCAAATGTTTTTTATTCCTGCCTTTGAGTCCGCAGCTCGTGGTCGTGCGGTACCGTTCTCGCTTCCCGCGCCCGGTTTCCCTGGTTCGATTCCTGGCGGGGTCAGGGATTTTCTCTGCCTCGTGATGACTGGGTGTTGTGTGCTGTCCTTAGGTTAGTTAGGTTTAAGTAGTTCAAGTTCTAGGGGACTGATGACCATAGATGTTAAGTCCCCTAGTGCTCAGAGCCATTTGAACCTTTTTTTCCAGTCTTTGATCACAATATCAATTCTTTTGACGATGACCGGTTTCAGTCAGATCTTTTCTACACCATGTTGTAAAGTGATTGTATATTTACATGTTTTGACGATGCCATTACGGCATTATCACTTTAGGACATGGTGTAGAAGAGATCTAAGGATAATTACTGACTGAAACCGGTCATCGTCAAAAGAATTGATATTGTGATCAAAGACTGGAATAAAAAACATTATATAGATAGTCGTTTTTCCCTCGCTTTATTTGCGGGTGGAATAGGAAAGGTAATGACTGAAAATGGTACAGGGTACCTCCGTCACGGAATTACGGTGGCTTGTAGAATGTCCACGTAGATGTAAATACAGAAATAAAATTGTCATATTTTGTCTTTTTTAAATTTATAATTAGTTTAGGTTAGGTTAGGTTAGTGTTTAACGTCCCGTCGACAACGAGGTCATTAGAGACGGAGCGCAAGCTCGGGTTAGGGATGGTTTCGGAAGGAAATCGGCCGTGCCCTTTCAAAGGAACCATCCCGGCATTTGCCTGAAACGATTTAGGGAAATCACGGCTGGAGACGGGATTGAACCGTCGTCCTCCCGAATGCGAGTCCAGTGTGCTACCACTGCGCCACCTCGCTCGGTTTTATAATTAGTTTATAAGTGATATCCGCTGAGAAGTAATTTCTTTACATTTTCAGTGTCTTTCTAATGTTTGCAGCGTCCGTTGTAGTGGACACCACTGAAAATCACGAATTTTTTTAAAAAAAATTCTGAAATTTTTTGTGAATTCCATTTCAGTATCTTCTGTTCAACCTGTACATAAACTATGTTTCCAATAATTCATGACAATTGCTGGAAGGTCTGTGGAGGATGTATCTTGCACACCAGATGGAAAGTTCCGTCATGAATGACTCGCCCAACGCTCTCAATAACGCTAAGAGAATGTATCTCTCATTACACAGCGCTTATGTTCGGTGGAAAGCTATAACAATGGAGCAAGAGGCTTGCTTTGAGATGACAAATAGCCTGCAGGTGTGAGACGGGACCGCGAGAGATAAAGGTCGGAGAATTCGGTAAACACAGCGTCCTTGGTAGGAGATCCCCGCAGAGCCTGCGGAAGGTCGGGCAGAGCAGCTAGCAGAGAGAGAGAGAGAGAGAGCTAGCGACAGGCAGACAGAGAGATACGGACAGGCCTTTACGGCTCCCGCAGCCTTGGGCCAGTGAACTGCTGACCGAGAATGCCATTGCCGGCCCCATCGACTGGTTTTGGCAGGTGAATCACTCCACTCTCCAGCGTTCTGACCACTCCGTCACCCGAATTCGTGCACTCGCAGACACGCACACAAGTACTCGAAACGAACTCCACCACGAGACAAAGACCACCACTCGATCCTGACCGACCACGACTTCATCCTGAATGCGGGACGCACAGCGACGAGATATTCTAAAACGAAACTAAACCCCGCCCTGTAACATTCCCTGGCAAACTCACACTATTAATAAACTAAAATTTATTTGTACCATATACGCCGCTCTGAGCAATTTGTATATACTGTAATTATTTAACAAAAAATATTATTGAATTTTGTGTAAAAGATATTTGTTATTATTGTAATATTTTTTGTAGTAATATTCTCTCTGTATTTAGGATGGTAAATATTTCTATATTCATTATGTAATTGCGAAATGTGTCAATATCTGCGATAACAGAGATGTGAAATTTAGCCAGAGGAAAATAATACTATGAGATTACAAAGAAATGTTAATAGTCAGCAGTAGTATAAAAGCACCACGTACTGTGTATTCTTTGGTCATCTCCGTGTAGAGCTGAATGCGAGAGGAAGCTGTGACGAAGCGTTTTGTGAATGGGTAGACTTCTTTTGTCTGTATCTAGATTTAGCCACCATTAGAGGAGAAATTACAAACTAATGTGAGTTGAATTATTGTTTGGTCTAAATATATCATAATTTATCAAAAGTGTGTATTATTAATGTAAATTAGCTTGCCCATGTCATCTATAATATTTATTTAAAGAATTTTCAGCATTTTTAGCGGTGTTGCTGGCCTGTGCCGCGACCGATCGATTTGCAGCGGCGGCACATTTAAAAAAATTGTTCCGCTAAAGGAAAATTAACCAAACCCGTAAATCGGGAACAGATAAAAATTAGCAGTGAATTAAGAAAATGTTCTTCTTTTACAGTGATCCTGAGACTGATGAATTTTAACTAGTTACACATTTGTGCATTCGTAGGCGGATAGTTAATGTTGAAATTTAACAATTTTGGTTCTTTCAAATAACTTAAATGTAATAGCGAAGTGTGTTTTATCAGTGATAATTAAATGTCGGCTTGGCAATATTTAACCATTTTCTGCTAATAGAGACAGTCTTGTGTTCCATAGCTAACGCCGGGAAAGAATTCAGTAAATATTTAAAAAAAAAATCCCACTACATTTAGAAAATATGTGCCAAGGCCGAATTATGTAAAGGATTTAATTCTCAACTAAATATTCTTAATCAGTTAATATGAGTTCACTTAATTTTTAAATGTACGTAATTCTTTTGAAAATGCATTTCTATTACCACACGTAAATAAGAGAGAGGTTCTACAACAAAGTTCGTACGTACAGAAGAAAGTTAAAGAAAGGCAAATTAATTAACTAAAACAAACAAATTAATTATTTATTATTATTTAATGAAAAAATTTCATGTAATTTCATTAAAGCCCGAAGAGGCCATTGTGGAGTCCCCGCACTCCAACCGCGTGCTGATATTGTCGACGCCGTAGAGCTTCTACTGCGACAGCTCTCGCAGTGGACACGATGCGCGATGAGGTAGGTCCCCGTTGGTGAACGGGAGACATAAATGCGAACTCGTACGACGGATGCTTCTTATGATTCATTGCCCGGATATGCAGTAGTTGTTAAA
This sequence comes from Schistocerca cancellata, assembly GCF_023864275.1. Lineage (NCBI taxonomy): Eukaryota > Metazoa > Arthropoda > Insecta > Orthoptera > Acrididae > Schistocerca > Schistocerca cancellata. The sequence goes on along the minus strand of NC_064626.1, from coordinate 73,768,161 downwards.
TCTTACCTAATCCGCATCCGGTGTGGCCGAGCGGTTCTAGGCGCTACAGTCTGGAACCGCGTGACCGCTACGGTCGCAGGTTCGAATCCTGCCTCGGGCATGGATGTGTGTGATGTCCTTACGTTAGTTAGGTTTAAGTAGTTCTAAGTTCTAGGGGACTGATGACCTCATACGATAAGTCCCATAGTGCTCAGAGCCATTTGAACCATTTCATCCGCATGGTACACACCGCCAATTGCGAGGAAACATTGTAATTATCAGTCTTCTCGTACGTTGTTGGCTCGTTGCTATGGAGCTGTTGAACCTGTATGGAGAGAGATCCACAGATACTCTCTGATCACGTCTGAGTGAACCTACGCCGTAATTTTAAAAAAATGTTCAAAAGTTCTCTTTTCAGTTAATGAACTAGGTATTTTAATATTCAGATTAAATTGTCCCTGCTGAACAGTCGTTGGTTAACTATCATTGATTAAATCACTTAATAATGTAGTCCACGCTTGATATTTCACTTGGAACGAACAGTTTATTGTTCCTTGGCCACTAAATACTTTATAACTTTCGCACCAGACGCACACGCAGTTGGCTGGTAAGTCAGTTCTATTAAAATTAAGTTTCTTGACAATTACGACAACTTGACCCTTCAGCGTAATTGTATTGTCTTCGTGAAGTCGTGTAATTGTGTCCTACTCGAGACTAATTAAGTGTGAAACGTCCCCTTTCAACAATTATACATGACTGTGCATAAACTGACACACAATATTTTTTTAGCGCACGCAGTCTGACTTTCAGAAATCCCTACAAAGGAATGGCCCTGACTAACATTAACCTGTACCTTTCACAAATCACTTACCTCACAAAAATCTTCGTTACTCAAACTACTGCAATACAGCGAGCTCCACTACTGCCAGCTAAATAAAAGATTCAAACTACTGATGGCACTAACTACTGATAGGTATAGTTAGCAATTGAAAGATGTTAATAGAGAACAAACAATGTATTTACCTTAACAGTCATAATATATATAGTAGTTCATGACATCCAGTGTTACAAATTTCAAAACTCCGCCATCTCTCTCCCCACATCCACCACTGCTGGCGGCTCACCTCCAACTGCGCAACGCTACGCGCTGTTAACATCCAGCTGCCCAACACTACAATGGCAGACAACAATGCTAACTAGCCACAGACTGCGCACAGCACAGCCAGTGATTTTCATACAGAGCGCTACGTAACGTCGCCAATAAGAAAATGTAAACAGCCTACTAACAAGTGTAGTGCTTTGATATACTATCCACTCTTCTTTTAGTTCCAACTACACTCCTGGAAATTGAAATAAGAACACCGTGAATTCATTGTCCCAGGAAGGGGAAACTTTATTGACACATTCCTGGAGTCAGATACATCACATGATCACACTGACAGAACCACAGGCACATAGACACTGCAACAGAGCATGCACTATGTCGGCACTAGTACAGTGTATATCCACCTTTCGCAGCAATGCAGGCTGCTATTCTCCCATGGAGACGATCGTAGAGATGCTGGATGTAGTCCTGTGGAACGGCTTGCCATGCCATTTCCACCTGGCGCCTCAGTTGGACCAGCGTTCGTGCTGGACGTGCAGACCGCGTGAGACGACGCTTCATCTAGTCCCAAACATGCTCAATGGGGGACAGATCCGGAGATCTTGCGGGCCAGGGTAGTTGACTTACACCTTCTAGAGCACGTTGGGTGGCACGGGATTCATGCGGACGTGCATTGTCCTGTTGGAACAGCAAGTTCCCTTGCCGGTCTAGGAATGGTAGAACGATGGGTTCGATGACGGTTTGGATGTACCGTGCACTATTCAGTGTCCCCTCGACGATCACCAGTGGTGTACGGCCAGTGTAGGAGATCGCTCCCCACACCATGATGCCGTGTGTTGGCCCTGTGTGCCTCGGTCGTAAGCAGTCCTGATTGTGGCGCTCACCTGCACGGCGCCAAACACGCATACGACCATCATTGGCACCAAGGCAGAAGCGACTCTCATCGCTGAAGACGACACGTCTCCATTCGTCCCTCCATTCACGCCTGTCGCGACACCACTGGAGGCGGGCTGCACGATGTTGGAGCGTGAGCGGAAGACGGCCTAACGATGTGCGGGACCGTAGCCCAGCTTCATGGAGATGGTTGCGAATGGTCCTCGCCGGTACCCCAGGAGCAACAGTGTCCCTAATTTGCTGGGAAGTGGCGGTGCGGTCCCCTACGGCACTGCGTAGGATCCTACGGTCTTGGCGTGCATCCGTGCGTCGCTGCGGTCCGGTCCCAGGTCGACGGGCACGTGCACCTTCCGCCGACCACTGGTGACAACATCGATGTACTGTGGAGACCTCACGCCTCACGTGTTGAGCAATTCGGCGGTACGTCCACCCGGCCTCCCGCATGCCCACTATACGCCCTCGCTTAAAGTCCGTCAACTGCACATACGGTTCACGTCCACGCTGTCGCGGCATGCTACCAGTGTTAAAGACTGCGATGGAGCTCCGTATGCCACGGCAAACTGGCTGACACTGACGGCGGCGGTGCACAAATGCTGCGCAGCTAGCGCCATTCGACGGCCAACACCGCGGTTCCTGGTGTGTCCGCTGTGCCGTGCGTGTGATCATTGCTTGTACAGCCCTCTCGCAGTGTCCGGAGCAAGTATGGTGGGTCTGACACACCGGTGTCAGTGTGTTCTTTTTTCCATTTCCAGGAGTGTATTTGAAAGTCAAGTCCAATATTCACTAGTTTCGTCAGTAAAGTTCAATTAACCCGTTATGCACGGTTAAACGCGTCTATCAGTTTCTGTCTCTGCTTAGAAAATCAGTTTCCGAAGTTCGTGAATCACGTCACGCAGGACACACTTGTGAACGCAAAACAACCTCGTGGCGTTCCGTACTCTCAATAACTAAGACAAGGATTGTTCTCGCACGTCTTCACAGGGCGAGAGCCAGCAAGCGACTTCTTCTCTGAAAGAGTATTGTAGGGGCATTGAATTTCTTCGTTGCGCTTACAACTCCCTCCCACATAAAAGTTATCTCTGACTAACATCACCTTGGACTTAGCTTTCAATATATTAACTGCAATTATCACTTAGATATTTGTCCACTAATTAAATCTGAGGTTTCTTCCTCCTCTTTTCATAACAAAAACTCTCAGTGATGTATAATGTTGTTGTTATCAAAACTTCTTGTTGTTAGCTTATCGACAAAGATGTCGTATTTGCCAAGATAACTCTTCCCTACTTCATATTATGATATTCTGTCTTAATTGACTTTAAGGGGCTCCGGAAAGGCTCAAAATCATGAAAAGTTCAATTTTTACTTTTTTGCGTTTTCTGAATCTGCAGACTATTACCTTTTAATAGATATATAATTTATTCAATTCCGAAGACTACAACTATTTTTAAATTTTTTTTGAAATGTGTTCTACATGGGCGTGACCCACTGTGGCGCTGTTAAACTGCTCTCAAATGGTGTTATTATTAACGTCCGTGTTCATCAGGTACATTTTAGTGATGTGAGATAAAGTATGTGTTGTGGCTAACCTGTGATGGTTCAATATATATCGCTGGTGTGATTGTCGATTGTTTCATGTTTATTTACTCTGTCGTTATCTCGAAAATATTCGTAATTAATTCTGTTTCTTGAGTCTCTGTTTTGTTGAAGTATAATAATGAGTAAAAGTAAAGTTGCTGTTGCGACTTTCAATGATGGCAACATTGTAAGGTGCAAGGTATTTAGAAATATGGGAATGAAGATAGGTTCTAACATGGTACAAGCGATGCTTGCTTTAGACAAGGAACGCCTTCGGGCTGCAGACAGGGCTGTAAAGAGTCTAGAAATACAAGCAAGAGTAAACAGGAGGAGGAACAAGAGGAAGCTGGAGGAGGAGTTTGCAGAGGATGAAGATAATCCATCCTATGGACCTGGAATGCACTAAAAAGTTAATCCAATCTTTGTCGCTCGATTCCCAAAACTTTTATTTTCTCATACTAATTACATGTTTTCTAAGGATCTTCCAAACATATTTGTTTCAAACTTTCAGTAAATGTTACACAGTACCTTCTGCATAATTTAACACAGCCTTTTTCCAAAAAACTGTATATTTTTGAATATATAAATAAAAAATTGCAAAAAATGTTGTGAATTTTCATTACAATTGAAAAAAAATCATCTTTAATAACTGAACTAAAATTTTGTAAAATCCCTGTGTTAAGTTGTAGCCCATATTGCAATAAATAATCTGTAAGAAGTTCAACTTCCTACCTCAAATACCTTGTGAGGAAAGATGTAATTTATAAGCGTTATTTTAACATTGCAAGTATAGGGCGTTCCGGAGCCCCTTAAGGGGTCGTTGGGGTGTTATACCACGAAGGCCCAACGGTATCGACCGGCCGCCGTGTCATCCTCAGCCCACAGGTGTCACTGGATGCGGATACGGAGGGGCATGTGGTCAGCACACCGCTCTCCCTGTCGTTTTGTGAGTTTACGACACCGTAGCCCCTACTTCTGAGTGAAGTAGCTCCTCACTTTGCCTCACAAGGGCTGAGTACGCCCCGCTTGCCAACAGCGCTCGGCCGACCGGATGGTCACCCACCCAAGTGCTAGCCCAGCCCGACAGCGCTTACCTTACAACGGTGACCTGACGGGAACCGGGGTTGAGACACTGCAGCAACGCCGTTGGTGACAAGATAGTCACCGAGCCAAATATTGGCATTTGACGAGAACATTACCCGGCTGTAGTGCCGTCGGGTATCTGAACCACTTCATTGATCACATAACACTTCTAGCACGTACACAATCGTTATAATAAAACTTTCGCTACTTTAGCCAGTGTAGACGGAAAACTATTTACGAAATTCTAGTGCCTGTGTTATTAAGGAGTACGACGCTGTGTTCCTTCGTAGATGCATGCATTTGCAAAGAAACAGGCACTGCAGCACCTACAACCGTCAAGAAATACAGGAAATGTATTCGCAGTTACGAATATCGGCTGTAGATCGGAATGACGACATCGAAAGCTACGCCGGGACGGAACTCGAAAATGGATTTTCCGTCTTACGCCAGCGGTGGATTTAACCGATTGGGCTATCCGTGCACGAATCGCAGCCAGACCAAAACATTCATATGTCATCGTCCACGTGTCACAACCTCCACTCGTACGTTGTGTATATTCCCCTCCAGTGCAACGTTGTCGCTTTAATTTGTGGTGTAAGCGGATCTGATATACAATAAAAGCGGGTTAAAAGCTGTGAGCTGTCTGGGGAAGTTAACCTTGCATTACAGCGCAACTGTTTCACCAGGTATCCAGTCTAGCTTACCAAATTTCCAACCAGACTAACATTAATTATAATATTTTGATAGTCATAGGACAACCGGTGATATATATATAAAAAAAGAGAAGTTAAATAAAAAGAAATAAATCAGTTTATATTTGGAAATTTATTTTAACATTGATCATTGAAATTTCAGCATATTAAATTTGATTCATAAATAAACTGGTGCCTTATTTAGGATTGTGAAAATGTGAGATTGTAATCTTACGGAACACATCAAATATGGAGCCAAGATTGGGAGACTGCATACAATACTGCATTCATAAAATTACACATGAAGAACGTTGAAACATATGCAAGAGAAAATTAACCACAACCAACCGATTCAATTTTCTCCCAAAGAAGTTACATTCGTAGCACAATCCTGTCTGTCGTGTAATTACCACACACTGGTATACTAAATTCATACTAACTCTCTGTGAAATTTCCCAAAAAGAATAGCTGAGGGCTACTTTGATGATTACATCACATGCTTCACGTGGTCAACTTGGTTTACACAAAGAGTGTAACTCTACAATAATTTTAATAATTAAAATAAATTAGATCGAAAAGCAAATTACAAAAAAAAAAACCTCGAACTGGTTACTAACGTCTTACTATTAACCTGATGGGTCAAACAATTATATAAGCACATGGTAGTGGTCTCACAAAGTACACCCCATGTGGGTTGAACATAAAGAAAAGTTGCTATATTGAAAAATACTGCCAAGACGAGATGATATAATCTCACGCACATTCGCATTTAAGATTGATGATCTTAGTTAGAGTTACTGATCAACACGTGGTTCCACTTTACTCACAAAGTAGTGATAAAGCAACTACCGGAATATATTCTGAACTTCACACGAGAATTACATTGCGCTGCAATTTAAGATAACATTAGATATTTTAGAGCTAAACCTGAAATAAAGGTGATTAAATTTTCAGTTAGGCTGAACTTAAGAAATCCATTGTCCTACGGACTTAGCAGACACGCACTTAGCCGGAGATCTTACCACTTCAGACGCTCGTCACGGACAGACTGACCTGGTCCCTTCCTGAGGGGGGCTCACAAATACAAATGGAAGTGGCCAGAGGGGCAGCTTCCTATACCAACATGACAAGCGACGGACAGGACCATACTAAGGATAGAAACCTCTTTGCTTTTAGAAAGCGTAGCTACCTGTTCTGACGTTGGTCCTACTGTTCTCTAGCAGACAGGCTTGTCTGCTACCCTCAAGCATGCAACTAGAAATACATTTGCTCATTCATCCTCTCACACAGAAGGGAAGGGGGATGACAGTATCTTATCATATACAGTATATAAAAGAAAGCTGATTTAGGTTCCGTATGAGACTGTGTGACATGAATTAAATATAAACTGTGTTTTAAAGTGTAGTAGTGATGATATGTTTGGTTTGTGGGGCGCTCAACAGCGTGGTTATCAGCGCCCAATGTAGTAGTGTGACAGATCGTTCTTGTTTGTGTGTAAAAGTAACACGTTCCACTACTCAGTCTCCTCCCAGTTAGTCAGAAACGCCACAGTAAATTTAGAAGAGGAATTTATGCCGTAAATGACAACAGATTTAAGAAATTAACATGAAAGGAATCCAACAGAGACCTTTCACCAGGAAGGACATATTTATTGAATCGAAGGCCTAGAATTGGTGAATAAATACGAAATAACAATGCCTGCCCCAGCCCGGCACAAATTTTCACTGACGTCATTCCAACATACAGCTGATGACGGTTCATATCCGCAATAGCAAATACACTTCTTGTATTTGTTAATGATTGTAGACGCTGCAGTGCCTGTTCCCCCAATCATGCACGCATGGACAAAGTAACATTGCAATGCACTTAGTAACACAGGCACTGTCGTTTCGTATTTATTCGCCAATACCAGGCCCTCGACTCTCAACCACTATGTCCTCCTGGACAGGAATATACGTAAGGTACGAGCGCAGGCTGTGGCACATGGACGACGACCTATGGAAGTTTGGGTGTGGCCGTGATTCGTGCAGGGATAGCCGAAGCGGTTAAGGCGACCACTGATGTTAAGTGGAAAATCCGGGTTCGAGTCACAATTCGGCACAAATTTTCATTGTCATCATCCCAACAGATTGCCGATGGTGGTTTGTATTCGCAATTGCAAATACATTTCCTGGAAAACTATTTAGTTCATCATACTTACTCTATAGGGATAACGTTCCGAAGCCGGCCGGAGTGGCCTTGTGGGTCTAGGCGATACAGTCTGGAGCCACGCGACCGCTACGGTCGCAGGTTCGAATTCTGCCTCGGGCGTGGATGTGTGTGATGTCCTTAGGTTAGTTAGGTTTAAGTAGTTCTATACTCCATTCACCGAAACAAGAGACGTACTGTAAACAGGGCAAGGCGCGTGACCACAGCGCTGCCATCGAGGGGTGTACAAGGCTGGGGCGTCAGAAACTAAAAAATGAAAGGTGTGTTTTTTATAATTTGGCACCTGCACATGATAAAGTGATCCGAGAACTACCTTCCAACACCTTTATTTACATCACATTAAAATTTATTGTCACTCGAAAAGAGAAATATTTAAGCTTTCAGGAAAAGTTGGTTTTTCGCGTTACTCTATATTTATCACGCCATATCTCCTAAACTGTGTGTCGCACAGCAAAATAATTTTATAACTGCCTTCAGTGCTATATGTTGATGACGTCTGCAAATTTTCTGCCCAATAGAGTCAGTAATAGTTAAGCAATGAATTAAAATCTCACGTCTGATATAGAACTTTTACCAAATCATCATCCGAAATATAGTAAGCGACAAACTTTTTCCCTTTAAATTCTTTTGTGGGGGTGTAAGCGACAAAAGTTTCAGAAAGGTATGAATTTAATTTTGTAGTTTGTTCGAATGTGATGGGTGCAACCGTTTGTCCTTTATGAACGATGCATTGTGCGGTCCGCAGGCGCGGCGCTCAGTCAGTGTGGCCGCCTCAATTGTATGTGTGAGCTCGTTAGTGCGTGTTGTACAGCGGCGATTTTAGGATATCTTAAGTTCCTCTGAAAAGACACTTGAAAGACTAGTTGTTGATTATTAGAGTAAGTATATGTGTTTGTAGTCACGCTGAGCATTCACTGTTTATGTGCGCATCCAATAGCATCACATGGTTTCTTATTTTATATATTCACTTATTTCATTAGCATCACATACGGCTGTCCTTATTATGTCATCCACGGATTCAGCGAGAGAGGTCGACGAGTCAGTTTTGAGTCCACCAAAGAAGCGAGCAAAAAAGAAAACATTAAGTTCTTCTGAGAAGCACATGGTGCTTAATGTGTATAAAACGGAACTTTTACATACAGAGCAGTCGATGAGTGATATTGTTTCGAAAACAGCTGCAGCTACCGGTGTTCGACATTCTTCAATGTATCGTGTGATGAGTGAGTACAAGGCCACACACTCTTTAAAGTCTACCAAGAAAGGAAAATTACGACAAACTTTCTGAAAATGTTGATGATTTCGATAGAAATGCGATACGAAGGAAAGTTCACGAATTTTTTTTTTCGTAACGAATTGCCATCAATTGAGAAAGTGGTTACAGTCGTGAACGAAGATGCAGATCTGGTCAATTTTCGGAGAACTACATTTTATAAGTTATTGAGAGAAATGAATTTCATAATGTCCGGCGTGCGCGCGATAGCATGCTACTAGACAGGGACGACATCTTTTATTGGACGCGGCGTTATCTTCGAACCATTAAACGGTTGAGAGATGAAGGCAGACCCATTTACAATTTGGACGAGACGTGGGTGAACGCAGGACATACCCGAAGTTACGTCTGGGTAGATGACACTATAAATTCCTCAAAACGAACGTTTCTGTCCGGGCTATCCACCGGCAGCAAGGGCCCATCAGGTAAAGGGAAACGCCTGATTATCGCACACATTGGCAGCAAAGCAGGGTTCGTTGAAGGATGTTTGTGGACTTTCGAGTCCAAGAAAAGTGGAGATTATCATGAGGAGATGTGCGCCGAAACCTTCGAGAAGTGGTTTCAAGATGTTCTTCCTTGGCTTGCAGTTGTTCTTGATAACGCGCCGTACCATTCTCGGAGAAAAGAAAAAGTTCCCAATGCGAATTCCAATAAGCACGAAATATCAGAGTGGCTAAAATCTAAAAACATCGATTTCGAAGACGGTATGTTGAAGAAAGAACTTTTAGATGTAGTTAAAAATCACAGAACAGCGCACAACGAATACGCAATAGATGAAATGGCGAATAATGCAGGGAAAACAGTTCTCATAATTCCTCCGTACCACTGTGAATTAAACGCCACCGTCTTAGTGTGGGCCAGAATCAAAGGCTATGTTGCAGCGAAAAGGAAAACATACAAAATGCCGGAAGTTGAAGTACTGCTAGAAGAAGCAGTAAGAACAGTGACTGCAGACGATTGGAACAAGTGCGTCCTCCATGTCGTAGAAGAAGTGGAAACTGAAATGTAGAAATTAGACTGCGTTATAAAGGAGAGAGGGGAGCGGTTTGTTATAAACCTCAATGAAAGCAGTCCAAGTTCTACAGAGTGAACCTTGTTTCGTCCTTTATCATTATTATTACTGGTATTGTTATTAAAATTAACAATTAATTGTGTTTTAATAGAGCGTTTTGTTAGCAACCTGAATGAAAATAAATCTGCTTCGACAGAATGAACTCAGTTTAACATTATTTTAACATTATTGTTAAATTTATTTCGTAGATTTTTGCCCAGGTTTCTCACGGTCCGCTGTGACAGCTCGGCAGCCAGCCGAACGCCGCCAGCTTCAAAGCGTGCGCCAAGGATTTTCCACACCCCTACGTATCACGTGAACACCGAATGCTTTCTCCGGAAACGAGCGTAGTCGCTCACGTGACACTGTTTATGTTTCGTCCCAGCTCTCGGTGAATAGACTATAAGTTCTAGGGGACTGATGACGTCAGATGTTAAGTCCCATAGTGCTCAGAGCCATTTGACCCATTCGATGTTCCGACTGTGTGCTGCAGGATTTCCGTTGTTAACAGTGTTAGTGTCATGACTTGCCGTTGGATTTGTGTTGTCAGTAATGTCAGCCTCATAACTTGCCGTTAGGTACTGGTACGTTGACATAGGATTGAAACACTAGCGCCTGTGCGCATTCAGTTACAGAAAGTCAAGATGGGTGTGGACAATCGTCAGACCAACAGCAATAGTGGTGCTGATCTTCGCGACTATCGAGTCATTAATGGAATACGGAGACGTCTCTATCCGCAACCGGAGTTGAAACACTTGATTCGGAAGTTGGAATTAATTGACGATTCGGATTTGCTACTAGGAGAGGCCGACGACTATTTGTTGAAGAAATTACTGTTGCCATGGCAGAAAATGCTGGACGCAATGTGCGATTTTCAAGCAGTGAACTAGTTGTCTCTCGACAGCTGAGAGCCGGCCGCGGTGGTCTAGCGGTTCTAGGCGCGCAGTCCGGAACCGCGCGACTTCTACGGTCGCAGGTTCGAATCCTGCCTCGGGCATGGATGTGTGTGATGTCCTTAGGTTAGTTAGGTTTAAGTAGTTCTAAGTTCTAGGGGACTGATGACCACAGACGTTAAGTCCCATAGTGCTCAGAGCCATTTTTTTGACAGCTGAGACTTCCGTGGTCCACCGTCGTTCTGGGCGGCAGTAAAGATGGGCAAACTCGTTCATCCTTGGAAACTAGTTCACTGGTGATCGCTCTTTTTTGGGAACCGTTCATTTTTACTCGGTCACCGTTCATTTTTGCTTGGTATATGGTTGTTATGAAAAACTGAAAATTAGTAGCATAGGTGACTGAAGATGGAAGGCGCCAAGAGGGGGCACTTGCCTCCGCCCTGGAGTGCAGAGTTTTCATTCATAACAGAATTCGCACACACTTGTAATTTTCGTGATTCTGCAAAACCTCTCGTTTAGCCAACTGTAATGTTGTGTGGCTGATCGCAGTGAAATAGTATAAGGTGGCGCACGAAAAACCGGCCCCGAGTAAAGACTGCTCGGCAATTGCGCACAATTTTGTTGACCGCTACGAGCAGAATAGATAAACATGCAATAACTAGGCAGTGAAGAAGTAACAAATAAGCTAATGCAAATAATAACTTGGAAACAATAGATGACGATTGGTGGGCGACAATGAGCAGTCTAGTACTGGGGGCCGATTTTTCGTGCGCCACCCTGTACCACTGAAATAACATTGTAGAAGTTATCGTATTCTCTTTACAAAATGTCATACCAGACAATCGATTATGGAGCGCGGGCTTCATTCGGTTGTATGAGCATGTCTGCCTTCCATAACAATGAACATGCCCTTTTGCCGGCCGAAGTGGCCGTGCGGTTAAAGGCGCTGCAGTCTGGAACCGCAAGACCGCTACGGTCGCAGGTTCGAATCCTGCCTCGGGCATGGATGTTTGTGATGTCCTTAGGTTAGTTAGGTTTAACTAGTTCTAAGTTCTAGGGGACTAATGACCTCAGCAGTTGAGTCCCATAGTGCTCAGAGCCATTTTTTGAACATGCCCTTTTACCTTGCATCAAAAAAGACGTGAAATAGCCACTCGTGTGTGCCGTGTGCCGACTTCCTTTGCATGTGTAATAACAAAAAAATTGCCTTTTTACAAGCATTTCTCTGCTGTTTATCGAAATAGTGAAGTAAGCTAACATGCCGTTCTGCTACCTGAAAAAAATGTACGTGTTACATACCACGTAATTTTTATGTAATTTACGTAATTATAAAATAAATTTTAACTGCCGGTCGTGGACGCTGAATAGAATATGAAAAGGAGCAGAAGTTCAGAGTTCAAGAAAGGTTTGAAACAGATCTATGGTCCGTGAGACGAGTGATTGGTACTGACAGTTCCGGCGGGCAGACGGCGCTGTTGCCGAACGTGGCTCACAGCACGCGGCGCCCTGTCTGCTACACGCATTCTCTAGAAGCAGAAATAAAAGCGAGACAAAATAAAAGTCGTATTGGTACGCGTGAATTTATTTAAAGTTGATGCTTGAAATATATTAACTCGAAAACTCATAAGAGCTATTTAGTACAAGTATCTAAGATGCTGAAACATAATAAAGTTATTAGTTTAACTTCACAACTGAAATGAAAACTATTTTCGCAAGTTGTTGAACATTAGCAGTTTTGGTTTCCATTGTTAAGTATTAGCATTATTAATTTGTTCTACTACAAGCTACAGAATAATTGGTCAGTGTATTAAAAGTTATAATCTGAAGAAAGTACTCACAATATGATGATCTGGTTGTAGATCGATAGCAAACTCCCTCCTTACATTCCTGAATACGTTGTAGTTACTGTAATGGAAAAACACCACTCACATCAGTGTCAGAATCTGATTTGACATTGTCTTCCTCAGCACTACTCGAACTATCACTGCTCTCTCCCAGATGTATAATTAAATTTTCGATGCATTCTTCCACAACCCCTTCGGTTTTGGCCGCCTCTCTGATGGCACTTGCAGTGCTGTTTACAACTTTAGCCCACGTCTCGCTTGTCACTTTATTGATAGCTGCTGGAAGGAGAGTTTCCACTTCAGAGTTCGTGAATTTTTTATTGTTTGCAGCAATGTAATTTCTTATCTGCGCCCACACTCCTTCAATTGCATTGAAGTGACAGTGGTATGGAGGAAGCCGAACGATTTCGTGCCCGTGCCCTTTAGCAATCTCGTCAACTACATATGTTGGAAATTGGGGTTTCTTTTGTGCCACAATTTCGAGCAGTTCCGACTTCCTTAAATCTTCTCTGAAATCTACTTTTCGCCGTTTCAACCACTGAATGATATCGTCTTTTTTTGTTGCCAAGGTTGGTGCCTTATCGTGAACAACGGAATGATAAGGCGCATTGTCCATAACAATTACTGATGGACTTGTCAGATTCGTCATAAGCGATGTCTCGAACCATTCTTGAAATATTACACCGTTCATTTCTTCATGGTAATCTCCCGTCTTTTTTGACCGAAACATTTTCAAGGAGTTTGGCACAAAACCTTTCGATGTTCCTGCATGTAAGACAATAATACGCCCTCCTTTGCCAACAGGCACTGCCATTGTCCCCTCGGGCGTTCCATCATTCCAGCCTCTACGTAAAGAATGGCTGGCATTGACCCAAGTTTCATCTAACCACACTATACTTTCGAATTCCACACCCATGATCCTGCGCAGAAATCTGCACCGCCATGCAACTACATCTGTCCTTTCCATTAATATTTTGCGTCCGTTAAACAGTGAATAACTGAAGCCTATGTCTTTCAACGCTGTACGCAATGAAAATTTGCTCCCTTTAAAAAGATCGTCTTTCTGAAGCGACACCAGTAATTTAGATAGAGTGGGATGTTCCCTTCTCTTATAATAGCTGTATATATGACGACGAATAGCGTCTTTCTGAAAATCGTCCAAAGCTGTCACCTGCTTATTTCTCGGTCGCTTCTTTCCTGTGTGTGCAGCTTTGTTGTGCCACTCTCGTCACAATCTACACTATACTGTTCTTTCCCTATATTTACAACAGTGTTCTTACTTATTTTCAATGCTGCTGCAGTTCTCTTCACAACCTGAACAATTGGAATTAAGGGCCCACCTTTGTCCTTTTCTTTCTCAAAGTACTCCCTCACAGAGCACACGAATTCACGGGCCTGGGTGTGTAGCACACTTTTCTTCCTCCGTTTCACTTCTTGTGTTGGGCTGGTACTACCCGCCGCACTAGACATTGTTTACAACGAAACATAAACAAAGAAACACTAAAAACAACAAAAACGAAATAAACTGCGAATTCAACTTCAGACAAACGACGAACGACCGCACCGCCTGCACGCGAGACACTGGTAAGTTTCATAAGCGCGCGCGACCGGGTTTCAGAGCGGCAACGTGGCCCTTGCCTCCCGCTCAAAGTCAGGCCGTCATTGGCTGCCTGCCTGCGGTCGCTAGGCAACGGAAAGACGCTACCGAGCTGTCAATACCAAAGACTCGTCTCCCAGACTTATAGAATGGGCGTGCGCAACAAACGAAACGAACAACTCCATACTGAAGTAACTGTGAGCAGTCGGCAGTGGAACTGCGACGAGTGGCCACGCGAAGAAGGACGAGGGCGGCCGAGCGAGACCGAGACCCGAGACCGAGATCGAAACAGACGGGAACGAGACCGTGGGTGGGACGAGACCAGCCGACGTGCCCTTGAGGGAACGAGACCGACCGCTTCCCGTTCGGTGGGAACTGTAAGCAGGAAGCAGCGACCGAAGTGAACTATGAAAGACCGTTCCTTAGAATTCGTTCCTCGCTCCTTCCGTTCATCTAGGCGAACCGTTCCTTTGGACCCGTTAGTTCGCGATCGATCCGTCTCTACAGCAGAGACGTCTCTAGTGCGGTTTAGTGTGGTTCTACACTCTCGTGGATGCAGATGGTCGTCACACTGGACAACGTTTGTAACCTGGAACGTAAACGTGGTACACAATTAACAAATGAACCCTCTCACGTGGAAATTTGAAACGTGTTTCTTTCATTGATTTAGTCGTTTTTCTCTTCCTTACAAATCTTGCCATAAAGTTTCATTGTACTACGACCACTCGTTTTCCATGGAGGCACTCTCGGGTAGCGAAAGTTTAATTGTAATCACCTTGTAGTCTGTGTGATTTCCCCGTTGTGAGTTTTGCAGCCTCAAGATATAGACAGGGTTTCTAACTTAAATGCTCGTCTTATTGTGTTAAACTTTTAACGTAACATTGCACCTCTTAAGGGGACGACACCCTGCCTATCTAACCCATGTTAATTTAGCCAAGTATTTGACCCATTTCTGAAAAACCTATTTGATGCAGGACCTTAATATTTTTACTGTAAGTCTACTGCTAGTAGAGTCAACTTTACTAAAATCTACTTTATCTATTTTACAGTTTTTAAGAAATACTTTTTTAAATTTATTAACAAAAAGTATTAAGCTTTTTTTTGCAGAAAATATTTTTTTCTGAACTTCCTAATTGGGGAATATTAATGAATGTAGTACCAGAGGTGGCTTTTTATGTTATGCAGGGCCTCTGAAAATTTCATTCATTTATCTATGATAGTGTCTGATATAATGGGGCATATGTACTGAAAATTTTAATTTGCAGGAAATTGACTTTAAAGAAAAAACTTTCGAAATTTGTTACATACAGTTAATTAAAACTGTCCGGCTGCATATGATGGCCCTTCTTTGGCCCCTAGCAGGGAAGAATATGGCCCAAACATCTCTCTTCATTGCCTCCAGATTTTCTTTATTTCTCCAAATTGCCTGCCCATAGTATACCTGCAAGTTTTCTATAACAACTACTCGCAATCACACTGGAACAAAACTAACCGCGTGTTGAAATCGTGTTGTTTACAAACAGCAGAAACAAAAGAATACCGACCGTTGCATTCCAAGGATAGCCAACACACTCTGGAGTAAAAAAAAAGTCCCTAACGTGCATTGTATGGGATATAAAGATCTAAAATATATGCAGAATAGTGGGTGACAGGAAAGTGGGCGTGGCACATAAACACACGTCGTAGGAAACTGCTCTTTAAATGGTCGAAAAAAAATTTTTTTTCAGCGAAATCCTTTTCAGAGTATTTGAACAAAACCTTAATCTTTCGAAATATGATGAAAACCGAAAATCGATTTTTTTCGACCTGAACCACGGTGTGGTCCCCTTAACGAGTAGCTATGATATAATTTTAAATTTTTAAATTCTGTCAATAATTATATAAAATACTGAAAATTATTGTTTTTGGAAGCTTTTAGATAGGCAACCTGCAACTGGCGTAGTGTAATATAGGTACTGTGATGTTTCTTTCTTCTGTCTTTTAAAACTATTGTTTAACTTCAAATTTCCGCATCAGTAAGAGTTCGTGTTTCTACCTGCCATACTACAGGCAGACCTTCCACACGTCGGCGGTCATAAATTCGTGAAAGCTGTCGGGATTTGCGTTCAATAATCGCCCCCCAACACCACGACTGCTGGCGCCAGATATACGCGGACCTCGGCCCCATTCCCAGCTGCGACTCATCGCCGCGTGAGGAATCAGCGGAATTCCCACCACTGCGGGGAGCCGAGATTTAGTGGTGAAACAATTAACGTCCTGCCCGCTGCTGCCTCCTATAGATACGTGCCTCACTGAAGGACAAGGCGCCAGAGAAGTGGTGAACCTCTGCTACATTCAAACAACACGTAGGTGGGAACCCCTAGGCACCTCTGCAGAGGAAGAGAGGCTTCTTTCAAATGATATACATCTACATCTACATGGTTACTCTGCAATTCAAGCAATTCTGGCAGAGAGTTCATCGAACCATTTTCATACTACTTCTCTACCATTCCACTCTCGAATGGAGCGTGGTAAAAAGGAACACTTAAATCTTTCCGTTCGAGCTCTGATTTTATTATGATGATAATTTCTCCCTACGTAGTTGGGTGTCAACAAAATATTCAAGCATTCGGAAGAGAAAATTGGTGATTGAAATTTCGTAAATAGATGTCGCAGCAAAGAAAACCGCCTTTGTTTCAGTGACTGCCACCCTAACTCGCGTATCATATCAGTGACACTCTCACCCCTATTGCGCGATAACACGAAACGAGCTGCCCTTCTTTGCACTTTTCCGATGTCCTCCGTCAGTCCTACCTGGTAAGGATCCCACACTGCGCAACAGTATTCCAGCAGAGGACGGACAAGTGTAATGTAGGCTGTCTCTTTAGTGGTACTGTCGCATCTTCTAAGTCTTCTGCCAACAAAGCGCAGTCTTTGTTTCGCCTTACCTACAATATTATGTATATGGTCTTTCCAATTTAAGTTGCTCGTAATTGTAATTCCTAGGAATTTAGTCGAATTGACAGCCCTTAGATTTGTGCGATTTATCGTATACCCAAAGTTTATATGATTTCTTTTAGTACCCATGTGGATGAGCTCACACTTTTCTTTGTTTAGTGCCAATTGTCACTTTTCGCTCCATACAGAAATTCTCTCTAGATCGTTTTGTAATTGGAATTGATCGTCTGATGCTTTTACTAGACGGTAAATTACAGCGTCATCTGCAAACAATCTAAGGGGGCTGCTCAGATTATCACCTAGATCATTTATATAAATCATAAACAGCAGAGGGCCTATGACACTACCTTGCGGAACGCCATATATCACTTCCGTTCTACTCGATGAGCGTCTGTCACCACGAACTGTGACCTCTCTGAGAGGATATCACAAACCCAGTCACACAAATGCACGCATTTTGATTAATAGTCGCGTGTGAGGAACGGTATCAAAAGCTTTCTGGAAATCTAGGAACATAGAATCGATTTGAGATCCCTTGTCGACAGCACTCATTACTTAGTGGGAATAAAGAGCTAGCTTTGTCGCACAAGAACGATATTTTCTGAATCCGTGTTGGTTATGTATCAATAAGTCATTTTGTTCAAGGTGATTCATAATGTTCGAGTACAGTATATGCTCCAAAATCCTACAGCAAATTGAGGTCAATGATATGGGTCTGTAATTGAATGGGTTACTCCTATTTCCTTTCTTGAATATTGGTGTGTCCTGTGTTACTTTCCAATCTTTAGGAACAGATCTTTCGCCAAGTGAGCCGTTGTATATGATTGCTAAGTAAGGCGCTTTTGTATCAGCAAGGATTCACACAATAAGCTCTCATGTAAAACAGCTTGCTTTACGTGTAGACGTTACCTTGCAGATGGCAGATGCTGGTAATCACATAGTATCCGTCTTCGTAGATTTTCGAAAGGAATTTGTACGACGTCATCGACTAAATAAGCAACATACGATCACATAGCGTCCCCACAAATATCTGAATGGCTCGATGAAGTTTTGGTTAATAGATGGCAGTACGTTTTAGTTGACGGCGAATGTCCTGTTGAGATACACCAAGCGTGCCACAAGGATGCTTAACAGGACTTTCAGAGTTGTCATTATACGTAAACGACTTACCAGAGAGGATCAGGAGCACTGTCACTTTGCTTACAGATGATGTTGGTTATCAAGAAGGTATCGTCGTTGGGCAATCGGAAAGAAATAACAGAAAGACTCGCACAAAATTCTCACCCGGTCTAATAGTGGCAGGTCTCTTTGAATATGGATTAGCTTAAGATACCTGTAAGAAAGAAATTAACAGCGAATGGCCCAACATTTAAAATCTGTAAAAGGCAAGACGAATGAAATACCTAACTTTGTTGGAAGGGCATAGGGAAAGTGCAGAGAAATGGTAAAGGAAATCGCTTACGCCAGAGAGAACAATTCTGGAGTACTACTTCAGCGCTAGGAGTCATCAACTAGGCATGTCCACAGCTCATGGTCTAGTGACATCGACACGGTAGCTCAGCGTGTTCGGTCAGAGACCTGACGTGTCTCTGTAATAAAAAAAATAATAATAATCATCATCATCATCATTTAAGACTGATTATGCCTTTCAGCGTTCAGTCTGGAGCATAGCCCCCCTTATACAGTTCCTCCATGATCCCCTATTCAGTGCTAACATTGGTGCCTCTTCTGATGTTAAACCTATTACTTCAAAATCATTCTTAACCGAATCCAGGTACCTTCTCCTCGGTCTTCCCCGACTCCTCCTACCCTCTAATGCTGAATCCATGAGTCTCATGGGTAACCTTGCTTCTCCCATGCGTGTAACATGTCCCCACCATCTAAGCCTGTTCGCCCTGACTGCTACATCTATAGAGTTCATTCCCAGTTTTTCTTTGATTTCCTCATTGTGGACACCCTCCTGCCATTGTTCCCATCTACTAGTACCTGCAATCATCCTAGCTACTTTCATATCCGTAACCTCAACCTTGTTGATAAGGTAACCTGAATCCACCCAGCTTTCGCTCCCATACAACAAAGTTGGTCGAAAGATTGAACGGTGCACGGATAACTTAGTCTTGGTACTGACTTCCTTCTTGCAGAAGAGAGTAGATCGTAGCTGAGCGCTCACTGCATTAGCTTTGCTACACCTCGCTTCCAGTTCTTTCACTATGTTGCCATCCTGTGAGAATATGCATCCTAAGTACTTGAAACCGTCCACCTGTTCTAACTTTGTTCCTCCTATTTGGCACTCAATCCGTTTATATTTCTTTCCCACTGACATTACTTTCGTTTTGGAGATGCTAATCTTCATACCATAGTCCTTACATTTCTGATCTAGCTCTGAAATATTACTTTGCAAACTTTCAATCGAATCTGCCATCACAACTAAGTCATCCGCATACGCAAGACTGCTTATTTTGTGTTCACATATCTTAATCTCACCCAGCCAGTCTATTGTTTTCAACATATGATCCATAAATAATATGAACAACAGTGGAGACAGATTGCAGCCTTGTCTTACCCCTGAAACTACTCTGAACCATGAACTCAATTTACCGTCAACTCTAAAAAAATAAAAATAAAAATAAAAAACTGATTGAAAAGATCAACAACGAATTTCAATGGATGTCATGTGACGTCCGCTTCGAGAAAATACAACGAACAAATTATATATATAAAAAAAGTAGTGGCTAGCGTTGCTGCCTCTGGATCACAGGGTCCGGGGTTCGATTCCTGGCCAGGTTGGGGATTTTCTCTGCCCGGAGACTGGGTGTTTGTGTTGTCCTCATCATTTCATCACCATCATTCGTGACAGTGGCTAGATTGGACTGTGTACAAATTCGACTGTGTCAAATTTGGGACTTTGTACGGGCGCTGATGACCGCGCAGTTGAGCGCCCCACAAACCAAACATCATCATCATCATCACCCAGGCATACCAGCAGATATCGAACACTTTGAGAGACACGCTACTAGAATCGCAACAGGTCTGATTGATCTATACCAAAGTGGAACGGATATGCGAGGGGAAATTAGATGTGAATCTTTAAAATGGAGGAGGTGATGTTCTCGCGATACCTCGTTGGGTATATCTAAGGAACCGGTTTTAAAGGAATACTGTGAGATATTCTGTTGCCTCCATCATAGAGGTCATGAGAAAAAGGTAAGGGATATTAGGGCGTGTATAAAAGCATATCAGCAAAGATTTTGAACTCGCTCCGTAAAAGCCCGCAGCCGGCCGGTGTGGCCGAGCGGTTCTAGGCGCTTCAGTCTGGAACCGCGCGACCGCTACGGCCGCAGGTTCGAATCCTGCCTCGGGCATGGATGTGTATGATGGCCTTAGGTTAGTTAGGTTTTAGTAGTTCTAAGTTCTAGGGGACTGATGACCTCAGATGTTAAGTCCCATAGTGCTCAGAGCCACTTGTAAAAGCCCGCGTATATATCACATAATTATTTTTATCTGCACAATTTGCATAAGGTACAGGAAAAATAGTAAATCAATTTAGTGCAATGTACAAACAAATACATGGAAGTTTTCGGACTGGCTGACACTGTTATTCCTCGATACGTTTGGCTTCGTAAGTATCAACCCAAAACTCTACCTCAGATTGATATACAGTGACGGGAAAAAAAAATCCCAACACCAATTAGGAGTTGCATAAACGTGGCGCCACTATGAGGATGCAAATCAGGTTTGCTTGTAATATACGCCGTAACGGCGTTAGATACCTTCGAGATTGGACGTGGTGAGTTGATGTTAGTCAAGACTGCCTTTGAGGCGAGAAAGACGCCTTTATCAACACCTCACTGAGATTGAACAAGGTCGTGCTATGATAAGCTGGATGTTCCTTCTGTGGTACTGCAGAAAGACGTGGCAGGACCGTGGCCACTGCACACGATTAGTATCAGCGATGGTCACGAAAATGTACAATCGCAAGAGGACCGGGCTCCGGACAGCCACATGACATTACCGAGAGGGAAGACAGTCATGTCGGGCGTAAGACTTTGCCGCATCGTACTGCATCTGCACCAGCAACTTGAGCTCAGATGGCACCACTGTGACACAGTAAACTGTTAAAAATCGGTTACTTGAAGGATAGCTCCGAACCAGACGCTCTATAGCGTGTTCCATTGACCTCAAACCACCGCCATTTTCGACTTCAGTCGTTAATAATAAGTGGCAACCAATGGCTGTACAATCGCAATAAAGTTATGAGGTGTTCAATCGACTCTTTTATTAGAACATGTCACGCGTTTCGGGATTACACCCATCTTCAGACATCACAAGCTTCAACTCCTTCCTAACCAACTTGGAGACTTACAGCCTCGACAACTCAAAGAAAGTGTCCAATAACATATAACTTGATACAGTTACAGTCGTATGTTACTGGACACTTTCTTTTAGTTGTCAAGGCTGTAAGTTTGGTTGGTTAGAAAGGACTTGAAGCTTGTGATGGGTGTAATCCCGAAACGAGTTGCGAGGTGCCGGGGCAAGCAGTGCATTTAACTCTAAATTCTTCTAGAATCTCCATATGTAAATGATGCTCTAAGCCCCCCCCTATTCTAACTCCGACTTTTGCTGTTGCACATGGATTAAAAAATATACACGAACGGACTGTAATCAACCCTGCAAGTGGACTAGACAAGAGTTTGACACAAGCAATAATTTAATTTGATAAATAAGTTAAATAAAGGAAGGTTTCATTAACGTAGTGCGAAATGATGGCTTGCTCTACCAATTAACAGAATGAAAGTTCTGTCCAAAATAACAATATGATTTATTAAGACTAAACACAAAATAATAAACAAAAACCCATGAAACATTTATAATACATCAAATTGGCTCAAATTGGATACTCGAACAAACGCTATGAAGGTGAAGTTGTCCCTAAACTAGATTGTGAGGTTTAAGACGAAGTGGTATGTGGAGCCAATTCCTTGCCACTCAAATCTTAAGAGACACACACAGCTAACCCAACATTAATTTCTGCTACTCAGGACAGAACAAAGTTAGAAAAAGACGAACAGGCGCGCTCTGCTGAGCTCTGATTATCACCTAGGAAAATCCCTATCTGCCGGTGCTGTGGACATACATTACCAAACTGTTTTCTTAACTGCCAGAACACGATCTGGCGTACCGGAGGCGATGGCTGGTTGCTTCGACGTCCTCGACCGAAAGGCGAGAGCCGACTACCCCGAGCACCCGTACAGGCCAAACACACAACATTCCCGCCCCCACGACAGTGGCCGTGGTTAAACGTTCCAATCAGCAACTCAAAAACCGGCGGAAAATTCCACTCTATTGCCGGAGCACTACCATTCCACCAATGGAGATTCCTGGCGCCAATTTCTGCGCTGATTTTGCTACGTCACGGAGCTATGCCCTGAGCAAGCCAATCACAGTTACTATTTTGCAGAAAGCGCGGGAATTTTCCCGCCACAACTGCCTGGGTACACAAGTCATTCCCACGCCTCGCTGGTAGCCCGCCAGAAAGTGTTTTCGCTAAGTTTCTGCGAAGTAACGGAACCTCTAGCCCAGCCGCTACTTCAGACCCCTCCGGGCGTGTCTTTTGACAATGTCGGCGTCTGCAAAGCATTCACTCGACTTCCTCACACCCGTCGGCTTAACGCTTTCCAGATCAGCAGAGCCCGCTGTCACCGGACCACCCGGGTGACGAGAGACGCTGCGTGGGAAGTCCGCGTGTGAAGGAATAGCGACTTTTCACTGCATGCAATTAGAGAGGAAAATCGTAAGATAGAAATATGAGAGGGGGCTCATGCCACCTCTCAGAGTAACTTGTTCTAATAAAAGAGTCAATTGAACATCTCATGACATTATTGCGTTTGTACAGCACTGCTTTCCAATTATTAACATAAATATGATCGCAGGTCTCAGACGGGATTTTATGTCCTGACTTCAATCGTGTCAAATTAGAACTTATTCGAGGGCAGGGTGGAGGTCTGTTGCGTTTTCTGATGAAATCTGGTTCTGCCATGGTGCCAGTGTTGTCTGTTGGTTCGCTCGAAGGAGCTCAGTTGAGGGCCTGCAACTAATCTGTCTGCATGCTAGACACACCTGGATTTATTGTCTGGGGTACGGTTTCGTATGACACCAGGAGCACTCTCGTGTTTACCCCACGCACGCTGACGACACATCTGTACATCAGTTTGGTAATTCGATCTGCTGCGCTACCATTCGTGAACAGCATTTCCAAGGGCAATTTTCCAACAGGATAACGCTCGCCTGCATACTGCTGTATTTCCTCAACGTCTCTGCAGAGGGTCGACATGTTGCTTTGGCATCATCCACAGCCGGCATTAACCGTCCCTGTACTGACCGACCAAGTGCAACAGGCGTGGATCGCCTGTCCAAAAACTGACATCCGGCACCTGTAAAAGATAATGCACGCACGTTTGCAGGCTTGCATTGAATACCCTGGTGTTTACATCGGTTTTAAATGGACCAGTATTTCACATTTGCAACGGCTTATCCCGCGCTACATTAACCTGCGATTTCGCTATCTTAATCAGTTAAATATGTTACCTAGGCAAATTCTTTACCGAAATTTCTTTACTCTGCATTAATTATTTTATGGTGCTGTGATTCTTTTCCCGTCAGTGTCGAACGTAGTGCCATAATGCGCAGCCCCAGTTGAGTCTGGCCGATCTCGAGAGAGCATAAATTAAACATGTTCGTCTGTCTGTAATGTGTCGAATATGTCTGATGTATGTAAACTGGACCTGGTGGTCTAGTGGTAAAATGCGTTCCTGGAATCGATCCTGGTGAGATCGAGGAAATTCTCTTTCTGCCTTTAATTTAGCTTTCAACTCTCAACGACGTCGCCAGGAATGGCTCGTGGTTAGGATTCACAGTTAACTGTCCGTCCCCTTTCACCTGTTGGACAACTGGATTAGATTAGGAACATGCAAGCCGCCGAAGAGGCGTCCAAGTGCACCAGGACACTGAGCCACATGCAGTTATTATAACTAGACCTATTGCGTACCCAGATTATTACTAGCGATTGCGGATATTGTTGGGTACGACTTCATACACAACAGTGAAGAGAGGAGGGCTACAGAGCGCTACAGAAACTGTTGTTCTAGGAAGGCTGGGCGGGAGTAGAAATGATTACATAGTTTAATTCTTAATTTATTTGCGTGTTTTTGGTACTTGCATTGTTTAATTCATAAATTTCGGGCGTATTATAGTATTTGAGAGTTGTAGCATCGCGTTTTAGTACCTGAATAGTGTAAATTCGCGTAGTCGTCTGTCTTCTGTTTTTGTTTTGAACGGCCAGTGTCGGTTGGTCACAGTCAGTGTGCTCCCTGCCGCCGTTGGATAAGCAGCTGCAGCAGCAAGTCTTATACTCCTAGCTCACTCATTTGTTACATAGTTTAATTCTTAATTTCTTTGCGTGTTTTTGGTACTTGCATTGTTTAATTCATAAATTTCAGGCGTATTATAGTATTTGAGAGTTGTAGCATCGCGTTTTAGTACCTGAATAGTGTAAAATCGCGTAGTCTCCTTCCGCCGCCGAGTAGTGTGTCAGCAGTGCACAAGTGGCAGCATTACTGCATTTACTAGGCAATCTTGTATTTTAATAACCGTTTAAATTTTGTGTCGATTTGTTTGCGCTCTCTGTAGATTAGTTCAGACGTTCTTTGCACAACAGTTTTTAGCATGGATAGGGACTGCAACTGCTGTGTTCGGATGCAGGCTGAGTTGGCATCCCTTCGCTCCCAGCTTCAAGCAGTGTTGGCTTCGGTCACACAGCTTGAGGCTGTTGCCAATGGGCAATGGCCAATGGGGGTTTGTCGGGGACGGCCAGCTCATCCCACGCATCCTCCGATCGGACTACGACTGTGGTTGCTCGGGATACTGCCCGCATTGAGGCTGGTCCCTCACCTGTGGTAGAGTGGGAGGTCGTCTCAGAGTGTGGCAGGGGGCGAAAGACATTCCGGAGGGCTGAACGGAAGGCCTCTCCAGTTTGTCTGACGAACCGGTTTCAGGC
This sequence comes from Schistocerca cancellata, assembly GCF_023864275.1. NCBI lineage: Eukaryota > Metazoa > Arthropoda > Insecta > Orthoptera > Acrididae > Schistocerca > Schistocerca cancellata. The sequence goes on along the minus strand of NC_064626.1, from coordinate 73,742,980 downwards.
TCTGTCTCAGGCTGATACTGATCTTCGGCCTGACATGGCTGCTTGTCCTGTTCCAGAGGTTGCCCCTCAGTCTGCAAGACCCGGGCGGTCGCAGAGGGTGGGCTTACTGGTAGTTGGGAGCTCCAACGTCAGGCGCGTAATGGGGCCCCTTAGGGATATGGCAGCAAGGGAGGGGAAGAAAACCAAATTGCACTCCGTGTGCATACCGGGGGGAGTCATTCCAGATGTGGAAAGGGTCCTTCCGGATGCCATGAAGGGTACAGGGTGCACCCATCTGCAGGTGGTCGCTCATGACGGCATGTCGCTCATGTGTGTCGCTATGGATCGGAGGAAATCCTCTCCGGCTTCCGGCGGCTATCTGGTTTGGTGAAGACTGCCAGTCTCGCTAGCGGGATGAAAGCAGAGCTAACCATCTGCAGCATCGTCGACAGGACTGACTGCGGACCTTTGGAGGGTCTGAATCAGAGGCTGAGACGGTTCTGCGACCGTGTGGGCTGCAGATTCCTCGACTTGCGCCATAGGGTTGTGGGGTTTCGGGCTCCGCTGGCTAGGTCAGGAGTCCACTGCACGCAACAAGCGGCTACAGGGGTAGCAGGGGTTGTGTGGCGTGGGCTGGACGATTTTTTAGGTTAGATGGCCTCGGGCAAGTACAGAAAGGGCAACAGCCTCAACGGGTGCGGGGCAAAGTCAGGACATGCGGGGACCAAGCAGCAATCGGTATTGTAATTGTAAACTGTCGAAGCTGCGTTGGTAAAGTACCGGAACTTCAAGAGCTGATAGAAAGCACCGAAGCTGAAATCGTTATAGGTACAGAAAGCTGGCTGAAGCCAGAGATAAATTCTGCTGAAATTTTTACAAAGGTACAGACGGTGTTTAGAAAGGATAGATTGCATGCAACCGGTGGTGGCGTGTTTGTCGTTGTTAGTAGTAGTTTATCCTGTAGTGAAGTAGAAATGGATAGTTCCTGTGAATTATTATGGGTGGAGGTTACACTGAACAACCGAGCTAAGTTAATAATTGGCTCCTTTTACCGACCCCCCGACTCAGCAGCATTATTGGCAGAACAACTGAGAGAAAATTTGGAATACATTTCATATAAATTTTCTCAGCATCTTATAGTCTTAGGTGGAGATTTCAATTTACCAGATATAGACTGGGACACTCAGATGTTTAGGACGAGTGGTAGGGACAGAGCATCGAGTGACATTATACTGAGTGCACTATCCGAAAATTACCTCGAGCAATTAAACAGAGAACCGACTCGAGGAGATAACATCTTGGACCTACTGATAACAAACAGACCCGAACTTTTCGACTCTGTAAGTGCAGAACAGGGAATCAGTGATCATAAGGCCGTTGCAGCATCCCTGAATATGGAAGTTAATAGGAATATAAAAAAAGGGAGGAAGGTTTATCTGTTTAGCAAGAGTAATAGAATGCAGATTTCAGACTACCTAACAGATCAAAAGGAAAATTTCTGTTCCGACACTGACAATGTTAAGTGTTTATGGAAAAAGTTCAAGGCAATCGCAAAATGCGTTTGAGACAGGTACGTGCCGAGTAAAACTGTGAGGGACGTGAAAAACCCACCGTGGTACAACAACAAAGTTAGGAAACTACTGCGAAAGCAGAGAGAGCTTCACTCCAAGTTTAAACGCAGCCAAAACCTCTCAGACAAACAGAAACTAAACGATGTCAAAGTTAGCGTAAGGAGGGCTATGCGTGAAGCGTTCAGTGAATTCGAAAGTAAAGTACTAGGTACCGACTTGACAGAAAATCCTAGGAAGTTCTGGTCTTACGTTAAATCAGTAAGTGGCTCGAAACAGCATGTCCAGACACTCCGGGATGATGATGGCATTGAAACAGAGGATGACAAGCGTAAAGCTGAAATACTAAACACCTTTTTCCAAAGCTGTTTCACAGAGGAAGACCGCACTGCAGTTCCTTCTCTAAATCCCCGCACAAACGAAAAAATGGCTGACATCGAAATAAGTGTCCAAGGAATAGAAAAGCAACTGGAATCACTCAACAGAGGAAAGTCCACTGGACCTGACGGGATACCAATGCGATTCTACACAGAGTACGCGAAAGAACTTGCCCCCCTTCTAACAGCCGTGTACCGCAAGTCTCTAGAGGAACGAAGGATCCAAATGATTGGAAAAGAGCACAGGTAGTCCCAGTCTTCAAGAAGGGTCGTCGAGCAGATGCGCAAAACTATATACCTATATCTCTGACGTCGATCTGTTGTAGAATTTTAGAACATGTTTTTTGCTCGAGTATCATGTCGTTTTTGGAAACTCAGAATCTACTCTGTAGGAATCAACATGGATTCCGGAAACAGCGATCGTGTGAGACCCAACTCGCTTTATTTGTTCATGGGACCCAGAAAATATTAGATACAGGCTCCCAGGTAGATGCTATTTTTCTTGACTTCCGGAAGGCGTTCAATACAGTTCCGCACTGTCGCCTGATAAACAAAGTAAGAGCCTACGGAATATCAGACCAGCTGTGTGGCTGGATTGAAGAGTTTTTAACAAACAGAACACAGCATGTTGTTATCAACGGAGAGACGTCTACAGACGTTAAAGTAATCTCTGGCGTGCCACAGGGGAGTGTTATGGGACCATTGCTTTTCACAATATATATAAATGATCTAGTAGACAGTGTCGGAAGTTCCATGCGGCTTTTCGCGGATGATGCTGTAGTATACAGAGAAGCTGCAGTATTCGAAAATTGTAGCGAAATGCAGGAAGATCCGCAGCGGATAGGCACTTGGTGTAGGGAGCGGCAACTGACCCTTAACATAGACAAATGTAATGTATTGCGAATACATAGAAAGAAGGATCCTTTATTGTATGATTATATGATAGCGGAACAAACACTGGTAGCAGTTACTTCTGTAAAATATCTGGGAGTATGCGTGCGGAACGATTTGAAGTGGAATGATCATATAAAATTAATTGTTGGTAAGGCGGGTACCAGGTTGAGATTCATTGGGAGAATCCTTAGAAAATGTAGTCCATCAACAAAGGAGGTGGCTTACAAAACACTCGTTCGACCTATACTTGAGTATTGCTCATCAGTGTGGGATCCGTACCAGATCGGGTTGACGGAGGAAATAAAGAAGATCCAAAGAAGAGCGGCGCGTTTCGTCACAGGGTTATTTGGTAACCGTGATAGCGTTACGGAGATGTTTAACAAACTCAAGTGGCAGACTCTGCAAGAGAGGCGCTCTGCATCGCGGTGTAGCTTGCTCGCCAGGTTTCGAGAGGGTGCGTTTCTGGATGAGGTATCGAATATATTGCTTCCCCCTACTTATACCTCCCGAGGAGATCACGAATGTAAAATTAGAGAGATTAGAGCGCGCACAGAGGCTTTCAGACAGTCGTTCTTCCCGCGAACCATACGCGACTGGAACAGGAAAGGGAGGTAATGACAGTGGCACGTAAAATGCCCTCCGCCACACACCGTTGGGTGGCTTGCGGAGTATAAATGCAGATGTAGATGTAGATGAATGTAGATGTACAAGTAGATTATCGAACGGATTAACACTGTCAACAGAAGATTTACATTTTTTCCAAGTAAACGAGGAGTCAGTATAAATAATGCAGCAAGAAACAGAGTCCAGCTATCATGGTGTCAAGCAGGCTGAGGCTCGCTGCAATACGCACAATCGATGATACCATGAAGTGGCTCCAAGTGTGAGTGGGTTGAATCCCTACCACCACCCGTCCTATATCGTGGAGCACAGGGTCACTCTTGGTACAGAGCTGCTATAGGTATGGCTCAGTGGGCACGCACCACTATGTCCACTATCGCCCATGATCACTATCCACGCCTCGCAGAAGCTCGCATTTCTGTCGCTTTGATGCCCATGGGGTGGTATCGATACATGATACCACAGATATCGTGCAACCAATGTGAAGAACATACGGGAAATGTAATAAATCATTGCAGCATACAATCATTACAAAATCCAAACAACCATATGTAGGTTCTCGAACATCGCTGTCACAGTTACCTCTCAGAACCCTACCTCAGACTGGTATATCTGTTCTTTTTTACCAGTTTTGCAGTTTCTAATTATGGTGAACCTGAAAACTGCCCTTCAAATATTAAGAATGACTCTGCTGGTAAACTACGTTATTTGATTTTCAAACAGCTGAGCAAAACTGAACGTACTCAAACAATTCTCTCTTTAGTTGTTCTGATCATCACTAAACTGACACACAATATTTTTCTGCGCAACGCAATTTGACTTTCAATAATCTCTACAAAAGAGTGGCCTTGACTCACAATAACCTATACTTTTCATGAATCACTTACCTCACAAAAATCTTCGTTACTCTAACTACTGCAATACAGTGAGCGCCAATACTGCCAGCTAAATAAAAGAAGGCACTAACTACGGATAGGCATAGTTAGCAAATGAAAGATTTTGATAGAGAAGAATCGATCTATTTACCTTAATGGTATTTAAAAAGATATATTTCCTTTTTCCTTTTTCTGACGGACACACGTCCAGATCATCCGCTATCAAAACTCTGGCATCTCTCTCCCCACATCCACCACTGTTGGCGGCTCACCTCCAATTGACCAACGATACGCGCTGTTCATATCCAACTGCCCAACACTACACAAGCAAATATTCCAACAATGAGTCCAACCAGTCACAGACTGCACACAGCGCAGTCAGCGATTTTCATACACAGCACTGCGTGGCATTACCAACATAAAAACCTAAACATCCTATTTACAAACCAGATGACAGATGTGTGAAATACTGCATCTCGGCGGAAGGCAATGGTCGCGTCTCGCCAATGATACTTCGACGAAAAAGAAACGAATTGCTGTCAGGAATCATTAATACAAATTAAAAGGGGAGGCGGAGATTATTAACGTCCTGTCGACGACGAGATCATTAGAGAGGGAACATAACTTCTGATTAGGGAAGGATGAAAAAGGAAACCGGCCTTGCCCTTTTGAAGGAACCTTAAGGGGCTCCGGAACGCCCTATACTTGCAATGTTAAAATAACGCTTATAAATTACATCTTTCCTCACAAAGTATTTGAGGTAGGAAGTTGAACTTTTTACAGATTATTTATTGGAATATGGGCTACAACTTAACACAGGGATTTTACAAAATTTTAGTTCAGTTATTAAAGATGATTTTTTTCAATTGTAATGAAAATTCACATTTTTTGCAATTTTTTATTTATATATTCAAAAATATACAGTTTTTTGGGAAAAGGCTGTGTTAAATTATGCAGAAGGTACTGTGTAACATTTACTGAAAGTTTGAAACAAATATGTTTGGAAGATCCTTAGAAAACATGTAATTAGTATGAGAAAATAAAAGTTTTGGGAATCGAGCGACAAAGATTGGATTGACTTTTTAGTGCATTCCAGGTCCATAGGATGGATTATCTTCATCCTCTGCAAACTCCTCCTCCAGCTTCCTCTTGTTCCTCCTCCTGTTTACTCTTGCTTGTATTTCTAGACTCTTTACAGCCCTGTCTGCAGCCCGAAGGCGTTCCTTGTCTAAAGCAAGCATCGCTCGTACCATGTTAGAATGTTATTATTTACAGTAATAACACATACCTTTGGCTTTCCAACATTTCTCCTTTTCTTAAAAGCCTTCAGAGGATTTATAATAACTTTACTTTTACTCATTATTATACTTCAACAAAAGAGAGACCCAAGAAACAGAATTAATTACGAATATTTTCGAGATAACGACAGAATAAATAAACATGAAACAATCGACAATCACACCAGCGATATATATATAACCACCACAGGTTAGCCACAACACATACTTTATCTCACATCACTAAAATGTACCTGATGAACACGGACGTTAATAATAACACCATTTGACAGCAGTTTAACAGCGCCACAGTGGGTCACGCCCATGTAGAACACATTTCAAAAAAAATTTAAAAATAGTTGTAGTCTTCGGAATTGAATAAATTATATATCTATTAAAATGTAATAGTCTGCAGATTCAGAAAACGCAAAAAAGTAGAAATTGAACTTTTCATGATTTTGAGCCTTTCTGGATCCCCTTAAACTATTTAGGGAAATCACAGAAAATCTAAATCAGGATGACCGGACGCGGGTTCGAACCGTCGCCCTACAGAATGCGAGTCGCGTGTACTGACCACTCCGCTACGCGGCTCGGTAATGTAAATGAAACTCAGAGCAGTTTATAAGCTCCTTATAAGTGTGTTCTTCCATATCTTAGCAGCTTTTTGTCGGATACTTAAACTACCAGAAACGTGACCGAGAGCTGTCGTATGTCCTGTTGTGCCGCAGAATAATGTACTTGGTGTGGCTAAATAAAAGTGAGACGTCGCTCTTGGGCTCTGCAAAAATCCAAAGGAGCGGGTCAACCCAGCCGAGCAAGCTATGCAGTATCACATGCTGATGCAGCGGAAACTGCTGCCCTCGCACCAAGGCAGTTAGTTCATGCCCAGCCAAGGTTCTGTGACTTCTCGAGTGGAAGAAAAACGTGTGCTGTACCAAAGCGAGCACGGGTCCAGGCACGTACAAATATTCCTCATTTTCAGTATGAGGTATCTCAGTCTGCCGGGATTCTGCTATGATGAGGGATCTATGACGGTCCACAGGCTTCGAGTTTATTGATCTACGAGTTCCGTAGGTCTGTTTGTCTTCTCCTGTGGCGTTAGACGCTGTTAGTCACGGTTCTGTCCTCGTGCAGAGTCCAATGCAAACAGAGGGCCTCTTGGTGTCCTCTAATTCGTGAATGGAGCTGTTCGTTCTCTCCCACCTGCGTGGGCAGCCTACCTGCTGTCTGCAACGTCTTTGTCGGTAAACACCGCAGCTGGAAGCTGCTCCTTCTACACGCAGCCTACGCCGTTTTGCTGCTGGTGTGGCCAGCTACTCCCGAGCTTGCTAGCGGCTGCTGAGCAACCTGGGTGATGCAGCGACTCGGCTCACCGTGGTCTGCAGTGCTGATGCCCCTGCTTCTCCCAGTAAACCTGCAGCTCTGAGCACCTACAGGCCGGTATCTACCTCAGCAGGCATCCACCACTGGCGCACAGGCTCTCTGAACCTACTGATGTATAATAAATAATAAATATACTGTTGTTGTTGTTGTCTTCAGTCCAGAGACTGGTTAGATGCTGCTCTCCATGCTACTGTATCCTACATCTACATTTATACTCCGCAAGCCACCCAACGTTGTGTGGCGGAGGGCACTTTACGTGCCACTGTCATTACCTCCCTTTTCTGTTCCAGTCGCGTATGGTTCGCGGGAAGAACGACTGTCTGAAAGCCTCCGTGCGCGCTCTAATCTCTCTAATTTTACATTCGTGATCTCCTCGGGAGGTATAAGTAGGGGGAAGCAATATATTCGATACCTCATCCAGAAACGCACCCTCTCGAAACCTGGCGAGCAAGCTACACCGCGATGCAGAGCGCCTCTCTTGCAGAGTCTGCCACTTGAGTTTGTTAAACATCTCCGTAACGCTATCACGGTTACCAAACAACCATGTGACGAAACGCGCCGCTCTTCTTTGGATCTTCTCTATCTCCTCCGTCAACCCGATCTGGTACGGATCCCACACTGATGAGCAATACTCAAGTATAGGTCGAACGAGTGTTTTGTAAGCCACCTCCTTTGTTGATGGACTACATTTTCTAAGGACTCTCCCAATGAATCTCAACCTGGTACCCGCCTTACCAACAATTAATTTTATATGATCATTCCACTTCAAATCGTTCCACACGCATACTTCCCCCTGTGCAAGCTTATTCATTTCCCAGTACCTACTGCAACCTACATCCTTCTGAATCTTTTTTAGTGTATTCATCTCTTGGTCTCCGTCTACGATTTGTACCCTCCGCGCTGCCCTCCAATGATGAAATGAAATGATCGTATGGCATTGTTGGCCGGGAGGCCCCATGCGGGGAAGTTCGGCCGCCGTATTGCAAGTCCTTTTTAGTTGACCACTTCGGCGACTTGCGAGTCAATGATCGTGATGAAGAACACACAACACTCAGTCATCACGAGGCAGAGAAAATCTCTGACCCCGCCGGGAATCGAACTCGGGACCTCGTGCGCGGGAAGCTAGAACGCTAGCGCAGGACCACGAGCTGCTGACGCCCTCCAATACTAAATTGGTCATCCCTTGATGCCTCAGAATATGTCCTACCAACCGATCCCTTCTTCTAGTCAAGTTATGCTGCAAATTACACTTCTTCTCAATTTATATTCAGCCATCGCGGCATTTGCCTGGAAGAGTTTTAGGGGAATCACAGAAAGCCTAAATGAGGATGGTCAGACGCGGAATTGAACCGTCGTCCTCCCAAATGCGAGTCCAGTGCTCTAACCACTGCGTCACCCCGCTCGGTAAAGTAGAAAGGTGGAAGGAGTATATACAGGGGCTATACAAGGGAGATGTACTTTCGGGCAATATTGTGGAAACGGAAGAGGACATAGAGGAAGATGAGAAGGGAGATATGATGCTGCTTGAAGACTTTGATAAAGCACTGAAAGACCTAAGCCAAAACAAGGCCCCGGGCGTAGGCAACATTCCGTTAGAGCTACTGATAGCCTTAAGAGAGCCAATCATGACAACACCCATCTGGTGGGCAAGATGTATGATACAGGCGAAATACCTTCAGAGTACAAGAACAGTATGTTGTTGTGGTCTTCAGTTCAGAGACTGGTATGATCCAGTTCTCCATGCTACTCTATCCTGTGCAAGCTTCTTCATCTCCCAGTACCTACTGCAACCTACATCCTTCTGAATCTGTTTAGTGTATTCATCTCTTGGTCACCCTCTACGATTTGTACCCTCCACGCTGCCCCCACTCCTAAATTGGTGATCCCTTGATGCCCTAGAATATGCCCTACCAACAGATCCCTTCTTCTAGTAAAGTTGTGCAACAAATTTCTCTTCTCTCCAATTCTATTCAATACCTCCTCATTAGTTACGTGATCTAGCATCTGATCTTCAGCATCCTTCTATAGCACGACATTTCAACAACTTCTATTTTCTTCTTGTCTAAACTATTTACTTCAGTCTGGAACCTGCTATGGTCGCAGGTTCGTATCATGCTTCGGGCATGGATGTGTGTGATGTCCTTAGGTTAGTTAGGTTTAAGTAGTTCTAAGTCTAGGGGACTGATGACCACAGATGTTAAGTCCCATAGTGCTCAGAACCATTTGAACCATTTTGAACAAAACTATTTACCGTCCATGTTTTACTTCCATACATGGCTACACTCCACACAAATACATTCAGTAAAGACTTCCTGACACCTAAATCCATACTCGATGTTAACAAATTTCTCTTCTGCAGAAACATTTTTCTTGCCATTGCCTGTCTACATTTTATATCCTCTCTAGTTCGACCATCACCATCACTTTGCTTCCCAAATAGCAAAACTCAGTTACTACTTTAAGTGTTTCATTTCCTAATCTAATTCCCCCAGCATCACCCGATTTAATTCGACTTCATTCCATTATCCTCGTTTTGCTTTTGTTGATGTTCATCTTATATCCTTCTTTCAAGATGCTGTCCATTCTGTTCAACTGCTCTTCCAAATCCTTCGCTGCCTCTGACGGAATTACAATGTCATTGGCAAACCTCAAATTGTTTACATCTTCTCCAGGAACTTCAGTTTCTAGTCCAAATTTTTCTTTTGCTTCTTTTACTACATGTTCAATGTACAAAATTGAATAACATCAGGGATAGGCTACAACCCTGTCTTGCTCCCTTCTCAACCACTGCTTCCCTTTCGTGCCTCTTGACTCTTATAACTGCCATTTGCTTTCTGTACAAATTGTAAATAGCGTTACGCTCCGCGTATTTTATCCCTGCCACCTTCAGAATTTGAAAGAGAGTATTCCATTCAGCATTGTCAAAAGCATTCTTGAAGTCCGCAAATACTATAAACGTTGTTTGTCTTTCCTTAACCTGTCTCCTATGAGAAGTCGTACGGTCAGTATTGCCTTGCGTGTTCCTAATTTCCCCAGAATCCAATCTGATCTTCCCCCAAGTCAGCTTCGATCACTTTTTCCGTTCGTCTCTAAAGAATTCGTGTTAGCATTTTGCAGCCGTATCTTATTAAACCGATAGTTTGGCAATTTTCACAACTGTCAGCAACTGCTTTCTTTGGAAATGAGATTGTTATACTCTTCTTCCGGGAATTAGATTAGAAAATGAGACGCTTAAAGTAGTAAATGAGTTCTGCTATTTGGGGAGCAAAATAACTGATGATGGTCGAAGTTGAGAGGATATAAAATGTAGACTGGAAATGGCAAGGAAAGCGTTTCTGAAGAAGAGAAATTTGTTAACATCGAGTAAAGATTTAAGTGTCAGGAAGTGATTTCTGACAGTATTTGTATGGAGTATGGAAGTGAAACGTAGACGACAAATAGTTTAGACAAGAATAGAATAGAAGCTTTCGAAATGTGGTGCTACAGAAGAATGCTGAAGATTAGATGGGTAGATCACATAACTAATGAGGAGGTATTGAATAGAATTGGAGAGAAGGAAATTTGTGGCACAACTTGACTAGAAGAAGGGATCGGTTGGTAGGGCATATTCTAGGGCATCAAGGGATCACCAATTTAGCACTGGAGGGCAGCGTGGAGGGTAAAAATCGTAGAGGGAGACCAAGAGATGAATACACTAAGCAGATTCAGAAGGATGTAGGCTGCAGTAGGTACTGGGAGAAGCTTGCACAGGATAGAGTAGCATGGAGAACTGTATCATACCAGTCTCTGAACTGAAGACCACGACAACATACTCTTCTTGTACTCTGAAGGTATTTCGCCTGTATCATACATCTTGCCCACCAGATGGAACAGTTTTGTTATGACTGGCTCTCTTAAGGCTATCAGTAGCTCTAACGGAATGTTGCCTACGCCCGGGGCCTTGTTTTGGCTTAGGTCTTTCAGTGCTTTATCAAAGTCTTCAAGCAGCATCATATCTCCCTTCTCATCTTCCTCTATGTCCTCTTCCGTTTCCACAATATTGCCCGAAAGTACATCTCCCTTGTATAGCCCCTGTATATACTCCTTCCACCTTTCTACTTTACCGAGCGGGGTGACGCAGTGGTTAGAGCACTGGACTCGCATTTGGGAGGACGACGGTTCAATTCCGCGTCTGACCATCCTCATTTAGGCTTTCTGTGGTTCCCCTAAAACTCTTCCAGGCAAATGCCGCGATGGTTCCTTTGAAAGGTCACGTCCGACTTCCTTACCTAATCCAATGAGACCGATGACTTCGCTGTTTCGTCTCTTCCACCAAATCACCAAATCGGGCGGCCGGGCAACCATGAGCGATGGTCTGGGTTGCCGTTACATTTCATAGGACATCTCTGTTTGTCATCCGGTGCACCCTTACAGCGCAGCGGTACATCGACGATACTGTGCGTCCAGTTTTGCTGCCCTTCGTGGTAAGCCATCGTGGGCTGATATTTCAGCAAGATAATGCCCGCCTGCATACGGCGAATTTCTACTGCTTGTCCTCGTGCTTGTCGAGCCCTACGGCCAGAAGGCCTCCGGATCTCTTTCCCAATTCGCTTCTAGAATTTTGGGCAGGGCGCTCTACCCAACTCGAGATTTTGACGATCTAGCGCGCAAATGGGATAGAATTTGGTATGATATCCCTTAGGAGGACGTCCAACAACTGTATCAATCGATACAAAGCCGAGCGATTGCTTGTATCAGGGACAGAGATCGGTCGTCCCTGTTCAGGTATTTTGCAAAATGACCGCTTCTTGCGACAAAAAGTGAGAGCGAGGCTGTTAAATTCAAATTCGTTTCCTAGTACAAGGGGCCGGCCGCTGTGACCAAGCGGTTCTAGGCGCATCATCCGGAAAATGCTGCTACGGTCGCAGGTTCGAATCCTGCCTCGGGCATGGATGTGTGTGATGTCCTTAGGTTAGGTAGGTTTAAGTAGTCCTAAGTCTAGGGGACTGATGACCTTAGATGTTAAGTCCCATAGTGCTTAGAGCTATTTGAACCTAGTACAAGGATCGTGTGAGTCACAGGCCTCGAGCAAAATCGAGCATACCATGAAACGTAACAAAACCAATTCTTCTTTCGTTACTGAGGGAGAAGCTTGCCTGCTTGATCAACTGGCCTGTCAACAAAGGAGAAGTAGTTGCAGGAGATTCTCTGAAGTCAACCGCCGGAGAAAGGTCAACTGTATGTGTTGTGGAACAAGAAGCTACTTCCAGACGGGCAATGTTAGAGAGCAGACATGTCGCACAACAGACTCCATGATGAATGAACCTCATCTTCCGTGCACCCACTGAGGATACAGTAGCAGCTGCACACGGCGTCACAGTATGCAGGTAAACTCTCCGTGCTTAACAAAACTCTGCTGTAATTGCTCCTCTGAATTATCTCATGCTACATGGAATTCTGAGCGCTTTTCTCATCACGGCTTGCGCTCTGAAAGCCAGAAAAATGTGCAGTTTTTATTACGACTCCTGTGTCCATAAATTCTTATGCATGACTAGTCCAAATCATAGATTGTGGGTTGCTATCTCACCATGACTTGCAGCTTTGTAATCGATGCGAAGTCACAGTATTACTGTGCACTCCTGAAAGTGGAGTCGAATAGATGTTCTTTGATCCAAAGTAGTTTTGTGAATACTATTTCGATTAATACGATGTCCAGTCCTCCAAGTGGGATCGAACGAATGCCTTTTGATCTAGAGTAGTTTTGTGAGTAGTGTTTCAATTAACATGATGTGCCACCCTGCAAGAAGGGTGAAACCGATGCACTTTTGTCCATAGTATTTTTGTGAATATTATTTCAATTAATGTAAGCGATTACCTTTCAGGCAATATCATCGAGTGGCATCAATCTGCCGACCTTCTTTTATTTATTTATTTCAGCTACCTAAATAGCCACAGTCAGACAAAGAAATCAATGAGCCGTTGGTTATTAATTAATCTCAGATGCAGATCGACTGGGGTGCATTACCACAGAACGTCTGGTACAACATTCCTTAATTGAAAACCAGTTTCTGATGGCAAGGACCCATTACTAAATTTGAAATAGTGATACCACCATAGGAAATATTACCAAGACGAAGACCTAAGAACACATAGGACTACTTTTACACAGAAACATTTTGACGAGTACGTATTTCTTAGAACACAGGGATACTTGGTGTTATGCAACAGCAATGACAGTTAATAACCAATCATTATGCTGGCGAGACATCTACATCTACACGAACATTTATACTCTGCGAGCCAACTCACGGGGTAAGGTGGAGGGTGTTTTTGGTAATACTATCTTTTCCATCCTTCCCTGTTCACTTGTTGATGGTGCGTGGAAAGAGTAATAGACTTCGTAACAAAAACAATCATTTTCAAAAATTTACATTTTTCAGGAGAATGGAAAAACGTTCTAAATCTTTGTATATCGTTCTGTCGTCAGTTAAATTTTTTGTGTTGCTTCTTGGGAATGTCTAAAACGTTTTTATGACTCTCTACTAACTTACATTTAACCTATTAGCTAACAGATTCTTTTTGTTTTTCAAAGTACGATCCTCACTGACGTAGGCTGTTTTCTTCAGGAAACATAGCTGGGAGTATGAAGGAATGACTCGATAGATGCACTGATTATAGTTTATACAACTCATATTATGCTAATTTTTTTTACAGAAGAAAAGAATAAGTTACATTAAAGATACGCAGTATTGATCTAATAAACTTAGACTGGTCCTCTCCATTACTGTCGTCAGATTTGATCACACCCAAGATCGTCCCGCCTTCTTCTTCTTCACAGGCAATCAGTGTGCTAGCATAAACAGTCACTCGGACTTTATAATGAAGAGGAATGTGTGCAAAAGGGGTAGTGAAGAGTGAACGGTACCATCACCTCAACTACTACGGTCGCAGGTTCGAATCTTGCCTCGGGCATGGATCTGTGTGACGTCCTTAGGTTAGTTAGGTTTAAGCAGTTCTAAGCTATAGGGGACTCATGACCTCAGCAGTTAAGTCCCATAGTGCTCAGAGCCATTTGAACCATTTTTGAACCACCACCGCCCATTTTTCCCTCTTCACGCACTACTGCGCGCAACATTCTTTGTGTCGCGTTATCAGCAGTGATAAGACGAGCCAAATATGATTATTGTGCTTTTTTTTACTCCATCCTGGAGAATGCTGAGAAAGCTGTTGCCTTTATTCAGCTGTTGCCGTTTGAAGGCACCGCAGTCCTTTGCATCTGCAGCCAAAGCGAGCGGAGGTCGGGTCGCATACATACCTACCCATCAAGAAAAGCAGCTGGTGGAAATAAAGAATGTAAACAATGCATACCTGCTGTCATCTCCAACGCGTTGGTGGGAACACTTGTGGTGACATTATTCGTGTGTTCCTCACCCATCAACATCTTCTTCTTTATTATATTTTCCTTTCTTTGTCTGCCCCAGGTAGCTGAGTGGTCAGCACGACGGAATGTCATGCCTAACGGCCCAGGTTCGATTCCCGGCTGGGTCGGAGATTTTCTCCGCATCATCATTTCATCCCCATCGACACGCAAGTCGCCGAAGCGGCATCAGCTCGAAAGACTTGCACCAGGCGTACGGTCTACCCGACGGGAGGTCCTAGCCACACGGAATTTCCATTCCCTTTCTTTACTTTTTTGCGTTTTAGGTCACTAACACTGCCTTCTCGATTGATTAACAGAACCACAGACACTGAACGGTTACTTGCCAAAGAGCATAAAATAATCCGAAAAATACTACAAACATGACAGTGAACGTTGAGGTGGCATTGTCGCCTGCTTTCACACAAAAACAGCCCTTGTAAAATGACAAAGACTGCTTTTGCCAGAAATCTTTTTGATGAAGGCTATTTTTGTGAGAAATTATTTTTGATGTGTTGGCAGATGTGCCAACACCTTGTAGTTAGAGGAGGGCGAAATGCACGCTATAATCTAACGCTGACTGGCGTGAGGTCTGGAACAGGATACGTAATGAATGCTATAAAGAAAAGTACGTAGCTGCTGGAATACTTAACTTTAATCCATCATTTGTATACAGCATTCTGGATGATACAAGTGAGACTCTCAGATATGGTTAATGGCGCCTTGCTAGGTCGTAGCGATGGACTTAGCTGAAGGCTATTCTAACTATCTCTCGGCAAATGAGAGAAAGGCTTCGTCAGTGTAGTCGCTAGCAAAGTCGTCGTACAACTGGGGCGAGTCCTAGTACGTCTCTCTAGACCTGCCGTGTGGTGGCGCTCGGTCTGCAATTACTGACAGTGGCGACACGCGGGTCCGACATGTACTAATGGACCGCGGCCGATTTAAAGCTACCACCTAGCAAGTGTGGTGTCTGGCGGTGAGACCACAATTTTCACGAAGGCTTTTATGGTAGAATCAACAGGCTTCTGAAGTCCAAGAACTCAGGGTACGTGACGTTTCTGCCACATGTGATTAGAACAAATGATAAGTGTCGGAGATGTCTACAAGACTGCACTGAACCCGCGTAAACGAAAAATTGACAATGATTATTTTTGTTATGATGTCTTCTTTTTTTGTTGGTAAACATCCATATGAACTCTAATTCCAGCTATTTTCTCATCGTGGACGTTTCCGAATACTTATGTGGAAGAAAGCAAAATGTTGCCTCACTCTCCTTGTAATGTACACTTTCGGAACTTCAGCAGTAAATGTCTCCACGATGCACTACGCTTTTCTAGCGTCTGCTATTGGAGTCTGTTGAGAATATCTACATCGGTCTCACATGAACTAAACGACCCCGTGACGAAACTCGCAACTCTTCTTTGGATGTCTCTCTCCTCTACTAATCCAGCCTGGTAAGGGTACGAGACTAGTAGCAGTACTCAAGATTCGGCCGAACTGGTGTTCTGTGAGCCACTTCTTTCATAGATGACTCAAGCCGTACATACGCCTTTCGTTTAAGTAGTTTTATGCCGTCATTCCACTTTAAGTCGCTCTGGACGGTTACTCCTGGGGATTTTACGGTACTTTCCAGTGTTTTATGGCTAACTGGATGGGTGAGGCTTGCCAAACAGATTTAATGACAAGACTAGAATGTTAGAGGAATAAATAATTCGAAAATGGTTCAAATGGCTCTCAGCACTATGGGACTCAACTTCTGAGGTCATTAGTCCCCTAGAACTTAGAACTAGTTAAACCTAACTGACCTAAAGACATCACACACATCCATGCCCGAGGCAGGATTCGAACCTGCGACCGTAGCGGTCTCGCGGTTACAGACTGCAGCGTCTAGAACCGCACGGCCTTTTCGGCCGGCAATAAATAATCCTAGTGGAGAGACACTTTAGTGTTATGCCTCATGTAAGATACGAGGGCAGTTCAATAGGTAATGCAACACATTTTTTTCTGAAACAGGGGTTGTTTTATTCAGCATTGAAATACACCAGGTTATTCCCCAATCTTTTAGCTACATAACACTATTTTTCAACGTAATCTCCATTCAATGCTACGGCCTTACGCCACCTTGAAATGAGGGCCTGTATGCCTGCACGGTACCATTCCACTGGTCGATGTCGGAGCCAACGTCGTACTGCATCAATAACTTCTTCATCATCCGCGTAGTGCCTCCCACGGATTGCGTCCTTCATTGGGCCAAACATATGGAAATCCGACGGTACGAGATCGGGGCTGTAGGGTGCATGAGGAAGAACAGTCCACTGAAGTTTTGTGAGCTCCTCTCGGGTGCGAAGACTTGTGTGAGGTCTTGCGTCTTGCGTTGTCCTTTGAATATCCCAACTGGTGAACAATTGTGACAGCACTACCAACAGAGATGTCAAGTTGAGCACTGAGTTGTTTGATGGTGATCCGTCGATCATCTCGAACGAGTGTGTTCGCACGCTCCGCCATTGCAGGAGACACAGCTGTGCACGGCCGGCCCGCACGCGGGAGATCAGACAGTCTTGCTTGACCTTGCGGCGATGATGACACACGCTTTGCCCAACGACTCACCGTGCTTTCGTCCACTGCCAGATCACCGTATACATTCTGCAAGCGCCTATGAATATCTGAGATGCCCTGGTTTTCCGCCAAAAGAAACTCGATCACTGCCCGTTGTTTGCAACGCACATCCGTTACAGACGCCATTTTAACAGCTCCGTACAGCGCTGCCACCTGTCGGAAGTCAATGAAACTACACGAGACAAAGCGGGAATGTTTGAAAATATTCCACAAGAAATTTCCGGTTTTTTCAACCAAAATTGGCCGTGAAAAAAAATGTGTTGCATTATTTATTGAACTGCCCTCGTACTTCAGTTACTGCTCAGAAGTCACTCAAGACTTAGCTTCCCAGCGTAACAACAATGGGAGGGAGCTATTGGCGCCAATACCGGAGCTCTAGTATTGCCTACGAAACAAACATACTGTCTGCCCTCCACCTTCGCCCTGTTGACGCAGAAATCAGTACCGAACCGTGCGTACAGTCCCACAAGTTTCACACAAATTCATCCTGCATCGCCTGACAATGATAGACACCACAGTGCGGGGTGTTTGTAAATTACGAGGGCAATCCCAAAAGTGTCTCCTATTTTTCTTATAAGTACAGAACTCTGTTTTTGTGGCAGTTGGTCACACCGTTATGAAGAGTGCTCCATGCGCTGTGTGTAAACATGCGCACGCCGCGCTGAGGCGCTGCCTTGGTTTGGCAGCCGTTGAGAATGGAGCTCCCGTTGGATGTCACCGCCAAGTGCGAATTGCGCGCAATTATTCGGTTTTTGCACGCGAAGGGCACTGCGCCGATTGAAATCCATCGCCAATTGACGGAAGTGTATGGTGAGTCGAGCATGATTGTCAAAAATGTTCGTAAGTAGTGTAGAGAGTTTGCAGCTGGTCGGACCGAAGTTCACGACGAACAAAGTAGCGGGAGACCGTCAATTTCTGAGGAGACAGTGTCGAAGGTTGAGCAACCCTGGATGATCTCTGCACGTTGGTTCCTGAGGTTTCCCGCAGCACCGCTCACAGAATTTTAACGGAAACATTGAACTACCGGAAGGTGTGCGCAAGATGGGTGCCACGCATGCTGGCTGAAGAACACATACAGCAACGACTTGATGCTTCCCGCGCATTTCTTCGCCGCCTTGCAGCCGAAGAGGACAACTTTCTGGACTCAATTGTCACGGCTGACGAAACCTGGGCATACCACTTTACACCTGAGACCGAGCAACAATGACGCCAATGGCGGCATCCTTCTTCGCCAAAGCCGCGGAAATTCAGACAAACACAGTCTGCCGGTAAAGTCATGACAACCGTTTTTTGGGATCGGAAAGGGGTATTGTTGGTCGAGTTTATGCCCACTGGGACCATAATTAACACTGACAGGTACTGTGAGACTCTGAAAAAACTCACACGGGCAATTCAGAACCGGAGAAGAGGAATGTTGAGCAAGGGCGTACACATTCTCCATGACAACGCTCGCCCACACATCGCTCGGCAAACCGTTGCTCTCCTGCAACAGTTTCAGTGGAACATGATTACCCGCCCACTCTAAGTCCTGACTTGGCACCCAGTGACTATCACCTGTCCCCTAAGTTAAAACAAACTTTTGGCCGGAATGCGATTCAGCTCCGACGACGAGGTGAAATAAGAGATTCATAACTTTCTGAATAGCATGGCGGCGAGCTGGTATGACATGGGCATACAAAAACTGCCACAGCGTCTACAAAAATGCATCGACAGAAATGGTGATTACGTCGAAAAACAGCTAAATGTTCAAGCTGTAAACTGATGTAAACGGAGACCTTTCTTTTGGGATTACCCTCGTAGTTAAACAAAGGTAACCTTCAGTTGTGAAAAGGGTAAATAACTTACAGAAATGTTTAATACAGCACTGAATGCAGTATATTTTCAAGTTTTATTTCCGCCTAACACTGTTAGTTCCCGATGTTCTCGCTAGGTGGTATGCGCAACTGAATTATTCCAGGAGTCATGAACTGGACAACGTAATGAATCAAAATTACTTGCCACAGTTCAGAGACAGTTCAGGACTAAATATCGCAAGCCACCACCTGAAACGACAAGCTGCGACAATGGACAATGCAAGCACTGACCACCATACAGCGTGACTTGCTTCATAGGATTTGGTAGGAAACTGACTACAGGTGGGACATTTGTGGTGTTAGGAAAAGTAGCCACGTTGTGCATTTGCGCTACGGTCGAAGTTTCGAATCCTGCCTCGGGCATGGAAGTGTGTGATGTCCGTACGTTAGTTAGGTTTAAGTAGTTCTAAGTCCAAGGGACTGATGACCTCAGATATTAAGTCCAATAGTGATTAGAGCCATTTGAATTTTTGTACATTTTCATATAAAACGTGAAGAGATACTGCGTTCAGTGCTGTATCAAATGACTGTGTCAGTTATTTATGTCAGTTATTTACCTTTTTCACAGTCAAAGGTTGCTTTTGTATAACTATTTTGTAAACACCCTGTACTGCAGAAAAGTGAGCCTATCGATGTTATGTCTGTCTGAGAATTGTAACTAATACCCTGGAAAGCGACTCCTACATAATAACAATACAATGGAGATTTTATTGTTTCCTGTTTTTTTTTTAATTGTAGTGTGGGACGAAAAAATATTGATTGCAATAAAATGTCACTGGTTTCTTGCTGCCTGAGACCGCAGTGAGAGCGCGACATCTCGGAGAGGCTAGTCTCTCACTGCATTATCTGGCAATGTCCAGTTGTACCTTTCTTTTCTTTATTTTATTAGCATTTCCCACAAAGATGCAGGTTGGCGGCGGATAAAACCGATCTGCAGTCAAAGGTTACACAAACTGAAAGAATGTTTTGAAACACATAAGAAAATGACATTAAATTATATTTTTGAAAACAACACATTGGTGGACAATACAGGGCTATTACAAATGATTGAAGCGATTTCATAAATTCACTGTAGCTCCATTCATTGACATATGGTCACGACACACTACAGATACGTAGAAAAACTCATAAAGTTTTGTTTGGCTGAAGCCGCACTTCATCTTTCTGCCGCCAGAGCGCTCGAGAGCGCAGTGAGACAAAATGGCGACAGGAGCCGAGAAAGCGTTAGTCGTGCTTGAAATGCACTCACATCAGTCAGTCATAACAGTGCAACGACACTTCAGGACGAAGTTCAACAAAGATCCACCAACTGCTAACTCCATTCGGCGATGGTATGCGCAGTTTAAAGCTTCTGGATGCCTCTGTAAGGGGAAATCAACGGGTCGGCCTGCAGTGAGCGAAGAAACGGTTGAACGCCTGCGGGCAAGTTTCACGCGTAGCCCGCGGAAAATTGGCTCATGCCAGAACTGGTGACCGACAGCGCCAACTTCATCTTTCAGAAGGATGGTGCTCCACCGCACTTCCATCATGATGTTCGGCGTTTCTTAAACAGGAGATTGGAAAACCGATAGATCGGTCGTGGTGGAGATCATGATCAGCTATTCATGTCATGGCCTCCACGCTCTCCCGACTTAACCCCATGCGATTTCTTTCTGTGGGGTTATGTGAAAGATTCAGTGTTTAAACCTCCTCTACCAAGAAAGGTGCCAGAACTGCGAGCTCGCATCAACGATGCTTCCGAACTCATTGATGGGGACATGCTGCGCCCAGTGTGGGAGGAACTTGATTATCGGCTATATGTCTGCCAAATCACTAAAGGGGCACATATCGAACATTTGTGAATGCCTAAAAAAACTTTTTGAGTTTTTGTATGTGTGTGCAAAGCATTTTGAAAATATCTCAAATAATAAAGTTATTGTAGAGCTGTGAAATCGCTTCAATCATTTGTAATAACCCTGTATATATATATATATATATATATATATATATATATATATATATATATTTTCTTTTTTTTTTTTTTTTTTTTTTTTTTTTTTGTGGCGGGGTTCGTAGCGACAAACACTTCGCTGTAGAAACGGCTTACGAAGTCACCGCCACACTTTTAATAGCGGGCCGACCGGTCCGCTGGAACAGTGAACAGAAAGATGAAAACCCAAACACACTGATTAAATAAAGTCGGTACTTATCTTTATTAACGAAGATACAGAAACACAGTAGTGAACTCCGTGCCTACAGAAATCTGTCTAGTTCGAGTCGGAGCGGCTAGGTCAGCGTCGGCTGACGACAAACAACAACTCTGCTGCGATGAACACACAACTGACTAGCAAGTACACAAATCGGTGGCGAGTATACAACTGAGCGGCGAATACAGAACTGTCCTAGCGCTCGCGACTCCAGCGCTTAAGAAGCCAGAAGCCAGCGGTGGCGCGCGCAGACTTGCGGCGATTTCCTGTATCGCTGGCGCTGCTTATGCGGACGGCGTCCGGACTTTGATGCTGCCAACCTTTTGGCAGCGGGCTCGGTTGGCATTACTGGCTAGGATATAACAATATATATATATAATCATTATATGATACATCATACAGTTTTCGATGCTGCAAGATCACAAGCAGTCTGCACCGGAACACAATGGCGCGGATTTTTCATCGTAAGTAACCAAATATGTTCCCTTAAATAATTTTTTACATCGCTTAAAATCGTTGTGAGGCACAATTACAGTTAAAAAGACTCTTTCTCACATATATTTTTGGTTGTAGGGCACCATCCCAAGGAAATTTCATCAGCTGGGAAAACAAAAAGCGAAAGCTTACGTAAGATTTACATCTAGCCGTCTGAAGATGAACCTGTTGGTAACGGCGCTATTTAAATAAATAAACAGCACTGTAAAAAGTGGTTGGTTGCTTTTATCTTCTATGTAAGAGTCAACCTATACTTTTCACGCTAATAAAGGCCGTAGATGCGCGGTCTTTTTGCTTGTACGTCTGTCCAAAAAGCGACTGTGGTAGCTAGAGTCCAAGGTTTTGTTAATCATGCCTTTTGCGTTCATGTGGTGATATTACCATAGAAATTTTCATTCTCTTACACACATTTGTTTATATCTAACTGAGGAGTGAAATGTCAGTTCCATAGATTTAGATTTAAAAATATTTTAATACAACGAAATATTTTCCGAAAAATATGCATCTCCTATTTCACTGTTTCCAAAAATAGTGGAACACGAATATTTTTCATTTGTGACCGAAAACCGAAATTCGAATTTTCAAAGATTTACCTTTAAAAATGCTTTCTCTCGATGAAATAAAGCATTGCACCCTCTATTCCGCTCCCTTACGGATTGGTTTTCAAAACCAATGAAACAGTTCTTTTGTTCCTTTTGTTTGTAAAAACAGCCTTTTTCATTTGTAATCGAGAAACCAAACATCAGTTTTCATAGATGTCGCTCTAAAAATACTTTAGTGGTTCTTTAACAATGATTTAATTTAAAAAACTTTCACCACTATTTCACTACCACAGGGATTAAATTTCCAAAAGTGCTGAGACACGTATTTCTTTGTTTCTGATTAGGAAAGCAAATACCAGTTTTCGTACTTCTACCTTCGAATTTGCCTTAATAGCAGCTTATTTTCAAAAACCTCTCATCCCCTATTTCGAAAAATCCCTCCCTAACTATGTCTACCGTATAAGATCGACATTCTCTCCAAATTTCAAGTTTCTTTCCTTAGCTGTCTGGACTGGGCGATGATGAATCAGCCAGTCATGACATGGCCTCTTGATATATACACTACTGGCCATTGAAATTGCTACACCAAGAAGAAATGCAGATGATAAACGGGTATTCATTGAACAAATATATTATACTAGAACTGACATGTGATTACATTTTCACGCAATTTGGGTGCATAGATCCTGAGAAATCAGTACCCAGAACAACCACCTCTAGCCGTAGTAACGGCCTTGATACGCATGGGTATTGAGACAAACAGAGCTTGGGTGGCGTGTACAGGTACAGCTGCCCATGCAGCTTCAGCACGATACCACAGTTCATCAAGAGTAGTTACTGGCGTATTGTGACGAGCCAGTTGCTCGGCCACCATTGACCAGACATTTTCAATTGGTGAGAGATCTGGAGAATGTGCTGGCCAGGGCAGCAGTCGAACATTTTCTGTATCCAGAAAGGACCGTACAGGACCTGCAACATGCGGTCGTGCATTGTCCTGCTGAAATGTAGGGTTTCGCAGGGATCGAATGAAGGGTAGAGCCACGGGTCGTAACACATCTGAAATGTAACGTCCACTGTTCAAAGTCTCGTCAATGCGAACAAGAGGTGACCGAGGCGTGTAACCCATGGCACCCCATACCATCACGGGTGATACGCCAGTATGGCGATGACGAATACACGCTTCCAATCTGCGTTCACCACGATGTCGCCAAACACGGATGCGACCATCACGAAGCTGTAAACAGAACCTAGATTCTTCCGAAAAAATGACGTTTTGCCATTCGTGCACCCTCGTTCGTCGTTGAGTACACCATCGCAGGCGCTCCTGTCTGTGATGCAACGTCAAGGGTAACCGCAGCCATGGTCTCCGAGCTGATAGTCCATGCTGCTGCAAACGTCGTCGAACTGTTGGTGCAGATGGTTGTTGTCTTGCAAACATCCCCGTCTGTTGACTCAGGGATCGAGAAGTGGCTGCACTATCCGTTACAGCCATGCGGATAAGATGCCGATGGCTTTTTCTGCTAACAGTCATTTGGATCTCGACCAACGCGAGCAGCAATGTCGCGATACGATAAACCACAATCGCGATAGGCTACAATCCGACCTTTATCAAAGACGGAAACGTGATAGTACGCATTTCTCCTCCTCACATGAGGCTTCACAATAAGGTTTCAGCAGGCAACGCTGGTCAACTGCTGTTTGTGTATGAAAAGTCGGTTGGAAACTTTCCTCATGTCAGCACGTTGTAGGTGTCCCCATCGGCGCCAACCTTGTGTGAATGCTCTGAGAAGCTAATCATTTGCATACCACAGCATCTTCTTCCTGTCGGTTAAATTTCTTGTCCGTAGCACGTCATTTTCGTTGTGTACCAATTTTAATGGCCAATGGTGTATATACATAGATTAAACGCAAACGGTGTGTTCAGGTTCAAGCTGTTTTAGAAGTTTCAATGTATTTTTATATTTATAAATATAATCATTATTACTTATCTTCCCAATGTAGGGCTATATAAGTGGTGTTCTCTGTATGACAAACGAATAAATGCACAATATGACCTGTTCAATGTACAAACAGTAATGTAAAGATGACTATTGTAAGTAGGCTGTTTATGTTTTCTTATCGGCAACGTTACGTAGCGCTCGGTATGAAAATCACTGGCTGTGCTGTGTGCAGTCTGTGGCTAGTTTGCATTGTTGTCTGCCATTGTAGTGTTGGGCAGCGGCAACTGGATGTGAACAGCGCGTAGCGTTGCGCAGTTGGAGGTGAGCCGCCAGCAGTGGTGGATGTGGGGAGAGAGATGGCGGAGTTTTGAAATTTGTTATACTGGATGTCATGAATTGCTATATATATTATGACTATTAAGGTAAATACATTGTTTGTTCTCTATTAAAATCTTTCATTTGCTAACTATGCCTATCAGCAGTTAGTGCCTTCCGTAGTTTGAATCTTTTATTTATCTGGCAGTAATGGCGCTCGCTGTATTGCAGTAGTTCGAGTTACGAAGATTGTTGGTGAGGTAAGTGATTTGTGAAAGGTACAGGTTAATGTTAGTCAGGGCCATTCTTTTGTAGGCATTTTTGAAAGTCAGATTGCGTTGCGCTAAAAATATTGTGTCTCAGTTTAAGCACAGTCTTGTATAATTTTTCAAAGGGGACGTTTCACTATCAACGTAGGTAAGAACACCGTGGAAACTACTCTGTCAATTCACATTTAACGTGAACACCTCTCAAAAACCTAGAACCGCTCTTCCATAGCGGCCGGCGCAACTTTTCTATTCAACGTAGTGATCCAGTAATATGTTACCTAGTAATAAGTTATGTAATGTAGCTCTAACTAAACAGTCAACGTTTCAAGCATGAAGGGCAGTATGTGCAGTCTATGGCAACAGCGTCACCTGTGAAAATTGCACTACTTGTGCTGTGTGTCATTACGGAAGTTGTGTTGCTTCACCATGATGCGGAGAGCAATAATGTAATGTAATCAGGCGCTTTATATAGTTGCTCTAACGGACCAGGGAACGAGACTGGTGGACGTCGCGACGAATATAGCTGGCCGGCCTGGGTGGCCGAGCGGTTCTAGGCGCCACAGTCTGGAACCGAGCGACCGCTGCGGTCGCAGGTTCGACTCCTGCCTCGGGCATGGATGTGTGTGATGTCCTTAGGTTAGTTAGGTTTAAGTAGTTCTAAGTTCTAGGCGACTGATGACCTCAGAAGTTAAGTCCCATAGTACTCAGAGCCATTTGAACCATTTTTTCGAATACCGCTGTGAGTCAAAGTAACGCCTCAATCATCTGGAGCTGGTTCCTGGCGAAAAGATCGTTGAGGATAGCAATAAAAGTAGCGATGAAGGATGATCAGTAGCTCTAACCTACCTGCCCGATTAAGGGATCTGACATTCCACGCACCGATCCGTAGAACGCCAGTTTTCTTTCTCCTGATAACAAGATGACTTACACAAAACTTCTAGTTGGTGCGATGAATGGCAGCTGGATCTGTCAAAAAAAGTAGCTTAATCGGGGTGACTAGGAAAACCAAACCCTCAATGTTCGGATAGAGCATAAGCAGTGTTCTGCTGCATACTGTCACGGCGATTAAATACCTGGGCATAACGTTCCAAGGCGATATGAAATAGAACGAGCGTGTGAGGATTGTGGTCGGGAAAACGAATGGTCGACTTTGGTTTATTGGGAGAATCTTCCGTAAAGAAAACCGGATATAGGACGCTAGTGCTATCTATTCTTGCGTACTCCTCGAGTGTTTGAATCCGGACCAGATCGGATTTAAGGAAGACGTCGAAGCAATTCAGAGGCGGGCTGCTAGATTTGTTACCAGTAGGTTCGAACACCCAAGTGTTATGGAGATGCTTCAGGAAGTCAAATGGGAATCCCTGGAGTGAAGACGACGATCTTTTCGAGAAAAATTATTGAGAAACTTACTGCTGAACGATCCTACTGCCGCCAACATATATTTCACATAAGGACCACGAGAACAAGATATGAGAAATTAGGGCCCATTGGAAGGCACATGCATATGGCTGCCGATTTTTCCCTCGCTGTATTTGGGAGTCGAACAGGAAAGGAAACGATTACTACTGCTACAGGGTACCCTACGCCAAGCCGTGCACGGTGGCTTGCGGAGTATGTATGTAGATTTAGATGTAGAAGTCGAGTGGCCTGACCAGAGTCTTGACCTGAACCCAACTGAACCCTTTTTGAGATGAGTTAAAACGTCGACTTTTCTCCAGACCCTAGCTTGAAACTTCAGTTTCTTTTCTGGGTTCGGTTCCTGAGGACGAATGGCCTGTCATTTCTTCACAGACATTCACAGACATTCAGACGTTTTATTCAATATCTCCATCAGAGTTCATAAAGGTAAAGAGTGGACGCACACTATATACTGTGCACTAAAAAGATGTCCGGAAGGTATTGACTCATAGTGTATCGCCACTATAGTGAAATGAATCTGTTGCAGTTAGCTACAAGTAGTCAGTCCTAGCATGATCGCTGGCAACTTAGTTTAATCCAGGTGATACGACGGACGATTGAAATGTTGTTTTATTTATGAAGTCAGAGATCACATGTTGGCACTCACTTCAAGGACGGAGGGAAAAGGCTGGGAGAGCGACTGTATGTGTTTGATCTGAGGGCGACTATGCTGCGATGTGTACCCACGCCGAGGCAACAAGTCTAAGAAGAGTCTAGCCTTGTTCTAAATTTAGGAGGCATAACCGGAAGCAATGGCATGGCAGTGTAAGGGGAGGGGAGACTGTACTGAAATGTGTAGATATCTCCAATAAATGGAGACTTGGTGACGACTTAATTAACTTTTTATTCCTGGGATTCACAGTCATGTAGAGCTTTATAAAAGCATCATATTTACGCCAGTGACTGTAACACTTTATTTATTTCACGATTGCAATCTCGGCCTTAGGCCATTATCAAGTGAAGATTTTTCTGGCTTTATGCCATGTCAATTTAAAATGAGCTGACACATTTGTATGTCGTTGTCATTCCTATTAAATACATTCGTGACGCTGTTACATATTGAGAACACACATATCCATACGTCATAAAACGACATAGCCTGTAGACACTCATGTTCGTTTGCCCATCACTAGTCACTTATTAGTGACCCATTCTGCTCTCCCACGATGTCTGATAACTACTGAGGTCGCTGATATGGAATACCTGGGAGTATCTGGCAGCACACTGCACCTAATATGAAAAACGTATGTTTTTGGGGGTGTCCGGATACTTTTGATCACATACTGTACATCATACCGCGCCGTAACCGCCTTGATAAGGGTAGCGACAGATAGGGTGTAAATGTTGCTCTCGTTGCCTATGCACACGAATATCACTACTGTTATGGTGGAGACTGATATGGGTCTCATCAAAAGAGGGCGTGTCGTTCCTCCAGCCTAGCCCTCGAGTAGTGGTTTCGCGTCCACGCGAACGGGCCGCTCTCCGAATACAATTTAAAGGAGGAGCTTTGAGAGATCTTCCGGCACTTCATCCGTGCTTATAGAGCCTATTTCGTATCGTTTGCGCTGACACCTGCCACTTAACACTCCTGTAGGTGTTTGAAACTGCCGCCGTAGACAAGTCGCATAGCGTTGATGGTTCCTGCGTGCTGCTACACGCAGGTATCGGTCCCAAACATCTGTTGTTTTTTTTTCCACGGCCACATCTTCGACGATACTCAACTGATTATTAATGAATAGGAAAATAGGAACGCGGGTAAGCTACTACAAACAGCATAGTGAACGCATTATTGTGGCCAAGATAGATACGAAGCCCACAACTACTACAGTAGTACAAGTTTATATGCCAACTAGCTCTGCAGATGACGAAGAAATTGAAGAAATGTATGATGAAATAAAAGAAATTTTTCAGATAGTGAAGGGAGACGAAAATTTGATAGTCATGGGTGACTGGAATTCGTCAGTAGGAAAAGGGAGAGAAGGAAACGTAGTAGGTGAATATGGATTAGGCCTGGTAGAATTTTGAACAGAGCACAACTTAATCATAGCTAACACTTGGTTTAAGAATCATGATAGAAGATTGTATACATGGAAGAACCCTGCAGATACTAAAAGGTATCAGATAGATAATATAATGGTAAGACAGAGATTTAGGAACCAGGTTTTAAATTGTAAGACATTTCCAGGGGCAGATGTGGACTCTGACCACAATCTATTGGTTATGACCTGTAGATTCAAACTGAAGAAACTGCAAAAAGGTGGGAATTTAAGGAGATGGGACCTGGATAAACTGAAAAAACCAGAGGTTGTACAGAGTTTCAGGGAGAGCATAAGGGAACAATTGACAGGAATGGGGGAAAGAAATACAGTAGAAGAAGAATGGGTAGCTTTGAGGGATGAAGTAGTGAAGGCAGCAGAGGATCAAGTAGGTAAAAAGAAGAGGGCTAGTAGAAAACCTTGGGTAACAGAAGAAATACTGAATTTAATTGATGAAAGGAGAAGATATAAAAATGCAGTAAATGAAGCAGGCAAAAAGGAATACAAACGTCTCAAAAATGAGATCGACAGGAAGTGCAAAATGGCTAAACAGGGATGGCTAGGGGTAAGATAGATACTGCCTACAGGAAAATTAAAGAGGCCTTTGGAGATAAGAGAATCACTTGTATGAACATCAAGAGCTCAGATGGAAACCCAATTCTAAGCAAAGAAGGGAAAGCCGAAAGGTGGAAGGAGTATATAGAGGGTCT
Organism: Schistocerca cancellata; assembly: GCF_023864275.1. Taxonomy (NCBI): domain Eukaryota; kingdom Metazoa; phylum Arthropoda; class Insecta; order Orthoptera; family Acrididae; genus Schistocerca; species Schistocerca cancellata. Next base: position 73,714,190 of record NC_064626.1, on the reverse strand, counting down.
ATACAAGGGCGATGTACTTGAGGACAATATTATGGAAATGGAAGAGGATGTAGATGAAGATGAAATGGAAGATACGATACTGCGTGAAGAGTTTGACAGAGCACTGAAAGACCTGAGTCGAAACAAGGCCCCCGGAGTAGACAACACTCCATTGGAACTACTGACGGCCTTGGGAGAGCCAGTCCTGACAAAACTCTACCATCTGGTGAGCAAGATGTATGAGACAGGCGAAATACCCTCAGACTTCAAGAAGAATATAATAATTCCAATCCCAAAGAAAGCAGGTGTTGACAGATGTGAAAATTACCGAACAATCAGTTTAATAAGCCACAGCTGCAAAATACTAACACGAATTCTTTACAGACGAATGGAAAAACTAGTAGAAGCCGACCTCGGGGAAGATCAGTTTGGATTCCGTAGAAATACTGGAACACGTGAGGCAATACTGACCTTACGACTTATCTTAGAACAAAGATTAAGGAAAGGCAAACCTACATTTCTAGCATTTTTAGACTTAGAGAAAGCTTTTGACAATGTTGACTGGAATACTCTCTTTCAAATTCTAAAGGTGGCAGGGGTAAAATACAGGGAGCGAAAGGCTATTTAGAATTTGTACAGAAAGCAGATGGCATTTATAAGAGTCGAGGGGCATGAGACGGAAGCAGCGGTTGGGAAGGGAGTGAGACAGGGTTGTGGCCTCTCCCCAATGTTATTCAATCTGTATATTGAGCAAGCAGTAAAGGAAACAAAAGAAAAATTTGGAGTAGGTATTAAAATCCATGGAGAAGAAGTAAAAACTTTGAGGTTCGCCGTTGACATTGTAATTCTGTCAGAGACAGCAAAGGACTTGGAAGAGCAGTTGAACGGAATGGATGGTGTCTTGAAGGGAGGATATAAGATGAACATCAACAAAAGCAAAACGAGGATAATGGAATGTAGTCGAATCAAGTCGGGTGATGCTGAGGGTATTAGGTTAGGAAATGAGACACTTAAAGTAGTAAAGGAGTTTTGCTATTTGGGGAGCAAAATAACTGATGATGGTCGAAGTAGAGAGGATATAAAATGTAGACTGGCAATGGCAAGGAAAGCGTTTCTGAAGAAGAGAAATTTGTTAACATCGAGTATAGATTTAAGTGTCAGGAAGTCATTTCTGAAAGTATTTGTATGGAGAGTAGCCATGTATGGAAGTGAAACATGGACGGTAAATAGTTTGGACAAGAAGAGAATAGAAGCTTTTGAAATGTGGTGCTACAGAAGAATGATGAAGATTAGATGGGTAGATCACATAACTAATGAGGAAGTATTGAATAGGGTTGGGGAGAAGAGAAGTTTGTGGCACAACTTGACCAGAAGAAGGGATCGGTTGGTAGAACATGTTCTGAGGCATCAAGGGATCACCAATTTAGTATTGGAAGGCAGCGTGGAGGGTAAAAATCGTAGGGGGAGACCAAGAGATGAATACACTAAGCAGATTCAGAAGGATGTAGGTTGCAGTAGGTACTGGGAGATGAAGAAGCTTGCACAGGATAGAGTAGCATGGAGAGCTGCATGAAACCAGTCTCAGGACTGAAGACAACAACAACATATACACATGAAAGCCACACTTCAATACTACTTTTCTACATAGATACCATTTACATTAAGGCACTTATCGTAGCGATTGACGAGCTTGGAAATTCCTTCGTCGTAAAATTCGGCCGCCTGCGCCTTCAACCACGTGGTTACCTCTTCTTGAAGCTGTGCGTCGTCATCAAAACGCTGCATAGCCAACCACTTCTTCATTGTTGGGAATAAGTGGAAGTCGCTCGGTGCCAGGTCGGGACTGTACGGCGGATGAGGAAACGACTCCCACTTAAAAGATTCGAGAACTTCACGCGTGGCATTTGCCGTGTGGGCCGGGCGTTGTCGTGAATCAGCAAGATCTTTGAGCCCAACTTCCCCCTGCGCTTGTTTTGTATTGCTCTTCTGAGGTTGTGCAGAGTTTGGCAATACCTTTGAGAGTTTATTGTAGAGCCTCTTTACAGAAAATCCACAAAAATCGTATTTCTACCGGGTTACTGATTAACCACGTGGTTGAAGGAGCAGGCGGCCGAATTTTACGACGAATGAATTTCCAAGCTCGTCCATCACTACGATAAGTGCCTTAATTTAAATGGCAACTATGTAGAAAAGTAGTATTTAAGTATGGCTTTCATCTGTATATAATTTAAAAAATTCCAATACTTTATTTATTTTTAATTCCAAAACGTAATGTACTTTGTGGATAGCCCTCGTAGTTATAAGTTGGCACAGTGGATAGGCCTTGAAAAACTGAACACAGATCAATCGAGAAAACAGGAAGAAGTTGTGTGAAACTATGTAAAAAATAAGCAAAATATACAAACTGAGTAGTCCATGCGGATTATAGGCAACATCAAGGAGACAACGAGCTCAGCAGCTCCGTGGTCCCGTGGTTTGTGTGAGCGGCTGCGGACCGAGAGGTCCTCGGTTCAAGTCTTCCCTCGAGTGAAAAGTTTACTTTCTTTATTTTCGCATAGCTGTCCATTCGTTCACTGACGTCTCTGTTCACTGTAATAAGTTTAGTGTCTGTGTTTTTGCGACCGCACCGCAAAACCGTGCGATTACTAGACGAAAGGACGTGCTTCTCCAATGGGAACCGAAAACATTTGATCGGAAGGTCATAGGTCAAGTGATTCCTCCACAGGAAAACACGTCTGATATATTCTATACGACACTGGTGACGGCATGTGCGTCACATGACAGGAATACGTTGTCGACCCACCTAACTTGTACACTTGGCGAATGGGTAAAAAGATTCTTCTACCTTGCCCGATTTAGGTTTTCTTGTGGATGTGATAATCGCTCCCAAAAAGTGATGAAAACATAAGAGTTTGTCACATAAACTGAAAATAAAGAATTAAACGTTTCAGTTGAGGCAAGACTTGAACCAAGGACCTCTGACTCCACAGCTGCTCACGCTAACCACGAGACCACGGCGATCGTGAGCTCAAATTCTCCTTGATGTTGCCTATCTTGAACATGGACTACTCAGTTTGTATATTCCGCTTATTTTTTCATAGTTCCACACAACTTCTTCCTGTTTTCTCGAGTGATCTGTGTTCAGTTTTTCAGGGCCTATCCACTGTGCCAACTTGTAACTAAATCTGAGGGGGGTGCGATGGGGAGGTTCCCTTGTGTGGCACTAGCTGCGAGAGCTGCAAGGTTTGTCGCCCACTGAACCTGGATACTGGAGTTGAGTAATCAGTTAACCTGTTATGAAACCTCAACTACCCGACATCTCTTCGTTAGTTGCCGGTAGTTGCTTCTTGGGCCGTTCCCGCAAGCAGCAACGTATAGTGTGCTGGAGTCGGCAAATTTTGCAGCCATCTTCCTGTGTGGTGTTTAACTATTGAAATGATTGTAAATTATTAGTGAAATGCACCAGCGTTATCTTCTGATTTGTGGCCGTTAACGTTCCGGTTACCTGCCCTGGTAGTTAATGTAGTTTTCCAGTAGTGTGTTTTCCTCGCCGTGTTGATGCTGTCCGGCTGTGTTTCATTTTTGTCTTTGAGTGGTTACTGTGCCTTTGTGTTTAGATGCCAATTATCAAGACATAGTGCTGCTGCAATCTTCATCCTCGCTGACATTTTAGGTTGTCGAGCCGTTGGTTGGGTGGAAGGGAATTGATTGGGTTGTTGGTTGGTTCTTCAGCCGTCCGTATGTCGTGCTGCCACGCTATTACGAGGTGCATTCAAGTTCTAAGGCCTCCGATTTTTTTTTTCTAATTAACTACTCACCCGAAATCGATGAAACTGGCGTTACTTCTCAACGTAATCGCTCTGCAGACGTACACATTTTTCACAACGCTGACGCCATGATTCCATGGCAGCGGCGAAGGCTTCTTTAGGAGTCTGTTTTGACCACTGGAAAATCGCTGAGGCAATAGCAGCACGGCTGATGAATGTGCGGCCACGGAGGGTGTCTTTCATTGTTGGAAAAAGCCAAAAGTCACTAGGAGCCAGGTCAGGTGAGTAGGGAGCATGAGGAATCACTTCAAAGTTGTTATCACGAAGAAACTGTTGTGTAACATTAGCTCGATGTGTGGGCGCGTTGTCTTGGTGAAACAGCACACGTGCAGCCCTTCCCGGACGTTGTTGTTGCAGTGCAGGAAGCAATTTGCTCTTCAAAATATTTTCGTAGGATGCACCTGTTACCGTATTGCCCTTTGGAACGCAATTGGTAAGGATTACGTCCTCGCTGTCCCAGAACATGGACACCATCATTTTTTCAGCACTGGCTGTTACCCGAAATTTTTTTGGTGGCGGTGAATCTGTGTGCTTCCATTGAGCTTACTGGCGCTTTGTTTCTGGATTGAAAAATGGCATCCACGTCTCATCCATTGTCACAACCGACGAAAAGAAAGTCCCATTCACGCTGCCGTTGCGCGTCAACATTGCTTGGCAACATGCCACACTGGCAACCATGTGGTCGTCTGGCAACATTCGTGGCACCCACCTGGATGACACTTTTCGCATTTTCAGGTCGTCATGCAGGATTGTGTGCACAGAACCCACAGAAATGCCAACTCTGGAGGCGATCTGTTCAACAGTCATTCGGCGATCCCCAAAAACAATTCTCTCCACTTTCTCCATCATGTCGACAGACCGGCTTGTGCGAGCCCGAGGTTGTTTCGGTTTGTTGTCACACGATGTTCTGCCTTCATTAAACTGTCGCACCCACGAACGCACTTTCGACACATCCATAACTCCATCACCACATGTCTCCTTCAACTGTCGATGAATTTCCATTGGTTTCACACCACGCAAATTCCGAAAACGAATGATTGCACGTTGTTCAAGTAAGGAAAACGTCGCCATTTTAAGTATTTAAAAAAGTCCTCATTCTCGCCGTTGGCGGTAAAATTCCATCTGCCGTACGGTGCTGCCATCTCTGGGACGTATCGACAATGAACGCGGCCTCATTTTAAAACAACGTGCATGTTTCTATCTCTTTCCAGTCAGGAGAAAAAAAATCGGAGGCCTTAGGACTTGAATGCACCTCGTATTTAGTGTCACGCTTGGCTGCCTGTCCCACCTGACCTGTTGTTAGAGTTTCCTCCGCAGGCCAACTCTTGGAACACTACTGAGCACCACTGTTTGTGATTGTGATTTTCTTTTGTCGCAAGTACTGTGCCAGGCCTTCAGCCGTGTTTTAATTTTGTCCTATGTTCAGTATACGGCCTTCAGCCGAACCTTATGTGAAGTATTTTAAGATTAGGCCTTGAGCTGTGTTTTATTTAAAATTCTTGTTTGCCCTGTATGTAGGCCTTCAGCCACGTTTGTTTTAAAATCTGTGGCTTAATTATCTTGAAATCTTAAAACAGCCTTCAGCCATACTGTGTGAATGCTTATCTTAAGGTTTGTCTTTAATTATTTTGAATAATTGTTTGGGCCTTCAACTGTAAAGATCTTTCTAGTTTTCTTAAGATGGTTTTCTATGGTACTGTGTAAACGTTTGTCTTTAAAGGTTCCCTTTTATTATGTTGAGATATTATTGGGCTTTCAGCCGAGGAATTAATTTAAATTTTACCTAATATGGCTTTTAGCCGAAATTTGTAAATGCTTGCCTTTTAAAGAATTTCCTTTGCTGATCTGAAATATTATTTGGGGCTTTAGCCAAGAAGATATTTTAATTTCACCCGTTTGTCTAAATTCTTGTGCCTTAAACGGACTTATTTAAGGGTATTTTAATTTTACTTAAGTAAGGCCTTCAGCCGTTTCTCTAAATCCTTGTGTTTTAAAAGGAATTATTTAAACTTTATTATTGAGAAGTTACTTGGGCCCTCAGCCGTGAATTGATCGTTGTTGCTTTTAAGAGAAAACTGTGCATTGGTTTTCGGGGAATAAAGTTGCGTGTTCTTGTGTAACTAACAGTAACTGATCTTCGCCCCTTTCCACAACCTGATCCGCCCTGTCCTGCGAAACAGGAATTCAGTACCGTTTTTTTTTAAGTCCTTACGCACTGTTTTGTGCTAGCTAGACTGCTGGTAGCACTTTGGAACTACTGAGTGATTCCTTGCGCTGATTTCATGCGATTATTTACGACTACTCTCCTCCAAGTCCCTGCACGCCAGCACATGAAAATGCCTGGTCTCGGTTCAGCTCTGGTTATTCATTCGCATTTGCACTGCACAGTCGCGTCACCAGCAGTTCACTTGGGCAGCTGTAGAGGGACTGACGTGTCCCTAGGGGTTTATTACTGAAGTGAAACCCAATTACTAATCCACGTTCGAAGTCACTGAGCTCTACTGAAGGATGCATTCTGCTGTTACTGCTTCTCAGTACTCCACCCCTTGTTGCATACTGGCGGGTCGGCCTCTCGTGAGGTCTAGTAACCAATTCTGCTCCACACGGGTGTGTCCGGATACTTTTGATCAGGTAGCGTACATGGTTTATTATTGCCTGACGACATTTTGTAATGGCACCACTCCCAAGCTGGGCATTGGTCGTAATGCTGGCGTAGCTCGACAGATGATGTACGAGGTGCATTCAAGTTCTAAGGCCTCCAATTTTTTAAATCCGGACTGGAAAGAGATAGTAACATGTGCATTGCTTTAAAATGAGGCCGCGTTCATTGTCAATACGTCCCAGAGATGGCAGTACCGTACGGCAGATGGAATTTTACCGCCAGCGGCGAGAATGAGAACTGTTTTAAATACTTAAAATGGCGACGTTTTCCTTACTTGAACAACGTGCAATCATTCGTTTTCTGAATTTGCGTCGTGTGAAACCAATTGAAATTCATCGACAGTTGAAGGAGACATGTGGTCATGAAGTTATGGATGTGTCGAAAGTGCGTTCGTGGGTGCGACAGTTTAATGAAGGCAGAAAATCGTGTGACAACAAACCGAAACAACCTCGGGCTCACACAAGCCAGTCTGACGACACGATCGAGAAAGTGGAGAGAATTGTTTTGGGGGATCGCCGAATGACTGTTGAACAGATCGCCTCCAGAGTTGGCATTTCTGTGGGTTCTGTGCACACAATCCTGCATGACGACCTGAAAATGCGAAAAGTGTCATCCAGGTGGGTGCCACGAATGCTGACGGACGACCACACGGCTGCCCGTGTGGCTTGATGCCAAGCAATGTTGACGCACAACGACAGCACGAATGGGACTTTCTTTTCGTCGGTTGTGACAATGGATGAGACGTGGATGCCGTTTTTCAATCCAGAAACAAAGCGCCAGTCAGCTCAATGGAAGCACACAGATTCACCGTCACCAAAAAAATTTCGGGTAACCGCCAGTGCTGAAAAAATGATGGTGTCCATGTTCTGGGACAGCGAGGGCGTAATCCTTACCCATTGCGTTCCAAAGGACACTACGGTAACAGGTGCATCCTACGAAAATGTTTTGAAGAACAAATTCCTTCCTGCACTGCAACAGAAACGTCCGGGAAGGGCTGCGCGTGTGCTGTTTCACCAAGACAACGCGCGCACACATCGAGCTAACGTTGCGCAACAGTTTCTTCGTGATAACAACTTTGAAGTGATTCCTCATGCTCCCTACTCACCTGACCTGGCTCCTAGTGACTTTTGGCTTTTTTCAACAGTGAAAGACACTCTCCGTGGCCACACATTCACCAACCGTGCTGCTATTGCCTCAGCGATTTTCCAGTGGTCAAAACAGACTCCTAAAGAAGCCTTCGCCGCTGCCATGGAATCATGGCGTCAGCGTTGTGAAAAATGTGTACGTCTGCAGAGCGATTACGTAGAGAAGTAACGCCAGTTTCACCGATTTCGGGTGAGTAGTTAATTAGAAAAAAAATCGGAGGCCTTAGAACTTGAATGCACCTCGTAGGTGCGCCTGAATCACGGATCGGAAAGAGTTGTCACGATCGAGAGGTGGGCTGGACAAGGAAGTGGGCTGATGAGGAGGAAGCGCTCGGAGAGCTTCTAATCCACACAGAGGAGGGGGCGACATTAAGCCGCTGGTGTGGCACCCACTATTAAGCCGCTGATGTAGCAGCCCTCGGGATGCCGGCCGCCATAGAGCCGCTTCGGCACTCAGAACGAGAGAGAATTCGTCCAGCGCAGCAGACCAGAGCAGGCGATTAACATTCCCAGCCGGTAGCCTTTGCTCTCGGCGATCCGGCACAAGCGGCGTCGCTGCGGTGATCCTTAAAAGCTTTTTATCAAACGGCTCTGCCTGCGACGGGACGGAATATTTCTGCTTGGACTACCGTGACTGAAACTTTGTCTTTTGTGTTGGTACATTGTAATATAATTCTGTTCGACTTTCCAGGCTGTGAATCACTCTAGAGTCGACTGCAAAGCATTCCACCTACATATAATTGATTACTTTAGATGGAGAACTCCTCGTTCATCATCATCCAAATTGTCATACAGTAGCAGCTGTTTCTGGCTACTTGCAGACCTTCAAAGGAATGCAGGATGCTTTTAACTAATCTGTTGTACTCTACATGATGATTATGGTTAGTAATCGAAACCGGTAGATGGCTAATAGGACAAATAAAAAGGTGATGGTGAAAATGCATTTTATGAAGTACTTCACGGCTGTTGAACTTCACCTTATGGAAACATTACTGTCGGATACACAGTTAAATCGCTTAGCCCTGCTAGTACCAATGGGGTCAATATGAACCAGTAAGCACTTTGGAAATATATCTTTCCCTCCTTTTCCAAACTATTATTTTCACAATACATGACTTTCTCTCTCTGAGCCAATTGTATCCATTGATGTTTCGTTCATTTTTAGATTTCCGTTCCTCAGTCTGTAAAAATGGAACCCTTATAGGATTTCCTTATTGCCCGTCTGTCTGTCTGTCCGACAGCTAACACCCCTTTTCTTAGGAACGAGTAGACGTAACATTGTAATGTTGTTGCTTTAATTTGCTATGAAAGCGGTGCCGATGTTCAAGACCATAAAAGTGGGTTAAAAGCTGTGAGCTGTCTGAGGAAGTTAACCTTGCATTACTGAGCAACTGTTTCACCAGGTATCCAGTCTAGCTTACCAAATTCCCAACCAGACTAACATTAATTATAATCTTTTAATAGTCAATGTCTCTTTATATATATATATATATATATATATATATATATATATATATATATATATATATATATATATAAAAAGAGAATTTAAATAAAAAGAAATAAATCAGTTTATATTTGAAAATTTATTTTAACGTTGATCATTGAAATTTCAGCACATTAAACGTGAGTCATAACTAAACTGGTGCCTTATTTAGGACTGTGAAAATGTGAGTTTGTAATCTTATGGAACACATCAAATATGGAGCCAAGATTGGGAGACTGCATACAACACTGCCTTCATAAAACAACACACGAAGAACGTTGAAACATATGCAAGAGGAAATTAACCACAACCAACCGATTCAATTTTCACCCAAAGAAGTTACGTTCGTAGCGCAATCCTGTCCGTCATCAAATTACCACACACTGGTATACTAAATTCATACTAACTTTCTGTGAAATCTTCCACGAAAAGAATAGCTGAGGGCTATTTGATGCTTACACCACATGCTTCACGTGGTCAACTTGGTTTACACAAAGAGTGTAACTCCACAATAATTTTGATAATTAAAATAAATTACATCGAAACGCGATTTACTAAAGAAAAACCTCGAACTCGTTACTATCGTCTTACCATTAACCTGATGGGTCAAACAACTGTATAAGCACGTGGTACTGGTCTCACAAAGTACACCCCACGTGGGTTGAACATAAAGAAAAGTTGCTATATTGAAAAATATTGTCAAGACGAGACGTTATAATCTCACGCACATTCGCATTTAAGATTGATGATGCTAGTAAGAGTTACTGATCAACACGTGGTTCCACTTTATTCATAAAGTAGTGACAAAGCAACTACCGGAATATATTCTGAACTTCACACTCGAATTACACTGCGTTGCAATTTAAGATAACATTAGATATTTTAGAGCTAAACCTGAAATAAAGGTGATTAAATTTTCAGTTAGGCTGAACTTAAGAAATCCATTGTCCTATGGACTTAGCAGATACGCACTTAGCCGGAGATATTACCACTTTAGACGCTCGCCACGGACAGACTGCCGTGGTCCCTTCCTGAGGGTGGCTCGCAAATAAAAACGGAAGTGGCCAGAGGGGCAGCTTCCTATACCAACATGACAAGGGACGGACAGGACCATACTAAGAATAGAAACCTGTCTGCTTTTAGAAAGCGTAGCTACCTGTTCCGACGGTGGTCCTACTGTTCTCTAGCAGACAGACTTGTCTGCTACCCTCAAGCATGCAACTAGAAATACATTTGCTCATTCATCCTCTCACACAGAAGGGAAGGGGGATGACAGTATCTTATCATATACAGTGCATAAAAGAAAGCGGATGTAGGCTCCGTATGAGACTGTGTGACATGAATTACATATAAACTGTGTTTTAAAGTGTAGTAGTGTGACAGATCGTTCTTGTTTATGTGTAAAAGTAACACGTTCCACTACTCAGTCTCCTCCCAGATAGTCAGAAACGCCACAGTAAATTTAGAAGAGGAATTTATGCCGTAAATGACAACAGATTTAAGAAATTAACATGAAAGGAATCCAACAGAGACCTTTCAACATGTTCAAATTTATATCGCATAATAAAGTCTGCGATCCCTTTATAGGTGTAAAAATTTAAAGCTCCTAATTAACTTCAATGAAAACGTACGGTCATTTATGTCACATACGAGAGTTGCGACATAAACAGTGGCAACTATTTATTCACAGCCGATACAAAAGAGTAACATGTTTGCACTTGTTACTGTCCTTCAGAGTAGTCACCAGTGTTGTCTAGAACCCGTTGCCAGCGATGTGGAAGGCGTAGTATAGCGTTAGCAGAGCGTGTTCTGTTCATGGTGCGAATGGGGCGTTCTGCTGCATGTCGAATCTCTGGAACAGTTCTGAAGCGAATGCCACGAAGTGGTTCCTTCGTTTTCGGAATCAAATCAAAGTCGCAAGGACTTCAGACCGGCGGCTATGGTGGACGGTACAGTACTTCCCAGTCCCATCAACCGAACAGAGCAGCTAAAGTTTGCGCTGTATGCGACCGCGCATTGTCGTGCAAAATGATGGGTGGGTTGCGCAGAAAGTGTCGCCGCTTCTTTCGCAAAGCTGGTCGCAGGTGATGCTCCAAACACGAACAGTAATGCTGTGCATTGACGGTCTGCCGTAGAGGAACATAATGCGTTAGGATAACACCATCACAGTCGTACAGGAGAATCATCATAACTTTCACCATACTGGGGCTCTGACGCACTTTCGACTTTCGCGGCGACGAGGCCATTCTTTGGATTGGCGTTTCAGTTTTGGCTTCGTGGCATTCGCTTCAGAACTGTTCCAGAGATTTGACAGGCAGTAGACCACTCTATTCGCACCATCAACAGAACAGTCTCTGCTAACGGTATACTACGCCTTCCACAACGCTTGCAACAGGTTCTACACAACACTGGTGACTACTTTGAAGGACAGTAACAGGTGAAAACATGTAACTCTTTTGTATCGGTTGTGAATAAATAGTTGCCACTATTTAAGGTCCAAATATCGTATTTTGATACTCGAAAACTCACTCATCAAAAACGGTAGGGTGCCCCCGTTGACCTAGAATCACGAAATTCAGCAAGAAACCAAGTTTCACAGTATAAGTAGAGGAAAAATGTCCGAAAATTATTAATTAGTGCTTATATAACATGAAAAAATTTAGCATTTTTTATGCGTCTCTCTGGTTATCTGTCGTCTGTTAAGACCCTTCCTCTCTGGAACGGTGTGGAGTATCAACTACGAATTTATGTTATATAATAAAGTCTATGGTCCCTTGGTGGCGTAAAAATTGGAAGCTTCTAAGTCAATGCAATCAAAAAACACAACAGTTTACGTCACATATTTTGATACTCGAAAACTCACTCATCAAAACCTATACAATACTTCGCGTTGATCTAAAATCAAGAAATTTGGCAAGAATCAAAGTTAATTCGTAGCAATCACACAAAAAAATATTTTTCGGCATTTTCTATTCGTCTGTCTGTCTGCCCGTCTTTCAAACAAACAACAAAGAGGCCAAGAATCAAAATTACGAGAATATTAAGAACTGTTGAGAAAATTCAAGCAGCTATCAATAACAAAATGGTTGCGTTTCATGGGCAAGACAAAACAAATGCACCAAATAGAACGGCTAAGACAGTCCTAGAATTTATAGGAAGTAGGGAACCTTTGTTTTCTGTATGATAGAAATAAATGACGGTTTGGCGGAAGTGAATATCACACAAGAGACAGTAAATAATGGAACACGCTACGAGAAGAGCATCAAGGACAGAAAGTAATTCAAAGACTGAACGCATTATAAGAAGATGGGAACGCAAAGGTAATTCGTAGCAATCACACAAAAAAATATTTTTTGGCATTTTCTATTCGTCTGTCTGTCTGCCCGTCATTCAAACAAACAACAAAGAGGCCAAGAATCCAAATTACGAGAATATTAAGAACTGTTGAGAAAATTCAAGCAGCTATCAATAACAAAATGGTTGCGTTTCATGGGCAAGACAAAACAAATGCACCAAATAGAACGGCTAAGACAGTCCTAGAATTTATAGGAAGTAGGGAACCTTTGTTTTCTGTATGATAGAAATAAATGACGGTTTGGCGGAAGTGAATATCACACAAGAGACAGTAAATAACGGAACACACTACGAGAAGAGCATCAAGGACAGAAAGTAATTCAAAGACTGAACGCATTATAAGAAGATGGGAACACAAGGAAGTCTAATTACGAAAAATTTCGAAATATTTGGCTGAACGCAAGAAGAAACCGAAGGAATTATTGAGGCTTAACTTAATCTACAGATGACCTTCCACACTTGTGGAAGAAACAAAAAGGAAAATGTTCGCTGTCAACAAGGACTACTGAACTTCATTTCTCACTTTCGGCTTTAGACTATGAATCAATAGCAGATCATATGAATGGACGGTACTGAGCCCTAATTAGGCTTAATAAATACCGATATAGTTCCACAATACAATGTGCAGTTGTATAACAGCAAACTTAATCGGCGCGAAAAGGACGGAGGAAGTATCTAGAAAGTAATTAACTGTTGGATAAAAAATATCTACTGATATCAGATAGTAAATCGTGAAACAAATGCAGCTAATCACTTTCCCGGTATTCCACCGTTTTCTCAGTGATTGCAAAATTAAGGCGAAAGATAAAAGGAACAAATCATTAACATTGCAAAAAAATAAGGAATTAGGAAGAAACAAGCGTAAACGATAAGTTGAACCAAACTTGAACTGATAGAGGCTTTCCTCCTCATGTCTGCTGAAAGCGTAGGGATCTCACGGCTTCTGGACCACACGTGGTGATGACTGCACACATATTAACGTAAACGAAACGACGACTCTGAGAACTGATGGAGGCGAATTGACCTCCTGAGTTGACATTATCACGCCTATAATTTACAAGTGCATTACAAGGGCAAGATAGCAGCTATTGAAGAAACCGTTTGAAGACAAACACTTCTGCGATATCTGAGCTCTTAAGCATCCGTTAACCTTAGAATTTGCTAGCCGACGTGATTTCCATAAATAATATCTGGCGCAATGTCCGGAAGGCGTTGTATATAGTTCCGCACTGTCTCCTATTGAATAAAATACGTGCGTGCGAAATTTCAGAACAGGTTTGTGATTACATTAAAGAGTTCTAGCAATAGGATACAACATGCCATTCTTAACGAAGGTAAATTTTCAGACTTAAGCTTCTGGCGAACTCCTAAGGAATGTCAAACGACAATTATTTTATACATTATGTGCAGGATGTTTCTAAATAAATTTACAGGTTTTAAGGCTTTGTAGCGTCTATTACATTCAACATACAATTAAAAATAAAACATCAAATGAAAGCTCAACTCAATCAGTTTTTGTTACAAGTGTTCAATGTGAGCATCATTCGTCACGCATCGAGTCGAAAGGCGAGAAGTCTTTCCAAACCTCGATCAGTGTGACTGGAGTAATTGTTGCAACAATGCTGTTTCTAAAGTCTTGTAGATCATCTGGTGGCGGACACACATGCACAAGATCCATGTATTATATTCTGTTTGTACTACTAGCTGGATAATGAATTAGAGTTTTTGAACTAGAAATGTTTTATGACTTTCAATTTTGAAGTCATAAATGGAAGTTAATGAAATGCTTTTATGGCCGGCTGCCAAAGAGACACCACCAAACATATTTGACATAAACTTTCAAGGAAATTTAATAGTAAACATTCTTAGTTGCATTTCCTTCTCAGCGGGAAACTTTACCTCTTCTTTCTGCTGCGATGGTTGTCTTGAATACAGCCCCTTTTAGAATTTGTTAATTGTTCATTGTGTTACCTGATGAAAGAAACTCCTATTTCAATCCAGTGAGATAAATTTTTTGTCAAATAAATAGACGAGCACTGTATTTTACTTGACGTTATTTACATTAACCCAAAATCTAAAATTACTAACAAAACTTGCGAGGTGCCGGGGCTAGCAGTGTATTTAACACTAAATTCTTCTAGAATATTCATACATAAATGATGCTCTAAGCCCCCCCCTATTCTAACTCCGACTTTTCCTGTTGCACATGGATTAAAAAGAAACGCGAAATGACTGTAATAGACCCTGCAAGTGGAGTAGAAAAGAGTTTGGCACCTGCAATAATTTAATTTGATAAATAAGTTAAATAAAGGAAAGTTTTATTAACGCAGTGAGAAATGAAAGGGTTGCTCTACCGATTAACAGAATGAAAGTTCTGTCCAAAATAACAACATGATTTATTATGACTAAAATCAAAATAATAAACAAAACACATGAAGCATTTACAATAAATCAAATTGGCTCAAATTGGATACTCAAATAAATGCTGTGAAGGTGAAGTTGCCCCTAAACTAGATTGTGACATTTATGACAAAGTGGTATGTGGAGCCAATTCCTTGCAACTCAAATCTTAAGAGAAACACACAGCCAACCCAACATTAATTGCCGCTACAGTAGTGAGAACTCAGACAGATCAAAGTTAGAAAAAGATGAACAGGCGCACTCTGCTGAGCTCTGATTATCACCTAGGAAAATCCCTATCTGCCGTTGCTGCGGACATACATTACCAAACTGTCTTCTTAATTGCAAGACACGATCTGGTGTGCCGGAGGCGGTGGCTGGTTGCTTCGACTTCCCGTCGTGGTGATGATAATGTCGCTAGTATAGCCCGAAACAAATTATCCTGGTCTGGTTGTTCCAGACGAAAGACTTCCTTGCAATACAAATGCGCCTCTGAGGGAGATGAAGAAGGCTTGCTATACAATCACTGACGGTACAGTGATTGATTTTAATAAGCGAAGTCACACAGTAACTCCGATACAGTCAACTTTAGCCAAAACTGCTCAAGGCAGACAATATAGGCCGCTTGTACGCAGAACGCTCAATTGCCAACTGTACACGGAAAGTTACATTGAAGTCTGAACTTCAGCAACTTCGTCAAACAGTTACAATTAAATAAAAGTATATTAGACAGCCAACGGAAGGCAGGCTGTCCAGAGCAGCGAGAGCTCAGTCTTGTAACCTACTCTGACCGAAAGGCGAGAGCCGACTCCCACAAGAGCACCCATACAAACCGAACACAGAACATTCCCACCCCCACGACAGTGGCCGTGGTTAAACGTTCCAATCAGCAAATCGAAAACCGGCGGAAAATTCCACTCTATTGCCGAAGCACTACCTTTCCACCAATGGAGATTCTTGGCGCCAATTTCTGCGCCGACTTTGCTACGTCACAGAGCTATGCCCTGAGCAAGCCAATCACAGTTACGATTTTGCAGAAAAAGCGGGAATTTGCCCGCCAAGAGCGCCTGGGAACACAAGTCTTTCCCACGCCTCGCTGGTAGCCCGCCAGAAACGGTTTTCACTAAGTTCCTGCGAAGTAATGGAATCTCTAGCCCAGCCGCTCCGTCAGGCCCCTGTGGGCGTGTTGCTGCCGCTCTTATGACAATGTCGGCGTCTGGAAAGCATTCACTCGACTCCCTCACACCCGTCGGCTTAACCCTTTCAAGATCAGCAGAGCCCGCTTGTCACCAGACCACCCGGGTGACGAGAGACGCTGCGTGGGAAGTTCGCGTGGGAAGGTACAGCGACTTTTCACTGCACGCAATTAGAGAGGAAGATCGAATTACTCAGAGAAATATGAAAGGGGGCTCATGCCACCTCTCAAACTGTTACAAGAAGAGGAGTGATAAAATGTTTACGTCCTTTCTTCTTCAAGATACACCATAGATTCCTCTCTTTCTGCTGACTTAAAAAAAAGTGATGCTCACATCTCTCTCATCTAACAGCATCTCTGCTGCAGTGCGTCGCTTCCTTCTTTATCTTACATATACCTCTTTGGAAACGTCTTGCAATTGTCTTTACACCCACCCCCTACTGTTGGCTGTGAATTCTTATACATAGCACAGAGTGTGAAATTTCCTTTCCTTATTAATTTATACAAATTTATACATTTTACGTTTAAAACCCAGAGGGTAAAAGGGCTATTTATGGACAAGGTGGCCCACCAAACACTCTGAGGGATCTACGCCCAATCGCCATTGAGGTGCAGTCGTTTGCTTTCATGGTTGAAGGGTCAAAAACCTTTTTTTGTCATTCAGCTGTTTCGATATTTGCTATTGTTCATTATATTATTTGACTAGTATGTGTCATCTATGTGGAAACCTCGTTTTTATCAAATTAATATATGTCATAAATTTTACCCAAAATTTTCTTGGTCTATATTAAAATTACAAACAAATAAGGAAAATATTACAATTTTTGTTTCATATCATGTAGTCCTTATTAAATATTTATGTTTCCTTATTTACATTCACGACAGTTGTGTGTGTCTTCTTTAGTCTTCATCGAAAATTTGCACTTTTTCTGTCCTTTGTATTTCTATTGTCGTTCGGTCAATGGCGTGAGCTGGCACCATTGTTCGAAGTTAGTCACAGCTATTGTTTTCCGCACCACGCAAAGCATTATTCGCGCTTGTAATGGAGTGTGAACAGGGTAACTATTTGCATTTGCCCACATATTCCGTGAAGTACAGCGGTCTCCACTGCATCGTGGAGTCGAAAGGCTCTACTGGACCAGCTTCATCGACATTTTGGTGAATGTTCATCTTTCCATTAGCACACACGTGCCACTGTTCCACTTATTCAGCTCGGTGCTGTAGATTCGTTAACCTTTCTGCATTGCAGATGACGAATCACTTGGCGATTGCGAACTTGAACCATCGCACAGCACTATTTTTAATCACTAGGTGGTAACTCCACATTGAGGTACGTAGCAATTCACACGTATATGCACTTTATAACACGTCTGATGTCACGTAAGATTGGTTTCCGCAGGTTTCCAAAGATACATGAACATATTTACGAAGACATGAAACAAATAAAAATCGTACAAGCACGGTTACAAGAAAATAGTATCTACACACATCAAAAAAGGTTTGCATCTCCCCGGTTCCCAGGACTCCAAAAGACAGACGTTGACTGTGGATATTGTATCACAGACACAGTCCCTCCGACTGTTGAGAGATGTCACAAAACCCACTCAAAGATGTAAACAACCATGCATGAGCAGCGCCTAATAGACAGAAAGGGTCAGACAGAAGATCAGTTCCAGTCATTCCACCAGGAACGAGGTACACGACTCGTGTTGTGTGTAGTTCAATCAGGCCTAGACGGTCAATACCGCCGTTCGATCGCGTCCGCATTGTTACTGTGTGCCAGGAAGGGTTCTCAGCAAGGGAAGTGTCCCGGCGTCACGGAGTAAACCAAAGCGATGTTCTTCGGACATGGAGGAGATACAGAGAGACAGGAAGTGACGAGGAAACGCCTCGCTCAGGCCGCCCAAGAGCTACTACGGCAGTGGATGATCGCTACCTACGGATTATGGCTCTCAGGAACCCTGACAGCAATGTCACCAGGTTGAATAATGGTTTTCGTGCAGCCACAGGACTGCGTGTTTCGACTCAAACAGTGCGCAGTACGCTGCATGACGAGCAGCTTCATTCCCCACGCCCATGGCGAGGTCCATCTTTGCAACCACGACACCATGCAGCGCGCTACAAATGGGCCCAGCAACATGCCGAATGGACCGCTCAGGATCGGCATCGCGTTCTCTTCACCGATGAGTGTCGCATATGGCTTCAACCAGACAACCGATAGAGACCTGTTTGGAGGCAACCCAGTCAGCCTGAACGCCCTAGGCTTTCTGTACAGCGAGTGCAGCAACGTGGAGGTTCCCTGCTGTTTTGGGGTGGCATTATATGGGGCCGACGTGCGCCGCTGGTGGCCATGGAAGGCGCCGTAACTGCTGTACGATACGTGAGTATCATCCTCCGGCCGATAGTGCAGCCATATCGACAGCGAATTGGCGATGCATTCGTCATCATGGATGACAATTCGCGCCCACATCTTGCGAATGACTTCCTTTAGGGGAACGATATCGCCCGACTAGAGTGGCCACCATCTTCTCCAGACATGAACCCTATCGAACATGCCTGGGATAGATTCAAAAGGGCTGTTTATGGCCGACATGACCCACCAAACACTCTGAGGGATCTACGCCGAATCGCCGTTGAAGAGTGCGTCAATCAGGACGAACAGTGCCTTGATGAACTTGTGGGCAGTATGCCACGACGAATACAGGCATGCATCAATGAAAGAGGACGTGGTACTGGGTATGAGAGGTACCGGTGTGTACAGCAATCTGGATCACCGCCTCTGAAGGTCTCGCTGTATGGTGGTACATCATGCAATGTGTAGTTTTCATGAGCAATAAAAAGGGCGGAAATGATGTTTATGTTGATCTCTATTTTAATTTTCTGTACAGGTTCCGGAACTCTCGAAACCGAGGTGATGCAAAACTCTTTCTGATGTGTGTGTATTCCAATTCGAGGATACTCGTAATTAAGTTTTGCACCTTTATTTTTGGCTCTAAGAAAATTTTCTCCTTTTTATTTCTTTCAGTGTGTGAAGAATTTACTTCTGAAAAGCCTTACATGAAAACTGATATTATCATCGACACTGTCAAGAGCAATTTCAGCACTACATTAAGAACTGGAAATGACAGGAATTTCATGAAGCAACTTCTGTTTAAGATAAATATCATGCGTCTTCTTGCCTAGCACTTCTTTTCGTAAACAATTTACGCAACTTGGCTACGAGGATAGATGAAATACTGCTTATAAATCCATGTTCTGCTTGCATCTTAATGTTTCTCATATTCCTATATACGTCACAAAATTCATTGTTTAATATTTATATTTTTCACTCAACTAACCACTGTTGAAACCGTTTTTGTGTACTAGAAACCAATACATTATATATGTCCTCACTGTGTTTTATGTTCAGGTTCACTGGTAACTGTTTGTATGTAGCGTTCAAGTGTTTCTACAACGCAAGTTTTGTATTACTCTTTGTACATTGTGAACATAAGTGTCAATGCACCCTCACATGTGGCTTGCTTAACCATGTATGTATTTCATTGGACATAGCGCTCAAACATTTACATAATCGCTTAACAAACAGACAAAGTTAATGTGAGATCCCCTGCTCTCGTTATTTCTCTTCAGCTGTCAGAGCTACACTCGCGTTTAGCTATTTCATTGTGCTGAATATAAATGTGCCTACCTACCCTCCTTTCCATAAACCACAAATTCACGCACATTCAGAATAATAGATACCTTATAAACTAATATGAGGAGGGGAGGGGGCTTTTATTTGGTACCTTCCAACTCCAGTTCAATCCTTCTTCCAGGCGGGACGTGCTACTACGCATTGTTCCCTACAAAATTCTTATTCCTACATAACTTCTTAACACACGTTGACTGGCCTACAGACAGTTATGCATAACTAAGAAGTTATGTAGTAATAAGAATTTTCTAGGAAATGATGCAAAAAAGCATGTCCATGGTACATATACAACTATTTATAGGAACATTTGATAACCCGTACCACTAACCAATGTATTAACCATAAGAATAAGCATGTGTAAAGAGTATTATTATTGCGCACTTTGTATTATCTACGCAGATTTTGTTCGTATGAAATATTTTATGTAATTGCATGTTAATTTTGTCACCTCATTATTTGACGAACTTGGAAACCAACTTCAAACATACAATGGCACTTAGACGTAGGACTATGTACAAGAAGAAAGATACAGCAGAGTAAAAAGCTATCTACAAAAGAAATTATTTACGCAGAAAGAGCTATGGTCATGTGCGAGGAAATAACTATTTACAGAAAAGTCACAATTGTGCTAAAGTAATAAATAAAACAAATGTTAATGAGTAAGCTACAAAGAGGAACATACTAATGAATATAGTAACGGTACTAAAATTAAGTGCGATTGATACTACACCATCTACAGTAACTTACAATAAGAAAGAAATACGCCGTTTATATAAAACTACAACCGATTAAGCTATGATGATTATACAATACTTTACGCTATTCTATTGAAAACTACCTCTACATTAAAGTGAATACGAAAAACTAATGTACTTTACAGAAAGGCATCATCATCATCATCATCATCATTTAAGACTGATTATGCCTTTCAGCGTTCAGTCTGGAGCATAGCCCCCCTTATACAGTTCCTCCATGATCCCCTATTCAGTGCTAACTTTGGTGCCTCTTCTGATGTTAAACCTATTACTTCAAAATCATTCTTAACCGAATCCAGGTACCTTCTCCTCGGTCTGCCCCGACTCCTCCTACCCTCTACTGCTGAATCCATGAGTCTCTTGGGTAACCTTGCTTCTCCCATGCGTGTAACATGACCCCACCATCTAAGCCTGTTCGCCCTGACTGCTACATCTATAGAGTTCATTCCCAGTTTTTCTTTGATTTCCTCATTGTGGACACCCTCCTGCCATTGTTCCCATCTCCTAGTACCTGCAATCATCCTAGCTACTTTCATATCCGTAACCTCAAACTTGTTTATAAGGTAACCTGAATCCACCCAGCTTTCGCTCCCATACAACAAAGTTAGTCGAAAGATTAAACGGTGCGCAGATAACTTAGTCTTGGTACTGACTTCCTTCTTGCAGAAGAGAGTAGATCGTAGCTGAGCGCTCACTGCATTAGCTTTGCTACACCTTGCTTCCAGTTCTTTCACTATGTTGCCATCCTGTTAGAATATGCATCCTAAGTACTTGAAACCGTCCACCTGTTCTAACTTTGTTCCTCCTATTTGGCACTCAATCCGTTTATATTTCTTTCCCACTGACATTACTTTCGTTTTGGAGATGCTAATCTTCATACCACAGTCCTTACATTTATGATCTAGCTCTGAAATATTACTTTGCAAACTTTCAATCGAATCTGCCATCACAACTAAGTCATCCGCATATGCAAGACTGCTTATTTTGTGTTCACATATCTTAATCTCATCCAGCCAGTCTATTGTTTTCAACATATGATCCATAAATAATATGAACAATAGTGGAGACAGGTTGCAGCCTTGTCTTACCCCTGAAACTACTCTGAACCATCAACTCAATTTACCGTCAACTGCTGCCTGACTATCCATGTAAAGACCTTTAATTGCTTGCAAAAGTTTGCCTCCTATTCCATAATCTTGTAGGACAGACAATAACTTCCTCCTAGGAACCCGGTCATATGCCTTTTCTAGATCTATAAAGCATAGATACAATTCCCTGTTCCACTCATAACACTTCTCCATTATTTGCCGTAAGCTAAAGATCTGGTCCTGACAACCTCTAAGAGGCCTAAACCCACACTGATTTTCATCCAATTGTTCCGCAACTAATACTCGCACTTTCCTTTCAACAATACCTGAGAAGATTTTACCCACAACGCTGATTAAAGAGATACCTCTGTAGTTGTTACAGTCTTTTCTGTTTCCATGTTTAAAGATTGGTGTGATTACTGCTTTTGTCCAGTCTGATGGAACCTGTCCCGACTCCCAGGCCATTTCAATTATCCTGTGTAGCCATTTAAGACCTGACATTCCACTGTATTTGATGAGTTCCGACTTAATTTCATCCACCCCAGCTGCTTTATTGCACTGCAATCTATTCACCATTTTTTCAACTTCCTCAAATGTGATCCTATTTCCATCATCATTCCTATCCCATTGTACATCGAAATCTGAAACATTACTCGTCGTATTTTCACCTACATTGAGCAACTCTTCAAAATATTCCCTCCATCTGCCCAAGGCATTCACAGGATTCACCAGCAGTTTTCCTGACCTGTCCAAAATACTTGTCATTTCCTTCTTACCTCCCTTTCGAAGACTGCTAATTACACTCCAGAATGGTTTTCCAGCAGCTTGACCCATAGTCTCCAACCTGTTTCCAAAGTCTTCCCACGATTTCTTCTTGGATGCTGCAATTATCTGTTTGGCTTTGTTTCTTTCTTCAACATAACTTTCTCTGTCTACCTGGGTTCTGGTATGTAGCCATTTTTGATACGCCTTCTTTTTCCTTTTACAGGCTGCCTTGACTGTATCATTCCACCAAGCTGTTTGCTTCATCCTACTTTTACACACTACTGTTCCAAGACATTCTTTAGCCACTTCTAGTACTGTGTCCCTGTACCTTGTCCATTCCTTTTCCAATGACTGTAATTGACTACATTCAACTAACTGGTACCTTTCTGAGATCGCTGTTATGTACTTGTGCCTGATTTCCTTATCCTGAAGTTTCTCCACTCTTATCCTCCTACATATGGACCTGACCTCCTGCACTTTCGGCCTCACAATCCCAATTTCACTGCAGATTAAATAATGATCAGTGTCATCAAAGAATCCCCTGAATACACGTGTGTCCCTCACAGCTTTCCTGAATTCCTGATCTGTTATTATATAGTCAATGACAGATCTGGTTCCCCTGCCTTCCCAAGTATACCGGTGAATGTTCTTATGTTTAAAAAAGGAGTTTGTGATTACTAAGCCCATACTGGCACAGAAATCCAAGAGTTGTTTCCCGTTCCTGTTGGCCTACATATCCTCTCCAAATTTACCCATAACCTTTTCATACCCTTCTGTTCGATTTCCAATCCTGGCGTTAAAATCACTCATGAGCAGAACACTGTCCTTGTCCTTTACTCTAACAACTACATCACTGAGTGCCTCATAAAAACTATCCATCTTATCTTGATCTGTCCCTTCACAATGCGAATATACTGACACAATCCTAATTTTCTTGCTAGACACTGTCAAATCTATCCACATCAGTCGTTCGTTTACCTACCTTATTGCAACTACGCTGGGTTCCATTTCTTTCCTGATGTAAAGCCCTACACCCCATTGTGCTATTCCTGCTTTGACTCCTGACAGGCAGACCTTGTATTCTCCCACTTCCTCTTCTTTCTCACCCCTTACCCGAATGTCACTAACAGCTAAAACGTCCAGCCCCATCTTACTTGCAGCCTCTGCCAGCTCTACCTTCTTCCCAGAGTAGCCCCCATTGATATTAACAGCTCCCCATCTCTTTACCATTTGTTTGCCAAGTCGTATCTTAGGAGTCCCTGGTTTGTCAGTTAGAGGTGGGACTCCGTCACCTCCAAAGGTCCGAGGCATTTTGCTCTGATTGTTGGCAGCATCATATTTAAAATACCAGGGGAGCAGGTTGCTAGCCTTACTTGCCCCGAGTCCCATTGGGTTTTACCCCTAACGGCTGAGGGACTAACCGGTGGATTTGGTAGTCTTTGCCGTATGAGCACAAAGGTGACCACGACTCAGAATATGTCCGAGATGCCCAGCCTCATTCCGAAGTAACTGGTATCCCGACTGTCGGGACCACTTACTTGGCCACTCATACGTTGCCCGTGGTTCATGAACTAGGACATGACTACAGGAACCCATACCATGAACCACTTACAGAAAGGAATAAAAAAAATTAAGAAGAAAGTGAAATTAGGCACACGTGATTAAAATGGCAATAACTTTGCATAGCTAGTAACTACAAGCCGCAGGGCAAGTTATTTACGCAAACACAGTGCAGCAGGCAAATCATTGTCAAAAAGAGAATGAGGAACTATTAAATATTGATAAATATTTGTTCTGAGAGGTATGAAAGCGAAACGTTATTGTCAAAAATATTGAATGTACCGAGTTGTCCTTAAGTGTGCGTATGTGTGATCGAACTATTTTTTAATCACTAGGTGACAACTTCACATGTTTGATGATCCTCGAATTAGAATATAGATAAGATTTTCTTGTAACTGTGCTTGCATGACTTTTATTTGTTTCTAACCTGGTCGCAGGTTGTGTTCCACAAATGAACAGCATAGAGACAGAAGTGATGACACTTTCTGCATGACCTGACCATTATTTTGCAGGTGCTCAAGCAGGTTGTGTTCCACAAATGAACAGCATAGAGACAGAAGTGATGACACTTTCTGCGTGACCTGACCATTATTTTGCAGGTGCTCAAGCACCTACAATGCAAGCTGTTACTGATTTGTTTGACTGATGGGGCTGCTAAGTGCTATACCACTTACTGCACTCCCCTAACTTAAGCCCTTGTGAGCTCAATTCGATTACTAAACTGAAGGAAACACTTCACGGCATTCACTTCAGAACTGTTACAAATTCGTCGGGCAATAGACCGCGCCGCTCGAACTGTCAACACAACTGGCACTACTAAGAGTATACTACGACTTTCACATCGCTGGCAACGGGTTATACCCAATGCTTGTGACTCCTTTGAACGTCAGTAAAACTTTGAAACACGTATCTATTTTGTAGGAGCTGCAAATAAATAGTAGCCACTATTAGAGTTCCAATCCTCGTATATCCCGCCACCGTTCGGCAGTGACATGTGAAGAAGCTGCTTGCTTTAGGTCCAGTACGTCTGGCAGGGTAACAGTCATGTTATTTCTTGGCTCCAGATCAGTTCTGTTGGGTTCACATTGTAATGGTACAGCGGCGAATGTAAAAAGTGCAGAATTGTATAGTGTGCTAGATGCTGTGAAAATGATTGTTTCTCGTGTTTCGACGACACTTATCTACATGTTTGGTATAAAAACACTGGACATAGTCCAAATAAAGAGTATTTAGTTTTTCATTTTTCCCCTAAAAAATTAAATTGTTATGTTCTCTTAATTTAAGCAACCTTTATTAACAGTCTTTCATAAAATATCGATAGTTAAGAATTTATATTTGACATGAAAACAGGAATTTCGCGTCCAGTACGAAATTAGAAACAAAAAAATGTGCATTAATCATAAAAAATGTATTTCAAATTGAACGAAAAAAAATATGACTGAAGCAAGACTTGAATGATCGAGCCATAAACTGTAGTGAGTTCATCCTACCGACTCTGCTATACATCCAACCTGTAGTTGGGTGTCAACTGTGTCTAATAAACTCCCTCGAAAAACTTCAAAGCCGATTTTATCTGCAAATTTATGAAAAACGTTAAGAACAATCTATTTCTAGGCACTTTTTAATCGTGTTCCACAGACGTGTTTCACTACGGAAAAGGAAGCAGCAGCCCAGCCATTTCATACTGCATATTAACAGCGCGACAATCAGAGCACAACAGTGCAGAGGTTGTGACTGTACACGATTTTGAAATAAAAACTATGTAGCTAAAGCGTGATTAGGAAAAACATTGATGGCTGTTAATACACTCCTGGAAATGGAAAACAGAACACATTGACACCGGTGTGTCAGACCCACCATACTTGCTCCGGACACTGCGAGAGGGCTGTACAAGCAATGATCACACGCACGGCACAGCGGACACACCAGGAACCGCGGAGTTGGCCGTCGAATGGCGCTAGCTGCGCAGCATTTGTGCACCGCCGCCGTCAGTGTCAGCCAGTTTGCCGTGGCATACGGAGCTCCATCGCAGTGTTTAACACTGGTAGCATGCCGCGACAGCGTGGACGTGAACCGTATGTGCAGTTGACGGACTTTGAGCGAGGGCGTATAGTGGGCATGCGGGAGGCCGGGTGGACGTACCGCCGAATTGCTCAACACGTGGGGCGTGAGGTCTCCACAGTACATCGATGTTGTCGCCAGTGGTCGGCGGAAGGTGCACGTGCCCGTCGACCTGGGACCGGACCGCAGCGACGCACGGATGCACGCCAAGACCGTAGGATCCTACGCAGTGCAGTAGGGGGCCGCACCGCCACTTCCCAGCAAATTAGGGACACTGTTGCTCCTGGGGTATCGGCGAGGACCATTCGCAACCGTCTCCATGAAGCTGGGCTACGGTCCCGCACACCGTTAGGCCGTCTTCCGCTCACGCCCCAACATCGTGCAGCCCGCCTCCAGTGGTGTCGCGACAGGCGTGAATGGAGGGACGAATGGAGACGTGTCGTCTTCAGCGATGAGAGTCGCTTCTGCCTTGGTGCCAATGATGGTCGTATGCGTGTTTGGCGCCGTGCAGGTGAGCGCCACAATCAGGACTGCATACGACCGAGGCACACAGGGCCAACACCCGGCATCATGGTGTGGGGAGCGATCTCCTACACTGGCCGTACACCACTGGTGATCGTCGAGGGGACACTGAATAGTGCACGGTACATCCAAACCGTCATCGAACCCATCGTTCTACCATTCCTAGACCGGCAAGGCAACTTGCTGTTCCAACAGGACAATGCACGTCCGCATGTATCCCGTGCCACCCAACGTGCTCTAGAAGGTGTAAGTCAACTACCCTGGCCAGCAAGATGTCCGGATCTGTCCCCCATTGAGCATGTTTGGGACTGGATGAAGCGTCGTCTCACGCGGTCTGCACGTCCAGCACGAACGCTGGTCCGACTGAGGCGCCAGGTGGAAATGGCATGGCAAGCCGTTCCACAGGACTACATCCAGCATCTCTACGATCGTCTCCATGGGAGAATAGCAGCCTGCATTGCTGCGAAAGGTGGATATACACTGTACTAGTGCCGACATTGTGCATGCTCTGTTGCCTGTGTCTATGTGCCTGTGGTTCTGTCAGTGTGATCATGTGATGTATCTGACCCCAGGAATGTGTCAATAAAGTTTCCCCTTCCTGGGACAATGAATTCACGGTGTTCTTATTTCAATTTCCAGGATTGTACATTTGAATATCTTAAAGTTTCGTTTAACGTAGCTTAGTTGTAAGATATCTAATACATAAGTAGGACCTACTTCCAAGGGCGTAACAACACCAGTGTATGTGTGCTACAGCTTCTGACCAATCATCGCGTTTGTGTTTACGTCAGGTTTATTCTTGTTATGAACGGAGCATAGCATTGTTTTCGGCTAAGAAAAAAAATGCGGTGCAGTACCTTCCGGGCGACCATCGTATATGGATTGTTCTTATTTTGGCATTAATAATCGCCTGTACATCACCGTTTATTCCTTTGAAAGCATCTGTCTTATCTATAAGGTACAGAATACCAGATGCAGATGTCTTACCGACAAAGAAAGGCACTTTCCACCTGGATGTGGCACAAAAACATTCAGTGTAGTGGGATTCTTTGCAACTGTAGTGTCACATGGGGATCTGATGACCCCAGATGCGCACATATCCACTTACGTGAAATGTCGATTCGTCGCTGAAGACGACACGATCAAGAAAATGTTCATCGTCGTGCAGCAACATTTCATTTTCAAAGCTGGCATATGAACGGTAGTCTTTAGGCTTTAGGGTTTGTAACGTCTGCAAGCGATAAGGACACACAGTAGCTGTAAGAGTCTCCACATAGGCGTCGCTGGTGATGCCAATTCACGACTAGTCTTCAGAACTGATTTCTTGGGCTGCGCGTTCAAGACTCTCACTCGTTCAACACGTTCTTCCGTCACTCTTGGTCGTTCCGTACTCTCCCCTTCTCACACAAGTACATAAACAAAACTGTATGACTTGCTACTTCATTTGATGTGTTATCTGTAAGCGTAAGTCAAATGGTGATAAAATGGAACCTCGCTTAACGAGCACCTCTCATAACGCACAATTCGCATGACTAGCGTAAGAAATGGTAGAAAAACGACTTGCTTAACGAGTGATGTTTCGCATAACGAGAGACGTCGATTTTGTGTGTAACGTCACCGACCATTTGCGCGCGGCTGGGGCAACGTTCAACAATATGAAAACCTCTCATTGTCGACAGCGGCATAACAACACTGTCATTAACACACTTATGATCACACAATTTTCTAAACTTCTGTTCACACAGTGTTTATCTGTGCAAATTTTAGTAACGTTCGTAGAAATGTCCCCGAGGATGAAGGCGCAAGCCGGCCGCGGTGGTCTAGAGGTTCTAGGCGCGCAGTCCGGAACCGCGCGACTGCTACGGTCGCAGGTTCGAATCCTGCCTCGGGCATGGATGTGTGTGATGTCCTTAGGTTAGTTAGGTTTAAGTAGTTCTAAGTTCTAGGCGACTGATGACCTCAGATGTTAAGTCCCATGGTGCTCAGAGCCATTTGAACCATGAAGCCGCAAGAAGACAAACATAAGAGAAAGAAAATGACACACGCACATACAACCTGTCTACATCTACTATTTTCACTATCCTCAAGAACAAAGAGAAGATTAAGGAGATATAAGCTTCAAAATGAGTGACAAGAGTATCTAAACAACGGTTTCGTATTCTGCACTATGTCGAAAGGCTGTTCCTTATACGGATAAATGAAAAGCAATTACAAGCCGACACTGTTAACGAGAACATCATTTGTGAGAAAGCGAGAACGATTCTGTGCCAATGCAAGCGGCGATTTGAAAATTAAACAGCTTCTTGTTTACTTTGCAGAGACTCCACGAGTCTTGAATTAGTGTAAAGTCCAGAAGAGCAGGTCATATGTGATGTAGAGGTCCAACAACAACTCGTGGGTAAAATGTGATCTTCTTCGTGATCAGATCAATGAAGTGAAAAAATATTTGCTTGAGATGAATCTGCTACTCCATGTATTGCTTTTTATGGAGACCTCTCCTCCCGATTTTCCAGGCCTAAAACACCACCTCCTTGAAGAATTTCATTTCATCAAGATTTCTGCCTTCCCAACACCACTCCGCTGCTCGAGCCTACAGACCAGCAGATCATTTCTAACTCTACATTGAAGTACTCTTCGAGCATTGCTATGCTTGAAGCTACCAATTACACTCTCAGAGAGTTTCGGAAATATCACTTCGACATTGTTGCTTGCTTCAAGATGATCGAAAAGGTATATTTTAAATTAATTTACATGGGATAAATTGTTTCGGTTAACGAGTGTTTCGCACTATGGGTAATATTCTGGAACGAATTATGCGCGCTATACGACACTCCACTGTATACTTTTTAAAACACACTGTGTTTATGACGTAGTGAATAACTTCGGGAAATCCATGAGTCGGCTCCCAGATGTTGCTGTTGTATATGGAGAAGTCGCAACGCTAGAAGAATTGTAGCGAAATGCAGGAATAGCTGCAGAGGATCACCACTTCATGAGGGAATTTGCAGTTGACTTTGGAGATAATGAAATGTAACGCATTGCGCTTAAGTGGGCGGAAAGACCCGTTATTGTATGGTTATTTACGATTGCGGAACCATCACTGGAACCAGTCTACAATTATGTGTAAGAAACGATTTAAGGGGCTCCGGAACGCCCTATACTTGCAATGTTAAAATAACGCTTATAAATTACATCTTTCCTCACAAAGTATTTGAGGTAGGAAGTTGAACTTTTTACAGATTATTTATTGCAATATGGGCTACAACTTAACACACGGATTTTACAAAATTTTAGTTCAGTTATTAAAGATGATTTTTTTTTCAATTGTAATGAAAATTCACAACATTTTTTTGCAATTTTTTATTTATATATTCAAAAATATACAGTTTTTTGGAAAAAGGCTGTGTTAAATTATGCAGAAGGTACTGTGTAACATTTACTGAAAGTTTGAAACAAATATGTTTGGAAGATCCTTAGAAAACATGTAATTAGTATGAGAAAATAAAAGTTTTGGGAATCGAGCGACAATGATTGGATTAACTTTTTAGTGCATTCCAGGTCCATAGGATGGATTATCTTCATCCTCTGCAAACTCCTCCTCCAGCTTCCTCTTGTTCCTCCTCCTGTTTACTCTTGCTTGCATTTCTAGACTCTTTACAGCCCTGTCTGCAGCCCGAAGGCGTTCCTTGTCTAAAGCAAGCATCGCTCGTACCATGCTAGAATGTTATTATTTACACTAATAACACATACCTTTGGCTTTCCAACATTTCTCCTTTTCTTAAAAGCCTTCAGAGGATTTCTAATAACTTTACTTTTACTCATTATTATACTTCAACAAAACAGAGACTCAAGAAACAGAATTAATTACGAATATTTTCGAGATAACGACAGAGTAAATAAACATGAAACAATCGACAATCACACCAGCGATATATATTGAACCATCACAGGGTAGCAACAACACATACTTTATCTCACATCACTAAAATGTACCTGATGAACACGGACGTTAATAATAACACCATTTGACAGCAGTTTAACAGCGCCACAGTGGGTCACGCCCATGTAGAACACATTTCAAAAAAAATTTAAAAATAGTTGTAGACTTCGGAACTGAATAAATTATATATCTATTAAAAGGTAATAGTCTGCAGATTCAGAAAACGCAAAAAAGTAAAAATTGAACTTTTCATGATTTTGAGACTTTCCGGAGCCCCTTAATCTGCACCGACAGTACAGAATCCTCATGAAATGTAGTCCACCCTCAAAGGAGGTGGGTTACAAAACCCTCGTTCGACCAATACTCGAACATCAGTCTGGGGCAGTGCCAGATAGTACTGAAAGACAAAATAGAGAACATCCACAGAAAAGCGGCGTGTTTCGTTGCAGTTTCATTTAGTAAGCGTTGTGGAGAAGTTCAGCCATCTCCGCCGGCAGACGCTGCAAGAGAGGCGTTCTTCTTCACAATGTTGTTGTTATTGTGGTCTTCAGTCCAGAGGCTGGTTCGATCCAACTCTCCATGCCACTCTATCCTGTGCAAGCTTCTTCATCTCCCAGTACCTATTGCAACCTACATCCTTCTGAATCTGCTTAGTCTATTCATCTCTTGGTCTCACTCTACGATTTTTACCCTCAACGCCGCCCTCCAATACTAAACTGGTGATCCGTTGATGCTCCAGAACATGTCCTACCAATCGATCCCTTCTTCTAGTCAAGTTGTGCCACAAACTTCTCTTCTCCCCAATCCTATTCAATACTTCCTCATTAGTTATGTGATCTACCCATCTAATCTTCAGCATTCTTCTGTAGCACCACATTTCGAATTCTTCTATTCTCCTCTTGCCTAAACTATTTATCGTCCACGTTTCACTTCCATACATGGCTACACTCCATACAAATACTTTCAGAAACAACTTCCTGACACTTAAATCTATACTCGATGTTAACAAATTTCTCTTCTTCAGAAACACTTTCCTTGCATCACGATGTGCTTTACTATTAAAGTTCTAAGACCGTATGTTCCTTGAAAAGCCAACCAATATATTGTTTGAAACTTCCTAATAGATTAAAGCTCTGGCTCTAGCGGTAGAGCACTTGCCTGCGAAAGGCAAAGGTCCCGGATTCGAGCCTCGGTCCGGCACACAGTTTTAATCTGCCGGAAAGTTTCGTATCAGCACACACTCGGAGTGAAAATTTCGTTCCGGAATATGTTGATTC
Organism: Schistocerca cancellata; assembly: GCF_023864275.1. Taxonomy (NCBI): domain Eukaryota; kingdom Metazoa; phylum Arthropoda; class Insecta; order Orthoptera; family Acrididae; genus Schistocerca; species Schistocerca cancellata. The sequence continues at coordinate 73,682,483 of NC_064626.1, read as the reverse complement.
CTCCTACGTATATCTCGCAGAAGACAACGAAGCTAAAATTAGACAGGTCTGAGCTCATACGAAGGATTAGCAACAGTCGTCACTCTCGCGAAATATTCTTGACTGGAGGAGGAAAGAAGAGATGTCACAATGGTACACAAAGCACACTCCACCGCACACACACCGTAAGGTCGCTTGCGGGGTGTGGGTATCTAAGTGTGTTTAAATTCTGGAACTGCTTTGCGGCTGAGTAACCAACAGCTACTTAGGCAAGTATTTGAGCCCTGTGGCGATGATGTTATGCTCTTTTTCAGCCAAGTCCACCCATCTGGCGTCCGTAAGGGGTAGTGGGGGGGGGGGGGGGCTGGGTTTCAGAATTCTCACACAGATTGTTCACGGGAAAGTATGCCTATTCTTTGGCGCGGCGGTGATGTCCTGCATCCAAGGTGGCTATGAAGAATTTCAGAGCAGAGCATTCCGCAAACTGTTCTGAACCTTCCAGATATATCCTTTATTGGACTCCAGAAAAACACAATTGCAATATGTTGGCGCTCGGATTCCAGCATCTTTTCCCAGAATGAACTTAACGTGGCTGCATTATATGAGCCCAACTTTCAAAAATGGTTCAAATGGCTCTGAGCACTATGGGAATTAGCATCTGAGGAGATCAGTCCCCTAGAACTCAGAACTACTTAAACCTATCTAACCAAAGGACATCACAAACATCCATGCCCGAGGCAGGATTCGAACCTGCGATCGTAGCGGTCGCGTGGTTCCAGACTGAAGCGCCTAGAACCGCTCGGCCACAACGACCGACGCCCATCATTCGTCCCTAATTCCCACAAAGGTGACCCCAACTGCACGACTTAATAACAACAGTAGTTTACGATTTGTCAGTTATCGAAGACCCGTCAACGACTTGCTGAAACTACATTCAGTTATACGAACACAGTGCGCTCGTAGTGGCCTCGAACACACGTGTTCACATTTAACTCATTTATGGACCGAAATGCATCTACAGGAAAGAGAAAATACCATTTTCTGCGCTAGAAGAGAGCGGAAATACTGAGAAAAGTAGAAGTCGAAAAGATATTCGCTTCAAGAAATCGGACCTTCTCAGCCTCCATAGGAGTGGAACACGCATGAAATACTGCTAGGAAATCTTTAATCCCGTTGTTTATTAGGACAATAATGTCTCAAACTGAAGGATTACGGTCATCTTGGTTCAGTCCTAGTATGTTGATAGAAGATTGTTCTGAGGAATTTCCCACATTCCCCTTGTCGAATGCTGGCCAGGCGTACACTTCACTCAAACAGACCACAAACGAAGCTTTCAAAACACGTTTTGTTGATCATTAATTATGCCAGTCAACTTCAAATAATTAAAGGTATGAAAATAATGCAATAAATGCATTATCATGATCAGTACTGAAGTTCTGCAAGCAAACAAAGATTAATAAATCGAGTACGCTTTTTTAATGTTTATTTCCTCTTTCTACACTTTCAGAGGCAGTTTTGCTTTTTATTTTTCTTACCAATCAACAGCAATGTCTTAAGTCTTCTGATACAGAAAAAGTACACTACTGCCCATTAAAATTGCTACACCACGAAGATGACGTGCTACAGACGCAACATTTAACCGACAGGAAGAAGTTTCTGTGATATGCAAATCATTAGCTTTTCAGACCATTCACACAAGGTGGCGACACCTACACCTACACCTACAACGTGCTGACATGAGCAAATTTTCTAACCGATTTGTCATACACAAACAGCAGTTGACCGGCGTTGCCTGGTGAAACGTTGTTGTGATGCCACGTGTAAAGAGCAGAAATGCATACCATCACGTTTCCGACTTTGATAAAGGTCGGATTGTAGCGTATCGCGATTGCGTTTTATCGTATCGCGACATTGCTGCTCGCGTTGGTCGAGATCTTATGACTGTTGGCAGAGTATGGAATTGGTGGCTTCAGGAGGGTAGTACGGAACGCCGTGCTGGATCCCAACGGCCTCGTATCACTAGCAGTCGAAATGACAGGCATCTTATCCGCATGGCTGTAACGGATCGTGTAGTCACTCCTCGATCCCTGAGTCAACAGATGGGGACGTTTGCAAGACAACAACCATCTGCACGGACAGTTCGACGACGTTTACAGCAGCATGGACTATCAGCTCGGAGACCATGGCTGCGGTTACCCTTGACGCTGCATCACAGACAGGAGCGATTGCGATGGTGTACTGCCGGCCGGAGTGGCCGAGCGGTTAAAGGCGCTACAGTCTGGAACCGCACGACCGCTACGGTCGCAGGTTCGAATCCTGCCTCGGGCATGGATGTGTGTGATGTCCTTAGGATAGTTAGGTTCAAGTAGTTCTAAGTTCTAGGGGACTTATGACCGCAGCAGTTGAGTCCCATAGTGCTCAGAGCCATTTGAACCATTTTTGATGGTGTACTCAACGACGTACCTGGGTGCACGAATAACAAAACGTCATTTTTTGGGATGAATCCAGGTTCTGTTTACAGCATCATGATGTTCGCGTCCGTGTTTGGCGATATCGCGGTGAACGCACATTGGAAGCGTGTGTACGTCATCGCCGTACTGTCGTATGACCCGGCGTGATGGTATGGGGTGCCATTGGTTACACGTCTCGGTCACCTCTTGTTCGCATTGACGGCACTTTGAAGAGTGGACGTTACACTTCAGATGTGTTACGACCCGTGGCTCTACCCTTCATTCGATCCCTGCGAAACCCCACATGTCAGCAGGATAATGCACGACCGCCTGTTGCAGGTCCTGTACGGGCCTTTCTTGGTACAGAAAATGTTCGACTGCTGCCCTGGCCAGCACATTCTCCAGATCTCTCATCAATTGAAAACGTCTGGTCAATGGTGGCCGAGCAATTGGCTCGTCAGAATATAACAGTAACTACTCTTGATGAACTGTGGTATCGTGCTGAAGCTGTATGGGCAGCTGTACCTGTACACGCCATCCAAGCTCTGTTTGACTCAATGTCCAGGCATATCGAGGCCGTTATTACGGCCAGAGGTGTTGCTTAAAATCCGTCTTGATTGCAAAAATTTTTTTATTATTCATATGACCGGTTTCGGTTCATTCAGAACCATCCTCAGATCTGATATTTCAATTACAGGAGTAACCCGTCCAAATCCAGCAACTTTCACATGCTACGTCACATCAGACGACTGAGCGCACCGCGGCACAACACCAAAATGGCGGGAACCACGGAAGCAGACCGTAGAGGAAAACAAGTTCACACCAGCACCATAGATATATAAAACGCCCTATGTTTTTAGATCGTATAAAAATGATAATTTTACTGTTTTTTAATCCTGACAAGTACAGATTTTAACTTTGACATCTACATATTTTAGCCAAATACACTCCTGGAAATGGAAAAAAGAACACATTGACACCGGTGTGTCAGACCCACCATACTTGCTCCGGACACTGCGAGAGGGCTGTACAAGCAATGATCACACGCACGGCACAGCGGACACACCAGGAACCGCGGTGTTGGCCGTCGAATGGCGCTAGCTGCGCAGCATTTGTGCACCGCCGCCGTCAGTGTCAGCCAGTTTGCCGTGGCATAGGGACCTCCATCGCAGTCTTTAACACTGGTAGCATGCCGCGACAGCGTGGACGTGAACCGTATGTGCAGTTGACGGACTTTGAGCGAGGGCGTATAGTGGGCATGCGGGAGGCCGGGTGGACGTACCGCCGAATTGCTCAACACGTGGGGCGTGAGGTCTCCACAGTACATCGATGTTGTCGCCAGTGGTCGGCGGATGGTGCACGTGCCCGTCGATCTGGGACCGGACCGCAGCGACGCACGGATGCACGCCAAGACCGTAGGATCCTACGCAGTGCCGTAGGGGACCGCACCGCCACTTCCCAGCAAATTAGGGACAAAGTTGCTTCTGGGATATCGGCGAGGACCATTCGCAACCGTTTCCATGAAGCTGGGCTACGGTCCCGCACACCGTTAGGCCGTCTTCCGCTCACGCCCCAACATCGTACAGCCCGCCTCTAGTGGTGTCGCGACAGGCGTGAATGGAGGGACGAATGGAGACGTGTCGTCTTCAGCGATGAGTGTCGCTTCTGCCTTGGTGCCAATGATGGTCGTATGCGTGTTTTGCGCCGTGCAGGTGAGCGCCACAATCAGGACTGCATACGACCGAGGCACACAGGGCCAACACCCGGCATCATGGTGTGGGGAGCGATCTCCTACACTGGCCGTACACCACTGGTGATCGTCGAGGGGACACTGAATAGTGCACGGTACATCCAAACCGTCCACGAACCCATCGTTCTACCATTCCTAGACCGGCAAGGGAACTTGCTGTTCCAACAGGACAATGCACGTCCGCATGTTTCCCGTACCACCCAACGTGCTCTAGAAGGTGTAAGTCAACTACCCTGGCCAGCAAGATCTCCGGATCTGTCCCCCATTGAGCATGTTTGGGACTGGATGAAGCGTCGTCTCACGCGGTCTGCACGTCCAGCACGAACGCTGGTCCAACTGAGGCGCCAGGTGGAAATGGCATGGCAAGCCGTTCCACAGGACTACATCCAGCATCTCTACGATCGTCTCCATGGGAGAATAGCAGCCTGCATTGCTGCGAAAGGTGGATATACACTGTACTAGTGCCGACATTGTGCATGCTCTGTTGCCTGTGTCTATGTGCCTGTGGTTCTGTCAGTGTGATCATGTGATGTATCTGACCCCAGGAATGTGTCAATAAAGTTTCCCCTTCCTGGGACAATGAATTCACGGTGTTCTTATTTCAATTTCCAGGAGTGTATTTTTAATATAAAAAGATCTACTGAATACAGTATGTACAAATGGAATGTAACAAATGTACCAGACGCCACCTGTCGGTAATAGTGCTATAATTAATATAAATGACGTGCACTCTGCCAACCAATTTTATGTGACGTAGCATGTGAAAGTTGCTGGATTTGGACGGGTTACTCCTGTAACTGAAGTATCAGGTACGTTCTGGTACATTTGATGTTGATTAGACAGGATGAAAAACATTTGCTTTCGTGAAATGGTAAATTAGTATAATTATTTTTACAGATCTGAAGATGGTTCTGAATGAACCGAAACCGGTCATATGAATAATAAAAAAAAATTTTTTTTTGCAATCAAGACGGGTTTTAAGCAACATCTATGCACCCAAATTGCTTGAAAATGTAATCACATGTCAGTTCTAGTATAATATATTTGTCCAATGAATACCCGTTTAATATCTGCATTTCTTCTTGGTGTAGCAATTTCAATGGCCAGTAGTGTAATTTTGGTATCTTGCCCCCTCTTACACACGTTTCTGTGGACGGCCATGGGAACATCGTGTTTTGTACACTGTTGACGCCCCTTATTTTGAGGTCCGTAATGCGACGCACTTCACTTCGTGGCGGGCTCGCCAGGTTTCCGGCGTGCTGGACGCTGCCTCTGCCGGCAGTCTGATAAACCATTTGATGGACGGCGCCTCTGTGTCGCGAGCAGCGGTTCACTGACCGCGCCGCTAATCGTCGGTGGACAGCTCCATTTAGGCGAGGCACCGGGCCGGCCGTGTGTTGCTGCCGCCTGACAAATGGACCGGCCGCGTCCCACTGCCGAGCTGTAAACGCTCGGCCAGCTGAAACAGTTTGAAAAACTGGTTGATTGGTTGGTTGTGTTTGGGGAAGGAGGCCAGACAGCGAGGTCATCGATCTCATCGGATTAGGGAAGGACGGGGAAGGAAGTCGGCCGTGCCCTTTGAAAGAAACCATCTCGGCATTTGCCTGGAGCGATTTAGGGAAATCACGGAACACCCAAATCAGGATGGCCGGACGCGGGACTGAACCGTCGTCCTCCCGAATGCGAGTCCAGTGTCTAAACACTGCGCCACCTCGCTCGGTGAAAAACTGGTGCCAAGCTGATGAACTGCAGTGGCGAGACCTGAGTTTCTCCTGGCGTATACAACTTTCAAATAACTTCCGGGAATTCAGCCAGGTAACACTTTCAGCGACCGATGTGGTCTCTTTCAAATAACTTCCGGGAATTCAGCCAGGTAACACTTTCAGCGACCGATGTGGTCTCTCTCTTCACTCGTGTTCATCTGTCTGATTCGTTGCGGTTAATTGAAGCCAGGTTTGGTGCTGATTTAACTAATCTCTTTAGGCATGTGTTGACATACACTTACTTTTTATTTAATGACCAGTATTACGAGCAGACAGATGGAGTTGCGATGGGTAGTCCGTTGTCTCCTGTGATCGCAAATTTGTTTATGGAAGACTTCGAGGAACGTGCATTGGAGTCGGCGCCTTTAAAACCCGCCTGTTTCTTTAGGTACGTTGACGATACCTTCGTTGTTTGGCCTCACGGTAGGGAGAATTTGAATGTCTTTCTAGAACATCTGAACTCGACCCACCCGAACATTCGTTTTACGATGGAGGTGGAAGAGGATGGTTGCCTTCCCTTTCTCGACGTGTTGGTTAGGAGGAAGGATGATGGATCATTGGGACATGCAGTCTACAGGAAACGTACTCACACCGACTTGTACTTACAAGCTAATAGTTGTCACCATTCGGCTCAGCGTGAAGAGGTACTTCGTACCTTGGTACACAGGGCACATGTCGTTTCTGACGCTGAGACTTTGCCAGCTGAGCTGTCCCATCTTGAAGTTACATTTCGTCAAAATGGTTACAGTGATAGACAGATTGAACGTGCGTTGCGCTATCGACCAACTGTACATCGGGTGATTGATGATAATTCTGAGTCAACACCTAAGTCTACTGCCTTCTTGCCTTACGTAGGAAACACGTCCAATAAGATCGGTCGTATTTTACGGAAATACGATGTGAAATGTGTTTTCCGACCTCCATCTAAAATTAGAGCACTTTTGAGTTCCGTTAAGGATGATCTTGGACTGCGTAAGGCGGGTGTATATCGTGTCCCTTGTAGCTGCGGCATGGCATATATTGGTCAAACTATCAGGACCGAGGAGGACAGATGTACTGAGCATAAACGGCACACACGATTACAGCAGCCAAATAGATCTGCTATTGCCGAACATTGCTTGGATACTGGTCACCCCATGATATATAATAACACCGAGATATTGGCATGCACGTCCAGCTATTGGGACAGTGTGATTAGGGAGGCAGTTGAGATTAAATTAGCGAGCAACCTCGTTAACAGGGATGGAGGTTTCTGTTTAAACTCTGTTTCGAATCCGGCTCTCTCCCTTGTCAAAAAACAGAGGAACAGAGTCAATGCTGCCTCACCTGCGAATTCATAGTCTCACTATCGATAGCTCTGACTTTGGTCATCTTTGCTGGCACTAGTGTTCAGTGTGTGTGTGTGTGTGTGTATTATCTTTCCTGCTTCGGTCCGAGAACCGAGGTATTAAATTTGCATGTACGCCGCCTGTCCGTTGCAGTTTGCCTTGAAAATGGCGGGGTGTTCTCCCGCCGAAATATCGGCGGTCGCTGAAAGTGTTACCTGGCTGAATTCCCGGCCGTTATTTGAGAGAACCGGAGTGCTGCTCCACATTAAGCAGGAATGTCCACTCAGAAATAATCTCCACTAGTTCTTTAATATTAATTTCCAAACAAGCCCCGGTGCAAGGAAACTCATCTTTCGAGAGCGTAATTAAAGGAGAAGAGATTCTATTAAAGTTGATTGCCATGTATCAGCATAACTCATCTTCGTCCTCCGACCTGGTGTGTGCTGCAATGAAATTGTGGTGTCGCATCAGTAATGGAACCCAGATCTTTGGTTCAAATGGCTCTGAGCACTATGGGACTTAACATCTGAGGTCATCAGTCCCCTAGAACTTAGAACTACTTAAACCTAACCAACCTAAGGACATCACACACATCCATGCCCGAGGCAGGATTCGAACCTGCGACCAGATCTTTGGCTCCCACCCGCAAAGCTCTTAGCAGCTGGGCTAGTCCTAGGACGCCTCACCGTTCGCTTCGTACCTTGTGCATTTGCATCTATACTCCGCAAGCTACCTTAATAACATGTGCAAAGGGTACTCAGTTGCCGACTGTTGTGGCCGAGCGGTTCTTGGCGCTTCAGTCTGCAACTGCGCGACCGCCACGGTCGCAGGTTCGAATCCTGCTTTGGGTATGGATGTGTGTGATGTCCTTAGGTTAGTTAGGTTTAAGTAGTTCTAGGGGACTCATGACCTCAGATGTTAAGTCCCATAGTGCTCAGAGCCATTTGAACCATTTTTTTTTTTCTACACCGTGTTCCTCGTTGTTCATAGGATAGTTTGCAAGTGACGAAGATGAAGAATTGCATCAAAGCAACTTTAGGTTGATGACTTCACCAAGAAAATTATAATTCTCAGTCCACAATGTAAACATTATCGGACTATCTCTGTAGACGCAAAATCCTGATACGAATTATATACAGAAAAACAGAGAAATTGGTATGGGCCGAGCTCAGAGAAATCAATTTGATTTCCAGATAAATAGAGGAACGCGTGAGGCAACACTAACCTACGACTTAACTTGGATTGAAGAAAGGCAAATCTACGATTGTAGTATTTGTAGATATAGGAAAAGCTTTTAACTGTGTTGATTGGAATACAATACAGAGAGCGAAAAGTTATTTGACAAATGACAAGGGACGCAGTGGTTGAGGAGGTAGCGGCCTATCGCCCATGTTATTCAATCCGTTCATTGGTGTCTTGCGAGGAATCGTTAATATTCTGGGATACGACAGGAAAGTTCGTTCGAAGTGAAACAGTCTAGTAATCAAAGGCTCTAAAATACATACCTGTCAGCACTTACTGAGTACAAGAGATGTGTTTCATAGTAGCGAAGATAAACAAATGTATGTAGCTCTTAAGGTATTGTCTTGATAACCTATCATTACTGGACATATTTTTTTTTCTTTTTTTGATCTGTACGTCCACCTTCCAAAATATGGAAATCAAAGAGCTTGCCATAGAAGAAATTTCTTTGACAGTATCGAAGATAAAGAAGCGCTCATAGCTCTTATGGTTAGCATTTTAGGGCCCATGTTCACTACACTTTTATGCTCCGAATAGCCGTTCCTGTCAAACCCCTAAGTACTAAGCATTGGTCCTGAGACATCCTGCATACACCAGTGTAGACAGCTAAGAAGAAATTTGCAAAAGGGATTAAAACACAAGCAAAAAACATAAATAAATAAAACTCTAAAGTTTTTCGATGATTAAGTCTGTCAGAGGTGACAAGGTACTTAGTTAAAGTGAAGGAATAGCGTCTTGAAAAAAGATTATAAGGTTAACAACGAAACTAAAATAGGGACACAGGATTGCAGTTGAATTACATCAGGCGAAGCTGATGGAATTAGATGAGAAAATGAGACATTAAAATTTGGAGGCGAGTTTTGTTATATGGGAAGCAAATTAAATGATGATGGGCAAATACGATATACCAGCAGACAGGCAATGGCAAGAATAGCGTTACTGGAAAAAAGAAATGTTTTTAATCCCGAATATAAGAACGTACAGACCGACGGAAATAGAAGCTTTTCAAACGTGATACTACTGAAGAATGACGAAGATTAGATGAGCAGAGCGTGTAATGAATGAAGACGTAACGCATCAAATTAAGGAGAAAGAGATATACGACACAACTATACTAAAAGAAAGGACCAACTGATACGACGTAACCTGTGGGAATCAAGGAACAGGTAATTTGAATATGGATGGAATCGTAATCGGTTAAAAATGTAAAAGGAGATCAAGGTTGAAGTGGAACTTGCAGAAACTACTCAGAACAGACTTGAGTAATGGGCAGTGCTGGAAAATGTTTTGAATCTTACCTAACAGGAAACAAAAGGTGTCGCCGCGAAATACCTGTAGGGTAAGCATTCAGTCTTCACCTGACTGGGAACTGATTACATGTGGTGTTCCTCAAGGTTCCATCATGGGTCCGTTGCTTTTCTTGTGTACATTAATGGCCTCTCGTCTGTTACATTGCCAGATGTTAAGTTTGTTTTGTTTGGAATAAATAGTAAGTCAAATACAGATTTAAAAATCGTCACTAATCAAATTTTCACTGACATTAATAAATGGTTTAAAACTAATTCATTGTTGTTAAACTTTGAAAAGACCAACTACGTCCAGTGTAGAACCTGTAGGAGATTTAGTTCCAGCATGCTTATAACATATGAAGATATGCAGACCGAAGAGGTGGACAGTGCTAAATTTCTGGGATTACAACTCGGTAATAAATTCAGTTGGTAAGGGCATACCGCAGAACTGCAGAAGAGCCTAAACAAATCTGTATTTGCAGTGCAAATGATGTCAAATGTAGGAGACATAAATATAAAAAACTTGCATACTTTGCTTACATTCATTCTGTTATGTCATATGGGCTAACTCGTCAAACAGAGCAAAAGTTATTAGAGTGCAAAAGCGTGTAATAAGAATGATTGGTGGTGTAAATTCAAGAACATCACGCAGAAACCTGTTCAAGGTACTGGGTATTCTAACCACTGCTTATCAGTATATTTATTCCTTATTGAAATTTGTTGCAAATAATATTTCTCTTTTTCCACCCAATAGCTCAATACATAGTATCAATACCAGGAATAAGAAGAATCTACATAAAGTCCTAAAATCGCTTACCTTGGTCCAAAAAGGGGTCCATTATTTTTGTTGTTGTCAATACTAGAAATGCTGACGAACAGTACCGATGGCAACGTAAATATTCTCTGTATTAACAACGTGCATTCAGCGTGTGAATGTATTTTCTGTTTGGCAATTCACCATTTTGTTGTTCGCATTTTTTCGGTTTTGCTTCCATAAAATTGGGCCGATATATGCTAATATCAAGCGATTTAGACTCTTAAACCTTTTAAAGTCAAGAAAGAAATGATCCAAAAAATGGTTCAAATGGCTCTGAGCACCATGGGACTTAACATCTGAGGTCATCAGTCCCTAGAACTCAGAACTAATTAAACCTAACTAACCTAAGGACGTCACACACATCCATGCCCGAGGCAGGATTCGAACCTGCGACCGTAGCGGTCACGCGGTTCCAGACTGAAGCGCCTAGAACCGCACGGCCACACCGGCCGGCAAAGAAATGATCACTTAATTTATTTAATGTTACAGAAATAGTCCAGACCTATGTGATCAGTCATCAAAAATGTTTTTTGGACAAATATTTCATTAATGCTTGGTACTCGTCGTAGAGTTTATGGATATCAGTAGACTAGAGTGACCTTTCAGTTGCCAAAAAGCGCAGAGTTACTTCTAACTGTTTGTTGACTGGGATTGCCTCTCTCATTGTCGTATTTTATCTCTTTCTTTCTTTCTCTCATTACCACCAATAAATAATTCTTGTGCGTTGTGGACGTGTTAGAACACTGCAACTGTTTAAACTGGAGGTAACTTATAAAGAATTAGCTGCAAACTGGTTCTTTTATAGCCCTTTATTTATCGATAAATTCATTTCGAGGCGCCTGGAATTCCATTTTCAGATGATTACATGTATTTATGTGTCCAGAATATTGTTTCTTTGCTAATGGCGTTACAGAATTTTGCAAAAGAAATTTTTAGGACAGGTATTGTAAAACATCGTAAGTAAATAGTGTTCACCACGTGAAAATAAATGCAAACATCCGAAGATGTAGTGAACATAAAAACATGTGTTTCGAGGCACGATTGTTAACGTGACACATCGAGAAAGGGGCGCCATTCATATCAGTCCGTTACCCCATAACGAGGCCCATTAGAAAGAAGGGCCGTTGCGCGGAAGTCGCAGCTCGTGACTCTGCAGGTCTTAACGAGTGCCAACAGCAGTCTCCGACAGGGAGCGACTACTTGTTCCAGACGAGTTTAATAAATCTTGATTGCACGTTTAACTGTATGCAAGCTCTCGTTAGAACACGATAAAGTTACGACTTTTGTGTGTACCTTCTCAATTACGAGGGCAGTTTAATAAGTAATGCAACACATTTTTTTTATCGGCCAATTTTGGTTGAAAAAACCGGAAATTTCTTGTGGAATATTTTCAAACATTCCCGCTTCGTCTCGTATAGTTTCATTGACTTCCGACAGGTGGCAGCGCTGTACGGAGCTGTTAAAATGGCGTCTGTAACGGATGTGCGTTGCAAACAACGGGCAGTGATCGAGTTTCTTTTGGCGGAAAACCAGGGCATCTCAGATATTCATAGGCGCTTGCAGAATGTCTACGGTAATCTGGCAGTGGACAAAAGCACGGTGAGTCTTTGGGCAAAGCGTGTGTCATCATCGCCGCAAGGTCAAGCAAGACTGATCTCCCGCGTGCGGGCCGGCCGTGCACAGCTGTGACTCCTGCAATGGCAGAGCGTGCGAACACACTCGTTCGAGATGATCGACGGATCACCATCAAGCAACTCAGTGCTCAACTTGACATCTCTGTTGGTAGTGCTGTCACAATTGTTCACCAGTTGGGATATTCAAAGGCTTGTTCCCGCTGGGTCCCTCGTTGTCTAACCGAACACCATAAAGAGCAAAGGAGAACCATCTGTGCGGAATTGCTTGCTCGTCATGTGGCTGAGGGTGACAATTTCTTGTCAAAGATTGTTACAGGCGATGAAACATGGGTTCATCACTTCGAACCTGAAACAAAACGGCAATCAATGGAGTGGCGCCACACCCACTCCCCTACCAAGAAAAAGTTTAAAGCCATACCCTCAGCCGGTAAAGTCACGGTTACAGTCTTCTGGGACGCTGAAGGGGTTATTCTGTTCGATGTCCTTCCCCATGGTCAAACGATCAACTCTGAAGTGTATTGTGCTACTCTTCAGAAATTGAAGAAACGACTTCAGCGTGTTCGTAGGCACAAAAATCTGAACGAACTTCTCCTTCTTCATGACAACGCAAGACCTCACACAAGTCTTCGCACCCGAGAGGAGCTCACAAAACTTCAGTGGACTGTTCTTCCTCATGCACCCTACAGCCCCGATCTCGCACCGTCGGATTTCCATATGTTTGACCCAATGAAGGACGCAATCCGTGAGAGGCACTACGCGGATGATGATGAAGTTATTGATGCAGTACGACGTTGGCTCCGACATCGACCAGTGGAATGGTACCGTGCAGGCATACAGGCCCTCATTTGAAGGTGGCGTAAGGCCGTAGCATTGAATGGAGATTACGTTGAAAAATAGTGTTGTGTAGCTAAAAGATTGGGGAATAACCTGGTGTATTTTAATGCTGAATAAAACAACCCCTGTTTCAGAAAAAAAACGTGTTGCATTACCTATTGAACTGCCCTCGTACATATTGATTTTCTATGGGCTCCACGTACCGACTAGTATGACGCCACTAGTTAGATGCGAGGCCCGTATTTCTCGTGGAGCCTGCCACATAAACATTGCCACGGACGCTGCAGTTCTGAATATGCTCTAGGAGCGCTGTTCTAGCGTCACGTGACTGGACGGTCCGCGAGCTTAAGTACGTACATGACGACCATCTGCTTAATAGCTTGTCTGTAGGTCTTCGGATCTGATTGTTCGTATCAGGGGTCCGACAGTTTGTTGGTAGGTTTTTGGGGGTATGTGGCATTAGATGTTTAAGCACGGGTCATGTAAATCGCGTAAATAACGAACCGCTTTTTTGCGTACGCAGTGATGGCACCCGATAGTGACCCAGTTGGGTTCCGCGGGATTTACATCAGGCGAATTTGGTCGCCGAGACATCAACGTGAGTTCACTATAATGCTCGTCACACAGTTCTGGCTCCGAGACACGAAATATTATCCTGCTGAAACATGGCATCGCCTTCAGGGAAGACATCAAGCATGAATGGATGCAAGTGGCTCGCAGCTATCAGCGTGTCTTCGATTACTGCAACGGATCCTATGCAACCGCACAAAGGTCTCCCATAGCATAATACTGCTCGCACCAGCCTACGACTGTGGCGCGCTGAACGTTTCGAGTCGCCTTTAACCTCGATGGCAGCGTTCGTGGAGATGTCCAACGACCGTCCGCCCCGGTAGCTGAGTGGGCCGGCACGGTAGCTCAGCGTGTTCGGTCAGAGGACTGCTCGACCTCTGGAATAATAAAAAAAAACATTAAAAAAAAAGACTGAATAAAGGAATCAACGATCAACTTGAACGGATGTCTTGTGACGTCCGCCCAGACCAAACGCAACGAACAATACCGAACAAAATGCAAAAAATAAAAGTGGTCAGCGTGACGGATTGCCGTCCTACGGGCCCGGGTTCGATTCCCGGCTGGGTCGGGGATTTTCTCCGCTCAGGGACTGGGTGTTGTGTCGTCTTCATCGTCATTTCATTCCCATCCAGCGCGCAGGTCGCCCATTGTGGCGTCGAATGTAATAAGACCTGCACCAAGGCGGCCGGCGTTAGGTTGGTGGCGGAAATGGCACCTTTGGGTTTTCCGGGCCACGCGGAGCGTGGAAGAGGCTGGAGAAGAAGCGGGAGGCAGTCTGCCGCCGGTACGGGAAGCGTCCACAGCTGTGCTCCAGTCGAAGAAGGGTGAGTTAGACTGACCGCGTGGCGCATTGTTACTTGGCGAGGGGAGAGCTGTTAGCTTTTGGTCTCGCTTTTCAACTCTGAAAGATTGCTTTGCCTTGTCGCACCAAGGAATGCAAAACTTTGGCAGATGTTTCACTTACAAGGGAACATCCCCATCGCACCCCCCTCAGATTTAGTTATAAGTTGGCACAGTGGATAGGCCTTGAAAAACTGAACACAGATCGATCGAGAAATCAGGAAGAAGTTGTGTGGAACTATGAAAAAATAAGAAAAATATACAAACTGGGTCGTCCATGCGTAAGATAGGCAATATTAAGGGGAGTGTGAGGCGAGGAGCTCCGTGGTCCCGTGGTTAGCGTGAACACCTGCGGAACGAGGGGTCCTTGGTTCAAATCTTCCCTTGACCAAAAATTATAACTTTTTATTTTCAGTTTCTGTGAAAAACTCTTATGTTTTCATCACTTTTTTTGGAGTGATTATTACATCCACAAGAAAACCTAAATCGGGCAAGGTAGAAGAAACTTTTCACCCATTCGCCAAGTGTACTAGTTAGGTGGGTTGACAACATATTCCTGTCATGTGACGCACATGCTGTCACCAGTGTCGTATACAAAATATCAGACGTGTTTTCCTGTGGAGGAATCGGTTGACCTATGACCTTGCGATCAAATGTTTTCGGTTCCCATTTGAGAGGCACGTCCTTTCGTCTACTAATGGCACGGTTTTTCGGTGCGGTCGCAAAACACAGACACTAAACTTATTACAGTGAACAGAGACGTCAATGAACGAAAGGACAGATCATAACTTTGCGAAAATAAAGAAAGCAAAATTTTCAGTGGAGGGCAGATTTGAACCAAGGACCTCTCGTTCCACAGCTGTTCACACTAACCACGGGGCCACGGACGCCTCACACTGCCCTTAATATTGCCTATCTTACACATGGACGACCCAGTTTGTATATTTTTCTTATTTTTTCATAGTTCCACACAACTTCTTCCTGTTTTCTCGATTGATCTGTGTTCAGTTTTTCAAGGCCTATCCATTGTGCCAACTTATAACTAAATCTGAGGGGGGTGCGATGGGGATGTTCCCTTGTTAGTAAATTTCTATAGCAGACTTGGATCCACCGGAAGAGCGCCACACAAAGGTGTTGATAAGAAGTGAGCACTCGCTTCTGTATGAATGTCTGTTTTCCTTCAGCTGTGCCTGTATAAGCTTTCATTTTTCTGAATATTAATAGCTTTGCCTTCTCGTAAATTTTCCTTGCTTAATGTATCTTTCGTCCGTGGGGAGCCGACCACGTGGTTGAACATTAAAGTTTTGTTGAGCTACCGTCATCACTAACTGTCCGGTCTCATGCTTGTTTTAAAGAACTTTAACCGCTCATGATTGTATGATGTGATATTATTGCAACTTGGACACGATACCTACGAAGTGCATCTCCACAAACCACGTGGGCACGCGGGTGTACTGCGAAACGTGTACCGCTTTACGAGTTATTGCGATCAGGCAACAGCAGTGGTATGAATGATTCACACCAATGATTTTAGGAGTAGATTATAACGGTGAATGTATCGATGCTTTTCTTTAATGTCTTAGGAATAAATGATTTTATCCGCAATTTTCTCTTATGTTCTGAGGTTACGTTTTTGCACCTAAACCACTCACCACATAGCTTTCCCATTAGCACATCCAACGCGTTTCCTTACGCACAGGTCCAATGAATAGTTTCCTTTTTTATTTTAAAACAAGTGCTTTAGATTAAGTCTTATTTTCAGGTGTGTTCTGGGAGCTGATCTTATGCAGTGTTCATGCATTTTCTATTTTATTTTAAATGTTTGATTGTCGTGAACAGTGCGCGGGCAATACTATTAATTACATTGTATCCGCTATGAGCGACATCACAACGTATGCATTTTTGTGAGTTTTTGGTCTGTGATCAAATTAATTTATTTTCCGACTCGACCAAACCTTCGATTAGTTGTATGGTTAGAGTCGGTGGCGACCCTAATCTTCTCACGTTAACTTCCCAAGCAATAAGTATTTACATTCCCAATAATAACGTGATAACCCGTAGAAACAGGTTAGTTACAATGTTTTGGCAGATCAGTGTATGTGAATCCGGCCCGCAGGTCACCAAAAGATGGATGGCCGCATCAAACCAGTCTTCGGACGGCAAGCAACAACAGCACCTTATTCTAGTAACTCTCAAGTTGGTCTCATCAGTATGAAGTCTCCTACCAACAAAAACTCCGATGTTACCGGAAATCAACCAGCACCCCTGCGCAGCAGTCAGAGAAGGTGACCATTCAGCTGCGAAGGTAAAGTGTAAGGAAGCAAATACACTCCTGGAAATGGAAAAAAGAACACATTGACACCGGTGCGTCAGACCCACCATACTTGCTCCGGACACTGCGAGAGGGCTGTGCAAGCAATGATCACACGCACGGCACAGCGGACACACCAGGAACCGCGGTGTTGGCCGTCGAATGGCGCTAGCTGCGCAGCATTTGTGCACCGCCGCCGTCAGTGTCAGCCAGTTTGCCGTGGCATACGGAGCTCCATCGCAGTCTTTAGCACTGGTAGCATGCCGCGACAGCGTGGACGTGAACCATACGTGCAGTTGACGGACTTTGAGCGAGGGCGTATAGTGGGCATGCGGGAGGCCGGGTGGACGTACCGCCGAATTGCTCAACACGTGGGGCGTGAGGTCTCCACAGTACATCGATGTTGTCGCCAGTGGTCGGCGGAAGGTGCACGTGCCCGTCGACCTGGGACCGGACAGCAGCGAAGCATGGATGAACGCCAAGACCGTAGGATCCTACGCAGTGCCGTAGGGGACCGCACCGCCACTTCCCAGCAAATTAGGGACACTGTTGCTCCTGGGGTATCGGCGAGGACCATTCGCAACCGTCTCCATGAAGCTGGGCAACGGTCCCGCACACCGTTAGGCCGTCTTCCGCTCACGCCCCAACATCGTGCAGCCCGCCTCCAGTGGTGTCGCGACAGGCGTGAATGGAGGGACGAATGGAGACGTGTCGTCTTCAGCGATGAGTGTCGCTTCTGCCTTGGTGCCAATGATGGTCGTATGCGTGTTTGGCGTCGTGCAGGTGAGCGCCACAATCAGGACTGCATACGACCGAGGCACACAGGGCCAACACCCGGCATCATGGTGTGAGGAGCGATCTCCTACACTGGCCGTACACCACTGGTGATCGTTGAGGGGACACTGAACAGTGCACGGTACATCCAAACCGTCATCGAACCCATCGCTCTACCATTCCTAGACCGGCAAGGGAACTTGCTGTTCCAACAGGACAATGCACGTCCGCATGTATACCGTGCCACCCAACGTGCTCTAGAAGGTGTAAGTCAACTACCCTGGCCAGCAAGATCTCCGGATCTGTCCCCCATTGAGCATGTTTGGGACTGGATGAAGCGTCATCTCACGCAGTCTGCACGTCCAGCACGAACGCTGGTCCAACTGAGGCGCCAGGTGGAAATGGCATGGCAAGCCGTTCCACAGGACTACATCCAGCATCTCTACGATCGTCTCCATGGGAGAATAGCAGCCTGCATTGCTGCGAAAGGTGGATATACACTGTACTAGTGCCGACATTGTGCATGCTCTGTTGCCTGTGTCTATGTGCTTGTGGTTCTGTCAGTGTGATCATGTGATGTATCTGACCCCAGGAATGTGTCAATAAAGTTTCCCCTTCCTGGGACAATGAATTCACGGTGTTCTTATTTCAATTTGCAGGAGTGTAGTTACTACTTGCCAGCGGTCAACGGAATTCAGTTAGTAATAAATCCGTTTTTCTTTCATCTTCAGAGTATTTTGCTCCAGTCCGCACAGTCTTATCACCAGCCCTCATTTCTCAGTCTCAGAGTAGCACTTACACTCGATTTGTACATTCTGATCTCTGTCTTCTCCTACAGTGACTTCCTCTTGCACGATGGAAGTTGTTCCCCGATACTGTAAGAGGTCCATGACTAAGGAATTTATTGCTAGCACACTCGAGCAGATGTAACTTCGATGGATTGCTCACGTGATGCCTGTGATATGTAAGCTACAGTAGAATCGCAGACCAGAGAGCAGTGTCAGCAGCAGCAGTAGTCGTGGAGGTAAGAATAGAGGGAGACGCCGTGACGTCACAGCTGCGAAGCTACGTAAAGCCGAGGGTAGCCATTAGAGATGGGGGATTCGCTCTTGAACTGATTCATAGAGTTGAATCTTTCAAAGGAGTGAACAATCAGTGATTCAGAAAAAAAGAACGATAGCTCCAAACGTTTCCCACGGCAGAGAGAGAGAGAGAGAGAGAGAGAGAGAGAGACACGGAGCATATCAGCAGCGCCTCTGCTGGTCACAGCACAGTGCACGCCACACAACACAGCCAGCGCCGGCCTCTGCCCTGCTTCTACCTTGGCTGCCTGCATTGTGCAGTGCCCCACTGGATTTTGTGTTTCACATATGCCGTGCCATCTCTGTGCGTCGTCTGCCGCGTGCAGGGTCTGGCGCAGCTTAACTTCGCATCGCAACAGGACAGATAGCCACCTAGCGGATAACATAGGAACTACTTGCAACAACCTGCTCGCAAGGGAACGGACGATTTGTCTCGGAGCGGGTGAGTTCACCGCTCCCCCCACCCTCGGAACTCGCCCGCTCAACGCTCACCCCACCGTCTCGACTCTAGCCAGAGCTTTGAGCAAAGCGACTCAGGTGTCACTCTGGTCTCTTCGGTCTCAGCTCACGCAGTAATACAGCTCGCGGCTCGACCTGCTTGACTCAGTGCTTCTGCATCGGAGTTCGTCTCTACTGGATTTTGTTCTTCGTAGTAATACCGCTATGTATATTACATTATTATGTTATGTATACATCATTTGCTTTTATTTTATTTTTATTTGTTTAAACTGATCAGATTAGGTTCCTGACGATTCCTCTTACTATAGGATTTTTATTATGGACACTCGAATTTACGCTTTAATTACGAGCGAACCGATAAACGTATCGCAAAATGTGATACACCAATATTTTCCTTGTTTTATTCTGCGTAAGGCTATATGCAGCACTTTCGTTTTACAGTCAAATTTATATTTTTTTTCTTATTCTGGTACGGATTTTGCGATTTTAGGCGTCTTCGGAAGGAAACGTTCACTTTAAAAATATATGGCTTGCGATGTATTTGTATGAGGTTAAAGAAATTTTAATACATTACAGCCAAATATATTGTTAATGTAAATCTCAAGTTACAACATTTTCCGATCACCCAAAAAACCGCGATAGTGCAAGATAAATCAATGATCAAAAACTTTGTCATATCGTGGAAATTTCAATAAACAATACAAAATTCTTACTCATTATCTGTGTTACTTCAAAATAGAATCAAATAAGATCAAAATACAGGTATAGTACTGGAATAAACCAAGTTTAAAGGGCAATGTGCCTTCCATTTATTTTCTATTGTAAATGAGTGGTGAGTCATGAAAAAGAGCTAATTTATTTCAGGGAGTGAACAGTTCTGATCCGATCTCTGAAAAGAACAGTTTTGCCCATCTCTAGTAGCCATCTCAATGCGACCAAAACATTGCTGATATAAGCTTGTGTGCATAGGCTTGTCGCTCGCTTTTGGAAGGATTTTGCGCTATAATGGTGACTTGTGTGGTGTTCGGATGTATGAATCGTTCTGATTGTGATGCGAAATCGAAGGGAACAACATTTCATGTGTAAGTTGTCTCGTTAAGTGTGATTTTACAACTTCATTGTGAACGAGCGTGTGCTACATCGGTAATTGCACTATTGCGTGTTTTTCTCCTGTACGATTTTAGATTTCCTAAAAATGAAAGTCGGAAAGCTCTGTGGGAGAATGCCGTGAGGAGGAAGAATTAGCGTGCGTCTAAATGGAGCACTACATGTTCTCAGCATTTCCAAGAAGAGGACATAGACCGAACTTCCCTTTCAACAGTAAAACTGCTGTACCATCAGTTTCCCCTACACACCCAAAACATTTGCAAAAGGTATGTTACTTCAAAGAATTAAATTCTTAGTTTTCAAGTACACGTTTCAGTGTAATACGTACGTATCGTCGATAATCGAAGTGTTGAGTAACTCACTTTGTCTTAATCATGTACCAAATTAAAAGCTAACACTACATTAACTGGCGTAAAGTATAGGCCTAAACAGGACACTGTGTAGATTTGCCGTTCTATGCACCGTATTTCAGTAAATACTGGTGGTAATGAACAGTGTTTCCCAGTAGTGTGACATAACTGAAATGTTCCAGTACGTATTACAAACAAGATGTATTTATGGGGCTTTGGAGGAAGGGTACAGCTAACTTAGTTTTCAGTTTCTATTATTTAGTTTGTGATACACGTTTATTATTGAATTAACAAAATTGTATCGTTTACATTGAAGACTAGCTATTCGTAATATTACATTAAAAACTATTTTTAATCAGAAGAAACGCGGAATTTCGCCTTTACGAGATTTTATTTTAAACAAAAACTTTGAAACAACCAATCTGATAACGTTACATGCGTATATGGTGCAATTAGCGACTGTAATACACGCAGCGCTATAGCACACTGGCAATGTTTTGGTCAGAGTGTCACGGCAGCGAGCCACGCCCCCATGGCTTCAAAACGTAGTACGGCTGGGACACGTAGCGCCATCTCCCCTTATTCTTACCTCCATGGTGCAGTGGTAGTAGCAGCAGCTCGCAGTCGGTCGGTTGAGTAGGCCGGTCGTGGAGAACGATGGCGGTGCCTGAACGGTGTGGTATAAGGTAAACGCAAAAATTATTGTTCTTTATAGCCGTGCAGATTTGTTAGTTGCTACAACTGATTTTTGTGCTATTGTTATACGAAAGTCCCACGCGAATGTTTTCAAAAATCTTTCAATAATAATCTTTCTTATAAAGATAACTTTTGACAATCATTCATCTGAATTTAAAGTTTTTACTAATTTCTCCTATCCATACTCATGCCGATTATCGTAAAAAAAAATCATACATAACAAAATCTAGTGGCCAGCATTGCACTGGGCTGTGCCAGAAAAATATCTTATAGGAGCAGATATATACGCGTTATCCGGCGACATCATTAAGGTAAGAATTTTCACTTCATTCAGAATGATTTTTCAGTTTAGATTCACAGTCAGTTAATTATAGAAAGGTTACATTACGATATTTCTTTTGAAAGGTTATATATGAGTCACATTTTTATTGGGAGGTTACGGACTTTTATCTGTTGGGAGAATACAATACCACATATCCTGTCACCATGTCCCTTCTTCCAGTTAGTGGTCTCTGCAAATTTCTTTCTTCACCTATTCCGCGGAGAACCTGTTGTAATCTTACCTTATAAGTCTGCATCCTTCTGTGACACTAAACCTCCTTCGATGTGTTCTTTTCCATCTTTCCACAGTCGACAGGCCGCATCCGTCCAATGCTTTGCTCCAGATGTACATTCTCAGAAATTTTTCCTCACATTGAGGTCCATGTTTGGTACTTTTAGGACCTCTTTCGCCAGAAATACTCTCTTTGCCGGTGCAGCCACCTCCTTACGCTTCCTTGTGTCCTACATCATAGCTTATCTTTCTTCTAAGGCAGTAAATATTCATAAATTCGTCCACCACACCGTCCCCAGTTTTTATGTCCAATTAATTTCATTTACACAACGCTTAAATATTTCTAATTTTTTTATTTTACACGTGTAGTTCCGTGCGACAAAATTGAGGAGCAAATATCCAAGGTCATACAACGTGTCAGTACACGAAATTAAAACATAAAACTAATATAAACCCAAAAAAAGACGAGTCATAAGTTTATGTAAACGCAATCAACAATATAACACAGGAATCAGCTTAATGTTTCAAAGAATTCCTCGGCAAAATAGAAGGCGTGATCCATGAGAAAACTCTTTAGTTTCGATTCGAAAGCGCGTGAATTACTGCTAAGATTTTTGAATTCTTGTGGTAGCTTATTGAAAATGGATGCAGCAGTACACTGCACACCTTTCTGCACGAAAGACAAGGAAGTACGATCCACATCCAGATTGGATTTCTGCCTAGTATCAACTGAGTGAAAGCTGCTCTTGGGAATAAGCCGATACTGTTAACAAGAAACGACAGTAAAGAATACATATATACTGAGAGGCCAGTGTCAGAATACCCATGCTAATGAACAGCGGTCGACAAGAGGTTCGCGAACTTACACCATTTACCGCACGAACTGCCTGTTTCTAAGCCTAAAATGTCCTTCGAGAATGGGAAGAGTTACCCGATAAAATAACACCATACGTCATAAGCGGATGAAAATAAACAAACTAGACTACTTTTCGCGTCGAACTATCACTTACTTCAGGTACCGTTCGAATAGTAAAAATGGCAACATTAAGTCTTTGAACAAGATCCTGAACGGGGGCTTTCCACGACAGTTTACCATGTATCTGAACACATAGACATTTGAACCGTTCAGTTTCACTAATCATATGCCCATTCTGTGAAATTAAAACGTCGTGTTTTGTTGAACTGTGTGTTTGAAATCGTAAAAACTGAGTCTCCCTGTGACTTAGAATTAATTTATTTTATACAAGCCATGAACTTACGGTATGTAATGAACTGCAGTATTTGAAACATGCCAATGTTGTACCCAACATCCTTAACTACTAACAGCAAACAGAAATATTTTAGAATCACCTGTAATACTAGAGGGCATATCATTTATATAAATAAGGAACAGGAGTAGTCCTATAAAATAAAAAATATTATTTAAATATTAATTATTCTGTCTGTATGATGGTGATTGTGATTGTAATTGTAATTAATATTTGCTTATCTGGAACGTGGACGTTTAATTATTCGGTATCAGACGCTTGACAATGGCTTTCTCGTAAAGGCAATGTTACTCGTAGTTGACCGTGAAATAAAACTGAAATAATCGGACTTCGTAAATAAATCGTTTCCAAAGACTGCTGCGGTAGGTGCGGACTCATAATCTAAATCTCACTATTTCAATAATTTGCCAGCCATGCCAATACGTCGTACAGAGGTGATTGTCTATTTTATAAATATAAAAAAGTTACACAGTTAGTTAAATCAGATATATTCAATGAATAAGCCTACAGTTCATAATCCTACTTACTTTTATAAATATAAACTCTTTACAGAATCGAGTGCCTAGTCTGGTTGCAACTCGCAGTATTCTTCTATAACATGAAATATGGCGGTGTGCCAGACAATAGAATAAAATACGTGCTTCTCGCACCACTTCTACCAGAGCTCTCCCTTTCTTAATCAAACATAAGAGTAACGTAATTGTGCTTTTGTTTTATCAGCGACACAGCGCTGCAGTTGTGTGCCATAGGCTTTATTTATTTGTCACTGATTATTTAATTAATTAATATTTCGCGTTTCCGAGGAAACTCACGCTCGGCATGCAAATGTGCCTTTATATTGCCCCCTGAATTGCGAGGCGAAAGGACACACCTGCAGGCGAGCAATTCACCTAAAGGCACAAGAAAATCTAAGTTATCTACAACTATTTACATGACTTACATTATACACATTATATACAAAATTTGAATGACGCGGGTGCGCCGTAAAAGTTCTTATGTTGGCAGATAGAGTGCGCGCATGCGCAGAAGCGTCTGTGTGACTCCGGCACTGCCGTTATATCGTACAGTTAGATCACGCGGCACAGTATTGCAGTTCATATTGTTCTTGTGCGCGCGTTTCTCAGTCGTTGCACAAACAAAATATTCAACCAAGATTACATATGAAGACTACATTCTATGACAGGTAACTTAGTTTTAAATTTACAATATTTGTTATCACACAATACAACTTAGATTGTTGAATGTTCTTAGTTACATAGTATTGTTTTGAAATACTTCAAAGAAAAATGTCCGTATGTTTCAGGTGCGTTGACCTATACACATCGTGTCGTTATTACAGTTCATATTCATCTGCTGCACAATAATTTTTTTTTATAGGTTAGTATCGTCGTGGTAAAGTTTTTTTTTTTTTTTTTGATCACAGTAACATCGTTGTATAACAACGTGATTAATACATAAGCGTGTCCATTTCCCATTTCCATTATAGTCGTTGTGATGCAGTTCGTTGTGACTAAAGGCATTGCTCATTACAGATCAGACGTGACCCGTCGAGTAATTGGCCCACGTGCAGTTCGTTTTTTTTTTTTTTTTTTTTTACATTCCGTGGAAGCTTGGTTGCAGAACCTCGGGCGGCACATAGCTGGCGTCGATCCTTGGACAGTCCAGGTAAGAGTGTCCGTCACATTTCGGGAACATTTCATTCCCTGAAGTTCCAACCAAAATTCTTCCACCCGTCGTGTTGTTTTCTGGACAGGCACTTTGTGTCCATTTAATCCAGTTAACATCTTGAAGTTAGGTACTGTAGTAATGTCACTAGACGATGCACGAATTATGCACTTCACATTTTCAGTTTTTTTGCTGAATATAGCTCACCTAAATGTTCGTAGTTATTAATCAAAGAAATCATTCATCGCGTTTACATAGATACGCTGCATAATGAATGGCATTAACGGTTTTTTTTTTTTTTTTTTTTTACATAGGTTTCTGCGTAGTTGCAGAGTTAGTAATGTTCGTTAATGTCCATGAACAGAGGTTCACTATGCAATGTCTTTTTGGCACTCGTTTTGTTCAAATTTTTTTTACATAGTAACAGTTACATGATACATCAGTTAAAAAAATAAGTAATTATACATACACACGTCACATATTTTCTTAGCATAAACATAATACAGTTGCACATAAACATGTTTGCATCATCATTACATAGCTATAGGTTATTACATTGTGTCACGTGATGTCATCTGAAATTAAGATAGGTTAGACACAACATTCATTACATCAGTAGGCAAGACCAGGCGTTTTCACTACTCAATAAATATTCAAAATAGTAAGAGAGAAAAAATGTTCGATTCCTCGCGTTTTGTGCGTGTGTGTAGAGTGTCTGTGTGGCCTTGACTACTGATAGATGCTTTTCGTGTTGAGAGATGTGCGTCTAATCTATTTCTCAAAGTAAAAGATCGCTCCACAGATGACGTCTGTCGGTTCGTCAGGTGTCATACCAAGTCAGTGGTACCTACAATAACAAATGTTCCGTGAAAAATTAATATATCATTCACTGCTACGTAATCATAAATTTTATTTTGATATTCCGTCTTCCAGGTGGTGGCGCGCGCTGAAAGAAGAGTTCTTCTGCCTTCAACTGCGACTCTGGAACGCTGAAATGAAAATTTCTACACCACTTATTATCTGTGTTGTAACAACAGAGTTTTTCGAGTTGCTTAGCAATATTTTGATGGGTATGACTTTGACATTATTCAGCATGAAATGCTCTAAGATCTCGGTGTGCGTATAGCCCAATAATTTTGTTAGTTCTACGATGTTGTAACAGATACGCACCAGGATGCGGTATGTTAACAATTATATAAGGTCCTTCATATAGCAGACGCCACTTAGCGTTGCGTCGTTTGAGTGCTACAGATTTATGATGAGTACGAAGTAGTACAAGCATTCCTACCTCGAATTTTTGTTTTCTTTTTATTATGTTTCTGTGATGTTTGTTTCGTATCTGTGCGTGATGTGTCAGCGTAGTCAATACTTCTTTTATTTTTTGTTCAGGTGTGATTTCCTTGTCTGACAACTTAGGTAATGGTTCTATCCACTGATCGTTCTGTTTGCAATTGAACATGATCTCGTTAGGTGTGTAATTTGTATCATAAATATTTAAGTTATTGTGTACGTCTTCGAAAAGACTTAGGTAGGACACCCAATTAGTATGTTTTGATGAAATATAGGTCCTCATGAATCGATTTAATTCTCGGAAATGTCTCTCAGTCGCGTTACATTGTGGACTAAACCTCGAAATAAATATACTTTTAATGTTATTGTCCTTCAAGAAATTTCTCCATTTGTACCCAGAGTAGTATGCTGCATTATCTGACAGAATTGCTTTAGGTTTTCCCACGTGCGTCAGGTAATCACTTGAGAATCTTCGTATTATAGCACTTGCAGTGGCGGATTTTAAATCATAAAGTTTGACATGTTTAGAAAATATATCGTAAAAAGCTAAGATATATTTGACGCCTCCAGAGCTTGCTGGATGCGGTCCACTGATGTCAGTACACAGAATTTCCAGGGGTTTACTAGGTAAAATAGAATGTAAATCTGTTTTTGTGGATAAATTCTGAGGTTTTGATTTTTGACATATGACACATGTTTTCAGTTCCCTGTAAATTTTTCTTCTCATATTGCTAAAATAACAGTATGTGCTGAGCTTTGCCAAACACTTTTTCGTCCCATAATGACCCCAAACTAAGTGTGTGTGCCAAATTAGATTACGTTCAGACTCTTTGGGAATGCATACACACCAGTTAGTAGCATTTGGATGTCGGCGGTAAAATAACACATCATTGTGTAACTTGTAATACATAGTCGAAGGATGATTGTGTTTTTCTACCAGTAATGTTATTATACCAGTGAGGGTCAGATTTTTGTAATTTAGCCATGTTTCTGCACATATCAATATAATATTGGTGATACTGCTTGTCTTGCATTAAGAGAATCCTGTAGTCATTTATATTTTCTAAGTCACTGTTGGTATCATTCATACCTTGTGGAAGTCTAGACAAAGCGTCTGCAATGGTGTTGTCCTTACCTTTTATGTACTTAATTTCAAAAGAGTAGTTCTGAAGTGTAACTGCCCATCGTGATAGTCTAGGATGTACAAGTTTACAAGGTAACAAAAATGTCAGGGCCTGGTGATCGGTGTAAATTACTGTATGTTTTCCAAATAAATAATAATTGAATTTCTTGAATGCCCATACTATGGAGAGTGTTTCTAACTCAGTAGTGGAGTATGTACGCTCACATTCAGTTAGAGTACGACTTGCAAACCCAATAATTCTTATCTGTTCCTTTTCTTTATTCTTTACAACTTAAAATAAGCAACATCCCAAGCCAGTTCGTGAAGCGTCACAAGTCATACAAAAGTCAAAATTGAAATCTGGATGGCTCAATAAGTTTGCACCCACTAAAGCATGTTTAATTGTATTAAAGTCATTCTGGCACTGTTCCGACCAGATCCAAACTTGATTCTTTCTGAGTAGATTTAGCAGATGTTTACTGTTCAAAAGTGGTTGTGGCAAAAAACGTCTGAAAAATGAACATAGCCCAAGGAATGATTTTAACTGCTTTTTAGTACGAGGGCTAGGAAAGTTTCTGATAGCATCTAATTTACTGGGATCCGGACGTATGCCCTGCGAATTAATAATATGTCCTAAATACTTTATCTCACTGCAACCAAACTTTGATTTTCTAAGATTGGCTGTGACTCCAGCTTGTGCAAATTTTTCTAAAATTCTTTGAAGTGTGTCAACGTGTTCCTTCCAAGACTCTGTAGCTATCAGTATATCATCTACATAGTGTGTGACTGTCTCAACTAAATCGTCGCCAAGCACGGTATCCAGGGCTGTAATGAATACCCCAGAGCTGACATTCAGTCCGAAAGGTAGAACACAAAACTGATAGGTTCGCCCCCCGAACATAAATGCAGTATATTTCCGTGAATCAGGAGTGATACCCACCTGCCAAAACGAATTAGCAAGATCTATTGTGGAAAAATATTTTGCATCTAGAAATTTCTGTAATTACTCTTCTAAATTTTCGGGTTTTGTGTGAACCGGTAAAATTATTTCATTAATTGCTCGTGCGTCTAACACTAACCTAATGCTTCCATTTGATTTTTTGACAACAAGTAGAGGACTACAATAAGGTGAGGTGGATGGTTCAATGACCTTCCAGTCTAACATTTGCTTTAATTCTTGCCACACAGCAGGTCGTTGAGATAACGGTACGTTATATGTCTTGTGGTAGAAGATCTTGTGAGGCTTAACTTCAATCTTGTACACACACGTGTTGATAACACCTAATCGTTTGGTAAAAACTTGTAAATATTTGGATAACACTTCCTGTAGTTTTATACGTTCATGTACACTGAGAGCTGTAGCTTCACTTATCTTATGATCAAGCAATGTTTTCAAGTCCATTAGCTCTGTGTCAGATGAGTGTGTTTGCATATCTTGAATGTCATTGTCAAGTACTAACTGAACCTTGTACCCTGTACAGTGTTTGTCATGCTTTAGAGTTCTCCTGTCCAAATCAATAATAATTACACTGCCTTTATCATTTAAAATACATTTACCTTTGGAGAAGTCTATAATAGAGTCCTTCTCGCTCATAATATCTATTCCTAATATGCAATTTGTCACAAGGTTTTGTACAACCAGGAATGGCCATTGTACGGTTCCATTACCTATTTTAATGTTTACAAAAACTTGCTTCGTAACCCTACATGACTTATTACCTAGTGCAGTAGTTATTTTACAGTTTTGGGCAGGAAACTCAGGCACAGGTTCCAATTCACACATCTTTTTATAGAAATTAAAAGACAAAACGCTCACAGCTGCACCTGTATCTAGGATAATAGTAGTTGGAATCCCACCTACTACACCAGTAGTAGATGCTAAAACAATTTCATTTGTGTTTGAACGACATTGTGTACTGTCTTGTAAAAGTTCATCTGATATATTGTTATTGTAGTTGTATCTTATAAATAAAACAGGTAATTTTTGTTTAGAATTATTCGGCATATCATTATTCTGTTGTTCAAGTGTGGTGTCAAATAACTGATTAACATTGCAGTCGCCCCGCAAGAATTCTTCAGCCACGACCTGGGGCATAGAAGTGACTGTTTCTAGTTTGTCGGATTAGCATTTGTACTAGGTACTGACACAGATTGAGGTTGTGCATCAGGTGTCATTTCTATTATATTCACATTCGGATATTGCCTATTATGATCTCCAAACTTTTGCGGTTGTTGTTGCTGTTGCACATTATAACTTACCTGTCGGTCGTAAGGTATGCTCCAATTTTGTCCTGGTGGATGCTGTGGTAAAGCAGAGTTTGAATGGAAGTACTGATCGTTACGAGTCCAACCTTGATGCTGTCTTGGCTCGTAGTTATTATTATTTCTATTTCTGTTTGTGTTTTTGTTGTTGCCTTTGTATCCGTTGTTACCGTTGTAGTTATTACCGCGGTGCCTTTTGTATGGATTGCCGCATGAAGTGTTATTACTGTTGTAACTATTGTTTGTATTGGAATACGCGTGTTGATTTTGATTTTCGTATTGAAACGGCATGTGAGTTTGCTGTTTTTGCTGTACCGCGTATCCAACTGTGGGCGCGCCAGAATTGAGTTGGCAAGCCTGCATGTTTTGCATACCACTAGTGTAAACATTGTGGCTGCTGTTTTGCCGCGCGAAGCGCTGATCTTCAAGTAACATGTCAACCGAATCTAAGGCTGTTAAAAAATAATCTGAATCGTCATCCGGGATATGTAGGAGTTTTTCTTTAATGTTGAAAGGCAATTTGGCCTTCAACGCACGGAGTATATCACGCGTTGCGACTGGTTCGTCTAAAAAGTGTCCCATGTTCAAGTATTTTTCAAAATATCTGCGTAAGTTGCCATTTTTACTGTTAAAAGTTTCAGGTTCTAAAATTTGTCTTCTGAGTCGCTCCTGGACGGATTGCGACCAGAATTTGTTCAGAAAAGCACGCTCAAACTCACTGTACGTGGTACATACGTCAGCTTGACTGTATGCCCAGACAGCTGCATCGCCTTGGAAGTAACCGACAATATATGAAATCTTTTTCCGGTCACTCCAAGTGCGTGGAAATGCGTTACTAAAAGATTTAAGAAAAATCACCGGATGAATGGTTCGTTTTTCTGGGATAAAAATCTGAAATTGCCTGTGTTTCATTAAGCTTTCTTCTTCCTTCGCATTGTGATATGGATTTATTCCACTGTAATTACTGGTATGTTCAGCTGGCGAGTAATTACGATAATGTTGCTGTGGTTTACCATGATAATAGCTTGTGTTTGTGTTTGCACATATTGGTATGTGTTGTAGTCGTGGTGTGTTTTGTTCTTGTGTGTTTGTCGTGTGCGGTATGTGTGTGTCATACTCGAATGTATATTGGTTCCTGAACTGTGCATTTTGACTGATATTTTCGTTACATTCAGACTGTGGTCGATCGGTGAATTGTCTCATGGGTACAGTGACGGATTGTACTGCGTCACTGATCAGCTGTTTGTTATTAGTAATGTATTGCGCTACGGAGTCGTGCACAATTGTTGGTAAATTTTCACGTAAGCATCTATCAAAATGTTTGTCTTTGTTCACAACCCAATCATGAAATTCTTTATTAATATTTTGAAAATGAGCTGTGGCATCAGATTGTAAGATGTCAGTCAGGTGTTGTTCAACATTGTCAAATTTATTCTGTACGTCAGTAATTCGTTTTTCAAGGTTGTCATGTACTGAAGGATATGTTTGAATTTGTTCAGTAAGAACTTCACACGTGACATTAAGGTTTTTTACTTGTGTCTGTAAAAGTGCTACGTCAGTTGTAGTCTTTTCTTGTCTCGTATTAAGCTGGGAAAATTTAGTACTGAGTTCAGTCATCTGTTTGGTCAGTGTGGCATCTATAAGTTCCACACGTATACATAAAGTGTCATTACCTGTCTTGAGTGCTATGAGGTCAGATTTAATTGCGTCATTTTGTGTCTGTAAGGTTGCCATGTTTTCGGCGTTTTGTTTCATTAGCATTTGTAACATGTCGGCAATGTTTACTGTTTGCAAGGTCTGTGCCCCCGTCGCGTCATTAGACGTGACGTCATGCATCAACATGGGCTCTGACTGAGACTTTGAAATTTTTGTAGTGGACGGCCTATTGCCAAAATTTCCGTCAACACTTGCGTCAATGTTTGATAAATCGTCACTACCGGTTGCTGTCGTAAAGTCATTTTCTAACATTTGTCTCTCGTCCGAGTCGGATTGCGTCTGAATAGTACGTCTTTGCTGTTCCATTTTTGCGTATTGATTTCTAGTTATTACCATGCCACACGTGATATATGTTTCAAGAAAATATTTGACACTGATTTTAAAATAAAATGCAGTTGAGCATGAATCGCTCGTAGCAACAATGGCTGTCTGTTAATTTAAAAATATAAACTGAATTTGAGATTATTGGTAATGGCTGCTGTCCATGTTACTACGTATCGTACAGAAGTCGGCCATATTGTACACTCGTGTATTGGTATTGTTGCATACGTTATTGTTTAAGGAAAAGTACTGAGAATGAAATTTATCACTGAAAACTGTTATGCACGAAAGAAACACTACAGAATCTACTGAAAAGCTAATACACTGAATTATACGTCTGGTCAAGCCTGCTAATGCAAAGATGCTGCGTCTTACCTTATTTTGCTGGAAGTTTCATTGCGTCTTTCCGCAAAATTTTAGAATTGGAAAATATCTTCAGATTTTTTGTTATCTCTCATACATTCACGTCCAGGTCCAGAAAGTTGATTTTTCACATGAAACAAAGAGAACAATGTAACAAATGACAAAATAACAAGTCCGACACGCAGTCGCCAATATAAAATAAATAAAATAAAAAATATTATTTAAATATTAATTATTCTATCTGTATGATGGTGATTGTGATTGTAATTGTAATTAATATTTGCTTATCTGGAACGTGGACGTTTAATTATTCGGTATCAGACGCTTGACAATGGCTTTCTCGTAAAGGCAATGTTACTCGTAGTTGACCGTGAAATAAAACTGAAATAATCGGACTTCGTAAATAAATCGTTTCCAAAGACTGCTGCGGTAGGTGCGGACTCATAATCTAAATCTCACTATTTCAATAATTTGCCAGCCATGCCAATACGTCGTACAGAGGTGATTGTCTATTTTATAAATATAAAAAAGTTACACAGTTAGTTAAATCAGATATATTCAATGAATAAGCCTACAGTTCATAATCCTACTTACTTTTATAAATATAAATTCTTTACAGAATCGAGTGCCTAGTCTGGTTGCAACTCGCAGTATTCTTCTATAACATGAAATATGGCGGTGTGCCAGACAATAGAATAAAATACGTGCTTCTCGCACCACTTCTACCAGAGCTCTCCCTTTCTTAATCAAACATAAGAGTAACGTAATTGTGCTTTTGTTTTATCAGCGACACAGCGCTGCAGTTGTGTGCCATAGGCTTTATTTATTTGTCACTGATTATTTATTTAATTAATATTTCGCGTTTCCGAGGAAACTCACGCTCGGCATGCAAATGTGCCTTTATAGTCCCAGCATTGATCCCTGGGGCACCTCCCATTTGACCATACCCCACTCAGACCCAACATCACAGCCATTCTCAACACTGTGAATAATGACCTTTTGCTCTGTTGTTAAAGTAAGAGATGAACCAATTGTGAGCTACTCCCCGTGTTCCATAATGGTTCAACTTCTGGAGCAATATTTTGTGATCAACGGAATCAAACGGCTTAGTTAAATAAAAAAAATGCCTAGCGTTCGAAACCTTTTGTTTAATACATCCAGCAACTCACAGAGAAAAGAGAATATTGCGTTTTCAGTTGTTAAGCCACTTCTAAAACCGAACTGTACATTCTATAGCAAATTATATGAAATAAAAAGATCAATTATCCTTACATACATGGC
Organism: Schistocerca cancellata; assembly: GCF_023864275.1. NCBI lineage: Eukaryota > Metazoa > Arthropoda > Insecta > Orthoptera > Acrididae > Schistocerca > Schistocerca cancellata. The sequence goes on along the minus strand of NC_064626.1, from coordinate 73,649,366 downwards.
TTTCTCAATAGCTGTAGCAAACACTGATGGCATAGAAACAGGTCTAAAATTGTCTATGGTAACCCTTTCTCCCTTTTTATAAAGCGGCTTTACTACTGAGTACTTTACTCGTTCAGGAAACCAACCATTCTTAAAGGAAAAATCACAAATATGGCTAAGTACAGAGCTTGCATGTACAGCACAGTACTTTAATATTCTGCTAGGCACTCCATCATATCCATGAGAGTTCTTAGTCTTTACTAATTTTATTACTGACTCAATCTTCCCCTTGTCAGTATCACAGAGGAGTATTTCAGACATCAATTTTCCATGAGAGCTATATGATTCCCTGTCGAAACAAAGTTTTTATTTAATTCACCAGCATTGCTCAAAAAGTAATTATTAAGTACTGTATATATCTGACTTATCACTAACAGAAAATTTTTTACTACGAACTGATTTCATATCGTGCTGCTGACCAGACATTTACTTCACAACTGACCATATGGTTTTAATTTTATCCTGTGAATTAGCTATTCTATTTGCGTACCACCTTCTCTTTGCCTTCCCAATAACATTTTTAAGCATCTTATAGTACTGTCCGTAATAGGCTAGCTTAATTGTGACTACTTCTAAAATTTTGATGTAATTCTCACTTTGTTCTACGTGATGTCCTTATCCCGCTAGTCAGCCACCCACGCTGCCTTTTACTGCTAGTACCTTCCAGGTACTAGCAGAACCTTATAGGTTCTAATGGAAAGCAACTTTCAAAGGGAGTGAAAATTGTGTTAAGGAAAGCATTATATTTGCCATCTATGTTATCGGCACTATAAACATCCTGCCACTCTCGTTCCTTAACGAGGCTTTTCTACATACTGGTTTGTAATTATATATACACTCCTGGAAATGGAAAAAATAACACATTGACACCGGTGTGTCAGACCCACCATACTTGCTCCGGACACTGCGAGAGGGCTGTACAAGCAATGATCACACGCACGGCACTGCGGACACACCAGGAACCGCGGTGTTGGCCGTCGAATGGCGCTAGCTGCGCAGCATTTGTGCACCGCCGCCGTCAGTGTCAGCCAGTTTGCCGTGGCATACGGAGCTCCATCGCAGTCTTTAACACTGGTAGCATGCCGCGACAGCGTGGACGTGAACCGTATGTGCAGTTGACGGACTTTGAGCGAGGGCGTATAGTGGGCATGCGGGAGGCCGGGTGGACGTACCGCCGAATTGCTCAACACGTGGGGCGTGAGGTCTCCACAGTACATCGATGTTGTCGCCAGTGGTCGGCGGAAGGTGCACGTGCCCGTCGACCTGGGACCGGACCGCAGCGACGCACGGATGCACGCCAAGACCGTAGGATCCTACGCAGTGCCGTAGGGGACCGCACCGCCACTTCCCAGCAAATTAGGGACACTGTTGCTCCTGGGGTATCGGCGAGGACCATTCGCAACCGTCTCCATGAAGCTGGGCTACGGTCCCGCACACCGTTAGGCCGTCTTCCGCTCACGCCCCAACATCGTGCAGCCCGCCTCCAGTGGTGTCGTGACAGGCGTGAATGGAGGGACGAATGGAGACGTGTCGTCTTCAGCGATGAGAGTCGCTTCTGCCTTGGTGCCAATGATGGTCGTATGCGTGTTTGGCGCCGTGCAGGTGAGCGCCACAATCAGGACTGCATACGACCGAGGCACACAGGGCCAACACCCGGCATCATGGTGTGGGGAGCGATCTCCTACACTGGCCGTACACCACTGGTGATCGTCGAGGGGACACTGAATAGTGCACGGTACATCCACACCGTCATCGAACCCATCGTTCTACCATTCCTAGACCGGCAAGGGAACTTGCTGTTCCAACAGGACAATGCACGTCCGCATGTATCCCGTGCCACCCAACGTGCTCTAGAAGGTGTAAGTCAACTACCCTGGCCAGCAAGATCTCCGGATCTGTCCCCCATTGAGCATGTTTGGGACTGGATGAAGCGTCGTCTCACGCGGTCTGCACGTCCAGCACGAACGCTGGTCCAACTGAGGCGCCAGGTGGAAATGGCATGGCAAGCCGTTCCACAGGACTACATCCAGCATCTCTACGATCGTCTCCATGGGAGAATAGCAGCCTGCATTGCTGCGAAAGGTGGATATACACTGTACTAGTGCCGACATTGTGCATGCTCTGTTGCCTGTGTCTATGTGCCTGTGGTTCTGTCAGTGTGATCATGTGATGTATCTGACCCCAGGAATGTGTCAATAAAGTTTCCCCTTCCTGGGACAATGAATTCACGGTGTTCTTATTTCAATTTCCAGGAGTGTAATATTTGTATGAGTACAAAAACCTTTTAGTGTTATAATTAGTGCATCATGGTCTGAAAAGTCATTCACCCTTTTACTAACAGAAAGCCCATCTCGTAGTGAAAAAAGAGTAAAAATATTGTCTGTGGTTGTGCTACTGTTCCCCTGCCCACTGGTTGGAAAGAAACGCAGTCTGCATCAGATCAGATGAATTTAGGAGATCTTCCAACATCGTTTCTCTTGCACAATCTTATACAAAATTAATATTGAAGTCACCACATATACTAATTTTTGCCACTTCCTATAAAGTGAACAAAGGACCCTTTCTAGCTTGAGCAGAAATGCTCCGAAGTCAGAGTTAGGGGACGTATAAACAACAACAATTAGAAATTTAGTTTCAATAAATTCAACTGCCCCTGCCCAACAGTCAAATACCTGTTCAGTGCAGTGCCGTGATACTTCTACGGACTCAAATGGAATACTGTTTTTTTTACATTCATGGCCACTCCATTAGTCCGCAAAAAGCTCCTTGAAAATAATCTGTATCCTGGTTAAGGATGTCTCTGAATTGTCCAATTATTTAAGTGGTGCTCCGATATACCAATAATGCCAGTGAACATCTATAAGCAGTTCACTTACTTTGCCTTTAATACCTGTCATATTTTGCTGAATTACAGGGGTATTATAATTAAAATTGAATTTTCAAAACGCTGTAGAAATAACACCACTGGTCAGAATGACGTCAAATTGCGACTGAATATTATTGGAGAAGGGGGAAAAATATGGCAGAAGAAAAGAAATAGTGCGAAAATTGATCAATAGATGGCGCTGTATGTGTCAGCAAACGTAAACGAAAACACCTGTCATGCGCACGACCCACTGAAGTCAATATAAACACGCCGGGTACACGGCTTTACACCACCTCACCCCCTGGTTGCTCCTCTCCTCTCTGATCCCCACCCCCTGCCACGTCTTCACCGTTGTGTCCCCCCTACCTTTCATCTCTACACTCTACATCTCCTTTCCCAAGGTGGCTTCCATCAAGTCCCCCTCCCGGATGATGCCCTCTCTCCCTCCATTTATCCGTCATATCAACTCTGATCCTCACTCCCCCTCCTTTCCTCTGTCCTTTTCCCAGGCTCCCTCTCCCCCCCCTTCCATCCTCTTTCTTCCCCACCTCCCCTCTCTTTTCCCCCTTCTCTCCCCCGAGTCCTTTTACATTTCCCTCCTCTGCCTCCTCTCATTCCCTCTCGCATCTGCCCTTCTCCCCCTTCATTAGTCCTCTCCCTCCTTGGTTCCCCCCCTTTTCGTTTTTTCCTCTCCTCCCTCCTTGTTTTTCCCCCTTCTCCAGGTCCCCCCCCCCAACTGCCTTTGGATCGGGAGTGCCATATTTGTGCCGCCATTTTTGTGCAGTGTTTTACGGTGTGTTTTTACAGTGAGTGTTCCGTGTTGTGTCTTTTGGGAAGTGTAGCGCACATACTGTCGCTGAGTGTGAATTTTTTTATCTCTTGCGAACAGAAACCAGACTGTCGCCATGTTTTTTGATTGTGTGTCTACTATGTTACTTTTCTGATTCCTGTGTATTTTATCAACATTGCCAACCCCTTTTGCTTTCTGTTTTAACTTTCCGCATTTTTACGCCATTTTACACTTTAAATCATCATTTTATCGCCTGTTTTTTTCTTGTTTCTTTCTTCTTCCTTTTTTAAAAAAAAAATTCTGTCGGTTGTAGAGCCGCGTAGTAAGCTGCTGCCAGCCCGCCCCCTTCGGAAGGAATTGAAAATCAATAAAGAAAAAAAAAACGGCTTTATCTCCTTGAGCGTCTGCGACGTTCGCCATGACTGTCTCAAAGCAGTGAAACGTCCCCTTTGAACAATTATACATGACTGTGCTTAAACTGACACACAATATTTTTAGCGCAACGCAATCTGACTTTCAATAATCCCTACAAAACAATGGCCCTGACTAACATTAACCTATACCTTTCACAAATCACTTACCTCACAAAAATCTTCGTTACTCGAACTACTGCAATACAGCGAGCGCCACTACTGCCAGCTAAATAAAAGATTCAGACTGCTGAAGGCACTAACTACTGATAGGCATAGTTAGCAAATGAAAGATTTTGATAGAGAGCAAACAATGTACTTACCTTAATAGTCATAATTGACATCCAGTCTTTCAAATTTCAAAACTCCGTCATTTTTCTCCCCACATCCACCACTGCTGGCGGCTCACCTCCAACTGCCAACGCTGCGCGCTGTTAACATCCAGCTGCCCAACACTACAATGGCAGACAACAATGCTAACTAGCCACAGACTGCACACAGCACAGCCAGTGATTTTCATACAGAGCGCTACGTGGCGTTGCCAATATAAAAACCTCAACAGCCTACTCAGCCTACTTACAGCAGGATCGCGCTCTGCTTGTAAGGTTGTATTACAAGAATGATGACTGTGCACACGTCTCTCTACAGAAGTTTCTGTCACTGAAGGGATTGAAAAAAGGCGTTGGTCCAGTGACTGCCATGGGTCTGGAGAAAATGATACGGACATTAGAAAAGACGGGTTCTTTTCGTGTGCAACCTGGTAGAGGGAGGAAAGGAGTTGATTCGACGTCAGTGGAAGCAGTGGCCACCGCAATGCAGGAGGAGACGAGTGGTGGTGTGCAAACGCGTAGTGCACGGAGAATTGCTCGAACATTGCACATACCCGTGAGCACTGTGCGTAAAATCCTACGAAACACACTTCTTCGCTATCCACTCAAAATTACCCATGTGCAACAGTTGCTTCCTGTTGACCTGCCAGCGACAGAGGTCTTTGCTTTAGAATTTCTTGCTCGCATGTACAGGGTGTTTCAAAAATGACCGGTATATTTGAAACGGCAATAAAAACTAAACGAGCAGCGATAGAAATACACCGTTTGTTGCAATATGCTTGGGACAACAGTACATTTTCAGGCGGACAAACTTTCGAATTTACAGTGGTTACAATTTTCAACAACAGATGGCGCTGCAAGTGATGTGAATGATATAGAAGACAATGCAGTCTGTGGGTGCGCCATTCTGTACGTCGTCTTTCTGCCGTAAGCGTGTGCTGTTCACAACGTGCAAGTCTGCTATGGACAACATGGTTTATTCCTTAGAACAGAGGATTTTTCTGGTGTTGAAATTCCACCGCCTAGAACACAGTGTTGTTGCAACAAGACGAAGTTTACAACGGAGGTTTAATATAACCAAAGGACCGAAAAGCGATACAATAAAGGATCTGTTTGAAAAATTTCAACGGACTGGGAACGTGACGGATGAACGTGCTGGAAAGGTAGGGCGACCGCGTACAGCAACCACAGAGGGCAACGCGCAGCTAGTGCAGCAGGTGATCCGACAGCAGCCTCGGGTTTCCGTTCGCCGTGTTGCAGCTGCGGTCCAAATGACGCCAACGTCCACGTATCGTCTCGTGCGCCAGAGCTTACACCTCTATCCGTACAAAATTCAAACGCGGCAACCCCTCAGCGCCGCTACCATTGCTGCACGAGAGACATTCGCTAACGATATAGTGCACAGGATTGATGACGACGATATGTATGTGGGCAGCATTTGGTTTACTGACGAAGCTTATTTTTACCTGGATGGCTTCGTCAATAAACAGAACTGGCGCATATGGGGAACCGAAAAGCCCCGTGTTGCAGTCCCCTCGTCCCTGCATCCTCAAAAAGTACTGGTCTGGGCCGCCATTTCTTCGAAAGGAATCATTGGCCCATTTTTCAGATCCGAAACGATTACTGCATCACGCTATCTGGACATTCTTCGTGAATTTGTGGCGGTACAAACTGCCTTAGACGACACTGCGAACACCTCGTGGTTTATGCAAGATGGTGCCTGGCCACATCGCACGGCCGACGTCTTTAATTTCCTGAATGAATATTTCGATGATCGTGTGATTGCTTTGGGCTATCCGAAACATACAGGAGGCGGCGTGGATTGGCCTCCCTATTCGCCAGACATGAACCCCTGTGACTTCTTTCTGTGGGGACACTTGAAAGACCAGGTGTACCGCCAGAATCCAGAAACAATTGAACAGCTGAAGCAGTACATCTCATCTGCATGTGAAGCCATTCCGCCAGACACGTTGTCAAAGGTTTCGGGTAATTTCATTCAGAGACTACGCCATATTATTGCTACGCATGGTGGATATGTGGAAAATATCGTACTATAGAGTTTCCCAGACCGCAGCGCCATCTGTTGTTGAAAATTGTAACTACTGTAATTTCGAAAGTTTGTCTGCCTGAAAATGTACTGTTGTCCCAAGCATATTGCAACAAACGGTGTATTTCGCTGCTCGTTTAGTTTGTATTGCCGTTTCAAATATACCGGTCATTTTTGAAACACCCTGTACATGGACAATGGTTGGCCATGGAAGATTTTGCGGACAGACGAAGCCCACTTCCATCTGACAGGACGTGTCAATACACAGAACTGTCGAGTATGGGCAACGAAAAGTCCACAAGCAAATCAACGAGTACCGGTTCATCCTGAAAATGTCACTGAGCGGTGCGCGTTTACGGTATCATCTATCATAGGGCCACATTTTTTCGAAGAGACAAGTCTTTCCGGTCCTGTTAGCCGTACCGTCACTGGTAAGCGCTATGAGTGTCTTTTGCGCAACCGCGTCATTCCAGCTCTCCAACAGCGTGGATGTGTGGATGGGACCATTTTTATGCAAGATGGGGCACCGCCGCACATTGTAAACCCAGCTAAGCAGCTGCTGAAGCGCCATTTCGTAAACGGTAGAATTATCAGCCGCCATTTCCCTACAGCCAGGCCGTCCTGATCATCTGATCTTTATCCGTGTGACTTCTGGCTAGGGGCTATCTGAAAGATGTTGTCTGCAGTGTTCCGATTGAGAGAGAAGCTGCATTGGAGGTACGCATTGTGCAATACATTCTAAACGTGGTCCCGGGAACACTTCCATCAGTTGTGGAACATGCTGTTTCTCGATTTCAACTTGTTGCAGGAAAGGATGGCCAGCATATTGAACATGTTTTGCGCCAGTCACACGGAAACTGATAATCCGATTTGAATTTGATTGATGCTTTCTATGCGGTTTTTGGCATCAGGACAATTAAAAACCTATGTGAGAGATGGTATTTCTGTGGTTTTTGGCCTCAGGACCATTAAAAACCGATTTTTCCCATACGATGTGGTATGACCTTGCCGTGGTGGATGGGTTTATGTAACTAAATGGATCAAATGGCTCTGAGCACTATGGGACTTAACTTCTGAGGTCATCAGTCCCCTAGAACTTAGAACTACTTAAACGTAACTAACCTAAGGACATCACACACATCCATGCCCGAGGCAGGATTCGAACCTGTGACCATAGCGGTCGCGCGGTTCCAGACTGAAGCGCCTAGAACCGCTCGGCCACTCCGGCCGGCTATGTAACTAACAGTATCAGGCCTGTACACCCACGCACACTGAGGAGTTTTTTTTTTCATCAGTCTACTGACCGGTTTGATGCGGCCCGCCACGAATTCCTTTCCTGTGCTAACCTCTTCATCTCAGAGTAGCACTTGCAACCTACGTCCTCAATTATTTGCTTGACGTATTCCAATCTTTGTCTTCCTCTACAGTTTTTGCCCTCTACAGCTCCCTCTAGTACCATGGAAGTCATTCCCACATGTCTTAGCAGATGTCCTATCATCCTGTCCCTTCTCCTTATCAGCGTTTTCCACATATTCCTTTCCTCTCCGATTCTGCGTAGAACCTCCTCATTCCTTACCTTATCAGTACACCTAATTTTCAACATTCGTCTATAGCACCACATCTCAAATGCTTCGATTCTCTTCTGTTCCGGTTTTCCCACAGTCCATGCCTCACTACCAAACAATGCTGTACTCCAGACGTACATCCTCAGAAATTTCTTCCTCAAATTAAGGCCGTTATTTGATATTAGTAGACTTCTCTTGGCCAGAAATGCCTTTTTTGCCATAGCGAGTCTGCTTTTGATGTCCATTGAGCAGTACAGTTTGTTTAGCTTCAGATGTTCACCTTAGGCATAGTTGTATCATTAACTTGTCATTTGCAGTCGACCACTATTAAATTATGATGCTTACAGTGCCATCTATTGGTACATTTTTTCTTCTGCCATACGTTTTTCCCCTTCTCCCATAATATTCCGTTGCAATTTGACGCCGTTCTGATTAGTGGTGTTATTTCTACAGCGGTTTGAAAGTTTAACTTTAATTACAATCACTCTGTATATTAATTCCTTCACTACTTGGATTCCTGACCTCCTCTGAAGGTGATCCCTTTGTTAGAAGGGCTTCCTTTAAGCGGGGATACCTGTCATCTGACTTCAATCTAAAAAAGGTGCAGCTCTAACACCATCTACTACAGGCATTTTTGCATGAGTTAGCCCACCACCACCTGCTACACTGTCGTCTCGCCTATAAGCTTTACCAATCTCACCTTCCCACACCTACTGATAGGCCTAGTGAAACCCGATCTATTGACAGACTGAACTGGTACCATTGCAATGTGAGCCATGCCCTCCACCATCAGTGTCTTCTCCAGCCCCACGTCAACTGCCCTAACAGCAGCATTAAGATGAAGCCGATCATGACGCTGAAACTGTTGCACGAAGTGCACATTAGTGTCACCAGTTTGAGTAGCTTTCTTGACCAGTTCACAACCTACTTCATACTCCCCGTCCCTATCAAGACTATTCCCAACTCCATCCACAATCACTACCTGATCCTCTTTCGTAAAATTCCCTATGTTAATAGTCACATGAGCCAACCCTGCACTAGGCTTCACAATGCTGACGACCTGGTACTCACCCCCTCAGCAAAGATCTTACGCTCCTGCTCCTCTATCAACTTATTTCTGCTACAAATTCTGCCTTTCGAGGAGAAGATCTCGCTAGAAAGTCCACTGGCTTCCCCGCTGCATTCCCTCAATGAAAATAATTTGAACAAATCCCGCACCGTAACCCACTACTCGCAGACCTACGACAAAGCCCACACTTCTCACTCATGGTAAAATTTCAACGTTACTGAAAAAACGAAACGTCTACGTTACCTAAGTTCAGTTAATACAGTAGAATTATTTAAGGAACTAACAATACTTGTCTCGAATTCCGCTCTCTACTAAGAAAGCAACTACTTTTATTAATACTACTAAACCAGAACTAATACCAATACCACAAAAACTTCATACAATTTCTTATCTAAAACCAAAAATTCAAGCGACCACTGGAACACTCAGCGAAATTAAACACAGTGAACGAAAGCTTTACTGAAGTACTTCACTACAAACAGTAAGAAACGTCAGCTGAAACCTACCATACTAAATTTAATAAATGAATTCAACGCACAAACAACTCTACAAAACACAGTGGGTGAAAGTTGCCGAAAGTTTATTAAACTGTAACTGTCACGAGACACCGTTGAAAACTACTAAACTAAATAACAGTCCACAAACAGCTTTGTCAGAACTTAAGAACCGCTACAGCTGCAACTGCACGTAGCGAAATGTAAACACACTGCTAATGTTTGGATGAACAATTGAAAACTACGAAATTTAATATTCGAATACAGTGCAGAAACAACTTTGTCAGTACTTAGCTTTATAACCGCTACGGCTACAACCGCACGCCGTGAAATGTAGACAGACTGCTGAGACTTCGATGAAGGACGTAAGGACACTCACAAACAACAGACGGTTTCGAATCAATAACACCTAAAGAAAGATTGAGGTGAATGACAGTGAACTGTGTGTTCTGTACGGACAAGTTACTCTGTAACTACAACACATGATCTGAAGATGGGCAGCTAGCCCGAAACCGGTAATTGAAAATAAAGAATAGCGATCGAAGACTGAAACGCTATATTTTATTGAATGAAAGTGCGCTAATAAGTTACTTTTACAGCAAATATTAACAACAATAATGTTTAAAATAAGTATCTGAAGTCTAAAACTTTATAAAATATTGGTGATCGATTTGAACAGCAGTCCAGCACATGTAACGTCTCTATTTGATATACTATTAATCCATAATCTGTGTTCAGTGAACTGTCCATTCCTTTAACCGGCTTATGCAGTACCTTTACTTTCACAGAACATAACAATTTCATCTGTGAATCTTGTCATTGATGCCCTTTCACCATGAATTTTAGTCCCACTTCCGGGCCTATCGTTAATTTCCTCCATCGCTTCTTGAATATCTGATTGAACGTTAGAGAACAAATGCTGCAATCTCCATTATTATTGTTCCCACTTCGTTCTTGTACATACACTGGTGGAAAGGAAATCTCAACACCTAAAAATAATTAATGTAGAGTAATGAAATTTCGAGAATACATTTGTCAATGTGACATATTTAAGTGACTAACGTTGCAAGATCACAGGTTAATGTAAGTCATTGTAAATATGAAACGTTGGTACATTAATAATCATTGTAGCCGCCAGGCTGTTGAATGCAAGCATGCATCGTGTTGTACAGGCGCCGGATCTCAAGTTTCATGCCTGTTACACTTGGTCGGTCAATACAGGGACATCTAATGCTGTCTGTAGATGACGCTGGAGTCGTCATTCGACGGTTTCCCGCATGTGCCAGATTGGCGACAGATCTGGTGGTCGAGCAGGACAAGGCAACATTTCGACACTTTGCATAGCACGCTGCGTTGTAACAGCGGCATGTGAGCGACGATCATCCTTTTGAAAACACCCTCTGGAATGCCGTCCGTGAATGACTGCACGCCAGCAGCTGTGGCCGAGCGGTTCTAGGCGCATCAGTCCGGAACCGCGCTGCTGACACGGTCGCAGGTCCGAATCCTGCCTCGGGCATGCATGTTTAAGTAGTTCTAAGCCTAGGGGAATGATGACCTCAGATGTTAAATCCCATAGTGCTTAGAGCCATTTGAACCATTTTGAACACAACAGGTCGAATCACTGGACTGAGGAACAGTTTTGCAGTCATGGTACGTGGCATCACCACGAAAGTACTGCTGCTGTCATACGAAACCACATCCCACACCATAACTTCAGATGTAGGTCCAAAGTGTCTAGGCTGCAGATAGGCTGGTTGCAGGCCCTTAGTTTCCCACCTAACCAAGACTCTGCCATCATTGGCACCGAGGCAGAGCCGATTTTCATCAGAAAACGCAACAGACCTCCATCCCACCCTCCAATGAGCTCTCGCTTGGCACCACTAAAGTCGCAGGTGGTGGTGGTTTGGGGCAGCTGGTTCGGAGTAGAGATGGGCAAAACTGTTCTTTTCAGAGATCGGATCAGAACTGTTCACTCCCTGAAATGAATTAGCTCTTTTGCATGACTCACCACTCATTTACAATAGAAAATAAATGGAAGGCACATTGCCCTTTAAACTTGGTTTATTCCAGTACTATACCTGTATTTTGATCTTATTTGATCCTATTTTGAAGTAACACAGATAATGAGTAAGAATTTTGTATTGTTTATTGAAATTTCCACGATATGACAAAGTTTTTGATTATTGATTTATTTTGCACTATCGTGGTTTTTTGGGTGATCGGAAAATGTTGTAACTTGAGATTTACATTAACAATATATTTGGCTATAATGTATTAAAATTTCATTAACCTCATACAAATACATCGCAAGCCATATATTTTTAAAGTGAACGTTTCCTTCCAAAGACGCCTAAAATCGCAAAATCCGTATCAGAATAAGAAAAAAATATAAATTTGACTGTAAAACGGAAGTGCTGCATATAGCCTTACGTAGAATAAAACAAGGAAAATATTGGTGTATCACATTTTGCGATATGTTTATCGGTTCGCTCGTAATTAAAGCGTAAATTCGAGTGTCCATAATAAAAATCCTATAGTAAGAGGAGTCGTCAGGAACCTAATTTGATCAGTTTAAACAAATAAAAATAAAATAAAAACAAATGATGTATACATAACATAATAATGTAATATACATAGCGGTATTACTACGAAGAACAATATCCAGTAGAGACGAACTCCGATGCAGAAGCACTGAGTCGAGCAGGTCGAGCCGCGAGCTGTATTACTGCGTGAGCTGAGACCGCAGAGACCAGAGTGACACCTGAGTCGCTTTGCTCAACGCCCTGGCTAGAGTCGAGAACGGTGGGGTGAGCGTTGAGCGGACGAGTTCCGAGGGTGGGGGGAATGGTGAACTCACCCGCTCCAAGACATATCGTCCGTTCCCTTGCGAGCAGGTTGTTGCAGGTAGTTCCTATGTTATCCGCTAGGTGGCTCTCTGTCCTGTTGCTCGCATCAACTGCCCAGAGGGCAGGACGTGCGACTGAAACGATCGCCGACAGAGTGCGATGTGAAGTTACGCTGCGCCGGACACTGCACGCGGCAGACGACGCACAGAGACGGCACGGCATATGTGAAACACAAAATCCAATGGGGCACTGCACAATGCAGGCAGCCAAGGTAGAAGCAGGGCAGAGGCCGGCGCTGGCTGTGTTGTGTGGCGTGCACTGTGCTGTGACCAGCAGAGGCGCTGCTGATATGCTCCGTCTCTCTCTCTCTCTCTCTCTCTCTCTCTCTCTCTCTCTCTGTCGTGGGAAACGTTTGGAGCTACCGTTCTTTTTTTCTGAATCACTGATTGTTCACTCCTTTGAAAGATTCAACTCTATGAATCAGTTCAAGAGCGGATCCCCCATCTCTAGTTCGGAGCCGTCGTTGAAGTAACCCATTAGTCTGTTCTGTCACTGTGGTGCCAACTGCTGCTCAAATTGCTGCTGCAGATACAGTACGGTGCACCAGGTCCATATGCCGAACATGGTATTCTTCCCTGTGGCTAGTGGCACATAGCCGTCCAGAGCCCGGTCTTCTTGTCACCGTACATTCTCGTGACTACCGCCGCCAGCAGTCACGTACAGTGGCTACAGTCCTGCCTAGTCTTTCTGCAAAATTGCGGAAGGAACATCCAGCTCCTCGTACCGCTATTACACGCCCTCTTTGAAACACAGTGAGGTGTTGATAATGGCAACTTTGAAATGTTAATTAAATCAAGACCCTAAGCTGTCGACAGGCGTTGATATACATCAACAGGGACAGTTGATAATGTGTGCCCCGACTGGGACTCGAACCCAGAATCTCCTGCTTAAATGGCAGACGCTCTGTCCATCTGAGCCACCGAGGGCACAGAGGATAGCGCGACTGCAAGGATTTATCCCTTGCACGCTCTCCGTGAGACCCACATTCCCAACTTAATGTCCACACACTACACTCGAAGTGCCCCTACCCATTACTCGCGGCAGACAATCTCCCTGAGTCCCGTACGAGTTCTGGCAATGCGTGTGCATCCAGCACAGAAAAAGAAGGCCAATGGCCAGTTAGCCTTCGTATAATGGCAACTTTGTTGCCTTAAAGGCATTCTTGACTAACTTCAACTCGCCACATCCAGTCTCAAAGGCAAGTAACGCTCACGACCGTTACAGCATGTATTTAAAGCAGACATATTTGCATCCTTATAGTGGCGCTACTGGCGCCACTCTTATGTGAATGGCGGAAAATTTGAATAAACATCATCTTTCAGACGTAGAAACACGCCTACCAACTTCCCATTGTGTCCCACAACTCTTTCTTGGTCCTGCAATTTGTTTTATACGCACCGCCCAAAAAACAAAAATAAGGCACCCACAAAGACAGGAGGAAACAAAACTAAACTTTATGAGCTTAGGGGTTATGAAACGTTATTTGAGTGATTTCACAACCGAGTCAGATTTACAGGAAACTTGACACTATGGGCCCACTTATCACAATGACGTTCCAGCCACTCTCGCCTGGATGCATGCACTGATGTTGTTGGGGGATCCCACCCGTGTTCTATGAGAGACAGATCTGGTGTTCTTCTACATCTACATCCATACTCCGCAAGCCACCTGACGGTGTGTGGCGGAGGGTACCTTGAGTACCTCTATCGGTTCTCCCTTCTATTCCAGTCTCGTATTGTTCGTGGAAAGAAGGATTGTCGGTATGCCTCTGTCTGGGCTCTAATCTCTCTGATTTTATCCTCATGCTCTCTTCGCGAGATATACGTAGGAGGGAGCAATATACTGCTTGACTCTTCGGTGAAGGTATGTTCTCGAAACTTTGACAAAAGCCCGTACCGAGCTACTGAGCGTCTCTCCTGCAGAGTCTTCCACTGGAGTTTATCTATCATCTCCGTAACGCTTTCGCGATTACTAAATGATCCTGTAACGAAGCGCGCTGCTCTCCGTTGGATCTTCTCTATATCTTCTATCAACCCTATCTGGTACGGATCCCACACTGCTGAGCAGTATTCAAGCAGTGGGCAAACAAGCGTACTGTAACCTACTTCCTTTGTTTTCGGATTGCATTTCCTTAGGATTCTTCCAATGAATCTCAGTCTGGCATCTGCCCTACCGACGATCAACATTATATGATCATTCCATTTTAAATCACTCCTAATGCGTACTCCCAGATAATTTATGGTATTAACTGCTTCCAGTTGCTGACCTGCTATTTTGTAGCTAAATGATAAAGGATCTATCTTTCTGTGTATTCGCAGCACATTACACTTGTCTACATTGAGATTCAATTGCCATTCCCTGCACCATGCGTCAATTCGCTGCAGATCCTCCTGCATTTCTGTACAATTTTCAATTCTTACAACCTCTCGATACACCACAGCATCATCTGCAAAAAGCCTCAGTGAACTTCCGATGTCTTGCTGGCAGTACGTCAACATCTCTCACATAGTTCATAGAGATACATGCCACGTGTGGTCGAGCACAGTTGCGTTGAAATGTGGCACCTCGAGAGCGTCAAATGTGAACTCAGGATGTCCGTGGCGTATCGTTTTGTCACCAGAGCTCCCTCAGTCACTATCAGCCTTGACCTGAAGTCACACTCGATGGCTCCCAACACCATGATGCCAGGAGTAGCATCTATATGCCTTCCCAAAAAATTGGAAGAATGGGATATCTTCCCAGGTGAACGCCATACTCCCCGACATAGGCCATCTGGGGTAGTACAGGACTGCGATCCATCCCTGAACACCATGTGACGCCATTAGCAGTCCGTGCTTCCCATTCACGGTACCATTCCAAAAGATGTCGTTTGTGTTTTGGTGATGACGAGAGACTACGAGGTGGACAGTAGGTCCCCAGTCCGGCTGGTTATTGTGGTGTCACCGCCAGACACCACACTTGCTAGGTGGTAGCCTTTAAATCGGCCGCGGTCCGCTAGTATACGTCGGACCCTCGTGTCACCACTGTCAGTGATTGCAGACCGAGCGCCGCCACACGGCAGGTCTAGAGACACTTCCTAGCACTCGCCCCAGTCGTACAGCCGACTTTGCTAGAGAGAGTTCACTGACGGATTACGCTCTCAATTGCCGAGACGATAGTTAGCATAGCCTTCAGCTACGTCATTTGCTGCGACCTAGCAAGGCGCCTTTATCCTTTACTATTTATCTTGTCATGCCTGTACCGTCAGACCGATGCACACCAATTATTGATTAAAGTTAAGTATTCCAGCAGCAACGCACCTTATTGGCTATATTAATTACATTGTCCTGTTCCAGACCTCACGCCAGTTTGCGTGAGCTTAAACGCGTGCATTTCGGCCTCCTCTAGCTACACGGTGTTGGCTCTTCTGCCAACACATCAGTTATAGTTTCTGATCAACGGTGCGAGATGACGAAGAATGTTACAGACAGTCCTTCACTTGTTCTCGCATGGCAGGCGCCCACTAAACACAACCATCCGGAAAGCCTTCACAAAAGAAGACGAAGCAAATATTCCAGAATTCGAATCAAGAACAGCTGCCAACATGGCTAGCGTAGAAGTAAATATCCTCTGTGTAGTGAAGCAACTTAAATCACTTAATAAAAGCAAGTCTTTTGCTCCACAGTGTATACCAGTTAGGTTCCTTTCAGAGTATGCTGATGCATTAGCTCCATACTTAACAATCATATACAACCGTTCGCTCGACGAAAGATCCGTACCCAAAGACTGGAAAGTTGCACAGGTCACACCAATATTCAAGAAGGGTAGTAGGAGTAATTCACTAAATTACAGGCGCATATCATTAACGTCGATATGCAGCGACATTCTGGAACATATATTGTGTTCAAACATTATGAATTACCTCGAAGAAAATTGCCTGTTGACACACAGTCAACATGGGTTTAGAAAACATCGTTGTTGTGAAACACAACCAGCTCTTTATTCGCAATAAGTATTGAGTGCTTTTGACAAGGAATTTTTAGATCTACTCCGTATTTCTGGATTTCCGGAAGGCTTTTGACACTGTACCACACAAGCGGCTTGTAGTGAAATTGCGTGCTTATGGAATATCGTCTCAGTTATATGATTGGATTTGTGACTTCCTGTCAGAGAGGTCAGAGTTGGTAGTAACTGACGGAAAGTCATCGAGTAAAACAGAAGTGATTTCTGGCGTTCCCCAAGATAGTGTTGTAGGCCCTCTGTTGTTCCTTATCTATATAAACGATCTGGGAGACAATCTGAGCAGCCGTCTTCGGTTGTTTGCAGACGACGCTGTCGTTCGTCCACTAATAAAGTCATCAGAAGATCAAAACAAATTGCAAAACGATTTAGAAAAGATATCTGAATGGTGCGAAAATTGGCAGTTGACCATAAATAACGAAAAGTGTGAGGTCATCCACATGTGTGCTAAAAGGAATTCGATAAACTTAGGTTACACGATAAATCAGTCAAATCTAAAAGCCGTAAATTCAACTAAATACCTAGGAATTTCAATCACGAACAACTTAAATTGGAAGGAACACATAGAAAATGTTTTGGGGAAGGCTAACTAAGGACTGTGTTTTATTGGCAGTACACTTAGAAAATGTAACCGATCTACTCAGCAGACTGCCTACACTACGCTTGTCCGTCCTCTTTTAGAATACTGCTGCGCGTTGGGGGATCCTTACCAGATAGGACTGACGATCGAAAAAGTTCAAAGAAAGGCAGCACGTTTTGTATCATCGCGAAATACGGGAGAGAGTGTCACAGAAATGATGCACGATTTGGGCTAGACACCATTAAAAGAAAGGCGTTTTTCGTTGCGACAAAATCTTCTTACGAAATTCAAATCATCAACTTTCTCCTCCAAACGCGAAAATGTTATGTTGACACCGACCTGCATAGGGATAAACGATCACCACGATTAAATTAAGGAAATCAGAGCTCGTACGAAAAGATACAGTTGTTCGTTCTTTCGACGCACTATACGAAATTGGAATAATAGAGAATTGTGAAGGTGGTTCGATGAACCCTCTGCCAGGCACTTAAATGTGAGTTGCAGATTATCCATGTAGATGTAGATGTGACGGTGTTGCGACGCGCCTTGCGTACAGAACTGTGATCGATTTTCATTGTTGTCAGAATAATTCAGGATTCCATTACTTGTTTTCGGATGGTAGGCGCAGAAGAGGAGGTGTTACGATGTGCCTGCCTGGTGTACAACAGTGTTGCCCATTCTCGCTGTCGTCAGGCGTGGTCGACTGAACCTTGACGAGTATGCCTGCCCTCACTTTCTCACGCAGCCCAGCTTCGGACCACTGTCACGTCCGAATGTCCCACAAATCTGGATATCGCACGACTGGACCAGCCGGCCATAATGAAGACCTATAATGAAGACCTTTCAAATTCTGTCGGTTGCTGATACTGCTGTCTCAGACGAGTACGCAACGTCTCCGAGTCCTTCACAGTGGCCACTCTACATCTGATACTGTTCATGCCCCATCTGTAGGCCATATGCCCGCAAGATTCACTCTACTGATCGACTTCGGGAGCCAACGTCTTGCTGTTTCAATAACCTCCGAATCATCCACGTACTGCTTCCCACGGAGTGCTTGCTGCATTGGGCCAAACAAATGGAAGTCGCAAGGTGTTGAGATCCGGGCTTTAGGGTGGACGAGGAAGAACAGTTCAAAGAAGTTTCGTGAGCTCCTCTCTGGTACGCAGCGTAAGAGACCAGTACATTGCTCTGTTAACTCATGACAAAGAACATGTAAGAAATGGAAAACTGTTGAAGTTATGAAATGTTAGTAAACAAAGTGGGCATGCTACCTACGACTCACCGTGCTTTTGTTCACTGGCAGATCTCCGTTCACAATCTGCAATCGCCTACAAATATCTGCGATGCTCTGGTTTTCTGCTAAGAGCAACTCAGTGAGAGCTCTCTGCTTGGAACACATCTTCGTTACAGAAGGCATTTCAAAGGCTACGTAGAGCGCTGCAACCTAATGAAACTTGATTATAGGGGCTGAAGTGGCAATATTCCAGAATGTCCCACAACAAATTCAACATTTTTTCCACCGAAGCCGGCCGGAGTGGCCGTGCGGTTCTAGGCGCTACAGTCTGGAGCCGAGCGACCGCTACGGTCGCAGGTTCGAATCCTGCCTCGGGCATGGATGTGTGTGATGTCCTTATGTTAGTTAGGTTTAAGTAGTTCTAAGTTCTAGGCGACTGATCACCTCAGAAGTTAAGTCGCATAGTGCTCAGAGCCATTTGAACCATTTTTTCCACCGAAACTGGCAGAGAAAAAAGGTTTTGCATTATTTATTGAACGCCCCTCGGCACAACCTTTTTAGCTAAAGGCATGCCCTCCCCTTCCCCCATATTACGTCCGGGATTAAATCTACATCTATACTCTGCAAGCCACCTGACGGTGTGTGGCGGAAGGTACCTTCAGTACCTCTATCGGTTCTCCCTTCTATTCCGGTCTCGTATTGTTCGTGGAAAGGATGATTGTCGGCATGCCTCTGTGTGGGCTCTAATCTCTCTGATTTTATCCTCATGCTCTCTTCGCGAGATATACGTAGGAGGGAGCGATATACTGCTTGACTCCTCGGTGAAGGTATGTTCTCGAAACTTCAACAATAGGCCGTACCGAGCTACTGAGCGTCTCTCTTGCAGAGTCTTCCACTGGGGTTTATCTGTCATCTCCGTAACGCTTTCGCGACTACTAAATGATCCTGTAACGAAGCGCGCTGCTCTCCGTTGGATCTTCTCTATCTCTTCTATCAACCCTATCTGGTAAGGATCCCTCACTGCTGAGCAATATTCAAGCAGTGGGCGAACAAGTGTACTGTAACCTTCGACCATAGATACTAGTAGACTGGCCTTGCTGTGCAGAAGCTATAGGGATGGTGTGGCTCCAACATAAACCACGTGACTGTTGGCAAAACGTGGCGGGATTTCAAATCAGCGGTCTGCCATCCTATGTTTGTATCGTATTTTCCCCACATTTCTCAATTGACTGCCAAACGCTTCCAACGAAAATTTCTTTTTCATTTGCGAAAAATTATGCCAGAACTACAGTTGACCTGGATTTGTTCAGAGTACCATTTATAAAATCTAGCAAATATAGCGAACGTCACTCTGGTTGGCACCAGGACGAAATTACTGTAAACTATCAATTACAGTAAGATGTCATTAACATTATTTTAAACAGTAAGAGTGGGTTCCTGTCGAAACTTTAAACTTTGGATTCGCCGCGTTATGAGCTCTAGTCACTTATAAAAGAAAATGGGATATGGGAATTATGTCTACTACAGGTGCCAAAATTGTCGACTTTAGGAGCAGGTCCATTTTAGAGTATCAACTTTAGGTGCAATTCAAAGGTTCAGTTCCCACTATTTTTACAAAAGTTTAAACTATCAGTTTAAAAAAAAAATGATATTTTAGATGAAAGGTGAGACTTTGAAGTTTCAGAAAATAAATTTGAATCCTAGGCTCAAAAATGACAGAAACTTAAATATAAATTATAAATATACATTGTAAATAATAACTAACCTTTGCTTCGAGCAAAGGCGCGTATGTGCAGATGGCTTAAAGTTTTTCCGTTTCAGGGCCTGTATCCAAAGCTGCCTTCGGTTTTCATCCTCAGGGAACTATGAGTAGGAACGAGAAACAATTATATTTACTTCTGTAGCCGAATTATCACAGATACTTTCCAAAACGTAATTTGAGTTTGACTTTACAGGCATCACTTTCAGCACTTTAATTTACGTGATACTCTATTTCAAGCGTAAAAAACATATAAAAGTCACTTCTGCAGATTTCAATAAATGGATCTGCACTATCATAGAAACACTTACACGTGAAATGTAATGCCATTTCCCCCGACAAAACGCTGAGTGCAGCCATAAGCGCAACACGAAACAACCATGTTTTGCCAACATTCGCGTGACTTCAGCCCAGAGATGTTGGAGCCACGAAAATGACGTCAGGGCCAGTCTATTATATTTATGGTCGAAGACTGTAACCTACTTCCTTTGTTTTCGCCTCGGCCGCCCCATCTCTACCGTAAGTGCTGTTGTGCAAACGAGTAGCGCAGTATGTGGCACGGGTGTGTCCGTGCCACGTCAGCAAACAAGCTGTTACGCGAAAGTGGTCTGCTGCCGCTTCCCTGCCGCTGGGTACGACACGTACGCTAGTAACACGCGGCCGAGTGCATTCCTGCGTCGGAAGCACGCACGCACGCCGACAGACAGTGATCGCAGCGCGGCCTTGCTGCCGCTTCTCGGAGACGGTGCTTTTGTAACCCTCAGCTGAGTCACCACCTAACAGTTACAGGAAACCAGGACCTAAATCTTCCTCTCTGGGAACGTGGTGATAGCGCAGAGCCTACGTAACCGGTTCAGACTGCGCAGGATCACCGGATACGCACAAGCGCGTTGCTCCTCGCGCAATCCCTTGTGTCGGCAGCACGATCAAATCGTTAGCTGACGATTACGTCACTCGTTCAGTTGCAACTGAGAGTCAACATTCCCTTCTGTGTGCTACCATTGTCGGCATGTACGAGGGCAGTTCAATAAGTAATGCAACACATTTTTTTTTCTCGGCCAATTTTGGTTGAAAAAACCGGAAATTTCTTGTGGAATATTTTCAAACATTCCCGCTTCGTCTCGTATAGTTTCATTGACTTCCGACAGGTGGCAGTGCTGTACGGAGCTGTTAAAATGGCGTCTGTAACGGATGTGCGTTGCAAACAACGGGCAGTGATCGAGTTTCTTTTGGCGGAAAACCAGGGCATCTCAGATATTCATAGGCGCTTGCAGAATGTCTACGGTGATCTGGCAGTGGACAAAAGCACGGTGAGTCGTTGGGCAAAGCGTGTGTCATCATCGCCGCAAGGTCAAGCGAGACTGTCTGATCTCCCGCGTGCGGGCCGGCCGTGCACAGCTGTGACTCCTGCAATGGCGGAGCGTGCGAACACACTCGTTCGAGATGATCGACGGATCACCGTCAAACAACTCAGTGCTCAACTTGACATCTCTGTTGGTAGTGCTGTCACAATTGTTCACCAGTTGGGATATTCAAAGGTTTGTTCCCACTGGGTCCCTCGTTGTCTAACCGAACACCATAAAGAGCAAAGGAGAACCATCTGTGCGGAATTGCTTGCTCGTCATGTGGCTGAGGGTGACAATTTCTTGTCAAAGATTGTTACAGGCGATGAAATATGGGTTCATCACTTCGAACCTGAAACAAAACGGCAATCAATGGAGTGGCGCCACACCCACTCCCCTACCAAGAAAAAGTTTAAAGCCATACCCTCAGCCGGTAAAGTCATGGTTACAGTCTTCTGGGACGCTGAAGGGGTTATTCTGTTCGATGTCCTTCCCCATGGTCAAACGATCAACTCTGAAGTGTATTGTGCTACTCTTCAGAAATTGAAGAAACGACTTCAGCGTGTTCATAGGCACAAAAATCTGAACGAAGTTCTCCTTCTTCATGACAACGCAAGACCTCACACAGTCTTCGCAACCGAGAGGAGCTCACAAAACTTCAGTGGACTGTTCTTCCTCATGCACCCTACAGCCCAGATCTCGCACCGTCGAATTTCCATATGTTTGGCCCAATGAAGGACGCAATCCGTGGGAGGCACTACGCGGATGATGAAGAAGTTATTGATGCAGTACGGCGTTGGCTCCGACATCGACCAGTGGAATGGTACCGTGCAGGCATACAGGCCCTCATTTCAAAGTAGCGTAAGGGCGTAGCATTGAATGGAGATTACGTTGAAAAATAGTGTTTTGTAGCTAAAAGATTGGGGAATAACCTGGTGTATTTCAGTGCTGAATAAAACAACCCCTGTTTCAGAAAAAAAGTGTGTTGCATTACTTATTGAACTGCCCTCGTAATTGTATCCATTAGTATTGGAATAGCAGGACGTGTAGGGACCGTAGTAGTGTATTGCCGCGTCAAAGCAAAACTTCTGGTATGTTCACCAACCCGACGCCTTCATGTGATGTCGTCGTCCCAGCACAGAGATAGTTTGTAGAGTTCACCACTTCTGTTGTGAGGCTTCAGTGGATAACCAAGAAACAGGCTAAGGCACTCTCTTGCTGTTGTAGTGAGGTCCGCAGTCTAAAGGAATGCTACCTATTTTTTGCTATGCACATTTCCTGAGATGAAATAGCAAACCGAGCAACAATGAGGCGTCGTAATGGGTACACCCACAGGAATTACACGCGAAGTTAGTGCACATTACGTTAAATCTACCCAACTTCGTGATACTAAGGGTTGTTAACAAAACGAATACACAATCCAGAAATTTTATATTTTACACGTAAGAGACAAATACTAGCACACGATAAACAGTATTTAAGAAATGAAAAACTGTTGAAGTTATAAATTGTTAATAAACAAAGTAGGCATGTACCTAATTTCCTTACAGCATACCTAATTCTGTGACACTATACAGGGTGGGCCATTGATCGTGACTGGGCCAAATATCTCACGAAATAAGCGTCAAACGAAAAAACTACAAAGAACGAAACTTGTCTAGCTTGAAGGGGGAAACCAGATAGCGCTATGCTTGGTCCGCTAGATGGCGCTGCCATAGGTCAAACGGATATCAGCTGCGTTTTTTTTTTAAACAGGAACCCTCAGTTTTATTGCATATTCGTGTAGTACGTAAAGAAATAGGAATGTTTTAGTTGGACCACTTTTTTCGCTTTGTGATAGATGGCACTGTAATAGTCACAAACATATGGCTCACAATTTTAGACGAACAGTTCGTAACAGGTAGGTTTTTAAAATTAAAATACAGAACGTAGATACGTTTGAACATTTTATTTCGGTTGTTCCAATGTGAAACATGTACCTTTGTGAACTTATCATTTCTGACAACGCATGCTGTTACGTGATTACCTGTAAATACCACATTAATGCAATAAATGCTCTAAATGATGTCCGTCAACCTCAATGCATTTGGCAATACGTGTAACGACATTCCTCTCTACAGCGAGTAGTTCGCCTTCCGTGATGTTCGCATATGCATTGACAGTGCGCTGACGCATGTTGTCAGGCGTTGTCGGTGGATCACGATAGCAAATATCCTTCAACTTTCCCCACAGAAAGAAATCCGGGGACGTCAGATCAGGTGAAAGTGAGGGCCATGGTATGGTGCTTCGACGACCAATCCATTTGTCATGAAATATGCTATTCGATACCGCTTCAACCGCACGCGAGCTATATGCCGGACATCCATCATGTTGGAAGTACATCGCCATTCAGTCATGCAGTGAAACATCTTGTAGTAACAACGGTAGAAAATTACGTAGGAAATCAGCATACATTGCATCATTATATTGCCATCGATAAAATGGGGGCCAGTTATCCTTCCTCCCATAATGCCGCACCATACATTAGCCCGCCAACGTCGCTGATGTTCCACTTGTCGCAGCCATCGTGGATTTTCCGTTGCCCAGTAGTGCATATTATGCCAGTTTACGTTACCGCTGTTGATGAATGACGCTTCGTCGCTAAATAAAACGCGTGCAAAAAAATCTATCATCGTCCCGTAATTTCTCTTGTGCCCAGAGGCAGTACTGTGTACGACGTTCAAAGTCGTCGCCATGCAATTCCTGGTGCATAGAAATATGGTACGTGTGCAATCGATGTTAATGTAGCATTCTCAACACCGACGTTTTTGAGATTCTCGATCCTCGCGCAGTTTGTCTGCTACTGATGTGCGGATTAGCCGCGACAGCAGCTAAAACTCCTACTTGGGCATCATCATTTGTTGCAGGTCGTGGTTGACTTTTCATATGTGGCTGAACACTTCCTGTTTCCATAAATAACGTAACTATCCGGCGAACGGTCCGGACACTTGGATGATGTCGTCCAGGATACCGAACAGCATACATAGCACACGCCCGTTGGGCATTTTGATCACAATAGCCATACATCAACACGATGTTGACCTTTTCCACAATTGGTAAACGGTCCATTTTAATACGGGTAATGTATCACGAAGCAAATACCGTCCGCACTGACGGAATGTTACGCGATACCACGTACTTATACGTTTGTGACTATTACAGCGCCATCTATCACAAAGCGAAAAGTGTGGTCCAAGTAAAACATTCACATTTCTTTACGTACTACACGAACATGTAATAAATAATGAGGGTGCCTATTTAAAAAAACACAATTGATATCCGTTTGACCTATGGCAGCTCCATCTAGCGGGCCAACCATAGCGCTATCTGGTTTCCCCCTTCAAGCTAGATGAGTTTCGTTCTCTGTAGTTTTTTCGTTTGATGCTTATTTGGTGAGATATTTGGCCCGGTCACTATCAATGGACCACCCTGTGTACTCCGTTGTTGTTGTTGTTGTTGTGGTCTTCAGTCCTGAGACTGGTTTGATGCAGCTCTCCATGCTACTCTATCCTGTGCAAGCTTCTTCATCTCCCAGTACCTAATGCACCCTACATCCTTCTGAATCTGCTTAGTGTATTCATTTCTTGGTCTCCCCCTACGATTTTTACCCTCCACGCTGCCCTCCAATACTAAATTGCTGATCCCTTGATGCCTCAGAACATGTCCTATCACCCGATCCCTTCTTCTGGTCAAGTTGTGCCACAAACTTCTCTTCTCCCCAATCCTATTCAATACTTCCTCATTAGTTATGTGATCTACCCATCTAATCTTCTGCATTCTTCTGTAGCACCACATTTCGAAAGCTTCTATTCTCTTCTTGTCCAAACTATTTACCGTCCAGGTTTCACTTCCATACATGGCTACACTCCATACAAATACTTTCAGAAATGACTTCCTGACACTTAAATCTATACTCGATGTTAACAAATTTCTCTTCTTCAGAAACGCTTTCCTTGCCATTGCCAGTCTACATTTTATATTCTCTCTACTTCGACCATCATCAGTTATTTTGCTCCCCAAATAGCAAAACTCCTTTACTACTTTAAGTGTCTCATTTACTAATCTAATACCCTCAACATCATCCGACTTAATTCGACTACATTCCATTATCCTCGTTTTGCTTTTGTTGATGTTCATCTTATATCCTCCCTTCAAGACACCATCCATTCCGTTCAACTGCTCTTCCAAGTCCTTTGCTGTCTCTGACAGAATTACAATGTCATCGGTGAACCTCAAAGTTTTTATTTCTTCTCCATGGATTTTAATACCTACTCCGAATTTTTCTTTTGTTTCCTTTACTGCTTGCTCAATATACAGATTGAATAACATCGGGGAGAGGCTACGACCCTGTCTCACTCCCTTCCCAACCGCTGCTTCCCTCTCATGCCCCTCGACTCTTATAACTGCCATCTGGTTTCTGTACAAATTGTAAATAGCCTTTCGCTCCCTGTATTTTACCCCTGCCAGCTTTAGAATTTGAAAGAGAGTATTCCAGTCAACATTATCAAAAGCTTTCTCTAAGTCTACAAATGCTAGAAACGTAGGTTTGCTTTTCCTTATAACTTCGTTATAATGTGCTTAATCCCGTGATAAAATCCTTTTGCATTGTTAAAGTCACTTTCCGCAAATTTTCATTCAGTTTCAGCATCGGTGTCACTGTCACGAACATTTGCACACATATTACACACAAATACCGCAGCATCAAATGAAGTGATGGATTGATAACTTTCATGGGCCCATCGCAGTCAAAACAGAATCCAAGCGCTTATACTCTTTCCACAGCTGTCGCTCTCTTAACAGGTGGCGGAGATGTCATCATTGCGATTATTCTTCGGCTTCTGCTTTCCCTTAGACACTGATTTCACTGTACTGGATTGGTTAGTGTATTATCCGGTTCACTTTTAGGTGGAACCCCATTTCCTGCATTTGTATTATGAAACTAACTTCCAGTTGACTGGTAAGGACAAACGGTCTACCCATCTTGCCAATGGTCACATTCTCTTTGTTACCATCACTGCGGTGTGTTTTAATGTTCTGAACAGAATGATCAAATATTTAGCAGCTTTGTGCATTATATCTTCCCAAATCTTCTGAAGTGCTCCATGAAAGTTATCAGCTGAATGCGACAGTCTGCTCTTGCTCACATAACCCGTTTTCGGCTAGTCCTTCTTCGTACATTTGCTGAGGTATGGAGCCATTGTTCCGAAATGGACACAAAACTTAAAGAGTTGTTGTTTTGCTAAGCGAATGATAAGTAACGACACATTCAAATCCAAATTTGATGATTAAGATTATAAGTATGTGAAACGTCCCCTTAGAACAATTATACAGGACTGTGCTTAAACTGACACACAATATTTTTAGCGCAACGCAATCTGACTTTCAAAAATCCCTACAAAAGAATGGCCCTGACTAACATTAACCTATACCTTTCACAAATCACTTACCTCACAAAAGTCTTCGTTACTCAAGCTACAGCAATACAGCGAGCGCCACTACTGCCAGCTAAATAAAAGATTCAAACTACGGAAGGCACTAACTACTAGTAGGCATAGTTAGCAAATGAAAGATTTTAATAGAGAACAAACAATGTATTTACCTTAACAGTCATCAAAAGTCATAATATATACAGCAGTTCATGACATCCATTTTTACAAATTTCAAAACTCCGCCATTTCTCTCCCCACATCCACCACTGCCGGCGGCTCACCTCCAACTGCGCAACGCTACGCGCTGTTCACATCCAGCTGCCGCTGCCCAACACTACAATGGCAGACAACAATGCAAACTAGCCACAGACTGCACACAGCACAGCCAGTGATTTTCACACAGAGCGCTACGTAACGTTGCCAATAAGAAAACAAACAGCCTACTTACATATGTTTCATTGGTAATACAACTGCATGTAAGAGCCTGACTAATTACTTGAACAACTTACCTTAAAGAGGTTGTATTACAGGTTCAGAGCAGCAAGCGACGTATTTCGCTCCAAACAACAAACAATGAACTACCTGTTCCGCACAGAGAGTTTATATCCGCAAGGGACGGCTTTCCCTTGTCAACACATTCCTGTCATTTGAAGAGGATGTTTGGAACTGCACGTAGAAGGCCTACCTTACTTAAGGACAAAGAACGTGTCTCCTTTCACGAAATAACGGACGTATGTCACGGAGTTAGGTAGGTTT
Source organism: Schistocerca cancellata (assembly GCF_023864275.1). Classification (NCBI taxonomy): domain Eukaryota; kingdom Metazoa; phylum Arthropoda; class Insecta; order Orthoptera; family Acrididae; genus Schistocerca; species Schistocerca cancellata. Next base: position 73,621,712 of record NC_064626.1, on the reverse strand, counting down.
ACCCTGCTGGTCAAAATAGAATTCCTTCTGGCTTTAAAACTGTGTAGCGACTATTGTTAACATACGAAATAAGGGACGTATGTCACGGAGTTAGGTAGGTTTACCCTGCTGGTCAAAATAGAATTCCTTCTCGCTTTAAAACTGTGTAGCGACTATTGTTAACATTTCACAATCCAACTTACACTTTTTTAGACACTATAATCTGCATTGCTCCCAGATTATACCGCCTTTCCAATAGACGCTGTATAGTGCGTAACTTGCAGCTGAACTGTGCTCTTCATAAACTTGACACTAGTGACTCCTACATTGTTTCGTGTGGACCATCATCTAGTTGGTCGTTCAGCGCTAAGCTGATGACACACGAAGGGTTCAAAATGGTTCTGAGCACTATGGGACAACTTCTGAGATCATTAGTCCCCTAGAACTTAGAACTAGTTAAACCTAACTAACCTAAGGACATCACAAACATCCGTGCCCGAGGCAGGATTCGAACCTGCGACCGTAGCGGTCTTGCGGTTCCAGACTGCAGCGCCTTTAACCGCACGGCCACTTCGGCCGGCCACACGAAGGGAAGCGACGCTTTCTAGTTACTCAAATGTCTTCTAAAATTTGATAATAAAAAGATGTTTTGAGTACTTAGTGATAGCACCTTTAAGAGGCTCTACCATGTTATTACTTCACCTCGTCATCAGCCAGTTGGTGATATGGCCTTTTTGAGTCAGCGTGCGACACAGGATTACTGCGGGTTCTTCTGCCTATGCGTATCTCGAGCTTCATGTCGCCAGTTCAATCCAGCTGTCTTTCTTAAGTCGCTGTCCTATCTCTCCGGTGGTCTTCTTCCTGGTCTTTTCTAATAACTTGGCCTTCAATCTAGACTTTTTTGACACCCGCCATCTTTTCTTCGAGCGACCTGAGCAGCCCACTGCCATTCAAGGAATTCACTCTTTCCATTATCAGGTGTAGAAATATGAAACCGGAATTTGGTTGCAATAATTACACATCTGTTATTTGAAACCGATAAATAATATTTTATTCAAAATAATCTCCACTGCTATTTATACATTTTTCCCACCTCTCCGGCACCCTTTTGAAGTGAACCAGTCATAGAGCCATTTTCGTCCATTTTCATACGAACTGAATCGCTGTTCAGCGAGAGCGTGTGCCAGTGACGCAATTAGATAATAATCGGACGGAGTCAAATCTGGAGAAGAAACCGCATGCACCAGTATTTCCCAGCTGAACGCCTCGATCGTTTCCCTGGCCCGTTTTTCTGTGTGTGATGGGGCGTTATCATGGAGAAATATGACTTTGCGTTGCCTTTTTCTATATTCCGGTCGTTTTTCACGTAATGCTCGATTTAAACCGATCATTTGTTGTTGGCAGCGATCATTGTTAACGGTTTCACCAGTTTTTAGCAGCTCGTAATAGGTGACACCCTTCTGATCCCACCAAACACAGAACATTGTCTTCTTTACAAAGCGATTTGGTCTTGCAGTGCATGTCGATGGTTTGCCTGATTTACGACTCTTTGTATTCTCAAAATATATCCATTTTTCATCACCTGTCACTATTCGATGGAGAAACGACTCTCTTTGTGCCTGGCAACGTATTGGTGCACCTTCAGAATGCAACACAGCAGCGATTGTGCTCGGTACGGATTTCTCAGGTCCCTGGTAGGTTTCCAGATGTACGGGGCACAACACGTCTACGCACAGGTCACACAATTCCCGTAAATCACGGTCCGGTGGTTTGTGGGCGAGGAACTGGCACTACATAGTGTCCCAAATGCATTCCATCTGATAGATCAGGGGAATTTGTAGGTCAAGGTGTCAAAGTGACTTCACTACCATGCCCCCCAAACGAATGTAGCACGATTCTGACCTTGTACACGGAGAGCTGCCGTGCACGATGATGCTACCGCCTTTGGGGAAGACGTCAAGCCTGAAGGGATGTAGATGGACCGCAATAATGTTCACATTTTCTACAGCTGCCAGGGTGTCCCAAGAAAGTCCATATTAATGTTCTCCACAGCATAATATTATCCGAACCGGCCTGCAGTCATGATGCAGCGCCTAATTCATGTGAACGACAGAGTATCTGGACGCGACCGTTGACCTCCGTCTGATCAGGTCACACGTTCCCTTTGATCCATGGTCCAATGTCGACGATCCCATGCCCACCGTCATTATATCTGACGATGTCGGTGGGACTGTTGTGACTGATGAAACTTTCATCTGGCCTTAACTTTGGGTTCTTTGATTGCTCGATGAGGCGGTGCATAGGAACTATAACTCATTAAATATTAGTTCACGTGTTTTAAATAATGAGTAAAATTTACTTAACACTGACACACTTCTTTGCCACAGGAGTACTGAATAATTAACAACTGACATTGCCTATAAAAGCATCATTTGACGCACTAAGTAACAAGCTGTTCTCTTGAGGTACAATGTTAACATTTACAACAATACAAGTTCATCTGAAACTCGAACAATTTGTTGGCTCTACTCAGTGATGTTGACTCCTTCGGATGAGGCCACGAACTGGGCTGAGCTCTTGCATGTTCAACACTATACCGACATCAGTGCGCGGGAACTGCTGTGCTGAGAGGGGAGGTGTGGTCTTCAGGAATGCCTCTGATTCATCATTTCAGGTTGCAGCAGAAGCTCGGTAACGTCTGTGACATCGATATGCACTACTGACTTTGGTGCAGTACCGTTACCTCTGGACGTTACCACACGTTCAACATGGGAAAAAGTAGAATCCGCCTGCAGCACAGCTCCCTATTCATTATCAACTTTTGCGAGCACCAACATTTTACTTTATCATCAGATGTGCAAAAGTTTACTGAAGTTCTTTCAATTACAATTGGTATGAATCTGTGGTTCGCTCCACAGATTTCTGAACATTGTCCAAAGAACAGTCCAGGTCGGTTTTCCTGCTTTATAGTGCGGGCAAGTCTCCGACCTCCACGTTGTGTGATGAGGCGTGGATCTCCACACCTCCTCGCTTCTGGTGGCTCCACTTGTTTGAACCATTTTCCGTAGACCCTCCTGCTAGCAACAAGCGAGCAGCCAAACAGCTTTGCTGTTCACGAGATAATCTCTGCCAGGGGCTGGACTACAACAATTTACCTCTGGTCAAGGTCGCTTATGTCAGCAGACTAACCCGTATCGTCTGCAGAATGATTTCCCAGTCGTTTCTACTCTGCAAATATACTTCCTTTGCAGCGACACATTCCATCACCAACGCTAGACACCATTCACTATCGTGATGGGCTGTGATTATGTTTTGGCTCCTCATTGTCTGTGTGTGCGCGGCTGGGCGGGTGGATGGATGAGTGGTTGACTCGGTGTGTGGGTGAGCTGGTATATCATGGGTTTCTCTGCAATCCCAGGCCACTGTCGCTGTCTACATCCAAATATCTGTTGTGTGTCGGTGGCTGAGCTGGTATATCACAGGTTTCCATGTAATCCCAGCCCACTGTCGCTATCTACATCTAAATCGTTGTTGTGTGAGCGTGGATGATGCGGAGGGTGGGGCAGCTGGCATATCACAGGTTTCCGTGTAATCCCAGCCCACTGTCACTATCTACATCTAAATCTCTGTTGTGTGTGGGTGGGTGACTCGGTGGGTGGTTGAGCTCATATATCACAGGTTTCTGTGTATTCCCAGCCCACTATTGCTATCTACATCTAAATCTCTGTTGTGTGTGGGTGGGTGACTCGGTGGGTGGGGCAACTGGCATATCACAGGTTTCCATGTAATCCCACCCCACTGTCGCTATCTACATCTAAATCGTTGTTGAGTGTGGGTGGGTGACTCGGTGGGTGAGGCAGCTGGCATATCACAGATTTCCGTGTAATCCCAGCCCATTGTCGCTATCTACATCTAAATCGTTGTTGTGTGTGGGTGGGTGACTCTGTGGGTGGGCCAGCTGGCATATCACAGATTTCTGTGTAATCCCAGCCCACTGTCACTATCTACATCTAAATCTGTTGTGTGTGGGTGGGTAACTCGGTGGGTGGTTGAGCTCATATATCACAGGTTTCAGTGTATTCCGAGCCCATTATTGCTCTCTACATCTAAATCTCTGTTGTGTGTGGGTGGGTGACTCTGTGGGTGGGCCAGCTGGCATATCACAGGTTTCCGTGTAATCCCAGCCCACTGTCACTATCTACATCTAAATCTCTGTTGTGTGTGGGTGGGTGACTCGGTGGGTGGTTGAGCTCATATATCACAGGTTTCTGTGTATTCCCAGCCCACTATTGCTCTCTACATCTAAATCTCTGTTGTGTGTGGGTGGGTGACTCGGTGGGTGGGGCAACTGGCATATCACAGGTTTCCATGTAATCCCACCCCACTGTCGCTATCTACATCTAAATCGTTGTTGAGTGTGGGTGGGTGACTCGGTGGGAGAGGCAGCTGGCATATCACAGATTTCCGTGTAATCCCAGCCCACTGTCGCTATCTACATCTAAATCGTTGTTGTGTGTGGGTGGGTGACTCTGTGGGTGGGCCAGCTGGCATATCACAGATTTCCGTGTAATCCCAACCCACTGTCACTATCTACATCTAAATCTGTTGTTTGTGGGTGGGTAACTCGGTGGGTGGTTGAGCTCATATATCACAGGTTTCAGTGTATTCCGAGCCCATTATTGCTCTCTACATCTAAATCTCTGTTGTGTGTGGGTGGGTGACTCGGTGGGTGGGCCAGCTGGCATATCACAGGTTTCCGTGTAATCCCAGCCCACTGTCGCTATCTACATCTAAATCGTTGTTGAGTGTGGGTGGGTGACTCGGTGTGTGGGGCAGCTGGCATATCACAGATTTCCGTGTAATCCCAGCCCATTGTCAGTATCTACATCTAAATCTGTTGTGTGTGGGTGGGTGACTCGGTGGGTGGTTGAGCTCATATATCACAGGTTTCTGTGTATTCCCAGCCCACTATTGCTCTCTACATCTAAATCTCTGTTGTGTGTGGGTGGGTGACTCGGTGGGTGGGGCAACTGGCATATCACAGGTTTCCGTGTAATCCCACCCCACTGTCGCTATCTACATCTAAATCGTTGTTGAGTGTGGGTGGGTGACTCGGTGGGTGAGGCAGCTGGCATATCACAGGTTTCCGTGTAATCCCAGCCCACTGTCGCTATCTACATCTAAATCGTTGTTGAGTGTGGGTGGGTGACTCGGTGTGTGGGGCAGCTGGCATATCACAGATTTCCATGTAATCCCAGCCCATTGTCACTATCTACATCTAAATCTGTTGTGTGTGGGTGGGTGAATCGGTGGGTGGTTGAGCTCATATATCACAGGTTTCTGTGTATTCCCAGCCCACTATTGCTCTCTACATCTAAATCTCTGTTGTGTGTGGGTGGGTGACTCGGTGGGTGGGGCAACTGGCATATCACAGGTTTCCATGTAATCCCACCCCACTGTCGCTATCTACATCTAAATCGTTGTTGAGTGTGGGTGGGTGACTCGGTGGGTGAGGCAGCTGGCATATCACAGGTTTCCGTGTAATCCCAGCCCATTGTCGCTATCTACATCTAAATCGTTGTTGAGTGTGGGTGGGTGACTCGGTGTGTGGGGCAGCTGGCATATCACAGATTTCCGTGTAATCCCAGCCCACTGTCACTATCTACATCTAAATCTGTTGTGTATGGGTGGGTAACTCGGTGGGTGGTTGAGCTCATATATCACAGGTTTCAGTGTATTCCGAGCCCATTATTGCTCTCTACATCTAAATCGTTGTTGAGTGTGGGTGTGTGACTCGGTGGGTGAGGCAGCTGGCATATCACAGGTTTCCGTGTAATCCCAGCCCATTGTCGCTATCTACATCTAAATCGTTGTTGAGTGTGTGTGGGTGACTCGGTGTGTGGGGCAGCTGGCATATCACAGATTTCCCTGTAATCCCAGCCCACTGTCACTATCTACATCTAAATCTGTTGTGTGTGGGTGGGTAACTCGGTGGGTGGTTGAGCTCATATATCACAGGTTTCAGTGTATTCCGAGCCCATTATTGCTCTCTACATCTAAATCTCTGTTGTGTGTGGGTGGGTGACTCTGTGGGTGGGCCAGCTGGCATATCACAGGTTTCCGTGTAATCCCAGCCCACTGTCACTATCTACATCTAAATCTCTGTTGTGTGTGGGTGGGTGACTCGGTGGGTGGTTGAGCTCATATATCACAGGTTTCTGTGTATTCCCAGCCCACTATTGCTCTCTACATCTAAATCTCTGTTGTGTGTGGGTGGGTGACTCGGTGGGTGGGGCAACTGGCATATCACAGGTTTCCATGTAATCCCACCCCACTGTCGCTATCTACATCTAAATCGTTGTTGAGTGTGGGTGGGTGACTCGGTGGGAGAGGCAGCTGGCATATCACAGATTTCCGTGTAATCCCAGCCCACTGTCGCTATCTACATCTAAATCGTTGTTGTGTGTGGGTGGGTGACTCTGTGGGTGGGCTAGCTGGCATATCACAGATTTCCGTGTAATCCCAGCCCACTGTCACTATCTACATCTAAATCTGTTGTTTGTGGGTGAGTAACTCGTTGGGTGGTTGAGCTCATATATCACAGGTTTCAGTGTATTCCGAGCCCATTATTGCTCTCTACATCTAAATCTCTGTTGTGTGTGGGTGGGTGACTCGGTGGGTGGGCCAGCTGGCATATCACAGGTTTCCGTGTAATCCCAGCCCACTGTCGCTATCTACATCTAAATCGTTGTTGAGTGTGGGTGGGTGACTCGGTGTGTGGGGCAGCTGGCATATCACAGATTTCCGTGTAATCCCAGCCCATTGTCACTATCTACATCTAAATCTGTTGTGTGTGGGTGGGTGACTCGGTGGGTGGTTGAGCTCATATATCACAGGTTTCTGTGTATTCCGAGCCCATTATTGCTCTCTACATCTAAATCTCTGTTGTGTGTGGGTGGGTGACTCGGTGGGTGGGCCAGCTGGCATATCACAGGTTTCCGTGTAATCCCAGCCCACTGTCGCTATCTACATCTAAATCGTTGTTGAGTGTGGGTGGGTGACTCGGTGGGTGGGGCAGCTGGCATATCACAGTTTTCCGTGTAATCCCAGCCCACTGTCGCTAATTTACATCTAAAATCTCTGTGAAGAGTATGGCAGAGGGTACTTTCCATTCTACGACTTATTGAGGTTACCTCCAGTTCCATTCAAGTAAGGAGCGCTGGAAGAATGAGCGCAAAATGCCTCTGTGAGCGCTGTAATTTTGTATTGTCATTCGAGTCGCCATGGGAGTGGCATTTACAGTCATAGATTCTGATTCGCAGCTTAAGGAGGAAGCACTCTTTGAATGCATGAGAAGTAGGTGATTTTTGTGATTTTTCTTTTAAGTAAAAGAAAAAGTGATTTGTCTTAAGGCATCATTTCTGTGCCTGCGTCGGAGGCTCCCTGTAATCGCTGAACCAGGTCGAAGGCCCCTTGCAGCTGGAAGATTGGTCATAGCCGGGAATTTCCGAAGCCCTCCTGTTCAACCTGCAACAAAATAATTCTGTGTAAGTTATTTTCAGTATATTTTCCCTCAGCACACATAGGATAATCAAAAAATATTAATTTCTAACAAAATGGCGACGTGTTGAAGGCAGTTGTCATTTTCTTTGCCCAAACATGCGGGACAAAGGAGTGCCCCAAAAGTAGACTTTTGAACATATCACAAAATGGCTACGTACGCTGATGGAGAATTCATTTTAAAAGGGCTGTATCAAATTCCATTATAAATTTATCTACCGTTCTCACCTTATGTTTCCCGCCAATTTGAGAAATAAAGTTTTGAGAAAAACGCATTTAAAGATTTGGGTTACATTTTTTGTAGTTAAGTTAAATATACTTCTAGTCACCGACCCCTGGACGCTACTGTAATCTTTCCACATCCAGAAAGAGCTCCTCCTTCATCTTCTTCGTGCCCACGGTGCTCCTGCGGGCCTCTTTGACAGCTTGTGTCATCCGCTCCTCTTCTCGCTTGGTTCGCTTTTCGTCCGCTTTTGTGCAGAAGCTCTAAACAGGCGGGTCCGACCTCAAGTTCGTGCACGTTCATAATTTCAGTAATACCTGTTAGGCCGTTGTTGAAATTACTCGTCGACTATTTTTTCCCACTGTCAACTGTTTTCGCAGACACTTTTTCACTAAACGCCTTTTAATTCGACAAGGCAGTTTATGGCGAACTTGGTATGAACAATGAAATTCAGAAAACATTCCAGACAACATTTTAAGTAAAAAAATAGATTTTATTTTAATTTGCTAAGAAGATTATCCCCTTAATAATGTTCTTTGAAGCTGCGAAAGTAGTGTTTCGTAGTTAAGTTAAAGTCTAGCTTCAAGCGTCTATCAGTCCAATTTCTTCAATATTTCCGCAACGCTCTCCCGTACTTCAAAAATACCAGTGATTATAAGTGCCTCCATTCTATGTTTACGATTACTCTTCCCCATTTGCCGTATCTGTAATGGGACCCCACACTCCCGCAACATCGTAACTTCGGTCGCACGAGTATTGGTTAAGCCACCTCCTTTCTAGATTGACATCATTTGCCCAGTATCCTACCAATGTTATCAATCCTGCCAACTGGTTCATCTACGACTGAGTCTATGTGATCATTTCATTACTACGCAGTCGTTTCTCGTAGGTTTAGAAGATCCCATAAGTCACTGATATGATCTGGCGTTTATGCCACATCTCTGCCCACGTTTATTACATTTTTGTTGCAGAGCTTTAATGCACAGTTTTGTTAAGGGAGGCTGGAGAGTAGGTAGGATCACAAAGCAGTCATCGACCGAAGCGCCTGATGGTCACATAGCGTCTGAACGGCCGAGCGAGAAAGAGCCGTGTCTTCTGGAGCAGAGACAGACGATGGGGATTGACCTATTAGCTGGGCACCAAGGAGCGATTCTTTTATTATTTACGAAAGTAAGCCAATTATTATCCGCAACTTGTTATATTTTTGTTTATTTTGGTAGTAATGTCGCTTTACGTTGATGACGCACTCTTTGTTTATTTGTTGTCATATCTTTGTAATTTTCAAGCTGCTAGGTTAGTTTCGTTATCGCTGCCGTGCTGTCAATCATGGCTGCTCCGCTGTCTATTTGCACCAAAGAAGAGCAACGTTCAGTGATCTGTTTTTTGTGATCGGAAGGCGTATCAAGGGCCGACATTCATCGAAGACTTTCGGTACAGTGTTTTGCCACAACGGAGTGTCTACGAATGGATTGAAAAATTCCGAAATGGTTACGCTCGATGAAGGAGTCGGACGACCGTTTACCGCCACAAATGAAGAAACCATTGAGCGTTCCCGTGAAATGAATCTCTTAGACAGACGATTAACTGAATGAGATTTTCACTCTGCAGCGGAGTGTGCGCTGATATGAAACTTCCTGGCAGATTAAAACTGTGTGCCCGACCGAGACTCGAAATCGGGACCTTTGCCTTTCGCGGGCAAGTGCTCTACCATCTGAGCTACCGAAGCACGACTCACGCCCTGTACTCACAGCTTTACTTCTGCCAGTACCTCTTCTCCTACCTTCCAAACTTTACAGAAGCTCTCCTGCGGGAGACGAGGTACTGGCAGAAGTAAAGCTGTGAGTACCGGGTGTGAGTCGTGCTTCGGTAGCTCAGATGGTAGAGCACTTGCCCGCGAAAGGCAAAGGTCCCGAGTTCGAGTCTCGGTCGGGCACACAGTTTTAATCTGCCAGTAAGTTTCAGACGATTAACTATTGACGAAGTGGCACATCGTCTGCAAATTAGTCACGGTTCTGTCTACGAAATCATCCACAACAGACTCTGATTGCATAAGGTTTGTGCAAGATGGGTCCCAAAACAACTCACACAGTTGCATAAGCAAACGTGCTTGGACATCTGCAAAAATCACTTGGATCGCAATGGTAACGAAGGGGACAGCTTCTTAGACTGGGTCATAACTGGTGACTAAACATGGATTCATCATTACGAGTCGGAGAGTAAACGGCGGAGAATGGAATGGAAATATCCAAATTCGCCGTGCAAGACAAAGTACAAGACCCAACCGCCCGCAGGAAAACTGATGCTTACGGGTTTTTGGGACGCGCAAGGTCCATTACTGGAACATAATGGGGAAAGGGGCACGACAATGAACATCGTACGTTACGGCTTACTGCCAGGCTAAAGCCTGCAATTCGAAGTGATCGCCGAGGATTGCTGTAAAAAGGTGTTGTGTTGTTGCACGAAAATGCCGGTCCGCATACTGCTGCCCACACTGCTGAAACGCACCAGAAACTCAAATTTGACGCACTGGATCATCCTCCATATAGTCCCGACCTTGCCCCTTCTGACTGTCACTTGTTTGGTACACTCAAACAGGCATTAAGGTGCAGTCGATTTGCCTCGGACGAAGCAGTGAAAGAGGCGGTGTACTCTTGGCCCAGAGCTCAACCGAGAACCTTCTTTTATGAGGGCATCAGGAAGCTCGTACGACGATGGACCAAGTGCGTTGAAACGCAAGGAGACTATGTCTAAAAATTATGTTCTTGTAAGTTTCCTGTTTGATTGCAATACTGTTTTACTGTTTAAATACTAATACGCAGTTCCAACCGTGCTGAAGACGTTACATGCAGTGAAACATTTTAACAATAATTTCAATATCATTCAAGTCATCAGGACATGACAGTTACAAATTTTAGTTACTGCCAGTGCTTATTGATGGAAAGGAAGAACGAGTCACAAGTGCCCCCAGAAAGGGCGGGCGACAAACTGCTAAGGTAGCTCATTACTAATCTACGATCGATTTCCGAGGAGGCAATACATGAATCCGTGTGTAAAATCTGAACTCACGTAAGGACGGAACACTTTGTTGAAAAATTTCCTCGGATGACGTACTTGTGCGATATTGTGTTAATCCAAGACAGTTATAACGTTGTTACTTTATTTTGTGGTGTAAGCGGTGCTGATAGACAATAAAAGCGGGTTAAAAGCTATGAGCTGTCTGAGGAAGTTAACCTTGCATTACTGCGCAACTGTTTCACCATGAATCCAGTCTAGCTGACCAAATTCCCAACCAGACTAACATTAATTATAATCTTTTGATAGTCATACGACAACCGGTGATGGAGAATTTAAATAAAAAGAAATAAATCAATTTATATTTGGAAATTTATTTTAACATTAATCTTTGAAACTTCAGCATATTAAACTTGAGTCGTAACTAAGCTGGTGCCTTATTTAGGATTGAGAAAATGTGAGTTTGTAATCTTACGGAACACATCAAATATGGAGCCAAGATTGGGAGACTGCATACAACACTGCATTCATAAAATAACACACGAAGAACGTTGAAAGATGTGCAAGAGGAAATTAACCACAACCAACCGATTCAATTTTCACCCAAAGAAGTTACGTTCGTAGCACAATCCTGTCTGTCATGTAATTACCACACACTGGTATACTAAATTCATACTAACTCTATGTGAAATCTTCCCGAAAAGAATAGCTGAGGGCTACTTTGATGATTACACCACATGCTTCACGTGATCAACTTGGTTTACACAAAGAGTGTAACTCCACAATAATTTTGACAGTTAAAATAAATTAGATCGAAAAGCAATTTACAAAAGAAAAACCTCGAACTGGTTACTATCGTCTTACTATTAACCTGATGGGTCAAACAATTGTACAAGCACGTGGTACTGGTTTCATAAAGTACACCCCACGTGGGTTGAACATAAAGAAAAGTTGCTATATTGAAAAATAGTGTCAAGACGAGACGTTATAATCTCACGCACATTCGCATTGAAGATTGATGATGCTAGTTAGGGTTACTGATCAACACGTGGTTCCACTTTACTCATAAAGTAGTGACAAAGCAACTACCTGAATATATTCTGAACTTCACACGCGAATTACACTGCGTTGCAATTTAAGATAACATTAGATATTTTAGAGCTAAACCTGAAATAAAGGTGATTAAATTTTCAGTTAGGCTGAACTTAAGAAATCCATTGTCCTACGGACTTGGCAGACACGCGCTTAGCCGGAGATCTTACCACTTCAGACGCTCGCCACGGACAGACTGCCGTGGTCCCTTCCTGAGGGTGGCTCACAAATACAAAACGGAAGTGGCCAGAGGGGCAGCTTCCTATACCAACATGACAAGGGACGGACAGGACCATACTAAGAATAGAAACCTCTCTGCTTTCAGAAAGCGTAGCTACCTGTTCCGACGTTGGTCCTACTGTTCTCTAGCAGACAGGCTTGTCTGCTACCCTCAAGCATGCAACTAGAAATACATTTGCTCATTCATCCTCTCACACAGAAGGGAAGGGGGATGACAGTATCTTATCATATACAGTATATAAAAGAAAGCGGATGTAGGTTCCGTATGAGACTGTGTGACATGAATTACATATAAACTGTGTTTTAAAGTGTAGTAGTGTGACAGATCGTTCTTGTTTATGTGTAAAAGTAACACGTTCCACTACTCAGTCTCCTCCCAGATAGTCAGAAACGCCACAGTAAATTTAGAAGACGAATTTATGCCGTAAATGACAACAGATTTAAGAAATTAACATGAAAGGAATCCAACAGAGACCTTTCACAGTCTACGATCGGTCTTCGAGGTGGTAACACGCGACCTAGTGTGCGACGTACAACTCCGCGTAAAGACGAAATGAATTGTTGAAGTTTCCACGGAATACCTATTTGTGCGATCTCATGTTGAGTCTAAAACTGCTTACATCTGTGACTTTTGCGGTGCGCGGGAACTAATGATTAATGATCGGGAATCTTGTTACGAATATTAACGATAAACTGGCTCTAGGAATCGTGTTACTAAATTTGCGATTGGACAAGTGAAACAAAAGTAGTTGGCGTCCTAACATTTTACAGTTCTTGTTATGCTTAAGCATTGGAACCTACTCACTTGCCACATTATTATGCACTGTTTAACGCACAAGCTTTAGAGCTCGCGACCGATGGCGAAGAAACCAAATGGGACAACCTCTACGAGAAGCGCGTAAGTAAGTTGGCTACAATTCAGTTACGAAAAAGGGGGAAGGGGGTGGGGGGACACGCACTTATCTTTCATATATAAATCACGCATAGTACACACATATTGTGGCAGACATTTAGAACATTCACTGTAAAGAAAGCCTGCGCTGCGTGATTGGCCCTCTAAAGAAACATACATGCCGCAGTACGAGGACTGAGATGCAGAGGAGGAACGGCGGCGGCTGTTGGTATGCGACAGCCGCTGCATTGTGCTTTAGTTGGCGTATGACGAAGCCGCCCGTGCTGAATAGGCATACCAAAGCCGAGAACGCCGCCTACGTCAGATAATCAGCGCGCTGATGTCACTTGGCGGTATGAGCGCGAGGTACGTGATACAGAAGTACATCTGCGGTCACTTTACGAACCGTGTGAGTCACGCTGAGCCACTTGAGAAACCGCCTGAAGCAAACACCACGGCTGTTCAGGAACAACTCTGTAGATGAGCGCAGCCTTCATATTAAACATTTTTTCCTTCATTCTTCTGGCTAGTTTGATGCCGTCCGCCAGGGAATAATCTCCTGCGTCGATCTGTTGTGCACCTTGTAACGGAACATATGAAAGGCTTTACTTTACCAAAGTATGCGATACCCTCCAAAGTCAACCAGTTTAACGAGTATTTATGATTATAGAAAAGTTATTGTGTATGTTAACAATGATTGCATAACATGTCTGCATAAACAGTCAACCCATTAAATTATACTGAGTAACTGACCCACACAAAAGTTTATATCACTTGATCACTGATACAGCAAATGTCATCATGTTAAAACACTCAGTTCATCTTAAATAATTAATATGAAGTACGAAAAATAGTGGCCAACTTAGGTATTTTGGATCTCCTTAAATAAAAATCACCCAGTGAAACCTATTTGTTCACTAGGAGCGTTTTCACTCAGTATTCACGTAAGCAATCCTATTTTAGACGAAAACCAATGTAATTCTTAATAATTCATGTTATTTACTTATTTATGCAAATTAGAGAAGTCAATTGACAAACTTCTAAAAAACGGCCTTTTTGTAACAAAGAATTATTCTGTCAAGTCAACAAATCTGTCTGTCATTTTAATAACATGTTAAATTATGTCACTCGATGCAAATTAATAACTTTTCTGCACAAATTATGATAACAGATGTACATGTTACATATAAACTATATCTCTTTTTAGTAGTTATTTGACAATGTTATAGATACAAGCAGCAAGAAGGGTCGGGAGGCAGTCGGAATGTCACTTTGGTAAAGTGTGTTTGTGTGTTATTGTTTGAGGTGGAGAAACAATGCAAAGAACATGTAAAGGAAGTACTACTTTGTGTTGTGTCATGGTCTTTGGTGAACAGTGGAATTAAGATGGCCACCAGAGTAATAAATATTTGAAGTTTACATATTTGTTGGTTTCGCTCGTTCTTTATCATCAAAAGCACATAAAAAACACGGGACCTCATGTTTTAACCCTAGACAACCAGATTTAGAGCCAGCATCAGCATCGAGACACAGCAGCTATCCATCAAGTGGCAGCGATTACCATAACACAATGCATTTTAATGGCGCCAACCTAACATAAAGTGCTAACAAGCTCCGTAAATGGGAGTGAAATAGCAACTAGCAATATCTACGACTAGGCGACCATTACAACCTCCACCCAACTCAATTATTTTTTGTCCATATCCCAGTCTGTCCCTCCCTTTTAACTTTCGTCCGCTACAGCTCCCTCTAGTAAAACTAAATTATTTCCTGATGTCTTATCATTCTGCCTCTCTTCTAGTTACTGCATCTTGCATACTCATTTCCTCCCTAATTATGCGGAGAATCACCTCATTTCATATCCATCCCACTTAATATTCAACATCCTTCTTTAGCACCACAACTCAATCGCTTCAGTTGTCTTCTCTTCTAGTTTTCCTATAGCGCACTATTCGCTACTATGTATTGCTGCCCCTCGCATATAGTATGTTGTGGCGTAGCAAGACAGCCACACCACTCGGAGGTAGCCGAAAGGCACGCTAACTAATGCAGACGGGCGTGAAGTCTGAAACAGGATAACTATTGAATGGTAGCAAGAAAAGTACGTAGTTGCTTTATACTTAACTTTTATTCTCTGATGAATACAGCGTTCTTCTTGAGACATTTATACTATAACTCTCAAAGTAGGTAAGGCTAATGGCGCCTTGCTAGGTCGTAGTCATGTGCTTAGCTGAAGGCTATTCTAACTGTCTCTCGGCAAATGAGAGGAAGGCCTCGTACGTCTAGTCGCTAGCAATATCGTCCGTACAACTGGGGCGAGTGCTAGTCCGTCTTCCTAGACCTGCCATGTGGTGGCGCTAGGTCTGCAAGTACTGATGGCGGCGACACGCGGGTCCGACATGTACTAATGGACCGCGGCCGATTTAAGCTACCACCTAGCAAGTGTGGTGTCTGGCGGTGACACCACATAGTACATACTCAGAAATTAACTGTCCCAAGATACGGCTTGATTCTGGTAGATTTCCTCTGACGAGAAATGCCTTCAGCTAGTCTACTTCTTTGACCTCCTTACTTGGTCCGTCTGTGTCACTTTGCTTCTAAACCAGCGTAATTCGTTCCCGTCGTGAATTACGTCGTCTCCGATTTTGGTGTGGAGTTTTTCACTAATCTCATTTCTGCCGCTCATTCGCACTCCCGTGTTTTATCTGTTTCCTGCCGCCCGCTGTGGTCGAGCGGTTCTAGGTGCTTCAGTCCGGAACCACGCGGCTGCTACGGTCGCAAGTTCGAATCCTGTCCTCGAGCATGAGTGTGTGTGACGTCCTAAGGTTAGTTAGGTTTAGGCTGGTCCCGGCGGAGGTTGGAGTCCTCCTTCGGGCATGGGCGTGTGTGTTTGTCCTTAGGATAATTTAAGTTAAGTAGTGTGTAAGCTTAGGGACTGATGACCTTAGCAGTTAAGTCCCATAAAATTTCACACACATTTGAACATTTTTGAGTTAGGTTTAAGTACTTCTAAATGTAGAGGACTGCTCAGATGTTAAGTCCCTTAGTGCTTAGAGCCATTTGAACTATTTCATCTGTTTCCTCTCAATCTGCATTCTCTCCTCAGTAGACACACTACGCGATCGAAAGTATACGGACACCCCCAAAAACATACATGTTTCACATTAGGTGCACCTGCTGCCAGGTACTCCATATCAGCGACGTCAGTAGTCATTAGACACCGTGAGAGAGCAGAATGGGCCGGCCGTTGTGGCCGAGCGGTTCTAGGCGCTCAGTCCGGAACCGCGCGACTGCTACGGTCGCAGGTTCGAATCCTGCCTCGGGCATGGATGTGTGTGCTGTCCTTAGGTTAGTTAGGTTTAAGTAGTCCTAAGTTCCAGGGGGCTGATGACCTCAGATGTTGAGTCCCATAGTGATCAGAGCCATTTTTTAGAGCAGAATGGGGCGCTCCTTGGAACTCACGGACCTCGAATGTGTTCAAATGATGGGTGTCACTAGCGTCATACGTCTGTACGTGAGATTTTCACACTCATAAACATCCCTAGGTCCACTGTTTCCGATGTGATAGTGAAGAGCAATTCGGGGATGGCGATTGCACCTGTTCATAATGCACGGCCTGTGGCGGAGTGGTTACACGACGATAACACCCCTGTAATGGACTGGTCTGCACAGAGTCCTGACCTGAATTCTACAGAACACCTTTGGGATGGTCCGCCGCTCGTGGTCTCGCGGTAGCGTTCTCGCTTCCCGAGCACGGGGTCCCGGGTTCGATTCCCGGCGGGGTCAGGGATTTTCAACTGCCTCGAGATGACTGGGTGTTTGTGTTGTCCTCATCATTTCATCATCATCCAGGAAAGTGGCGAAATTGGACTGAGCAAAGATTGGGTAATTGTACGGGCGCTGATAACCACGTAGTTGAGCGCCCCACAAACCAAACATCATCATCACCTTTGGGATGTTTTGGAACGCCGACTTCGTGCCAGGCCTCACCGCCCGACATCGATACCTCTCCTCAGTGCAGCGCTCCATGAAGAATGGGCTGCCATTCCCCAACACTGATTGAACGTATGCCTGCGAGAGTGGAAACTGTCATCAAGGCTAAGCGTGGGCCAACACCATACTGGCCCGCCGCTCGTGGTCTCGCGGTAGCGTTCTCGCTTCCCGAGCACGGGGTCCCGGGTTCGATTCCCGGCGGGGTCAGGGATTTTCACCTGCCTCGAGATGACTGGGTGTTTGTGTTGTCCTCATCATCCAGGAAAGTGGCGAAATTTGACTGAGCAAAGATTGGGTAATTGTACGGGCGCTGATAACCACGCAGTTGAGCGCCCCACAAACCAAACATCATCATCACACCATACTGAATTCCAGCGCTACCGATGGAGGGCGCCACGAACTTTAAGTCATTTTCAGTGTAGTTCACTCCATTCAACAGTTCCCATAATTCTCCTCGGTTCCACAGAGGATAGCAATGTCATCAGTGAATCTTATTGCTGATAACCATTGACCCTTGATTTTCATCCCGCTTTTAACTTTTCTTTTGCTTCTTGCACTGCTTCTTCGATATATTGACCAGTAAAGGAGGGCGACTGAACCGTTGCCTTGCGCCTTTTTAAACGCAAAACTGTGCTCTTAGTTTCCAGAATGAGATTTTCACTCTGCAGCGGAGTGTGCGCTGATATGAAACTTCCTGGCAGATTAAAACTGTGTGCCCGACCGAGACTCGAACTCGGGACCTTTGCCTTTCGCGGGCAAGTGCTCTACCAACTGAGCTACCGAAGCACGACTCACGCCGGTACTCACAGCTTTACTTCTGCCAGTACCTCGTCTTCTACCTTCCAAACTTTACAGAAGCTCTCCTGCGAACCTTGCAGAACTAGCACTCCTGAAAGAAAGGATATTGCGGAGACATGGCTTAGCCACAGCCTGGGGGATGTTTCCAGAATGAGATTTTCACTCTGCAGCGGAGTGTGCGCTGATATGAAACTTCCTGGCAGATTAAAACTGTGTGCCCGACCGAGACTCGAACTCGGGACCTTTGCCTTTCGCGGGCAAGTGCTCTACCAACTGAGCTACCGAAGCACGACTCACGCCGGTACTCACAGTTGTACTTCTGCCAGTACCTCGTCTCCTACCTTCCAAACTTTACAGAAGCTCTCCTGCGAACCTTCTGTAAAGTTTGGAAGGTAGGAGACGAGGTACTGGCAGAAGTAAAGCTGTGAGTACCGGCGTGAGGCGTGCTTCGGTAGCTCAGTTGGTAGAGCACTTGCCCGCGAAAGGCAAAGGTCCCGAGTTCGAGTCTCGGTCGGGCACACAGTTTTAATCTGCCAGGAAGTTTCGTATTTGTACTCTTAGTGTTCCATTCTTATTTTGCCCTCCTAGGTCCCGCACATACTGCATATTACCCGTTCTTCTCCACAGCATTTACACCGAGCGAGATAAGGCTATGGAAAGACACCGGACTCTCATTCGGTAGGACACCGGTTCAAATAACCACTTGAGCATCCAGATTTAGGTTTCCTGTGATTTCCGTAAATCGTTTAAGGCGAACGCTGGTATGGCTCATTTAAAAGACACAGCAGATTTTCTTCGCCACCGTTCCCAAACCTAAAATGGTACGCCATCTCTAATGATCTCGATTTTGCTGAAAGTTAGAACCTAATCTTCGTTACCTTTTATAGACTGCATCTATTTTCTTGATGATATGAAACGGCTTGCACCACATTACGCTGTCGTCCGCTTCTTCTATATTAACAAGTCCTGTCATAATATCTCGATTTCCCTCGAACATTGTCGCCATTATAATTTGTACCGTCTAATCGGCCATTGTGGTGCCAAACTCTCCATTTAACACGTTGTGGTCTTCAGTTCGAAGACTGGTTTGTTGCAGCTCTTCGCGCTGTTCTGTCCCGTGCAAAGCTCTTCATCTCTGATAACTGCAACCTACAGTACATCCGTATGAACCTGCTTACTGTATTCATCTCTTGGTCTGTCTCTACAGCTTTTGCCCTCCACTCTTTCTTCCAACACCAAAGAGATGATTCTTTGGTGTCTTAGAATGTCTCCATCAACCGATACATTCTTTTAGTCAAGTCGTGCCATAAATTTATTTTCTCTCGAATGCTGTATAGTATGCCCCCATAAGTAAATCGATCTACCCATCTACTCTGCAGCATTCTTCTCTAGCTCCATGTATCAGAAACTACTATTTTTTTCTTGTCTGAAATGCTAATCGTTCACGTTTCACTTTCGTATAAGGCTACGCTTACGACTAATACTAGCTGAAAAGACTTTCTAACGCTTAGATTTGTATTGAATATAAACGAATTTCTTCTTTTCGGATATACTTTTTTCACTATAGCCAGTCTGCGTTTTATATAATCTCTACTTCCGTCATCATCAGTTATTTTGCTGTTCGAAAAGAAAAAGCCTCTACTCTTTTCTACAAATGTTTCTTGTTTTCCTGTAGGCAATATCTATGTATCTTACTCCTTGTTATACATGCTTCTAAAGCCTTGTATTTGCTCTTTAGTTATTCCTGCTTATCTATTTTGTAGTTTCCGTTAATCTAATTTTTTCGACATTTGCTGCATTTTTGTAATGCCACCTACCGTCAATTAAATTCAGTATACAGTATGTCCTGTGATATCCAAGGATTAAGCCTTGCCTTTTTACTTATTTGGTTCTGTACTGCCTTTAGATTTACATTCCTCAAAGCTACCCATTCTTCTTCTATGTATTCCTTACCCTCTTCCAGTCAATTGTTGCCTTTGAAACTCGATAATTTCTGTCTCTTTTATCTTATCCAGGTGCCATCTCCTTAATTTACTACCTTTTTTCAATTTCTTCGGCCTTTAATCTACAATTCATAACCAATAAATTACAGTCAGATTCTACAACAGCTCCTGGAAATATCTTACGGCTTAAACCTGGTTCCGAATTCTCTACATTACCATTATATAATAGGTCTGAAGCCTTCCATTGCCTCCAGATCTTCTTACACGATTATTAAATCAAGTGTTAGCGACGATTAAATCCTGTTCTGTACAAAATTCTACCAGGCGTCTTACTCTTTCATTCCTTTCAGCCAGTCCATATTCTCTCAGTATTTTTCCTTTTCTTCCCTTTCCTACTATCGCGTTTCAATCCCCTAACGCAATCAAATTTCTTTTATCTCACCATCATTCTTTCAATCTCTTCATCATCTGCGAAGCTAGTTGGCATATAAACTCGCACGAGGAGTGTTCAGTAATTAATGTAACTCATTTTCTCTCGGCCATTTTCGGTTCGAAAAATGCGGAATTTGTTGTGGGATTCGTGGAATATTTCACTTCCAGCTCATATACACACATCAAAAAATGTTTTCCTTCACCTCGGTTCCGAGAGTTCCGGAATCTGTACAGAAAATTGGACTAGAGATCAACATAAACATCATTTCCGCCCTTCTTATTGCTCATGAAAAGCACACACTGCATGTTGTACCACCATACAGCGAGACCTTCAGAGGTGGTGGTCCACATTGTTGTACACACCGGTACCTCTAATGCCCAGTAGCACGTCCTCTTCCATTAATGCATGCCTGTATTCGTCGTGGCATACTACCCACAAGTTCATCAAGGCACTGTTGGTCCAGATTGTCCCATTCCTCAACGGTGATTTGGCTTATCCCTGAGAGTGGTTGGTGGGCCACGTCGTCCATAAACAGTATTTTTCAATGTATTCCAGGCATATTCGATAGGGTTCATGTCTGGAGAACATGCAGGCCACTCTAGCCGATCGATGTCGTTATCATGAAGGAAGTCGTTCACAAGATGTGCACGATGGGGGCGCGAATTGTGGTCCATGAAGACGAATGTCTCGCCAATATACTGCCGATATGGTTGCATTGTCGGTCGGAGGATGGCACAGCCGTTACGGCACCTTCCATGACCACCAGCGGCGTACGTCGACCCACATAATGCCACCCCACATAGCAGGGAACCTCCATCTTGCTGGACTCGCTGGACAGAGTGTCTAAGGAGTTCTGCCTGACCATGTTGCCTTCAAACACGTCTCCGACGATTCTCTTGTTGAAGACACATGCAACACTCCTCGGTGAAGAGAACGTGAGACCAGTCCTGAGCGTTCCATTCGGCTTGTTGTTGGGCCCATCTGTACCGCGGTGCATGGTGTCGTGTCTGCAAAGATGGACCTCGCGATGGACGTCGGGAGTGAAGTTGCGCATCGTGCAGCCCATTGCGCACAGTTTGAGTCGTAACACGACGTCCTGTGGCTGCATAAAAAGCATTATTCCACATGGTGGCGTTGCTGTCAAGGTTCCATCGGGCCATAAACCGTAGGTGGCGGTCATCATCTGCAGTAGTAGCCGACGGGCGGCCTGAGCGAGGCATGTCATCGACAATTTCTGTCTCTCTGTATTTCCTCCATGTCCGAACAACATCGCTTTGGTTCACTGTGAGACGCCCGGACACTTCCCTTGTTGAGGGCCCTTCCTGGCACAAAGTAACAATGCGGACGCGATCGAACCGCGGTATTGGCCGTCCAGGCATGGTTGAACACGAGCCGTGTACCTCCTTCCTGGTGGAATGACTGGAACTGTTCGGCTGTCGGACCCCCTCCGTCTAATAGGCGCTGCTCACGCACGGTTGTTTACATCTTTGGGCGGGTTTAGTGACACCTCTGAACAGTCAAAGGGACTGCGTCTGTGACACAATATCCACAGTCAACGTCAGTCTTCGTGAGTTTTTGAACTTGGGTGATACAAAACTTTTTTTGATGTGTGTTGTGTCATGAAGTTCCGACAAGTGACGGCGCTTTACATAGCCTTCAAAGTTGGGTTTGTAACAGAGGTGCATTCCAAGCAGAGAGCCGTTATCGAGCTGCTTTTGGCGGAAAACCAGAGCTTCACAAATATTTAGAGGTGCTTGCAGAGTGTTTATAGAAACGTGGCAGTCGACAAAAGATAGGTGAATCGTTGGGTATGCGTCTGTAATCATCCCAATAAGGTCGCGCAAATTTTTCCGACCTCCCACGTGGCGGCTGGCGTCACGCAACTGCGACTCCTGGAATTTTGGAACGCGCGGACTCTCTCACTCCAAGAGTAAGTAGGCTGTTTATGTTTTCTTATTGGCAACGTTACGTAGCGCTCTATATGAAAATCACTGGCTGTGCTGTGTGCAGTCTGTGGCTAGTTTGCATTGTTGACTGCCATTGTAGTGTTGGGCAGCGGCAGCTGGATGTGAACAGCGCGTAACATTGCGCAGTTGGAGGTGAGCCGCCAGCAGTGGTGGATGTGGGGAGAGAGATGGCGGAGTTTTGTAATTTGTCATGAACTGCTATATATATTATGACTATTAGTTCAAGACTGCATGGAAATCCACTACTTGCGTGTGCATTGTCTTTTACTGCTCAGACTTTGGGAAAAACACTGCAATTTTACTGTGATAACCAATCTGGACTGTCTTTATGGACTGTGAGAAAATTTTAGCTTTTGACCAACATTTTATCAATAAGTGTGTGCATTGGATATCTTTGTTATTGTAATTATGAAAAATTTTATCAAATCATTATTGGCCACTGCCCAATACAATTTGTAAAATTTTTTGTGGTGAGCATGGGGGCTATGTAAGTAGGCTGTTTATGTTTTCTTATTGGCAACGTTACGTAGCGCTCTATATGAAAATCACTGGCTGTGCTGTGTGCAGTCTGTGGCTAGTTTGCATTGTTGACTGTCATTGTAGTGTTGGGCAGCGGCAGCTGGATGTGAACAGCGCGTAACATTGCGCAGTTGGAGGTGAGCCGCCAGCAGTGGTGGATGTGGGGAGAGAGATGGCGGAGTTTTGTAATTTGTCATGAACTGCTATATATATTATGACTATTAAGGTGAATACATTGTTTGTTGTCTATTAATATCTTTCATTTGCTAACTATCCCTATCAGTAGTTAGTGGCTTCTGTAGTTTGAATCTTTTATTTAGCTGGCAATAGTGGCGCTCACTGTATTGCAGTAGTTCGAGTAATGAAGATTTTTGTGAGGTAAGTTATTTGTGAAAGGTATAGTTTAGTGTTAGTCAGGGCCATTCTTTTGTAGGGATTTTTGAAAGTCAGATTGCGTTGCGCTAAAAATATTGTGTGTCAGTTTAAGCTCAGTCTTGTATAATTGTTCTAAGGGGACTTTACACAAGTAATCAACGGATCACGATCAAACACCTCGCTGCTCAATTGGACGTCTCTGTTGGTAGTGCTGAGACACTCACTCACCAGTTGGGGTGCCCTAATACGTGTGTCCGCTACGTTCCTCACAGCCTGACAGAAGACCAGACTGTCTGTACGGAGCTGCATGTGTGCTATGAAGCTGATCGTGACAATTTTTTTGTCGTACATCGCCACAGGCTATGAAACATGGGTTCGCCACTTCAAGCTGGAAACGAAACGGTAATGCATGAAGTGGCGCCACACTACCTCTCGTCCGAAGAAAAAGTTCAAAGCTGCA
Source organism: Schistocerca cancellata (assembly GCF_023864275.1). NCBI lineage: Eukaryota > Metazoa > Arthropoda > Insecta > Orthoptera > Acrididae > Schistocerca > Schistocerca cancellata. The sequence continues at coordinate 73,598,226 of NC_064626.1, read as the reverse complement.
ACCTGAGCAAGTCATGGCGACGGTCTTCTAGGACTTTGAAGGGGCTATTCTGCTTGATGCCCTCCCTCATGGTGCAACGATCAAGTCTGGAGTGTATTTTGCTATCCTCAGGACATTAAAGAACCGACTTCAACGTGTTCGTCGCCACGAAAACGCAAACCAACGTCTGCTTCTCCATGACAACGAAAGGCGTCTCACAAGTTTGGGCACCCGTGAGAAGCTCACAGAACTTCATTGGACTGTTCTTCCTCATCCACCTTACAGCCTGGATCACGCAACTTAGGACTTCTATCTGTCTAATCCAACGAAGGTTGGAACTGCGGATGGACGTTACAGGTATGGAGACAACGTCGTGAATCCATGGACCCTTCATGTCTGCAGGGGACTGTTCAAGCTGGTGGAGGCTCTGTAATGGTGTGGGGCGTGACATGGGACCCCTGGTACATCTGGATACAACTCTGATATGTGTCACGTACGTAAGCATCCTATCTGATAACCTGCATCCATTCATGTCCATTGTGAATTCCGACGGACTTGGGCAATTCAGCAGGACAATGCGGCACCCCACTCGTCCCCAGAATTGCTGCAGAGTGACTCCAGGAACACTCTTCTGAGTTTAAACAGTTGCGCTGGCCACCAAACTCCCCAGTCATGAACATTATTGCACATATCTGGGGTGTGAGGTACCCAAGCATGACTCACGCCCCGTGCTTACTTCTGCCAGTACCTGGTCTCCTACCTTCCAAACTTTGCAGAAGCTCTCCTGAGAAGCTGTGAGGACGGGGAGTGAGTCGTGCTCGGGTAGCTCAGATGGTAGAGCACTTGCCCGCGAAAGGCAAAGGTCCCGATATCTGGGATGCTTTGCAACGTGCTGTTCAGAAGAGATCTCCACCCCTTCGTACTCTTGCGGCTTTATGGTCAGCGCAGCAGAATTGATGGTGTCAGTTCCCTCCAACGCTACTTCAGACATTAGTCGAGTCCATCCCACGTCGTGCTGCGGCACTTCTGCGTGCTCGCGGGGGACCTACACGATTTTAGGCAAGTGTACCAGTTTATTTGCTCTTCAGTGTATGTTGATATTACGGAAGTACTGGTTGTCTCACTTCCCCATGCTGAGCGTGCAAAGCAACCGACGTCAGAAATACAGGGCTATTACAAATGATTGAAGCGATTTCATAAATTCACTGTAGCTCCATTCATTGACATATGGTCACGACACACTACTGATACGTAGAAAAACTCATAAAGTTTTGTTCGGCTGAAGCCGCACTTCAGGTTTCTGCCGTCAGAGCGCTCGAGAGCGCAGTGAGACAAAATGGCGACAGGAGCCGAGAAAGCGTATGTCGTGCTTGAAATGCACCCACGTCAGTCAGTCATAACAGTGCAACGACACTTCAGGACGAAGTTCAACAAAGATCCACCAACTGCTAACTCCATTCGGCGATGGTATGCGCAGTTTACAGCTTCTGGATGCCTCTATAAGGGGAAATCAACGGGTCGGCCTGCAGTGAGAGAAGAAACGGTTGAACGCGTGCGGGCAAGTTTCACGCGTAGCCCGCGGAAAATTGGCTCATGCCACAACTGGAGACCGACAGCGCCGACTTCATCTTTCAACAGGATGGTGCTCCACCGCACTTCCATCATCATGTTCGGCATTTCTTAAACAGGAGATTGGAAAACCGATGGATCGGTCGTGGTGGAGATCATGATCAGCAATTCATGTCATGGCCTCCACGCTCTCCCGACTTAACCCCATGCGATTTCTTTCTGTGGGGTTATGTGAAAGATTCAGTGTTTAAACCTCCTCTACCAAGGGACGTGCCACAACTGCGAGCTCGCATCAACGATGCTTTCGAACTCATTGATGGGGACATGCTGCGCCGAGTGTGGGAGGAACTTGATTATCGGCTTGATGTCTGCCGAATCACTAAAGTGGTACATATCGAACATTTGTGAATGCCTAAAAAAACTTTTTGAGTTTTTCTATGTGTATGCAAAGCATTGTGAAAATATCTCAAATAATAAAGTTATTGTAGAGCTGTGAAATCGCTTCAATCATTTGTAATAACCCCGTACATTGTTTGATTGGTATTGCAAAATCGAATCAGACCTAGCAGGTAAAGGCCACAACAGCGAAACTCGGTTTCAGAAATGATGAAATGTGTCTCCCTGTAGAGGAAGGTTCGTGGCTGGGCGAGGCCGGCGCCAGCGCGTGCTATCAGCTAATCCCCCGGCAAATACCCGACTCTGTCATCACTCCGAAAAAGCCGCCGCCTCTTGCGACAACACCCGCAGAATTTCTTTCCGTCTGGCACAGAAATGTTATCCAGTCATTACATGTGGCTCTGAGCACTATGGGACTTAACAGCTATGGTCATCAGTCCCCTATAACTTAGAACTACTTAAACCTAACTAACCTAAGGACAGCACACAACACCCAGTCATCACGAGGCAGAGAAAATCCCTGACCCCGCCGGGAATCGAACCCGGGAACCCGGGCGCGGGAAGCGAGAACGCTACCGCACGACCACGAGATGCGGACATGTGGCGGAATTCCTAAGTTCGATAAATCAAAAACATAGTCAAATTTGGAAATTCGTGGTAAGTTCCTATGGGACCAAACTGCTGAGGTCATCGGTCCCTAGGCTTACACACTACTTAATCTAACTTAAACTAACTTACGCTAATGATAACACACACACCCATGCCCGAGAAAGGACTCAAACCTCCGACGGGTGGAGCCGCGCGAACCGTGGCAAGGCGCGTAAGTCCGCGCGGCTACATCCCCTTCACCCCCCCCCCACTCACACACACTCCTGCAGCCAAAAACGTAGTGAATTAAGTTAGATCAATACGGGGTGTTCGGGAATTCCTATTACAAACTTCTGGGAACTATATAGAGGAGTTGGAACATGTTATCTGAATATGAGCTCATCCGGAAACTTACTGTTTCTGTTCTATAACGGATTCAATTCAAATGGTTTCACTCATCCACTTCTGGTCGAGGAATTGAATTAGGCGTGACGCCGTAGAATTACTAGGTAACAAATCGAAAGAAAACGCAATGTAACATCCATTTATCGATTAAGCGTATTTGCTTGTATTGACAAAAAGATGGTTCAAATGGCTCTGAGCTCAATGGGACTAAACAACTGAGATCATCAGTCCCCTAGAACTTAGAACTACTTAAGCCTAACTAACCTAAGGACAGCACACACATCCATGCCCGAGGCAGGATTCGGACCTGCGGTCGTAGCGGTCGCGCGGTTCCGGACTGAAGCGCCTAGAACCGCTCAGCCACCGCGGTCGGCTTGTATTGAAATGTCCCCTTAGAACTATTTCTGAATTACTGTGCTGATAAACCTCTTACACAATTTGCTTTTCAAACAGCTGGGCAAAACTGAACGTACTCAAACATTCACTGAAGTGACACACAATCTTCTTAGCGCAACGCAATCTGACTTTCAAAAATCTCTACAAAAGAATGGCCCTGACTAACATTAACCTATACCTTTCACAAATCACTTACCTCACCAAAAATCTTCGTTACTCTAACTACTGCAATACAGCGAGCGCCACTAATGCCAGCTAAATAAAAGATTCAAATTACTGAAGGATAGAGAACAAACAATGTATTTACCTTAATAATCATAATATATATATCAGTTCATGCCATCCAGTCTTACAAATTTCAAATCTCCGCCATTTCTCTCCCCACATCCACCATTGCTGGCGGCTCACCTCCAACTGCGCAACGCTACGCGCTGTTCACATCCAGCTGCCGCTGCCCAACACTACAATGGCAGTCAACAATGCAAACTATCCACAGACTGCACACAGCACAGCCAGTGATTTTCATACAGAGCGCTACGTAACGTTGCCAATAAGAAAACATAAACAGCCCCCATGCTCCCCACAAAAAATTTTACAAATTGTTTTGGGCAGTGGCCAAAATGATTTGATAAAATTTTTCATAATTACAATAACAAAGATATCAAATGCACACACTTATTGATACAATGTTGGTCAAAAGCTAAAATTCACAGTCCATAAAGACAGTCCTGATCATTCATCACAGTAAAATTGCAGTGTATTTCTCAAAGTCTGAACAAGAAAAGAAAATGCACACAGAAGTAGTGGATTTCCATGCAGTCTTAAAGAAGTAGTGTTGTCCTTCCAACAGAAAGACAGTGCTGACTCTCTATATGCAGACAGGTATTGGGCCACAACAGAGTAAACCCACAGCAGAGTCATTCGCAGTTTTGAAGAATATTGGTAGGTAGGTCATCACAGAGTAGACCCACTGTAGTCCTGGTAGGGATTACGGTATTGGTGGGCCACCAGAGATGCAGACCCACTGCAGTCCTTGTAGAAATAATGGTACTGGTGAGTCAGCAAAGGTGTAGACCCACTGTAGTCCTTGTATAAATAATGGTATTGTTGGGTCATCAAAGATGCAGACCCACTGTAGTCCTTGTAGAGATGGCCAGCAGCCATCTGTTGTGACTCTGCAGGTGCACAATCACCATTGAAGAGTCTTGCGGATAATATAGCAAGTCCATAACCACCACTTGTGCACTGACACAGTTTTTGGAATTGTCCTTAGAACCAGCAATGCTGTTATCCAGTCCCTTGCTGAATTATTAACACACGTGCAAACACTAACAGTCCCTACTTCTCACATATTGTCCATATACTATGACCAACAGAAATGAGTGCTTACAAGTTAATAATATGATGAACTGGTGTCAATTACAATTTTATAACATAAGAATACAATTACAAAGGTACAAAATACATCATTAAAGAACATAACAATACAGATAACATTTGTAGTACAGGCTTTACAACAGAATAGAAATAAACATATACATCAATGTTACAGGAATTATGAGATAAGTAGATACATAAAAGATCAGAATAAATTTTGAAACATCAACTTCACACATGAGCATTAAAACAAAACAGAATAAATAATGTATAAGCATATTTACAAGGTAAATAACAGTATTCCTCAACATAGTGAATGTAGCTTAGTATTAGAAGAGAAAAAAATTCTGTGGAACAGTACACAGAGACAGGAAGAAAACAAATACACAAGGGTACACACACATAGTGGGATAACACAAAAGGAAAGGACAGGGTTCGTTTTCAGTGTAACATTTGGTACTGCAGTCCAACCCAAAACTTCATTCCATAGATTTTTTTTCTTTATTTCAACATTTGTTTCCACCAAAAAATCCTATCCAAGTATGCTTTCTGTATTCTGTTCACATCCTCTTTCAAAAATAGTTTTTCTCCACTGTACAGTACTTTTTTGGCCAAACCATTTTCTTATAACTTCTCAATGCATTTCAATGCATTAGTTTCTTATATAGTCTACCCCCTCTTAAGCTAACTTTAATCTACTGAGCTCAGATGCTAAACTAAGGGACGAAGCAATGCAGCAGCACAAAACAATTAACACAAACATCAATGACAAAAAATTCAAATTGGCAAAGCAATTGCAATATTACAACTAATATAAGGCACAGTGCAGCAAACAAGAAAATAAATCCGTAGTAAAACTGGCTTAACAGCGTAATACAAAGTCAAATTCAGAAACATTATGCCTGGCAAACAGCAGCAGCAAATGCAATAACTTATATCTAAACATGACAAAGCTCCAGCAGAGCCGGCCTAAGTGGCCACGCGGTTCTGGCGCTGCAATCTGGAGCCGTGAGACCACTACGGTCGCAGGTTCGAATCCTGCCTCGGGCATGGATGTGTGTGATGTCCTTAGGTTAGTTAGGTTTAACTAGTTCTAAGTTCTAGGTGACCAATGACCTCAGCAGTTGAGTCCCATAGTGCTGAGAGCCATTTGAACCATTATTTGCTCCAGCAGAAAAAATATTATAGTGAAGATGACCATGTCTAATACCTATGTCACATCTTAGTGTTTATGTAATTAAAGTGGTGCACCACAACAGCTTATTGTAAAAAAAAATATTACCATGTGCTTGAAAAGAATATTATGTATGCAGTTACTGTTACTAGTCCCTTCTTATTGTTCTTTCCTTTCCAAGTGCTCCTTTTTTGAAGAATGTGGATCACAAAATTATTATTTAATAGATCTGTTGACAGAAAGTGTTCACATTAGCAAATGCATTTTATTTTATTTTATAAAACCAATGCTGCAACACAGCTGGAAACTAGATATCAAATGAAATAAGCAACTATGAAAAGCAAAGCATAAAAATATCATTCAATAGTCATGTGACATTTCATAAGTTAGTAGAAATTCTCTCAACTCTCGTAGAAAGTCGCTTGTCATAATCAGGTGTGCAGATGTAAGTATGTTCCAAGTAATGAGCATGTCATATTTGCGATGCTTTCTCTAAAGGAATGTCAATGGCGAGGATAATGGCCTCTTTTTTTCTCCACCTAATGGCTTTCTTTTGTCAGACAACTACCTCTCAGCTGAGCGCCCAAAACGCATTACGTCAAGGTCACTTACCTTTTTTACTGAAATATTTATGACAGCAGTTTCTGCTACAGTGGCAGTCTCATATAAAAAAAATTCCACAGGTTGAGAATTTGCGTTACAAATGTGTAGAAACAAAATCCTGTTCATATAACAGTGTCCGAAAAATTTTCGTCGGCATTGTAATACATTCACGCATTTACATACATTTCATAACTCCTTTTTCACAAACCAGAGTCCCTAAACAGTACTCATTATTCCTTACCTTATTCGTCGACACTTCTTCAATATTTCATCATAACAGCTACGTAGCATAATCAAATAACTCATATAGCATCAGCTTATTGATCATAAACATACTGCAACAGCATAATACACATAGTCATCGTAATAATAACATCATAACACCTCAGTCAACTCTCAAAATCGTCGTAGCTTCCTCCAATAATTAAAAAAAATTCTCTGCTCATGTCAAAAGTGTCATCTGCCTCAAACGTACTTTAAAAATCGTGATCCCATACCAAATATATCTTTCAAAGCTCTCATAATATCACAATGGGTCTGAAAAAATATGAACAGTTCACAAAGTACAAACAAAATACAATTTCTAAAGTGTGAAGTTATACAACGGTGTAATTACATAAACATGCCACTGATGTAGTAGAAAGAAATGTTTGTCTCTCTCAGTCAAATGATCAGATAGCTGTGTAATTATGTGTCAGAGAAATATGGTACCGATGTGTAAATTTGTATAAGCAAATACCATATTAGCTAGGGCTCCTTGTGCTTGCCAAACACATGGTACACAAAGTAGGTGTGCACCCCCCTGAGGATTAATGTAATTATACCCTCAGGTGTTACAGATTACAGCAATGCAATGAAATGTATCACGGAAAACCTTTGTATCATTGTACTTCAAATATCTTTAAAAATAAATGATTTAAGTACAAAACTAATCACTCAAATACGTGTCCTGTAGCGCTAAATGTGCGTCTTGCTGTAAGATAATCTCTGTGGAAGTGTCGTAGTTATCGTCCTCCGAAAGCTAAGTTCTGCAGAAGCCAATGTACTTACCTCATGATACACAAAAGTGAAATGCTTTGCTTATAGATATCTTAGTTACTACGCTTATTGCTGTGACGAGGAAAGTACTGTGCTGTAACGTATTGTTCTCCTACAGAAAAGGCTGTCTCCTTGTAGCTATAGCATTAAAGTTACTACTAAAACATGTTTTACTTTACAGAAGAATTCAGAGAAACTGTGCAGATATAAAACAGATACACCGCAAAAGCAACATTGGAAATTGTCACTCATTAGTAGCGTCGTGATAAAATCGTGTAGCTGTCACATAAACTAACCACTGTGTCATCTGGTATTTCACAGAAAGTACTTTAAATCCAGAATGTATTTTCAAGTAAACCAAAATGTTGCATTAAAATCTCATTATCAGTACTGGTAAATGTTCTAAGTATGTGAGCCTTATAGTCGTTACGTAATCGTGCAAATAACAAGCAAGAATGTACAAATAACAACATTGTGTCATCTGTTCACTATAACAATGCATTCATAATTTCTGTTGAAATAAGTTATCTTGGTTGTTGACTGGATATTTAACTTCAAACATTGTTGCATATTAACAGATTCTAAGTCTGACAAAGCTTACTAGCAATGTAAAGTGAAAAGTTATATGGCAAAGACAAAGTTAAAAAACAGATTATCTTTCAATAAACGGTTTTACATGTGAAATGTGGTGTAAACCTTTACTCTCCCTAGAACGCAGAGTTTCAACTTTAACGCAATTATCATGTGGTATACGTCGGTAAAGAATACTGGAATTTTTGTCAAGGTTAGCGTCTATGTTATTTTTCCCTGAGCCAGCGGGCGCATGTGGCTGCCTGCGGTGCGAGTCATTGTCTGTTTCTTTGTTGGCGCGCATCGTTACTGGGATTAGGAGACCTAACTTCTACAAATTCGCCTTGCCGAGAGGGCCCAGCTCTGTTAGAATCCCGCCAGTTCTGCTGAAATTCACGTCTGCTGTTATATTTATATCGTCTGTCGTCTTGTCGGTAGCTCCTGTAGTTTCTTTCTTGTCGGTTAAGTGGTGGAGAATTTCTCCCTGAACTATCGCTGCACGGTGGACCGTCGTGTCTGAAGTTATTCTGTCTCCCGTGATAGTAATAGTCCTGGTTGCCATATTGTCTGTTTCTATGATTGTCTCTGTCATATTCACTACTACGGAAATGCGATCTTTCTCTGTAACTATTACTCTGCCAGTGGTTGTCATACGGGTGGTGTCTGTTTTGGTCACGATTTACGTTTTAAGAATGGCCTTGTTGTGTCAAGTTATTATTTCTGTCGTCACGGAATTGCGACGGATGTGACCTGTAGTGATTGTTTTCCTGTTTTTGCATCCTGCGACTGTCTGTGTCAATTTCTAATTCTTGTAACAGTCCCTGAAAAGCTTCAATGTCGTCTTTGCAACGCCCTGCCAAAATAATATTTCTTAAATGTTCAGGCAATTTCATTAAGCAAATGCGGATGGGTTCTGAATGGCTGTATGGGTTTGAAAGATATTGATTCTTATCCAACATGTCTTCAAAATATTTGACAAGACTGGAAAATTCAGATTGTTCAAAATGTTTCATCATTATGATGCCATGTTTTACTCGGTCTTGTGTGGCTTGAGACCAATATGCTGAGAGGAAGGCATGGTAAAATTCTCCTTCTCTGTGGCAATCGTGAATGACCGATCGCATTCTTACAGCTGGTTCATTCTCCAAGTAGCCGCACATAAATTCTGATCTGTACTCCAATGACCAGTTGGGAGGAAAACAATGAGAGAATTGATGGAGCCACGCTTGTGGATGAATGTCGTTGGCAGAATTCTTAAACGTTTTGAATTTACGTGTAGTAATGAACAGCTTATAGTCAAAATCATCGTGTCGGCGAGTAGCATATCGGTCATTGTTACGTCGTGTCGGCGGTTCCATCTCAAAATTCGGTGCACCTTGCCAATTTCTTTCATAATTTCCGAAATGCGCTGTGTTATTATTTTGTGGCTTTTCCGTATTTCTAAGTTCCTCTTCCCGTGTTGGAGCGCGAGTGTCCTCTGAAATATGAAATTTTTGTATTACTTGTCCCAACTGATCTTGTACTTCCCGGATTTCTCTTTTGTATTGCGTATTAATTTGATTCTGATTTTGTTTTAATTTCTTAATTTGTTCATACTCTTCAGTGTCAGTGATGGCTACAGGTCTTGTGTCATTCAGATCATCATCTAGCTTTGTAGATAAGTTAGTGAACTGATCCGAAAGTTCGGCTACTTTCTCCGATAGTGTACTTATTTCCTCAGTGTGTTTTTCTGAACCAAGTTTCAGAGTGTCCATTTGTGTTGAAATCGTATCTACTGTGTCCTTTAAGTTTTCTTGAGTTTTTGCAAGTTGCGTAACCGAATCGGTAGATGCAACTGAGTCAATTTTAGCTTGCAAGGTGTCGTGATTTTCATGAACAATAGTTTTCAGTTCTTTTATGGCTGCTTCGTGATTCTGTAATGCATTTTCATGACGCGAAAAAATAGGTTGGAAATGCTCAAAAATTTGTGTTTTTACGTCATTACAGACTTTTTGACATTTCGATTCGATGTTATGTAACTCAGTAGTTAAATCTTCACGTGTTTGTTCAAGCGTGGTGTCTAACTTTTGAAGATTTTGTTCCATTGTGTCTAACTTTTTAAGATTTTGTTCCATTGTGTCTAACTTTTAAAGATTTTGTTCCACTGTGTCTAACTTTTTAAGATTTTGTTCCACTGTGTCTAACATTTGAAGATTTTGTTCCATTGTGTCTAACTGTTGCTGTGTTTGTCTCTGGTGTTGTTCCATTGTGTCTAACTTTTGAAGCCTTTGTCCCATTTGTTGCATTAACTGTAATAACAGTGCACTGGTGTCTGAAACATGTTCCTCAGTGCTTTTCGGCAGTGAATTTGCACCGGCAACATTCACATTTTGACAAGCAAAAAATGTGTCTTGACTTATTTGAGAAAACGGCGATGACCCAAAACCTGAATCTACAGTATTTGCGAAATTGTGTCCTGTCATTTCGGATTCCTGAGGCGAGCTGTTGCCGACCGATCGATCGATAATGCTTCCCTGTTAACTACCTGTTTCACTGTCTACACCATTATTTGCCGCCCGCTCCATTTCCCTGTGCACAATTACCACATTACTACTTCGAATGTCTGTTAATTCATTACACAGTGGTGCTGATAAGCTACACTCGTCGTCACTATTATTTCTCAGTTTACTTTGAAGCCTAGTGTTACGTTTTTCACACGCCATTATTGTCACAATATTTCACCCAATAACACAGAGAAGCACAATTTGAAGAGCAAAAATAAGAGAACACATTAACATAGCACTGAAAATAATATCTAGTTAATTGCAGCTGCTAAATACTTGGTGCAAACTACATGCATGCCACAACTGTTTTACTGTACAACAATGAAAGACTGCAACTACAAAGGAGATTCTCTCTACAATTACGCGCTAGCAATAAACAATAGCTACACAAATTACACAAACTGCAAGAAAAAAATCAGAAGATTCCAGTGAGGTATCCTCGGCTAAGGGTCGTCATATGAAACGTCCCCTTTGAAAAATTATACAAGACTATGCTTAAACTGACACACAATATTTTTAGCGCAACGCTATCTGACTTTCAAAAATCTCTACAAGAGAATGGCCCTGACTAACATTAACCTATACCTTTCACAAATCGCTTACCTCACCAAAAATCTTCGTTACTCGAACTACTGCAATACAGTGAGCGCCACTACTGCCAGCTAAATAAAAGATTCAAACTACTGAAGGCACTAACTACTGATAGGCATAGTTAGCAAATGAAAGATTTTGATAGAGAACAAACAATGTATTTACCTTAATAATCATAATATATATAGCAGTTCATGCCATCCAGTCTTACAAATTTCAAATCTCCGCCATTTCTCTCACCACATCCACCACTGCTAGCAGGTCACCTCCAACTGCGCAACGCTACGCGCTGTTCACATCCAGCTGCCGCTGCCCAACACTACAATGGCAGACAACAATGCAAACTAGCCACAGACTGCACACAGCACAGCCAGTGATTTTCATACAGAGCGCTACGTAACGTTGCCAATAAGAAAACATAAACAGCCTACTTACAGTATCAATACTTAAATATTGCATGTATACATTTTTCCAAAACAAAAAACAACCCAGCACACTGTGCATACAGAACAGTACTGATGAATTACAACAGCGGCTCGATGTGGGTACCAGCAGTGTTGTTACGGACATTGTACCTTATAGTGAGCCTAGTGTTTTTAAAACCTTCGGAACTTAGGGTGGAAAGTACGCGTGGGTGACCGATATACAAATTCTTATTACTTTTATAAATTTTTTAAATCTATGCAATAGTCACCCACACTATCAGCTCATTTTTTATCGTTTTATTACTATTTTAACTAAACAGATGACGGGAAAAATTAGATTCAATGAAAGTAAACTAAGTTTAAACTTTCATGTTTATTTTAAAATTCATCAGTGTTCAATAAAACGGATAACACATGTTAAGTCTGTTTCAAATCTGGTGCCTCATTTACTATTGTAAATTAATTAAGAAAATTGTTACTCAGAGGGGGTTCAATTAACATAAAACGTGATGTTCTAAGAATATGAAACAAAAAATAGGCAACAGTATGGGATACCGCATTCAAACAAGTACACGAAGATAGTTTAAGTGTACACAAAAAAGGAACTGAACCATTACCAATCCATTCTGTTTAGGCAAAGAAATTCCGCTCCTCGCGCAGTTGTGTTCCCAATGGATAACCACAGACTGGCATTGGAAGTTAAGACATAGATAACGTGGTTCGATATGACCACAATCTTACCAAAGTGCTCTATAAAAATGTTTTTAGACTCGTGAAGTAGGAAAAACTGCTCGCGATAGCGGTTAATTAAGTTTTAATACGCGAAATATTATGCAAAAGAGTAGCTGAGGGCTAGTTTCGTTATTGCAGCAGATTTTCCACGTGCACAAGAACATTTACAGAAAATATGTAATTCCACAACGATCTTCATGAAGGAATCAAATCCAAACACATTAGTTACGAAAGAAAGTTCCTAATTGCGTTAATAACGGCATGGTATTGACCTAATGGCTGAAACAATTTTACGAGCACGTGGTACTGCTACTGCAAAGCACACACCACGTGGGTTGAACACAAAGAGAAATTATTTATTTCAAGAATTCACACATTCACACTAAAGAGTGACGATTTTAATTAGAATTACGCCTTCTGAGAACGTGCTTCGACTTTATTGGAGTGAAAATAATGCAGCTACCGCAATACACTCAGAAAACAACACTGAAATCGCACTGCACCCCGATTTAAAATAATATATAAAACATTTTCAATGTAGATCTGTAAGAAAAGTAATTAATATTTCAGTCAGGCTGAAAACTTTCATTGTCCTTCGGCCTTACCAAACACGCGCTTAGCCGGAGATGTTACAACTTAAGAAATTACCCGCAGACTGACTAGCGTGGACCCCGTCCGAGGGTGTCCCACAGATAAAATAAGAAGTGACCAGAGAGGTAGCTTTCTTTACCAGTCTGACAAGGGACGGACAGAACGACACCAAGGAGACAACCTCTTTTGACTTGGAAATCGTATCTACCTATTCAGACGTTGTTCCTACTGTTCCCACCGAGCATGCAATACAAATACTCTCACTCATTCATACTTTCACACTAGAAGGGAAGGAGATGACAATATCTTAAGACATCATATACTATGTAGTGTCACCGCCAGACACCACACTGGCTAGGTGGTAGCTTTAAATCGGCCGCGGTCCATTAGTACATGTCGGACCCGCGTGTCGCCACTGTCAGTGATCACAGACCGAGCGCCACCACACGGCAGGTCTAGGGACGTACTAGGACTCGCCCCAGTTGTACGACGACGTTGCTAGCGACTACACTGACGAAGCCTTTCTCTCATTTGCCGAGAAATAGTTAGAATAGCCTTCAGCTAAGTCCATGGCTACGACCTAGCAATGCGCCATTAACCATTTCTACAGAGAGTCTCACTTGTATCATCAAGAATGCTGTATACAAATGATGGATTAAAGTTAAGTATAACCGCAGCTACGTACTTTTCTTTATAGCGTTTATAGCGTATCCTGTTTCAGACCTCACGCCCGTCGGCGTTAGATTATAGCGTGCATTTCGGCCTCCTCTATCCACAAGGTGTTGGCACATTTGCCAACACGTCATACTCTACGTAAATGAGGCGGATGTGGGTTTCATAGGAAACTGTATGATCAGAATTACATATAAAATTGTGTTTGAAAATGTTGTATGACAAGCTGTTCGTGTTTATATGTCAATATAACATATTCCACTGCTCAGTCTCCTTCCAGATAGCCGGCCGGGGTGGCCGTGCGGTTCTAGGCGCTAGAGTCTGAAACCGCGAGACCGCTGCGGTCGCAGGTTCGAATCCTGCCTCGGGCATGGATGTGTGTGATGTCCTTAGGTTAGTTAGGTTTAAGTAGTTCTAAGTTCTAGGGGTCTGATGACCTCAGTAGTTGAGTCCCATAGCGCTCAGAGCCATTTGAACCATTTCTCCTATCAGATAAATTTAGAAATACCACAGTAAATTTAGATGTGCAAATGTATGACGTAAACAACAATAAATCGAAGAAAATAGTATGAAAGGAGTGTAACAGAGAGCTTTCAACCTACAAAGCATGTTCTGGTACTCTTACTCCATCCCACTTGGTGCCTTTTTCAACTTCTAGTGCAACGTCTAGAATTCGTGCCAGCAGATCTTTCTCCGTCTCTACAGAAGTCTCGCAAATTAAATCCGCGGTTGGATCACCTCGGCCTATCCATCTTTACCATATCATCTGTTGAGATATCTCCGAACGGCAGCTGAGAATGTCTGTGTCTTCCGAAACCATTTACTGTTCACTGTACCGGAGACGCGCAGGCCTCGCAGCAAGGCAAGGTTAACTGACATCAGGTGACCGTCTCATGTAGTACACGTTGTCTCTACCTTGTTGCATACCAGGGCAAGCAACTCTGAGACTTTTCTCTTTCCCTCAACATCTGAATTGAAGCCGGCAATAGTACTTTTCAAGCCATGGGCGCCTATTCAAAATACACTCCTGGAAATTGAAATAAGAACACCGTGAATTCATTGTCCCAGGAAGGGGAAACTTTATTGACACATTCCTGGGGTCAGATACATCACATGATCACACTGACAGAACCACAGGCACATAGATACAGGCAACAGAGCATGCACAACGTCGGCACTAGTACAGTGTATATCCACCTTTCGCAGCTATGCAGGCTGCTAATCTCCCATGGAGACGATCGTAGAGATGCTGGATGTAGTCCTGTGGAACGGCTTGCCATGCCATTTCCACCTGGCGCCTCAGTTGGACCAGCGTTCGTGCTGGACGTGCAGACCGCGTGAGACGACGCTTCATCCAGTCCCAAACATGCTCAATGGGGGACAGATCCGGAGATCTTGCTGGCCAAGGTAGTTGACTTACACCTTCTAGAGCACGTTTGGTGGCACGGGATACATGCGGACGTGCATTGTCCTGTTGGAACAACAAGTTCCCTTGCCGGTCTAGGAATGGTAGAACGATGGGTTCGATGACGGTTTGGATGTACCGTGCACTATTCAGTGTCCCCTCGACGATCACCAGTGGTGTACGGCCAGTGTAGGAGATCGCTCCCCACACCATGATGCCGGGTGTTGGCCCTGTGTGCCTCGGTCGTATGCAGTCCTGATTGTGGCGCTCACCTGCACGGCGCCAAACACGCATACGACCATCATTGGCACCAAGGCAGAAGCGACTCTCATCGCTGAAGACGACACGTCTCCATTCGTCCCTCCATTCACGCCTGTCGCGACACCACTGGAGGCGGGCTGCACGATGTTGGGGCGTGAGCGGAAGACGGCCTAACGGTGTGCGGGACCGTAGCCCAGCTTCACGGAGACGGTTGCGAATGGTCCTCGCCGATACCCCAGGAGCAACAGTGTCCCTAATTTGCTGGGAAGTGGCGGTGCGGTCCCCTACGGCACTGCGTAGGATCCTACGGTCTTGGCGTGCATCCGTGCGTCGCTGCGGTCCGGTCCCAGGTCGACGGGCACGTGCACCTTCCGCCGACCACTGGCGACAACATCGATGTACTGTGGAGACCTCACGCCCCACGTGTTGAGCAATTCGGCGGTACGTCCACCCGGCCTCCCGCATGCCCACTATACGCCCTCGCTCAAAGTCCGTCAACTGCACATACGGTTCACGTCCACGCTGTCGCGGCATGCTACCAGTGTTAAAGACTGCGATGGAGCTCCGTATGCCACGGCAAACTGGCTGACACTGACGGCGGCGGTGCACAAATGCTGCGCAGCTAGCGCCATTCGACGGCCGACACCGCGGTTCCTGGTGTGTCCGCTGTGCCGTGCGTGTGATCATTGCTTGTACAGCCCTCTCGCAGTGTCCGGAGCAAGTATGGTGGGTCTGACACACCGGTGTCAATGTGTTCTTTTTTCCATTTCCAGGAGTGTAAGTAGCTACTCACTCCCCTCTACAAGTCGTAGAAGTCTGTAACGGGAATTTCGGAACATTCTGTAGAATTACGGCAAGCAGTCGCTTTTATTGTTGTTGTTTACCCACTGTAGTTTGGAGAGAGTATTCAGTAATTTTCAGACGCTTGGAATATGCCTACCGTTATTATACGTGTCTGGCCAAAGATGTCGTGCCATTAACCATCCCACCCCGTCAAAATAACGCATAATGAGAAAACTTGATGAATGTTAACGAAACAGCAACGGTGGAAGACAATTAAGTTAAGAGCACTTGTGCGTCTTTGACCTAATAGCCTTCGCCTTTAACTCCTACATACAGAAATTCCGGTGAAATCTGGTTTCGCAGGACACAGCGGATCAGGTTGTGTGACGTTGCCAAGGTCGTTTACTGTTAGTTATACAAGAACACACACAACTTTATTCCTTAAACCAATGCACAGTTTTCTCTTTAAAACAACAAAGATCAGTTCGCGGCTGAGGGCCCAAGTAACTTCATCAGAATAAGTTTAAATGATCGTTTTTAAAATAACAGGATTTAGAGTAACGGCTGAAGGCCTTACTTAAGTAAAAATACAGTATCTTCCGGCTAAAGACCTTATTAAGGAAGATTCAAGTTAATTCTTCGGCTGAAGGCCCAATAAAAATTTTTTTCTTTACATAATGAAAGAGAGGCTATAAAATGGTTCAAATGGCTCTGAGCACTATGCGACTTAACTTCTGAGGTGATCAGTCGCCTAGAACTTAGAACCAATTAAACCTAACTAACCTGAGGACATCACACATATCCATGCCAGAGGCAGGAGTTGAACCTGCGACTGTAGCGCTCGCTCGGTTCCAGATTGTAGCGCCTAGAACCGCACGGCCACTCCGGCCGGCGAGGCTTTAAAGATAAACATCTTGAAGTATCTTGTCGGCTGAAGGCCCAAGCAGTTACTCAAGAATAATTAAAGACAATCTTAAGATAAACATTTATAGAAAGCGGCTGAAGGCCTAAATACAGAGCGACAAGAATTGTAAATGAAACATGGTTGAAGACCTAATCTTAAAGTTGTTATGAAGTTCAGCTGAAGGCCATATAATAAACATAAAACAGACAACATTAATACAACGCTGAAGGCCTGGCACAGTACCTGCGAGCAAATAAAATGACAATCACAAACAACAAACAGTGGTGTTCAGCAGTGATTCAAGGGTCGGCCTGGGGAGGAAACTCTAACGACAGTTTAGGTGAGACAGACAGCCAAGCATAACACTAAACAATCCGGTTGCAGCACGACCAACGGACGGCTGACGAACCAACCAACTGCCTAATCAATTCCCGTCCACCCGACCAACAGCACGACAACCAAAAGTATCAGCAAAGACAAGGATCACAGCAGGATTGTGTCTTAATAAATGGCGTATAAGCACAGTCAAGGCACAATAAAAACTCAAAGAGAAAAGTAGAATAACACCAAGCTATCGAACTACACACTGTGTTAGACAGGATCATACAGCGAGGAAAACACACTGCCGCAAAACTACACTAACTACCAGGGCAGGTAACTGGAACGTCAACGGCCACAAGGCAGAAGATACCGGTGGTGCAATTCACTAATAAGTTACAATTACTTCTAAGGTTAAACACCATACAGGGAGACAGCTGCGAAATTTTGCTGACTCCAACACACCATCACGCTGCTGCTTGCGGGGACAGCCCAGGATGCAACAACCAGCAATCAATGAAGAAATGTCACAACGGTTGAGCTTTCATGGCAGCTTCACTGATTACTCAACTCCAGTATGCAGGTGCGGTGGGCGACGAACTTAGCAGTTCTCGCAGCCAGTGCCACACAACTCCGACCGCGCGTGCACGCCGCCAGTTGCCCCGGCCTGGTCACACGCTGCAGAGAGCTCCTCGCTGCTGTGCCACAACCGACCAACTGCCACACACTAGAGATGGGGGATCCGCTCCTGAACTGATTCATAGAGTTGAATCTTTCAAAGGAGTGAACAATCAGTGATTCAGAAAAAAAGAACGGTAGCTCCAAATGTTTCCCATGGCAGAGAGAGAGAGAGAGAGAGAGACGGAGCATATCAGTGGCGCCTCTGCTGGTCAGAGCACAGTGCACGCCACACAACACAGCCGGCGCCGGCCTCTGCCCTGCTTCTACCTTGGCTGCCTGCATTGTGCAGTGCCCTATTGGATTTTGTGTTTCACATATGCCGTGCCGTCTCTGTGCGTCCTCTGCCGCGTGCAGTGTCTGGCGCAGCTTAACTTTGCATCGCACTCTGTCAGCGATCGTTTCAGTCGCACGTCCTGCCCTCTGGGCAGTTGATGCAAGCAACAGGACAGAGAGCCACCTAGCGGATAACATAGGAACTACTTGCAACAACCTGCTCGCAAGAGAACGGACGAGTTGTCTCAGAGCGGGTGACTGGTGGCCGTTCACCACTCCCCCCACCCTCGGAACTCGCCCGCTCAACGCTCACCCCACCGTTGTCGACTCTAGCCAGAGCGTTGAGCAAAGCAACTCAGGTGTCACTCTGGTCTCTGCGGTCTTAGCTCACGCAGTAATACAGCTCGCGGCTCGACCTACTCGACTCAGTGCCTCTGCATCAGAGTTCGTCTCTACTGGATATTGTTCTTCGTAGTAATACCACTATGTATATTACATTATTATGTTATGTATACATCATTTGTTTTTATTTTATTTTTATTTGTTTAAACTGATCAGATTAGGTTCCTGACGACTCCTCTTACTATAGGACAATATTTTCCTTGTTTTATTCTGCGTAAGGCTATATGCAGCACTTTAGTCTTACAGTCAAATTTATATTTTTTTTTTCTTATTCTGGTACAGATTTTGCGATTTTAGGCGTCTTCGGAAGGAAACATTCACTTTAAAAATATATGGCTTGTGATGTATTTGTACGAGGTTAATGAAATTTTAATACATTATAGCCAAATATATTGTTAATGTAAATCTCAAGTTACAACATTTTCCGATCACCCAAAAAACCACGATAGTGCAAAATATATCAATAATCAAAAACTTTGTCATATCATGGAAATTTCAATAAACAATACAAAATTCTTACTCATTATGTGTGTTACTTCAAAATAGGATCAAATAAGATCAAAATACAGGTATAGTACTGGAATAAACCAAGTTTAAAGGGCAATGTGCCTTCCATTTATTTTCTATTGTGAATGAGTGGTGAGTCATGAAAAAGAGCTAGTTCATTTCAGCGGGTGAACAGTTCTGATCCGATCTCTGAAAAGAACAGTTTTGCCCATCTCTACCACACACACCGTGACACAGAAATATAACTGCCACACCAAAGAAGTTACAGCAGTACTAGTATCGATAAACACTGCTGCTGCCACTTACGGACGCAAGTGAGCAACTCGTTCAGATAGTAACTGAGGGAGGAATAAGACGCCACTCGATGGTGACAAAACGCCCAAAAGGAAAAACGGCACTAACGAGAGCCGACCACGGGTCATCCGGTTTACACAGAATAATTGAAAGCATCATCCTAATGGATTAAACTGCACATTACACAAATTCTTTGTACCTATGCATTAGATAAAATGGATGTTGACTATAAATCCTTTGGCTTCCTTTAATTTACGTCACGTTTGCAACCATAGACGTAAATTAAGGGAAACTTATTGTATATACGGGTCACTGTTTTATTCGCGACAATGTGGCAGCTTGTGAAACCCTTTGGCATCTAAATTACCCACCAACAGTCTTCTGTCCTCGACTGTGTGTTAGATATATTCTAATACTTATCCTTCCTTACAGTTTCTTTCTCGCTGCCTCTCCTTGCAGTACCATGGAATTTATTCAATGGTGTCTTAACACCATTCAGGCCCTTTTCTGCTTACGGTTTTTCAGATGTTCCTTTCCTCACCAGGTTTGCACAGAACCTCCTCATCCAGTACCTTACAGTTCATCATTCTTCTCACATCTCCGGTTCTCCGATTCTCTTGTATTCCGACTGTCGTACAGTCCAAGACTAACTTCCCTTTGAAGCTGTGCTCCAGATGTGCTTACTCAGAAATTTATTCTTCACATTAGGACATTTGAGACTGGAAGACTTCTTTGAGTAAATAATGCTCTCTCTTGTATGTGCTAGTCGGCTTCTTCCGCACTACCTGCATCATCCTTTGTACTTTGTTTTGCTGCCACGATAGCAAAACATTTCACTTAAGCTACAATGTGGTCCTCAATTCTAATGTTACGTTTACTGTTGCAACTCCTTATTACTTCCATCTTTCTAAATTTTACTCTCAATCCATACTGTATGCTAATTAGGACGTTTATTCCATTCACCAGGTCCTGTAGATCATTGCCACTTTCTCTGAGGATGTAGATCTCATCAGCGAAACTAATCATTGATATCTTTTCACTATAAACTGCAGCTCAACTTCTGAAACTTTCTTGTATTTCCGTCATTGATTCTTACATTGAAAATAGAGCGAAAGACTGCATCTGTGTCACGACCTTTTTTAATAATAGCAGTTCTCCCTTGACATTACATTCTTATCGTTCCCTAGTTGTCCTCGTATATTATCTGTCTCTCTCTGTAGCTTATACCTATTTTACCTAGAATTTCAATCGTCTTGCACAAGCTGTCGTTGCCGAATGCTTTTTCTAGGTGGTCAAATCCTATGTACGTGACTTAATTTTTCATAAGTCTTGCCTCCAATATCAATTGCAGTGTCAGAACTACCTCTCTGTGTATATACTTTGTTTATTATTTTCATTTGCATCTATGTTGAGGTACTATCTTTTACACACCTCACCTCCGCCACCTCTACCCTCTCCTCCTCATACTAGATTCACAGCACACCCTCTTTCCCTACACCAAACATATCTTCTGCCCTATACTGAAGGTAATATTCTTAAGAAACAGTTGTTAGCGGCAGCTTATCCCCAAACTGTCACATAACGTTTTTCATAATGTTACATGCATATCCCCATGGTCACTGGAGTCGACCATTCGATGCAGCATAACAACAACAGACAATATTCAGTACTTCCAGTGATTGCCCACCTAATTTACATCTTCTCTTCCATTCCTTTCATACTGGTAGGGGTCTGTTATATTCTGCAAGCTTGGCGAGATTTTTCTAGCTGGCTCACAACATGAAAGTTTACTTGAAAAGCCTAGGAAGAGTCATAAATTTGTTCAGATCTGAAAGTTGTCCTTGAGGCCAAGTAGCCGGAGCAGAATTCGCTTCGTTCCACCTCTGCACACCAGAAGGTTCAGAGAGCTATCACCCATAAGAAAGTATTATTCAAGGCTCTAAGCGAAATCCTTTTAGGAAATATAAAATCTACGCGAGGTGTGGCCAGCAGGAACGGTAGTGCATGAGGCCCACCGTTTCTCTCGGCATCTACGTCATGGAAGAATGTTCTTCTGAAACGTGCATTTATTAAATGTGCACATATTTCGCTCAGTGAGTATTTCAGATGTTACACTTTAGTAAACCAAACTGTTACAGTGACGTCTCGTTTTTCTTATAGATACATGACCCCTTTCATTAACACACTGAGGTGACGAAAGTCGTGGGATAACGATGTGCACTTACTTAGATGGCGGTAGTATCGCATACACGAGGTATAAAGGGACTGCAGTGGTGGAACTGTCATTTGTGATTCATGCGAAAAGTTTTCCGAAGCGATTGTCGTCACACATCGGGAATTAACAGACGATGAACACGGAATGGTAACTGGAGTCAGACATATGGGACATTACATTTCGGAAATCGTTAAGGAATTCAATATTCCGAGATGTGTCAAAAGTGCCCGGAGTATACCAAATTTCAGGCATTGCCTCTCACCGCGGACAAAGCAGTGGCCGAAGGCCTCCACCGAACGACTCAGAGCAGTGGCGTTTGCGTAGGGTTGTCAGTGCTAACAGACACACAACACTGTGTGAAATACGCCTACATCTACGTCATTACTCTGCTATTCACAATAAAGTGCCTGGCAGAGGGTTCAATGAACCACCTCGAACGACACGCGGGAAAAACGAGCACTAAAAGTTTTCTGTGCTAGCCCTGATTTCTCTTATTTTATCGTGTTGATCATTTCTCCCTACGTAGGTGGGTGCCAACACAATGTTTTCGCAATCGCAGGAGAAAACTGGTGATTGAAATTTAATGAGAAGATCCCGTCGCAACGAAAAACGCCTTTGTTTTAATGATTGCCACTCCAATTCACGTATCATGTCTGTGACACTATCTCCCCTATTTCTCAATAATACAAAACGAGCTGCCATTCTTTGTACTTTTTCGGTGTCATCCGTCACTCCCACCTTATGCGGATCCCACACCGAACAGCAATACTCCAGAATAGGGCGGACAAGCGTAGTGTAAGCAGTCTCTTTCGTAGGCCTGTTGCACCTTCTAAGTGTTCTGCCAATGAATCGCAGTCTTTTGTTTGCTCTACCCACAATATTATCTATGTAATCCTACCAATTTAGGTTATTTGTAATAGCAATCTCTAAATATTTAGTTGAATTTACAGCCCTCAGATCTGTGTGACTTATCACGTAATCGAAATTTAGCTGATTTCTTTTAGTACTCATGTGGGAATTTAAGGAGATGGGACCTGGATAAACTGAAAGAACCAGAGGTTGTACAGAGTTTCAGGGAGAGCATAAGGGAACAATTGACAGGAATGGGGGAAAGAAATACAGTAGAAGAAGAAAGGGTAGCTTTGAGGGATGAAGTAGTGAAGGCAGCAGAGGATCAAGTAGGTAAAAAGACGAGGGCTAGTAGAAATCCTTGGGTAACAGAAGAAATATTGAATTTAATTGATGAAAGGAGAAAATATAAAAATGCAGTAAATGAAGCAGGCAAAAAGGAATACAAACGTCTCAAAAATGAGATCGACAGGAAGTGCAAAATGGCTAAGCAGGGATGGCTAGAGGACAAATGTAAGGATGTAGAGGCTTCTCTCACTAGGGGTAAGATAGACACTGCCTACAGGAAAATTAAAGAGACCTTTGGAGATAAGAGAACCACTTGTATGAACATCAAGAGCTCAGATGGAAACCCAGTCCTAAGCAAAGAAGGGAAAGCAGAAAGGTGGAAGGAGTATATAGAGGGTCTATATAAGGGCGATGCACTTGAGGACAATATTATGGAAATGGAAGAGAATGTAGATGAAGATGAAATGGGAGATACGATACTGCGTGAAGAGTTTGACAGAGCACTGAAAGACCTGAGTCGAAACAAGGCCCCCAGAGTAGACAACGTTCCATTGGAACTACTGACGGCCTTGGGAGAGCCAGTCCTGACAAAACTCTACCATCTGGTGAGCAAGATGTATGAGACAGGCGAAATACCCTCAGACTTCAAGAAGAATATAATAATTCCAATCCCAAAGAAAGCAGGTGTTGACAGATGTGAGAATTACCGAACAATCAGTTTAATAAGCCACAGCTGCAAAATACTAACACGAATTCTTTACAGACGAATGGAAAAACTAGTAGAAGCCGACCTCGGGGACGATCAGTTTGGATTCCGTAGAAATACTGGAACACGTGAGGCAATACTGACCTTACGACTTATCTTAGAAGAAAGATTAAGGAAAGGCAAACCTACGTTTCTAGCATTTGTAGACTTAGAGAAAGCTTTTGACAATGTTGACTGGAATACTCTCTTTCAAATTCTAAAGGTGTCAGGGGTAAAATACAGGGAGCGAAAGTCTATTTACAATTTGTACAGAAACCAGATGGCAGTTATAAGAGTCGAGGGACATGAAAGGGAAGCAGTGGTTAAGAAGGGAGTAAGACAGGGTTGTAGCCTCTCCCCGATGTTATTCAATCTGCATATTGAGCAAGCAGTAAAGGAAACAAAAGAAAAATTCGGAGTAGGTATTAAAATCCTTGGAGAAGAAATAAAAACGTTGAGGTTCGCCGATGGCATTGTAATTCTGTCAGAGACACCAAAGGACTTCGAAGAGCAGTTGAACGGAATGGATGGTGTCTTGAAGGGAGGATATAAAATGAACATCGACGAAAACAAAACGAGGATAATTGAATGTAGTCGAATTAAGTCGGGTGATGTTGAGGGTATTAGATTAGGAAATGAGACACTCAAAGTAGTAAAGGAGTTTTGCTACTTGGGGAGCAAAATATTCGAACTACTGCAATACAGCGAGCGTCACTACTGCCAGCTAAATAAAAGATTCAAACTACTGAAGGCACTAACTACTGATAGGCATAGTTAGCAAATGAAAGATTTTGATAGAGAACAAACAATGTATTTACCTTAATAGTGTTCAAAAGTCATAATATATATAGCAGTTCGCGACATCCAGTCTTACAAATTTCAAAACTGCCCCATTTCTCTCCCCACATCCACCACTGCTGGCGGCTCACCTCCAACTGTGCAACACTACGCGCTGTTAACATCCAGCTGCCCAACACTACAATAGCCATCAACAATGCTAACCAGCCACAGACTGCACACAGCACAGCCAGTGATTTTCATATAGAGCGCTACTTGGCGTTACCAATAAAAAACCTACACAGCCTACTTACATAGCCCCCATGCTCCCCACAAAAAATTTTACAAATTGTTTTGGGCAGTGGCCAATAATGATTTGATAAAATTTTTCATAGTTACAATAACAAAGATATCAAATGCACACACTTATTGATACAATGTTGGTCAAAAGCTAAAATTTTCTCACAGTCCATAAAGATAGTCCTGATCATTCATCACAGTGAAATTGCAGTGTTTTTTTTTTCTCGAAGTCTGAGCAGTAAAAGCGAATGCACACAGAAGTAATGGATTTCCATGCAGTCTTGAAGAAGTAGTGTTGCCCTTCCAATGGAAAGACAGTGCTGACTCTTGACATGCAGACAGGTAATGAGCCACAACAGAGCAAACCCATAGCAGAGTCAGTCGAAGTTTTGAAGAATATTGGTAGGTAGGTCATCACAGAGCAAACCCACTGTAGTCCTGGTACAGAGTATGGTATTGGTGGGCCACCAGAGGTGCAGACCCACTGCAGTCCTTGTAGAAATAATGGTATTGGTGGGTCATCAAAGGTGGAGACCCACTGCAGTCCTTGTAGAAATAATGGTATTGGTGGGTCATCAAAGGTGCAGACCCACTGTAGTCCTTGTAGAGACGGCCAGCAGCCATCTGTTGCGACTGTGCAGGTGTACAATCACCATCGAAGAGTCTTGTGGAGAATATAGCAAGTCCATAAACTACCACTTGTCCACTCACAAAAAAATTTGTTTGAAATGTCCTTAGAACTAGCAATGCTGTTATCCAGTCCCTTGCTGAATTATTAACACACATGCAAACACTATCAGTCCCTACTTCTCACATATTGTCCATATACTATGACCAACAGAAATGTGTGCAGTGAAATGTAACTTACAAGTTACTTAATTTGATGAACTGGTGTCAATTACAATTTTATAACATAAGAATACAACAACAAAGGTACAAAATACATCATTAAAGAACATAACAATACAGATAACATTTGTAGTAAAACAGGCTTCACAAAAGAATAGAAATAAACATGTACATCAGTGTTACAAGAATTATGACATAAGTACATACATAAAAGATCAGAATAACTTTTGAAACATCAACTTCACACATGAGCTTTAAAACGAAACAGAATAAATCATGTCTAAACATCTTTACAAAGAAAATAACATAGTATTTGAAAAATTCTACAACATAAATCTTATTACCTAAACACATAAAGACAGGAAAAAGACAAATACACAAGGGTACGTAAACACATAGCGGAATAATACAACAGGAAAGACAGAGTTCGTTTTCAGTGTAACATTTGGTACTGCAGTCCACCCAAAACTTCATTCCATAGATCTTTCGTCTTATTTCAACATTTGTTTCCACCAAAAAAATCTTATCCAAGCATGCTTTCTGTATTTATATGTTGACATATTTCTTACCTCATTATTTATTTTCCATTATCTTGCCTCATCATTTATTTCCAAGAAAATCCTACCTATACCTGCTTTCTGTACTTTTTTCGTATAACTTCTCAATGCATTTCTTCCAATTCATCGCAACTCATTCTCTTATATAGTCTATCCCCCTCTTAAGCTAACTTAAATCTACTGAGCTCAGATGCTAAACTAAGGGATGAGGCAATGCAGCAACACAAAACAATTAATACAAACAGCAATGAAAAAATGGAAATTGTCAAAGCAAGCAACAGCAAATCTAAATTTGAAGAGCAAATGCAACATTATCACTAATATGAGCCAATGTACAGCAAAAAGAAAAATAAATCAGTAGTAAAACTGGCTTCACAGAGTAATACAAAATGAAATTTAGTAGCACTATGCCTGGCAAGCGGCAGCAGCAAATGCAATAACTTATACCTAAACATGACAAAGCTCAAGCAGAAAAAATATTACAGTAAAGATGGCCATGTCTAATACCTATGTCACATCTTAACACTAGAGCGATGCATCACTATAACTTACACTACTAAAAGGTTACCAAATCGTTTAAAAAATTATATATGCAATTCCTGTGAAGGGAGATGTATTTTTGTGCTCCCTCATTCTTTTGGAAATACATCATAAAATTATTGTTTACTGGATCTGCAGGCATGAAATATCTATATTAGTACATATATTAAATTTTATTTTAACCAGTGCTGCAGTGCAGGTAGAAACTAGATATTAAACAAAATGAGCAATCTCTCAACTAGAAAGACAATAGATGTAAAATGTTTCTCATCATTTCATTAGGCATTTTAGTAAATATCATAAATTAAGAGCTCCACAGTATAATCATATTTATTCAAGTTTGAGTGTGTCGTATTTGTGATGCTTTCGTAATGGCTTTCTTTTGTCAGACGACTGTCTCTCAGCTGGGTGCCCAAAACGCATTACGTCAAGGTCACTTACCTTTCTTACCGAAATATTTACTACAGCAGTTTCTGCTATAGTGACAGTCTCATATAAAAATTTCACAGGTCGAGAATTTGCATTACAAATGTGTAGAAACAAAATCCTGTGAATATATCAGTGTCCAAAAAATTTTCGCCGGCATTGTGATACATTCACACATTTCATAACTCTTAAAATACGACTCTTGGTTTCCAACATCCTTTTTCACAAGTCAGAGTCCCTAACCACTACTCATTATTCCTTACCTTATTATACATATACATATTCGTCGACACTTCTTCAATATTTCATCATAAGAAATACGTAGCATAATCAAATTCCTCATATATGGTAGCATCATCTTATTGATCATAAACATACCTCAATAGCATAATACACATCGTCATCGTAATAATAACATCGTAACAGATCAATCACATCTCAGAATCGTCGCAGCTTCTTTCAATAATTTCAAAACCTTCAATAAAGTCATCTACCTCAAACGCACTTCAACAATCATGATCCCTTGCCAAAAACATCATTCAAAGCTCTCATAGTATCACAATGGTTCCGAAAAAATATAAACAGTTCACAAAGTGCAGACAAAATACAATTTCATAAGTGTGAAGTTATCCAACTGTGTAATTACGTAAACATCTGTCGATGATGTAGTAAAATAAATGTTTGTCTCTCCCAGTTAAATGATCAGATAGCTGTGTAGTTTATGTGTTGGACAAATATGGTACCGATGTCTAAAGTTGTATAAGCAAATACCATATTAGCTAGGGCTCCTTGTGCGTGCCAAACACATGGTATACAAAGTAGGCGTGTACCCCCCCCCCCTGAGGATTAATGTAATTATACCCTCAGGTGTTACAGATTACAGCAATGGAATGAAATTGTCACAGAAAACCTTTGTATCATTGTACTTCAAATATCTTTAAAAATCAATGTTTTAAGTACAAAATTAATCACTCAAATACGTCTCCTGTAGCGCTAAATGTGCGTCTTGCTGTAAGATAATCTCTGTGTAAGTGTCGTAGTTATCATCCTCTGTAAGCAAAGTTCTGCTGAAGTCAATGTACTTACCTCATCATAAACGAAAGTGAAATGCTTTGCGTATAGATATCGTAGTTATTATGCTTATTGCCGTGATGAAGAAAGTACTGTACTGCAACGTATTGATGTGCTACAGTAAAGGCTGTCTCATTGTAGCTATAGCACAAAAGTGACTACTAAAACATGTTTTACTTTCCAGAATACTTCAGAAAAACTGTGCAGATATAAAACAGAAACACCACAAAAGCAACATTGTAAATTGTCACTCATTAGTAGCGTCGTGATATAATCATGTGGCTGTCAAAGACACCAAATGCTAAGTCATCTTTAATCCCACAGAAAGTACTTCAAATAAAGAATGTCATTTCAAGTAAACCAAAATGTTGCATTAAAATCTCATTAGCAGTATATATTCTAAGTGTGTAAGCCTTATAGTCGTTACATAATTGTGCAATTAACAAGCAAGAATGTACACACACAATAACACTGTGTCCTCTGTTCACTATCACAATGCAGTGGTAATTACTGTCTAAATATGTTCCCTAGGTTCTAGACTGGATAGATAACTTCAACACATTGTTGCATGCAGTGTGCCAAACTGTACTAGTAGCGTGAAGTGAAAAATTTTATGGCAAAGACTAAGTTAAAAAGCAGATTATCTTTCAATAAACGGTTTTATATGTGAAATGTGGTGTAAATCTTTACTCTTCCTAGTACGCACAGTTTCAACTTCAACGCAATTATCATGTGGTATACGTGGGCAAGAAATGCTAACATTTTTCTCAAGGTTAGCGTCAATGTTATTTTTCTCGGAGCCAGCCAGCGCACGTGGCTGCCTGCGGTGCGAGTTATTGTCTGTCTCTATGTTGGCGCGCGTCGTTATTGGGATTTGGAGATCTAACTTATACAAATTCACCTTGTCGAGAGGGCCCTGCCCTGTTTGAATCCCACCAGTTCTGGTGAAATTCAGATCTGTCGTTTTGACGGTAGTTTACATAGTTTCTTTTTTGTCAACATGTGGTGGAGAATTTCTCCCGGAATCATAACTGCACAGTGGACCGTTGCGTCTGACGTTATTCTGTCTCCCTTGATAATAATTATTTTGGTTCCCATATTGTCTCTTTCTCTGATTGTCTCTGTGATAGTCATTACTGCGGAGAGGTGATCTTTCCCTGTAATTATTACTACTCCACCAATGGTTGTCATACGGGTGGTGTCTGTTTTGGTCACGATTTGTGTTGTGAGAATAGCCTTGTCGTATCCAGTTATTCTTTCTTTCATCGTGGAATTGTGATGGATGTGACCTGTAATTGTTGTGTTCCTGTTTTCGCGTTCCGTGATTGTCAGTGTCAATTTCCAATTCTTGTAACAGTCCATGTAATACTTCAATGTCGTCTTTGCAACACCCTGCCAAAATAATATGTCGTCAATGTTCAGACAATTTGATTAAGCATATGCGGCTCAGTTCTGAGGGGCTTTATGGGTTTGACAGGTACTGATTCTTGTGCAACATGTCTTCAAAATATTTCCCAAGACTGGAAAAGTAAGATTGTTCGAAATGTTTCATCATTATGATGCTATATTTTACTCGGTCTTGTGTAGCTTGAGACCAATATGCTGAGAGGAAGGCATAATAAAATTCTCCTTCACTGTGACAATCGTGAATGACCAATCGCATTCTTACAGCTGGTTTATTCTCTAAATAGCCACACATAAATTCTAATCTGTGCTCTAATGGCCAGTTGGGAGGAAAACAATGAGAGAACTGATGAAGTCACGCTTGTGGATGAATATCGTTGCCGGAATTCTTAAATGTTTTGAATTTACGTGTAGTAATAAACAGCTTACAGTCAAAATCATCGTGTCGGCGAGTAACATATCGGTCATTGTTACGTCGTGTCGGCGGTTCCATCTCAAAATTCGGTGCACCTTGCCAATTTCTTTCGTAATTTCCGAAATGCCTTCTGTTATTATTTTGTGGTTGTTCCGTATTTCTAAGTCCCTCTTCCCATGTTGGAGCGCGAGTGTCCTCTGAAATATGTAATTTTTGTATTACTTGTGCCAACTGATCTTGTACTTCCCGGATTTCTCTTTTGTGTTGCGTATTAATTTGATTCTGATTTTGTTTGAATTTCTTAATTTGTTCATACTCTTCTGTGTCAGTAAAGGCTACAGGTCTTGTGTCATTCACATCATCATCTACCTTTGCAGATAAGTTAGTGAACTGATCCGAAAGTTCGGCTACTTTCTCCGATAGTGTACTTATTTCCTCAGTGTGTTTTTCTGAACCAAGTTTCAGAGTGTCCATTTGTGTTGAAATCGTATCTACTGTGTCCTTTAAGTTTTCCTGAGTTTTTGCAAGTAGCGTAACCGAATCGGTAGATGCAACTGAGTCAATTTTAGCCCCCAAGGTCTCATGATTTTCATGAACAATGGTTTGCAGTTCTTTTATGGCTGCTTCGTGATTATGTAATGCATTTTCATGCCGCGAAAAAATAGGTTGAAAATGCTCACAAATTTGTGTCTTTACGTCAACACAGACTTTTTGACATTTCGATTCAATGTTATATAACTCAGTAGTTAAATCTTCACGTGTTTGTTCAAGTGTGGTGTCTAACTTTTGAAGCTTTTGCTGTGTTTGTCTCTGATTTTGTTCCATTGTGTCTAACTGTTGCTGTGTTTGTCTCTGGTGGTGTTCCATTGTGTCTAACTTTTGAAGCTTTTGTCCCATTTGTTGCATTAATTGTAATAACAATGCACTGGTGTCTGAAACATGTCAGTTCTATTCGGCAATGCATTTGAACCGGCAATATTCGCATTTTGAAAAGCAGAAAATGTGTCTTTGACTTATTTGACTTATTTGAATCTACAGTATTTTCAAGATTGTGTCCTGTCATTTCGGATTCCTGAGGCAAGCTGTTGCCGACCGATCGATCGATAATGCTTCCCTGTTCACTACTTGTTTCATTGTCTACACCATTATTTACCGCCCGCTCCATTTCCCTATGCACAATTACCAAATTACTACTTCGAATGTCTGTTAATTCATTACACAGTGGTGCTGACAAGCTACGCTCGTTGTCACTATTATTTCTCAGTTTACTTTGGAGCCTAGTATTACGTTTTTCACACGCCATTATTGTCACAATATTTCACACAATAGCACAGAAAAGCACAATTTGAAGAGCAAAAATAAGAGAACACATTAACATAGCACTGAAAATAATATCTAGTTAATTGCAAGCGCAGCTGCGAAATACTTGGTGCAAATCTACATGCATGCCACAACTGTTTTACTGTACAACAATGAAAGACTGCAACTACAAAGGAGATTTTCTCTACAATTACGCACTAGCAATAAACAATAGCTACACTAATTACAAAAACTACAACAAAAAAATCAGAAGATTCCAGTGAGGTATCCTCGGCTAAGGGTCGACATATGAAACGTCCCCTTAGAAAAATTATACATGACTGTGTTTAAACTGACACACAATATTTTTAGCGCAACGCAATCTGACTTTCAAAAATCCCTACAAAAGAATGGCCCTGACTAACATTAACCTATACATTTCACAAATCACTTACCTCACCAAAAATCTTCGTTATTCGAACTACTGCAATACAGCGAGTGCCACTACTGCCAGCTAAATAAAAGATTCAAACTACTGAAGGCACTAACTACTGATAGGCATAGTTAGCAAATGAAAGATTTTGATAGAGAACAAACAATGTATTTACGTTAATAGTGTTCAAAAGTCATAATATATGTAGCAGTTCATGACATCCAGTCTTACAAATTTCAAAACTGCGCCATTTCTCTCCCCACATCCACCACTGCTGGCGGCTCACCTCCAACTGCGCAACGCTACACGCTGTTAACATCCAGCTGCGCAACACTATAATAGCCAACAACAATGCAAACCAGCCACAGACTGCACACAGCACAGCCAATGATTTTCATACAGAGCACTCCGTGGCGTTACCAATAAAAAACCTACACAGCCTACTTACAATATTAAAGGAGCCAAACAAAAAAGGCAGCACAATTAGAAAAATAAAAAATAATAAAAATACACACACCCACACACGGCATGTGAATGAGAGAAAAAGAGAAGTAAACAATTGTGCCAGAACGAGTATGATAACAGTTTAACATCAGCAGCGTCCCAGCACCCACCAGCAGCATAAAAATCGTGTTTTGTCTTGTTCGGTGGAACATTACTCAACAAAGCGAAAGCGGACCCCGTCATAGCGGGTACTAACTTGGTCTCGTTACCAGGTGCTGCCAAGTACCAGTTCGAAGCAATGCGTGTTGTTACTTCACAGTGCACGTGTAGGCAATGATAGTGAGAAATACTTGCTATTCATGTCGTTACATTTATTGAAACAGACAACGACACCTGCAACCGAACGTTAAAGTTGAGAAAACTTACAAGAAGAGGAGTAGGATTCACCTCCTACCATAAAGGAGAAGAAATCAAGTGCACACAATAAATATCCTATTCACCATATGGATAAATATGGTATTGGGGAACAATTAATGCAATAGTATAAGCGATAAGAATAAAACAATTTAAAGACACTTTTACTATCAATCGATTGTGTCTGTCTCAAAAGTGTGAAAAGATTTTTCAGAGACCGCTACCAGTCACAATATTTGTTGTCTACTTAAAATATTTAATGTAGCCACATGTTTCGAAATAGAAACATCATCTTCACGCTGCAATGGCAACACAAAAAAAACTTTTAACAAAACTCACATACATATTAAAGTTTCTCTACCAAGACTGAACGGAAAACCTTTAATATCTATGCAAATATTTTGGATGTTTTTGTATTGTCATTGTAGCCTGAAGATGATGTTTATACCTCAAAACACGTCGCTTCATTCAATAATTTTAAGCAATCAACACACGAGGGTCGTTCAGTAAGTAATGCCCCACATTTTTATCTCAAATCATATTTGTTGTTAAAGAGTCAGAATTTGGTAACAATATACATTAACATCTCTTGTCCATGTCGTATTTTTCGACGTAGTCTCCATCACGTTCTGTGGCCGTACGTCAACGTTGTGGAAAGGCATGTATTCGCTGCTGGTAAAAACACTTTTCCTGTAGGCGTAGCCATGTTTCCACTGCGTGTCTGAGACTCTCATCATCTTCAAAATGAGTCCCCCGTAGAGAATACTTAAGCAGCTGAAAACGCTCCAACAATTCAACTGAAACGGTCTTTCTTTGAATCTTGCGCTGTGAGCATTCGTGGAACCCATCGTGGTCACCTCTTTCAATATCCGAGAGTCTCGATCATATTGCAGACGCACTTCCAATGCTGAACGACAACTGTAGAGCCAATTGTCAAATTGCGATGCGCCGGTCGGCACGAATCATGGCATCCGCACGATTCAGCATGTCTGGAGCAGTGGCTGCGACAGAACGTACGGAGCGTGGCTGATCATGAAGCTCTGTTGCTGCATTTCCTGAGGCAGTAAGTTTCTTTGCCCATCGCCCAACTGTACTCCTAAGAACTACATCATCGCCATACACTGCACATAAATGTTTATGGATGTTCACCACTGCTTCTTTTTCTGCACACAAGAATTCAATAACGGCACGCTGCTTGTAACGTGAGTCGTACGTAGACGCCATTTTGACGCTGTACTACAGCTCTGCCATCTGTCAGAAAGGTTCGAAACTTCACCGGTGCACAGAACAAACATCAAATGCGAAGCTCCAACAAGAACGTTTGTCTATGTACATTACTGGCTTTTAAAAAATGTAGGGCATTACTTATTGAACGACCCTCGCATTTCGCGGCTGCTATTGCTCTCTGATAAACCATTTACACACAAATAAATACCATCTTTGAGAAAACTTCACAGAGTTTGATGTACTGAACTGGCATCAAAGGCTAATAAGGAAAGCCTACGGAAAATTATTCTATGGGATTTGGATTGTGCTAGAACAAACGAAGTATAAACTGTGCGAATAAAATGACATAGTTTCAAAAGAAGATGTACTACGAAAAAAAAGAAGTATCAGTGATTTATTCCGACAAGCGATGTACTCCTTGCAACGTGAGTAAATGTAAGCAAAATGTGAAAGAAGTATTGCTGAACAGAAGTCTCGATCAATGTTTAAGAACTGTGCAACGCAGGACCTTGTCCAGTGGACGTCTAAAGTGTTGCAGCGTTCGATTTATAAAAAAAATGGTTCAAATGGCTCTGAGCCCGAGGCAGGATTCCAGACTGAAGCGCCTAGAACCGCTCGGCCACTCCAGCCGGCTTCCATTTATAAGTTGACTGGACTGTACGCTGTTTCTGCCAACCTGGTCAAGTTTTCATTTCACTTTTCTGAGTAGTAACTCGTGAGTCTGATTCATTAGAAAACGTCTGTGCCGGCCGCGGTGGTCTAGCGGTTGTAAGCGCTCAGTCCGGAACCGCGCGACTGCTACGGTCGCAGGTTCGAATCCTGCCTCGGGCATGGATGTGTGTGATGTCCTTAGGTTAGTTAGGTTTAAGTAGTTCTAAGTTCTAGGGGACTGATGACCACAGATGTTAAGTCCCATAGTGCTCAGAGCCATTTGAAAACGTCTGTCACAACGAATTTCACTAACTCCAACTATATCTATTTTCGAACTACAAATTTCCCTTTCTGAACTTCCTAGCCTGCTTACTCTGCTTAAGGATTCTTAACATTCTTACAATTTCTTACGCTGAGAGTAAATTCAGCCAAGTAGAATCCTTAGCTTCCGGATTTGTCATCGTCGAGATTGTCTGCTGATGCTGCAAGTATCCGTGATCTCATCCGTATAGCATCTCTGTTATTGTTTTAGTGCAATTTCATGGTCAGACTAAAAGTAGGAAAGTGGATCATCTTAAAATTAAATGTGTCCAAAAAGTTCACATTATTGTGGTAACGCAGTCGTATGAATCTTTTAAAAACTGTTTACTGGAAGTATTTTAAGCCACCCACAGTAACGTGACTAGTGGAGTATGGATGTAGATGTAGATTTTCGTAAAAATACTCTTTTATGACTAATACCATACTTTAGCGTGTGAAGAGAGCAGTTCGATTCCTGTGAAAGTCTATACTTACAAAGAAACTCTGGATAACTGTATGCTTAATGCAAGCGTATGTCCGCTTACCATACAGACTGAATCACCTAAAACTAGCACTGCAAATATTGAGGAAATAGGAAGTGCTAATGACATGCGGTTTTCACGTAATGGACTGGTAGCCAGGGACTCGTATTGTTAGCTAGTAAACAGATTGTAATAATACTTAGAAAGAGTATCTTCGTGCAAACATAAGGTCTTTTTAAATGGACCACTGCCTATTGATGTTAGTAAACTAAAAGTAGGGTAAATTAGAATGTCAGTGGTGTTTTTTGCAGGATTCTAGTGCCAATCGTATTTTGAAAAGTTGCACACTGACACTTGTGGTAGCAAACACTAAAGAACAACACAAGTGCATGTGGATTCAGACTGGTAACGAGACAATAGGCCGTCTCAGGTTGTGTTCTAAATGCAGCAATGCACGCTTCCAGTCTGGTACGGAGCGACTGCTGCACGCATGCTACTGAGGGGCGGAGGGTGGAAAAATTTCTATTGTTGCCGTTCCCAACACAGGCTCTCTAACTATAACGTTGGCAACCAGAAAGTGATTAGCAAAAACGTGATGCCTGTAATTAAAGTTCACTGTGTCCGCTCTGATGGAGAAATAGAATTATTGATCACTGAAGTTCATTACGTTGAGGATTTAGGATGATGTCTGGGATTCACAGAAAATGCAGTTCACTATAACAATTTTCACTATATTCTGAAAACGCTAAAAAGTAAAGTTCCAGACAAAAGTTTACCCAAGCAATGCTAGTATCAGCTCTTGAACCATCAGAGCTGTTCGCTTATTTAATCTACACTCCTGGAAATTGAAATAAGAACACCGTGAATTCATTGTCCCAGGAAGGGGAAACTTTATTGACACATTCCTGGGGTCAGATACATCACACGATCACACTGACAGAACCACAGGCACATAGACACAGGCAACAGAGCATGCACAATGTCGGCACTAGTACAGTGTATATCCACCTTTCGCAGCAATGCAGGCTGCTATTCTCCCATGGAGACGATCGTAGAGATGCTGGATGTAGTCCTGTGGAACGGCTTGCCATGCCATTTCCCCCTGGCGCCTCAGTTGGACCAGCGTTCGTGCTGGACGTGCAGACCGCGTGAGACGACGCTTCATCCAGTCCCAAACATGCTCAATGGGGGACAGATCCGGAGATCTTGCTGGCCAGGGTAGTTGACTAACACCTTCTAGAGCACGTTCGGTGGCACGGGATACATGCGGACGTGCATTGTCCTGTTGGAACAGCAAGTTCCCTTGCCGGTCTAGGAATGGTAGAACGATGGGTTCGATGACGGTTTGGATGTACCGTGCACTATTCAGTGTCCCCTCGACGATCACCAGTGGTGTACGGCCAGTGTAGGAGATCGCTCCCCACACCATGATGCCGGGTGTTGGCCCTGTGTGCCTCGGTCGTATGCAGTCCTGATTGTGGCGCTCACCTGCACGGCGCCAAACACGCATACGACCGTCATTGGCACCACGGCAGAAGCGACTCTCATCGCTGAAGACGACACGTCTCCATTCGTCCCTCCATTCACGCCTGTCGCGACACCACTGGAGGCGGGCTGCATGATGTTGGGGCGTGAGCGGAAGACGGCCTAACGGTGTGCGGGACCGTAGCCCAGCTTCATGGAGACGGTTGCGAATGGTCCTCGCCGATACCCCAGGAGCAACAGTGTCCCTAATTTGCTGGGAAGTGGCGGTGCGGTCCCCTACGGCACTGCGTAGGATCCTACGGTCTTGGCGTGCATCCGTGCGTCGCTGCGGTCCGGTCCCAGGTCGACGGGCACGTGCACCTTCCGCCGACCACTGGCGACAACATCGATGTACTGTGGAGACCTCACGCCCCACGTGTTGAGCAATTCGGCGGTACGTCCACCCGGCCTCCCGCATGCCCACTATATGCCCTCGCTCAAAGTCTGTCAACTGTACATACGGTTCACGTCCACGCTGTCGCGGCATGCTACCAGTGTTAAAGACTGCGATGGAGCTCCGTATGCCACGGCAAACTGGCTGACACTGACGGCGGCGGTGCACAAATGCTGCGCAGCTAGCGCCATTCGACGGCCAACACCGCGGTTCCTGGTGTGTCCGCTGTGCCGTGCGTGTGATCATTGCTTGTACAGCCCTCTCGCAGTGTCCGGAGCAAGTATGGTGGGTCTGACACACCGGTGTCAATGTGTTCTTTTTTCCATTTCCAGGAGTGTATCTTGCTTCTGTACTTTTAGGACATAAAAACAGAAAATCATGAATTTCAACCAAAATATTACTTTGTGAGATCCAGGTTTCTCATTAAATTACAATGAAAAAGGAAACCGAATACAAATTTTGAAGTTTGTAGCTCCTTCCTGTTGCGCCGATGATTTTTACGTAAAACGTCCAAATTTTGAAAACTGTGACTAAATTGAAACTTAATCACATTATCATTTTAGCATCAATCCTGACATGCTACTAACTTTTCAGATTATTTACTTTAAAGGTATAGTGCAGCATTCATGACGTCATATCTAGTTAGAGCGGACTAGGCTGGCACACAATGGAAAGCACGTGAATTCTATATGGCGTGAGTAGGCTGCTTCCCTACACTTACCATTTCAGCGGAGGTGACCGAACAGGCTGCTGTAATACATCGAAGTATATCATCGAGTGTAATTGTTATGTCCTTGTAGACAGCGTTTTTCAGCATCCTCCACACACAAAAGCGCAGGCGTCAAATGCGGGGAACAGGCCAGGCAAGTACAGATCATATGCGTCCAACCCATTTGCAAACAATTCGTGAAGCCATGCTGTTGTACTTCGTGCAATTTCGACTGGACAACCACAATGTCGGCCGAGGAACGTCCTCCAGCGTCAGTGGAAGACGGTCTGTTAGGTGGCTGCGATACCTGTGCCCGTTCAGTGTTCTGTCTATGAAAAACGGGCCTATGAGCTAATGGTACACTATCCTACCCTACACGTTTACACTCCGTGGAGGCTGACGTTCCATCTGACAAGCCAATGGAGATTGTCAACAGACCAATAGCACATGTTTCGGCGGTTTACCTGGCCATAATCGGGAAATGTGGTATCGTCACTAAACAAGATACTTGATATGTCTAGAGTATCTTGTCTTAATAGCCATGTACAGAAGTTGACACGATTTTCATAATCGTTTCCTACCAGCTCTTGATGGAGAGAGAGGTGAAAAGGATGGAGCCTATGTTGATGGATGATGCATAGAACACTTGCCTGACTCATTCCACTTCCACGTGCCATTGCGCGGGAGCTAAGGTGCGGATCAACTATAACAACAAGAACATTAATCGCCCCCTCTTCTGTCGCCACTTGTTCCAACCTGTTACTGGTGTAAGTAGGTTGTTTATGTTTTCTTATTGGCAACGTTACGTAGCGCTCTGTATGAAAATCACTGGCTGTGCTGTGTGCAGTCTGTGTCCAGTTTGCATTGTTGTCAGCCATTGTAATGTTGGGCAGCTGGATGTGACCAGCGCGTAGCGTTGCGCAGTTGGAGGTGAGCCGCCAGCAGTGGTGGATGTGGGGAGAGAGATGGCGGAGTTTTGAAATCTGTTAGACTGGATGTCATGAACTGCGATGTATATTATGATTATTAAGGTAAATACATTGTTTGTTCTCTATTAAAATCTTTCATTTGCTAACTATGCCTATCAGTAGTTAGTGCCTTCCGTAGTTTGAACCTTTTATTTAGCTGGCAGTAGTGGCGCTCTCTGTATTGCAGTAGTTCGAGTAACGAAGATTTTTGTGAGGTAAGTGATTTGTGAAAGGTATAGGTTAATGTTAGTCAGGGCCATTGTTTTGTAGGGATTATTAAAAGTCAGATTGCGTTGCGCTAAAAATATTGTGTGTCAGTTTAAGCACAGTCCTGTATTATTGTTCTAAGGGGACATTTCACTGGATGTTAAGCTACCAATTTCACTAAACTGGTTGAAGAAGTTGATAAATAATTGCCGTGATGGTTGACGTCTACTGGGATATCTTGCCGCATACATCATACAAGATCGAACTGCATTCTTCCTACACTCTCCATACACCATGAGCACGTCTGCTTTTTCTACATTGGTACATCCCATCATCCACGAACGAACTACTGTTTGGACTGTCACACACTAAATGACTAGCAAGTCGCAATGCATTCATCGAACGCACACTGTAAGCAAACACAACTTCGCACCTGGCAACTATGCAGGTTGAATGGCACAAACAAGTGTCCCGTTAACGACTCGCTCTAGAAACCTGCAACAAACACCACTGACATTCTAATTTACCCAAATTTTGGTTTGTTAATGTCAATAGACATTG
Organism: Schistocerca cancellata; assembly: GCF_023864275.1. Taxonomy (NCBI): domain Eukaryota; kingdom Metazoa; phylum Arthropoda; class Insecta; order Orthoptera; family Acrididae; genus Schistocerca; species Schistocerca cancellata. Next base: position 73,558,700 of record NC_064626.1, on the reverse strand, counting down.
ATCCATTTAAAAAAACGTGTATCTCTGCACAAAAATACACTTTGTAAGTATTATTACAATATGTTCATTGGCTAACAATATGAGCCCCTGACTATGAATCAGTTCTGTGAAAACCGCACATTAACAGCACTTTCCATTTCCGCAATATAAGTTTTGTTTTCGGATGTAGACGTATTAACCTTCCAATGTGTTTCCATCTGTATTACAATATAAATTTGCGTTATTACACAGTGACATGACAGTGAATCATGTTGCTACCTACGAATATGGAAAGCTGGCTGTTCATTCGTCAGTTTCATATCCATCCACTTTTTTTTTTTTGCTTTTAATAGTTCGCTTATCTTTGCTAGACTCAGATTTGATTGATCGAGATAATCTCTTTGAGCAAAGTGAGATACTTTTCGCATCTTCGGGAGGTGAGTTTGACAATGAGCAAATGTGAAGCTCTCAAGGGTTTGAAGCTACGAGGTTTTCCTTGTTTGAAGAATCTTTCACTACTCTGATAACGTATCTCGTCAAGTTCTATTCTATTCCTGCTTTGGGAGGAAGACTAGGGTTAATCTGAGCTCCCATTGCTTATTGTGAAATTCAGGCATTTTCGTAATGTTCTGAGGACCCATGTCGGTTTCTAAATCAATGACCTTACTTCTTTAGTTATTTCCATCTAAACTAAGTCATTACCTTATTACTTGTACAGTGGTATGCTGCTCCGCCACCATATTGCCTCAACATGTTGATTCTAATCACGGTCCGTGAATTATTCTGATGCACCACACGACATGCACTGAATTAAATCTTCAATTGCAAAACATTAGAAGTAAATACTCTCTCTTACCGTGAAATTAGGTTCCACATTCAGAAATGAAGGTTGACCACTGTGGTTGGTGCGAACTCTGCTTATAAAATGTGCTGCAGAATGATCTGGCGTAGAATCATATCGATAACTTATATGTCGATTTTGGTGGTTCAGTTAATCCTTCATGCTTAGAATCAACGATTACATTTTGAGGCGATATCCTGATTTACACCACTTGATCCTATAAGCTGAAGAAAACATTTATTCAGTTCTTGGTCAGTTTCTTAATGAATCATTAGTTATTGCCCAATGTTGATAAGCTATATAATGTTGATGTCGCTATGAAATTGTGGCGGTACGTCACATAACATGATAAAAATAATATTGAATAACTTCGCAATTTTCCGTAAAGAATGCTCGCTCTTCCCTTTTGTTTCTTCGTAGTGCAACAAGCCACTTTGTGACGAGGCACGAAAATATGTAAGTTTCATGTAATATTTAGCCTAAATATATTCAAATATTACTTAAAAATTGTCGCTAAGGTTTATCTGTACAATCTGCTATATTCATGAAGTGATAGATTTAAATACACTATGCAAATTTTATAGGGAAACATTGGTACAAAGGTTAGCGCCATTGTTGTAAATGATAACGATCCAGAGTCGTAATAAATATCTTAGTACGTATTCGCTAATTTTGACAAGTAAAAGCAAATGTAAATGTAGATTTCCTTTGATTATCGGTTCTTCCTTTTAAACAGTAAAAGTGATTAATATTTTCAAAGTGAATCATATTTTTGGAAACTATGAGTTCAGTAAGTTTTCTCGACCCCTACTTAACGAAATTGTGAGAATATATTTAGCGCTGTGTTATCAAAGAAGTAATAATCAAACAAACATCAGTTTTCACTTAGCTATTCTACAACACCGTTACATATCAGGTTCCTTGTGTGCTGGTGGTGTATTTTAATATAAAAACATCGTGTCGGGCAAACTTACTGAGAGAAGTACCACAACTGACTCACCGCCGCAAATAATTTTCCAGTTGTGAAGTTGGTAGAATAACATAATTCCAACTTTTCATAAAATATAAAAACCAATACATAAAGAAGCTCCACACAATTTCCAATTTTAGTTGCGACTTATGTAAGTGTGTGTGTGTGTGTGTGTGTGTGTGTGTGTGTGTGACTATTCTGTTAAACATCTTGAGCAAATAGAGAGCATCGCGACGGATACAGACGTTAGTGATCACAAGAACGTTGTAGCAAGACTGAACACTGTAATATTGAAATCCACTAAAAACAGATTCAGAATGTATTTATTTCATAAAGAAGATAAAAATTCACTTGATGCCTTCCTAAGAGACTCCTAAATATGTAAGGGCAGACCAGAAGTGTCTTAAATTCAAAGAAATAGTATCGACGCTAATTAACTGATACCAAATAAATTAATAAGACATGGTACAATCCGCTATGGTACACAAAATAGGTCAGAACACTGTTACGGAAGCAACGAAAAATGCATGCAAAATGTAAAAGAATGCAAAATCTCCAACAATGGCGATGTTTTACTGAAGCTCGAAATTTAGTACGGACATCAATGACAGATTTGTTAATACAGGGCTATTACAAATGATTGAAGCGATTTCATAAATTCACTGTAGCTCCATTCATTGACATATGGTCACGACACACTATAGATACGTAGAAAAACTCATAAAGTTTTGTTCGGCTGAAGCCGCACTTCAGGTTTCTGCCGCCAGAGCGCTCGAGAGCGCAGTGAGACAAAATGGCGACAGGAGCCGAGAAAGCGTATGTCGTGCTTGAAATGCACTCACATCAGTCAGTCATAACAGTGCAACGACACTTCAGGACGAAGTTCAACAAAGATCCACCAACTGCTAACTCGATTCGGCGGTTGTTTCACGCGTAGCCCGCGGATAATTGGCTCATGCCACAACTGGAGACCGACAGCGCCAACTTCATCTTTCAACAGGATGGTGCTCCACCGCACTTTCATCATGATGTTCGGCATTTCTTAAACAGGAGATTGGAAAACCGATGGATCGGTCGTGGTGGAGATCATGATCAGCAATTCATGTCATGGCCTCCACGCTCTCCCGACTTAACCCCATGCGATTTCTTCCTGTGGGGTTACGTGGAAGATTCAGTGTTCAAACCTCCTCTACCAAGAATCGTGCCAGAACTGCGAGCTCGCATCAACGATGCTTTTGAACTCATTGATGGGGACATGCAGCGCCGTGTGTGGGAGGAACTTGATTATCGGCTTGATGTCTGCCGAATCACTAAAGGGGCACATATCGAACATTTGTGAATGCCTAAAAAACTTTTTGAGTATTTGTATGTGTGTGCAAAGCATTGTTAAAATATCGCAAATAATAAAGTTATTGTAGAGCTGTGAAATCGCTTCAATCATTTGTAATAACCCTGTAGTTTCCACAACCAAATTCTGTTTCGAAATCTGGCAGGAAATCCAAAGAGATTCTGGTCGCATGTAAAGAACATCAGCTGATCAGCGGGAAGACACAATCAACACGTTCACTGCGCGATAACAATGGAAACATTGGCGATGACAGTGCCAGTAAGCCGGTGTTACTGAATACGGTTTTCCAAAAATCCTTCACCAAAGAAGACGAAGCAAAATTTCCAAAATCTGAATCAAACACGGCTTCCAACACTAGTAAGTTAGATATCCTCGGCGGATCTCAACTGCTTAAATCATTTAACAAAGGGGAGGCTTCTGGTCCAGATTGTATACCAGTTAGGTTTCTTTCAGAGTATGCAAATACAGTAGCTCCATACTTCTCAGTCACATACAGGGTGATTTTTTTCACTGTGTACAAACTCTAGGGATTGGCCAATGAGAGGATACGGAACAAAAAGGGTCCGATGAACTCATGTCTGGAAATGCATGGTTTCATGCTAGAGACCATTTTTTCGATAGTACTTTGTTACGAAGACTGCGGTCTGATATGCGCTGAACCGTGCAGCCACAGTTACAGTATGCATGGTTTCCTCCTAGAGGATGGTACTGTTCTTCATACATCATGCCCCAGGGTCCTGACTTGCTATAGTAAGTTGTAATGTTGTGTCCCATTCACTTCTCTTGCTGACTCAACTTGTAGTGGATGTGATACAGCGTTGTACACAGTAATTCCGTATTCGAATCGAGAGGTTGCCGACATGGTGTATACTTACCGTTAGGCAAATGGCAACGGGCAGGAAGGTTTTATCAGGAGACCTATCCCCACCGACAACAAACACAGTATTCAATGTTAGCAACAGTGTTTCGCCGTTTGTCTGAGATAGGGTCGTTTCAGGAAGCAGGAAATCATGCAGGACGTACCCGAAATGTTCGGACACCAGACATGGAGGAAAATGTGAATAAAACTGTGGAAGACGACCATTGTGTCAGTACTAGGCAGTAGGACGCCAGTACAGCGTAAGCCAGAAGACCGTGTGGAACATTCTCCACAACAATTGTTACTACCTTTGTCACTTATAGTGTGTCCAGGTCTTACTAGCGACAAACTTACCACATCGGGAGCAGTTTTGTCACTGGTTTCTTCACCAGGCAACCACGATTCCGGGATTCGTGTCATCCATCCTACTTACATACACTCCTGGAAATTGAAATAAGAACACCGTGAATTCATTGTCCCAGGAAGGGGAAACTTTATTGACACATTCCTGGGGTCAGATACATCACATGATCACACTGACAGAACCACAGGCACATAGACACAGGCAACAGAGCATGCACAATGTCGGCACTAGTACAGTGTATATCCACCTTTCGCAGCAATGCAGGCTGCTATTCTCCCATGGAGACGATCGTAGAGATGCTGGATGTAGTCCTGTGGAACGGTTTGCCATGCCATTTCCACCTGGCGCGTCAGTTGGACCAGCGTTCGTGCTGGACGTGCAGACCGCGTGAGACGACGCTTCATCCAGTCCCAAACATGCTCAATGGGGGACAGATCCGGAGATCTTGCTGGCCAGGGTAGTTGACTTACACCTTATAGAGCACGTTGGGTGGCACGGGATACATGCGGACGTGCATTGTCCTGTTGGAACAGCAAGTTCCCTTGCCGGTCTAGGAATGGTAGAACGATGGGTTCGATGACGGTTTGGATGTATCGTGCACTATTCAGTGTCCCCTCGACGATCACCAGTGGTGTACGGCCAGTGTAGGAGATCGCTCCACACACCATGATGCCGGGTGTTGGCCCTGTGTGCCTCGGTCGTATGCAGTCCTGATTGTGGCGCTCTCCTGCACGGCGCCAAACACGCATACGACCATCATTGGCACCAAGGCAGAAGCGACTCTCATCGCTGAAGACGACACGTCTCCATTCGTCCCTCCATTCACTCCTGTCGCGACACCACTGGAGGCGGGCTGCACGATGTTGGGGCGTGAGCGGAAGACGGCCTAACGGTGTGCGGGACCGTAGCCCAGCTTCATGGAGACGGTTGCGAATGGTCCTCGCCGATACCCCAGGAGCAACAGTGTCCCTAATTTGCTGGGAAGTGGCGGTGCGGTCCCCTACGGCACTGCGTAGGATCCTAAGGTCTTGGCGTGCATCCGTGCGTCGCTGCGGTCCGGTCCCAGGTCGACGGGCACGTGCACCTTCCGCCGACCACTGGCGACAACATTGATGTACTGTGGAGACCTCACGCCCCACGTGTTGAGCAATTCGGCGGTACGTCCACCCGGCCTCCCGCATGCCCACTATACGCCCTCGCTCAAAGTCCGTCAACTGCACATACGGTTCACGTCCACGCTGTCGCGGCTTGCTACCAGTGTTAAAGACTGCGATGGAGCTCCGTATGCCACGGCAAACTGGCTGACACTGACGGCGGCGGTGCACAAATGCTGCGCAGCTAGCGCCATTCGACGGCCAACACCGCGGTTCCTGGTGTGTCCGCTGTGCCGTGCGTGTGATCATTGCTTGTACAGCCCTCTCGCGGTGTCCGGAGCAAGTATGGTGGGTCTGACACACCGGTGTCAATGTGTTATTTTTTTCCATTTCCAGGAGTGTATGACGCTACCCCCAAGCGAAGTGCTAACTTTCAACTTTCATAACTTCATCTGTGAGATCGTATACAGAACCCCCACGGTGTGGCGGCAGCGAATCACCAGCATCGGTGCAGCCGGAATACGTGGGCCGGGATAATTGGCGACCGTATTTTCCTTCCACGTCGCCTAACAGCCCGTTTGCCTCCCCTGCTGTAAGAAGCGCCATTGATTATTCCAAGAGCTGTGTAGCCGCTAGATGATGGTGCTCCAGCCCACTTCACCGCTATCGTCCGGACGCATTCCAGTCGTGTCTTCCCTGGTCGACAGATCTGACGCGGGGGTCCAGTTGCATGGCCCGCTCGTTCACCGGATCTCAACAGGTTATGGGGTCATCTCAAAAGTATCGAACCACGTCACGTACACGCATGCGCTGGAAACTATTTTCAACGCACAGCGTAACTGTGGCTGCATGGTACAGCGCGTATTACACCGCAGTCTCTGTAACAATGTACGGTTGAATAAATGCTCTCTAGCATGGAAACCATGTATATCCGGACATTACTTTATTAGACCTTTTTTGTTCCGTATGAAACGTCCCCTTTGAACAATTATACATGACTGTGCTTAAACTGACACACAATATTTTTTAGCGCAACGCAATCTGACTTTCAAAAATCCCTACAAAAGAATGGCCCTGACTAACATTACAATGTACCTTTCACAAATGACGTACCTCACCAAAAATCTTTGTTACTCGAACTACTGCAATACAGCGAGCGCCACTACTGCCAGCTAAATAACAGATTCAAACTACGGAAGGCACTAACTACTAGTAGGCATAGTTAGCAAATGAAAGATTTTAATAGAGAACAGACAATGTATTTACCTTAATAGTGTTGAAAAACCATAATATACAGGGCTATTACAAATGATTGAAGCGATTTCATAAATTCACTGTAGCTCCATTCATTGACATATGGTCACGACACACTACAGATACGTAGAAAAACTCATAAAGTTTTGTTCGGCTGAAGCCGCACTTCAGGTTTCTGCCGCCAGAGCGCTCGAGAGCGCAGTGAGACAAAATGGCGACAGGAGCCGAGAAACGTATGTCGTGCTTGAAATGCACTCACATCAGTCAGTCATAACAGTGCAACGACACTTCAGGACGAAGTTCAACAAAGATCCACCAACTGCTAACTCCATTCGGCGATGGTATGCGCAGTTTAAAGCTTCTGGATGCCTCTGTAAGGGGAAATCAACGGATCGGCCTGCAGTGAGCGAAGAAACGGTTGAACGCGTGCGGGCAAGTTTCACGCGTAGCCCGCGGATAATTGGCTCATGCCACAACTGGAGACCGACAGCGCCGACTTCATCTTTCAACAGGATGGTGCCCCATCGCACTTCCATCAGGATGTTCGGCATTTCTTAAACAGGAGATTGGAAAACCGATGGATCGGTCGTGGTGGAGATCATGATCAGCAATTCATGTCATGGCCTCCACGCTCTCCCGACTGAACCCCATGCGATTTCTTTCTGTGGGGTTATGTGAAAGATTCAGTCTTTAAACCTCCTCTACCAAGAAACGTGCCATAACTGCGAGCTCGCATCAACGATGCTTTCGAACTCATTGATGGGGACATGCTGCGCCGAGTGTGGGAGGAACTTGATTATCGGCTTGATGTCTGCCGAATCACTAAAGGGGCACATATCGAACATTTGTGAATGCCTAAAAAAACTTTTTGAGTTTTTGTATGTGTGTGCAAAGTATTGTGAAAATATCTCAAATAGTAAAGTTATTGTAGAGCTGTGAAATCGCTTCAATCATTTGTAATAACCCTGTACATAGCAGTTCATAATATCCAGTATAACAAATTTCAAAACTCCGCCATCTCTCTCCCCACATCCACCACTGCTGGCGGCTCACCTCCAACTGCGCAACGCTATGCGCTGTTAACATCCAGCTGCCGCTGCGCAACACTACAATGGCAGACAACCATGCGAACTAGCCACAGAGCGCTACGTGGCGGCGGCGTTACCAATATAAGAACCTAAACAGCTACTTACATAGCCTACTTACACGTATCCTCACATCTATCAATCCCTAGAGTTTGTACACGATGGAAAAAACCACCCTGTAGAACTGCTCGCTCGATGAAAGGTCTGTGTGACTGGAAAGTTGCACAGGTCGCACCAATCCTCGACAACGGTAGTAGGAGCAATCCGTTGACTTATAGATCCATATAACAAACGTCGATTTGCAGTAGGATTTTGGAACATATACTTTGTTCGAACATTATGAATGACCTCGAAGAAAACGTTACCGACAGAGGGACCTCAAATTGATTCCGTATTTCTCTTCCTCACAAGCCACTTCTAATCATATTGCGTGCGTACGGAGTATCGCCTCAGCTGTGCTACTGGATTCGTGATTTCCTGTCAGACAGGTCACACAGTTCGTAGCAGTTGGCGGAAAGCCATAGAGAAAAGCAGAATTAGTATCTGGCGTTTCCCAAGGTAGTGTTCCAGGCCCACTTTTGTTCCTTACAATATAAACGATTTAGGAGGCAGTCTGAGCAACCGTCTTAGGTTATTTGCAGATGACACTGTCGCTTGTGATGAGAAGATCAAAATCAATTGCAAAATAATTTAGACGAGATACCTGTATGGTGTGAAAAAGGGACAAGTGACTCTAAGCAGCGAAAAATGTGACGTCATGGACATGCGTACGAAAAGGAATCCGCTGAATTTCTAAATACTTTGAATTCAACTAAATCCTTGGGAATTACAGTCACAGAAAATTTAAAGTGAAACCATCACATAGACGATGTTGCGAGCAAATCAGGTTACCTTCCAATCGGAAAGTGGATGCACTCAGCGACTGTTTGTGACTTATAAATTATAGTGCAGCCATCACTCGTCCTTTTTAGATTTTATTGACCAAATCCACATTTCAGCTAGTAGGTACACGAGGAAGGATATCCGATACGCCCGGTGGTGGATGGAAGGAGTAGTCCTTTCTATAAGGTAGTTGGCAAATGCCTGAGGTATCTTAAAACAATTCTATAAACAATTTTCCATTAAAAATAGTTTCGAACTTATCAATAAATTTTGGAACACGTGTTATGTTCGAGTATAATGAGTTTTCTGGAGACTAGAAATCTACTCTGTAGGAATCAGCATGGGTTTCGAAAAAGACGATCGTGTGAAACCCAGCTCGCGCTATTCGTCCACGAGACTCAGAGGGCCATAGGCACGGGTTCCCAGGTAGACGCTGTGTTTCTTGACTTCCGCAAGGCGTTCGATACAGTTCCCCCACAGTCGTTTAATGAACAAAGTAAGAGCATATGGACTATCAGACCAATTGTGTGATTGGATTGAAGAGTTCCTAGATAACAGAACGCAGCATGTCGTTCTCAATAGAGAGAAGTCTTCCGAAGTGATTTCAGGTGTTCCGCAGGGGAGTGTCGCAGGACCGTTGCTATTCACAATATATATAAATGACCTTGTGGATAACATCGGAAGTTCACTGACGCTTTTTGCCGATGATGCTATAGTATATCGAGAGGTTGTAACAAGGGAAAATTGTACTGAAATGCGGGAGGATCTGCAACGAATTGACGCATGGTGCAGGGAATGGCAATTGAATCTCAATGTACACAAGTGTAATGTGCTGCGAATACACAGAAAGAAAGATTCTTTATCATTTAGCTACAATATAGCAGGTCAGAAACTGGAAGCAGTTAATACCATAAATTATCTGGGACTAGGGATTAGGAGTGATTTAAAATGGAATGACCGTATAAAATTAATCGTCGGTAAAGCAGATGCCAGACTGAGATTCATTGGAAGAATCCTGAGGAAATGCAGTCCGAAGACAACGGAAGTAGGTTACAGTACACTTGTTCGCCCACTGCTTGAATACTGCTCACCAGTGTGGGATCCGTACCAGATAGGGTTGATAGAAGAGATAGAGAAGATCCAACGGAGAACAACGCGCTTCGTTGCAGGATCATTTAGTAATCGCGAAAGCGTTAAGGACATAATAGACTCCAGTGGAAGACTCTGCAAGAGAAACGCTCAGTAGCTCGGTACGGGCTTTTGTTGAAGTTTCGCGAATATACCTTCACCGAGGAGTAAAGTAGTATATTGCTCCCTCATACGTATATCTCGCGAAGAGACCATGAGGATAAAATCAGAGAGATTAGAGCCCACACAGAGGCATACCGACAATCTTTCTTTACACGAACAATACGAGACTGGAATAGAAGGGAGAACCGATAGAGGTACTCAAGGTACCCTCCGCCACACACCACCAGGTGGCTTGCGGAGTATGGATGTAGATATAGATGTAGATGTAGAAAATCATAAATACACCAATAACTGATGAAATGAAATTTCTTCTCTGGATATCGTCAACTTATACACAAATATACCTATTGATAAAACTGTGCAAGTCATTCAGTGTAATTTAATGGAACAAAACAAGTTTTCTATGAGGAAAGTAGATGAATTCATTGGGCTACTTACCATAATTTTCAAATTTAATGGGGACACTTATTCCCAACAAGATGGTCTCAGTACGTGGAGCTCAGTATCTGGAATGCTTGCTGACATCTTCATTAATTATCTAGAAAACACATTATTCTCTGAAAATCCTTCGCTGACAGACAAAATTGTATACTACTTTAGGTACGTAGATGACACACTGCTGCTAATACAGGGTAACGATGATGTCATCAACCCTATAGTAGCCAATTTTAATAACTTGTGAAACTTCCCCTTAGAAAAAATTATACATGACTGTGTTTAAACTGACACACAATATTTTTAGCGCAACGTAATCTGACTTTCAAAAATCCCTACAAAAGAATGGCCCTGACTAACATTAACCTATACGTTTCACAAATCACTTACCTCACCAAAAATCTTCGTTACTCGAACTACTGCAATACAGCGAGAGCCACTACTGCCAGCTAAATAAAAGATTCAAACTACGGAAGGCACTAACTACTGATAGGCATAGTTAGCAAATGAAAGATTTTAATAGGGAACAAACAATGTATTTACCTTAATAGTCATCAAAAGTCATAATGTATATAGCAGTTCATGATATCCAGTATTGCAAATTTCAAAACTCCGCCATCTCTCTCCCCACATCCACCACTGCTGGCGGCTCACCTCCAACTGCGCAACGCTATGCGCTGTTCACATCCAGCTGCCCAACACTACAACAATGCCAACCAGCCACTGGCTGCACACAGCACGGCCAGTGATTTTCATCAGAGCGCTACGTGGCGTTACCAATATAAAAAACCTAAGCAGCCAACTTACACTTGCATCAAACAATTAATTTTACTTATGAGACTGAAAAAAATCTATTACTTTTCTAGATCTATCAATTCGGAATGAAAACGGCAGGCACACATTTGGCATCTTTCGCAAAGAGTCTTGTACTGATGGCATTGTGGATTTCACTTCAAACGACCCACTTCAACATAAAAAGGCGTTTTTCAATTTTGCTATCAATCGGTTGTTCAAAATTCCATTGTCGAAAGACGAACACGATGAGGAAATGGCAACAATAAGGCACATTGCAAAAGTAAATAACTATCAACATGACTTTGTTGGTACTATATATAAGAACATAGCTAATAAATACAAAAATAGGATGAAGCTTGCGAGGTGCTGGGGCAAGCAGTGTATTTAACACTAAATTCTTCTAGAATCTCCATACGTAAATGATGCTCTAAGCCCCCCCCCCCCCCCACCTATTCTAACTCCGACTTTTGCTGTTGCACATGGATTAAAAAATATACGCGAACTGACTGTAATCAACCCTGCAAGTGGAGTAGAAAAGAGTTTGGCACCTGCAATAATTTAATTTGATAAATAAGTTAAATAAAGGAAGGTTTCATTAACGTAGTGAGAAATGATGGGTTGCTGTACCGATTAACAGAATGAAAGTTCTGTCCAAAATAACAATATGATTTATTAAGACTAAACACAAAATAATAAACAAAAACACATGAAACATTTATAATACATCAAATTGGCTCAAATTGGATACTCAAACAAACGCTATGAAGGTGAAGTTGTCCCTAAACTAGATTGTGAGGTTTAAGAGAAAGTGGTATGTGGAGCCAATTCCTTGCCACTCAAATCTTAAGAGAGACACACAGCTAACACAACATTAATTGCTGCTACTCAAGACAGAACAAAGTTAGAAAAAGACGAACAGGCGCGCTCTGCTGAGCTCTGATTATCACCTAGGAAAATCCCTATCTGCCGGTGCTGTGGAAATACATTACCAAACTATCTTCTTAACTGCCAGAACACGATCTGGCGTACCGGAGGCGATGGCTGGTTGCTTCGACGTCCTCGACCGAAAGGCGAGAGCCGACTACCTAGAGCACCCGTACAGGCCGAACACACAACATTCCCGCCCCCACGACAGTGGCCGTGGTTAAACGTTCCAATCAGCAACTCGAAAACCGGCGGAAAATTCCACTCTACTGCCGGAGCACTACCATTCCACCAATGGAGATTCTTGGCTCCAATTTCTGCGCTGATTTTGCTACGTCACGGAGCTATGCCCTGAGCAAGCCAATCACAGTTACTATTTTGCAGAAAGCGCGGGAATTTTCCCGCCACAACTGCCTGGGTACACAAGTCATTCCCACGCCTCGCTGGTAGCCCGCCAGAAAGTGTTTTCGCTAAGTTTCTGCGAAGTAACGGAACCTCTAGCCCAGCCGCTACTTCAGACCCCTCCGGGCGTGTCTTTTGACAATGTTGGCGTCTGCAAAGCATTCACTCGACTTCCTCACACCCATCGGCTTAACGCTTTCCAGATCAGCAGAGCCCGCCTGTCACCGGACCACCCGGGTGACGAGAGACGCTACGTGGGAAGTCCGCGTGTGAAGGAATAGCGACTTTTCACTGCATGCAATTAGAGAGGAAATTCGTAAGATAGAAATATGAGAGGGTTCTCATGCCACCTCTCAAGCTTTACAATAGTATGGCTTCTAAAGAAAATACTAAGTTTGCTAGTTAATCTAACTATGGAAAAGTGAGTACTAGGATTGCAACTATCCTTAGAAAATACAATGTAAAAGTGTCTTTTGGTACCAAAAATAACTTAGGATATATTTTGCAACACTGTGTAGATGCAAAAAACATATTTTACGCTTCTGGAGTTTATAGAATTGATTGCCCAGACTGTTATATTGGCCAAACAGGAAGGAGGCTGGAAATTAGGTTTGGGGAACACGTCGCGTTGGGAAGAACAGATACCATGGAGAAATAGAGTTGACTTACAACGAAGCATAAGGTGCCGACTTCGACATCTGATGTGAGGTTGCTGCATAAATGCGAGAAGGCAGGTTCCTCGACCTCCTTGGAAAGCTGGAAATCTTCTGCCATCACAAGAATGCCGACAGCAACCTAATTAATGATCAGGTCGTTACGAAAAATGCACGGTTCTGGGAATTATTTGGAAACTTGATGCTAGGAAGCAATGTAATATTTGACTCGGGGTAAACTAAGTAGCTCCTCCCATTTTTCCAGTATGTAGCAGCCACTAGCATTGTATTGTACGAGTAAAATGGTTATAATTTTGAAACTATAGGTACGTTAGGTCAGATGCATGTACATTGTTATTAACAGCAGTTCACTGTATTGGTTTTTTTGTATCGATAAGAAAAATCGGTTTGAAGTGACAAAGAGGCCAGTACCCTCTACATCTGTAACGGAATAGCCCAGTTACGCCAACCATCCATCTGGCTGACATTTGGCGCCATCAATGAACTATGTAGTAAATAAGAGGAACAATATACCTGTTATGATGTTTTAATAAAGAGAGAAAAATAGTGCAAACATGAAACATTTAAATCAGATCAACTCTAATAGTTGTATATAGCATGTGCCTCCTTGTGTCTTATAAATATTTTTTTAAAAAAAACGGTTGTACCCGTCTGACGTTACTTAGAGGTATAAAGAATAAAACAACTGACTCACAAGGAGTGAACCTGGAAATTTTCTTATATATATGTTCTATATTTACCGGCAAATATGACACCTACAAATCCATGATCCGCCCCATCCTTTGTTATGCCAGCATCGCTTGCATTTCCGCCCCTCCCCGGTTCTATAAAGCCCTCCAAATCCTCGAACGCCATGCACTCCCCCTCGCCTTCCACATCCGCCTTCCATCCCCCACGCGCATCCTCTACGACCTCATCCCCTTCCCCCACCTTCTCCTTTTCCTTGAACACATCGGCACCCTATATATTGTCCGCCGCCTTGATCCCCCTCACCCCCTGGTGTCTCCCTTCCTCTCCACTCCCAACCAGTTGCTGCACCTTTACTGTTGTGTCCCTCCCTCTCTCCATCTCCACACCCTCCATCTCCTTTCCCAACACAACTTCCACCGTCTACCCCTCCCGGATGATGAGCTTCGCCCTGACATCTACCCTTCCTACCAACTCTAACCCCCTCTTCCTGCCTACTCCTCAGGGCTCCCTCTCCCCCCCCCCTCCCTCCTTCTGAGCGGATTTCCCCTCCTACTCCCCCTCCATCTCTTGTGCCTTCTTTCAGTGTCTCTGCGCTCCCTCCTGCCCTGTCTTCCCTTTTCCTCTCCCGCCCTATGTGTCTCCTGCCTCTTCGTGAACCCACGGTTGCCCCTCCTCTCTTCATCCCGCCGCTTCCCCAGCTGCCCCATGCTCTCCCCTCCTTTTCCATCCTCTCTGGCCTTTCCCTCGGCAGGTCCCACCTGGTAGTTTTATTCTTCGTCGTGTTTGCTCCAAGTGGGTTTTAAGTGTGTTGTTTCGGAGTGTTTTTAATACTGTGGCCAACTTTAACCTGTGCATGCGCATCCAGTGTCTTCTCTGTGTTTTAAGAATCGCCAACTGTGTTTTTTAACTTTCTGGTGACTTTTTTAACTGTCCCCAATGAACGTCTACGTGTCAGTGTATTTTTACCTCCATTTTCTCCCCTTACTCTGTTTTATGTTCCCCTTTTTATCTCCTTATGTATGTATTATTTTATTCTTGTTTTAGTTGTCGTGTCACTCGGCTGAAGAGCGGCGGATTGTGCTGCTGACAGCCCTCCCCTGCCCATATGGGGCAGGGGAATGAAATTACAATAAAGAAAAAAAAACGGCAAATATGAAACAAGTCGGACAGCAATGTAAAGAATTTTACTTATGTTACATTTTACGAAATTACCATGTAAATTTGAAGTGTTTTACTTCCCTTAAATATTATATACGTAGTTCAGATAGAGGGCGCCGCCAGACAAGCAACCAATGTGTTCTCCACACAGCCTACCTTCTTTATACAGTAGTATTCAAAGAACTGTGACTGACGCCCGAACAACAGGGACTTACATGCATTGATAATAAAAAATAGCGGTATGTAATATACAAACCATACAAGTTATGCCATTAGTTTTAACTTTCTATTATAGAATCTGACTATGTACTTCTTGTATTTTTAGCATTGAGAATGGCTAGCTACTAGCCGAAATCTGGATTTGCATAATAAAATCTAAAAAGGACGACTGATTGCCGCACTCTATAATTTATAAATTGTGGGCAAAGCTAATTAAAGACTGCGCTTTGTTGGCAGAACACCTAGAACATGCAACAGACAGACAGCCGTTTCTAACATTAGGCAAGACTAGGCAGCACCTTAATGCGGCAGAATCTTAGTGGCGGCAAAGGACAGAAAAAATTAATTTCAAATCAAACAGCAAAAAAAAAGTCGAGTGCATGAGAAAAAATGAAAAAGAAGATAAACTAACACACCAAATTGTTTTCAAAAGTACACGTAACAATTACTCGATAAGTCTGTACTTACTTTGACGATTGCGTCTAGCTACCTCAATTTCAGAAACTGAGGAGAAAAAATAAGCAACTGAGGATATCTGTTGTCTTCAATCAGTTTTAATGGAATTAAGGACAAAGACTGAAAATCGAAGACTATCCCCAGAAAAGGAAGACATGAGGTTACCTTAGTGAAATTGTTAGATGTATGATAGAAGATGTGCCATGTTACGCCGCTGGATGTTGCTGGTGATGGAGGGGTGGTGGGATATCGGAAAGACGGGCTGTAGTGGAAAAGAGGGGCCGTAATTTTTCAGTTCTCGCCTAGGCCGTCAAAACACTTAGCAACGACCCTAGCAACAGATGTTCTGAAAAGACGTCCTCTTCTGGAGTGTTTGTGAACAGTGTGGGATCTGCATCAGATAGGATTGACAGAGGTCTTCGAAAAGGTTCAAAGAAGGGCATTATCACGAAATAGGGGAGAGAGTATTACGGATATGATACGCGAGTTGAGGTGGCAGCCTTTGAAACAAAGGCATTTTTCTTTGCGGCAGGATCTTCACAACTTTCTCCTCCAAATGTGAAAATATTTTGTTGCGCCCACCTATACTGAGAGAAATGACAATTTAATAAAATAAACGAAACCAGCGCTAGCACGCAAAGAGTAAGTGCTCGCTTTTGCCGAGCGCCATTATGAGTGGAACGGTAGAGAAGTGGCTTGAAGGTGGTTCGATGAAACTTCTGCCAGGCACTTAATTGTGAATTGCAGAATAGCCATGTAGATGTACACTCCTGGAAATGGAAAAAAGAACACATTGACACCGGTGTGTCAGACCCACCATACTTGCTCCGGACACTGCGAGAGGGCTGTACAAGCAATGATCACACGCACGGCACAGCGGACACACCAGGAACCGCGGTGTTGGCCGTCGAATGGCGCTAGCTGCGCAGCATTTGTGCACCGCCGCCGTCAGTGTCAGCCAGTTTGCCGTGGCATACGGAGCTCCATCGCAGTCTTTAACACTGGTAGCATGCCGCGACAGCGTGGACGTGAACCGTATGTGCAGTTGACGGACTTTGAGCGAGGGATAGTGGGCATGCGGGAGGCCGGGTGGACGTACCGCCGAATTGCTCAACACGTGGGGCGTGAGGTCTCCACAGTACATCGATGTTGTCGCCAGTGGTCGGCGGAAGGTGCACGTGCCCGTCGACCTGGGACCGGACCGCAGCGACGCACGGATGCACGCCAAGACCGTAGGATCCTACGCAGTGCCGTAGGGGACCGCACCGCCACTTCCCAGCAAATTAGGGACACTGTTGCTCCTGGGGTATCGTCGAGGACCATTCGCAACCGTCTCCATGAAGCTGGGCTACGGTCCCGCACACCGTTAGGCCGTCTTCCGCTCACGCCCCAACATCGTGCAGCCCGCCTCCAATGGTGTCGCGACAGGCGTGAATGGAGGGACGAATGGAGACGTGTCGTCTTCAGCGATGAGAGTCGCTTCTGCCTTGGTGCCAATGATGGTCGTATGCGTGTTTGGCGCCGTGCAGGTGAGCGCCACAATCAGGACTGCATACGACCGAGGCACACAGGGCCAACACCCGGCATCATGGTGTGGGGAGCGATCTCCTACACTGGCCGTACACCACTGGTGATCGTCGAGGGGACACTGAATAGTGCACGGTACATCCAAACCGTCATCGAACCCATCGTTCTACCATTCCTAGACCGGCAAGGGAACTTGCTGTTCCAACAGGCCAATGCACGTCCGCATGTATCCCGTGCCACCCAACGTGCTCTAGAAGGTGTAAGTCAACTACCCTGGCCAGCAAGATCTCCGGATTTGTCCCCCATTGAGCATGTTTGGGACTGGATGAAGCGTCGTCTCACGCAGTCTGCACGTCCAGCACGAACGCTGGTCCAACTGAGGCGCCAGGTGGAAATGGCATGGCAAGCCGTTCCACAGGACTACATCCAGCATCTCTACGATCGTCTCCATGGGAGAATAGCAGCCTGCATTGCTGCGAAAGGTGGATATACACTGTACTAGTGCCGACATTGTGCATGCTCTGTTGCCTGTGTCTATGTGCCTGTGGTTCTGTCAGTGTGATCATGTGATGTATCTGACCCCAGGAATGTGTCAATAAAGTTTCCCCTTCCTGGGACAATTAATTCACGGTGTTCTTATTTCAATTTGCAGGAGTGTAGATGAACACTACGTATCAGACTGCATTTTCCGTTCCTTTCTGGGGCTTGAAGGTTCAGATTAGTGCCAAGCTGAAGTTTCCAGGGCTTTTCTGCTCAATGCTCATGGAAGGAGTTGACTTCTTATCATAAAACACAACTTACAGTATCATTATTTCCTAGAGAATAGCTTGGTGTCTTATCCACAGCTTAGGTGAAACTGCCACGTTCAAAATTTGTGAAACTTGAGCAGAATTGATAGGTGCAAGTGGACTATTTCGTGCAACGCAGTTAACATTTCACTTCTCCCCAGTGTGCCAAGCCAGAACGATTGGTAGTATCACAATGCGAGACACACTTTGGATAGTTCAGCTAGCTGAGACTAGAAGCCGGCGTCGGCGACAAACAGCGCGTGCATCTCGCTGGGCATCTGGGAGGTTGCAGCCGACTGTGGGCGAAGGCGCTGACCTGGCCTGTTAGATAAGCCCGGGTCGGATTCTAACGAAACGCCAGCGTGGAAACGTACTGATCTATGTGCACTACCAACACCACACTGGGCGACACGGAAACTGCACCCTAGGCCAGCAGCGACCGTGGGAAAACAGCGAAGCATTCTGAAGCTGCTACTCACTGGCCATGCTGCCCGTCAAGAGTTTTCTTGGGCCGTCGATGCTTGCGCGGTCACTAAGACGGCACACAGAGGGAGATCGCTGCAACGTCTGCTAGCTCAGTGAAAACATTAATTTGCATTCCCAGAATGATGTGTCACATACACTACTGGCCATTAAAATTGCTACACCACGAAGATGACGTGCTACAGACGCGAAATTTAACCGACAGGAAGAAGATGCTGTGATATGCAAATGATTAGCTTTTCAGGGCATTCACACAAGGCTGGCGCCGGTGGCGACTCCTACAACGTGCTAACATGAGCAAAGTTTCCAACCGATTTCTCATACACAAACAGCAGCTGACCGGCGTTGCCTGGTGAAACGTTGTTGTGATGCCTCGTGTAAGGAGGAGACATGCGTACCATCACGTTTCCGACTTTGATAAAGGTCGGATTGTAGCCTATCGCGATTGCGGTTTATCGTATCGCGACATTGCTACTCGCGTTGGTCTAGATCCAATGACTGTCAGCAGAATATGGAATCGGCGGTTTCAGGAGAGTAATACGGGACGCCGTGTTGGATCCCAACGGCCTCGTATGACTAGCAGTCGAGGTGACAGGCATCTTATCCGCATGGCTCCAACGGATCGTGCAGCCACGTCTCGATCTCTGAGTCAACAAATGGGGACGTTTGCAAGACAACAACCATCTGCACGAACAGTTCGACGACGTTTGCAGCAGCATGGACTATCAGCTCGGAGACCGTGGCCGCGGTTACCCTTGACGCTGCATCACAGACAGGAGCGTCTGCGATGGTGTACTCAACGACGAACATGGGTACACGAATGGCAAAACGTCATTTTTTCGGATGAATCCAGGTTCTGTTTACAGAATCATGATGTTCGCATCCGTGTTTGGCGGCATCGCGGTGAACGCACATTGGAATCGTATATTCGTCATCCCCATACTGGCGTATCACCCGGCGTGATGGTATGGGGTGTCATTGGTTACACGTCTCGGTCACCTCTTGTTCGCATTGACGGCACTTTGAACAGTGGACGTTACATTTCGATGTGTTACGACCCGTGGCTCTACCCTTCATTCGATCCCTGTGAAATCCTACATTTCACCAGGATAATGCACGACTGCCTCTTGCAGGTCCTGTTACGGGCCTTTCTGGATACAGAAAATGTTCGACTGCTGCCCTGGCCAGCACATTCTCCAGATCTCTCACCAACTGAAAACGTCTGGTCAATGGTAGCCGAGCAAGTGGCTCGTCACAATACGCGAGTCACTACTCTTGATGAACTGTGGTATCGTGTTGAAGCTGCATGGGCAGCTGTACCTGTACACGCCATCCAAGCTCTGTTTGACTCAATGCCCAGGCGTATCAGGACCTTTATTACGACCAGAGGTGGTTGTTCTGGGTACTGATTTCTCAGGATCTATGCACCCAAATTGCGTGAAAATGTAATCACATGTCAGTTCTAGTATAATATATTTGTCCGATGAATACCCGTTTATCATCTGCATTTCTTCTTGGTGTAGCAATTTTAATGGCCAGTAGTGTATAATTAAGCCAAAATATTGACGAGCGCTCTCTCTCCTCTCTTCGTTAACGAACATACATTAACAATATTTAAAGGAAACATTCCCCAATGCTCTGCAAAATTATATTCAATTGGTCATGAAACTACTTTCGGCTTCGTACGACACCGCGGTGTGATATCAGAATCTCGCAAATACAAATGAAATGACTCCCTACTTGCACAGATTTTATTTATGCAGGACACAGAAACCATTCATAAATGATGGCCTCTTTTAGTGTTGCATAGGAAAGCGCTACATATTTTTATGAGACACAGAAATAGTAATATTAACTAAAAAGATGAAACATATATTTTTCATATGAAGAAACATTTATCAAATGATGAAAAATAAAGTTGAATTTACAACTCTAATCTGGCATGTGTCAGTAAAACTTACTTTAACTGCAAGGAAAAACGAAATTGAGTGCGGTTTTTAATACCAAGTTCCCCGCTGTTAAATTAAATTTTATTTACAAATACTAGATTAAAATCGTAAATTCAATGTTATTTTCTTCAGATGTTAAACCTATCTCATATTTAAAAAAACCTAAGGTTTGCTTTTTAAGTTAATGTAATGCTTTCTTCGTGACATAAAAAAGGTAATACTTTCCAATGTAAACAGTCTACAGGTCAATATTTTTGTATCCTTTTGATCGTCTGTAGAAATAATTGCTGTGTAAGTCGCACGTCATTATATCTGTGTCAACTGACAGTGGCCTAAGAAGGCGAAAGAAGGTTAGTGAGTAAATAAATATTATTCCACAGAACATTAGGAAGTGTTTGTTTCCTGTTGATACTGTTATCATATTCTGCCGAGCAAAGAAGGAAAATTCAGTTAATGAACGTATATTATATAAACCTCAACGTTTGGAGACACTAAATATTAATCTGAAATCTGCATATCACATATTGTTTTGAATCTCCTGTTGTTCTGGTTGATAAGTCTTACTATTGTCCACTGCTACGACATTTTTGTGCAGAACCTTTGCGTACGAAGTATAGTCGTATCACCATTTCAGAAAACATTTTTGCTTCTTTACCGATGGAACCACAAAATAGTACTTAATCTACAGTATCTGTGCTCTTACCGTGGTTAACCAATATCGATAGTACACACTTGGGATATATCTACATCTACATCTACATCCATACTCCGCAAGCCACCTGACGGTGTGTGGCGGAGGATACCTTCAGTACCTCTATCGGTTCTCCCTTCTATTCCAGTCTCGTAAAGTTCGTGGAAAGAAGGATTGTCGGTATGCCTCTGTGTGGGCTCTAATCTCTCTGATTTTATCCTCATGGTCTCTTCGCGAGATATACGTAGGAGGGAGCAATATACTGCTTGACTCTTCGGTGAAGGTATGTTCTCGAAACTTTGACAAAAGCCCGTACCGAGCTACTGAGCGTCTCTCCTGCAGAGTCTTCCACTGGAGTTTATCTATCATCTCCGTAACGCTTTCGCGATTACTAAATGATCCTGTAACGAAGCGCGCTGCTCTCCGTTGGATCTTCTCTATATCTTCTATCAACCCTATCTGGTACGGATCCCACACTGCTGAGCAGTAGTCAAGCAGTGGGCGAACAAGCGTACTGTAACCTACTTCCTTTGTTTTCGGATTGCATTTCCTTAGGTTTCTTCCAATGAATCTCAGTCTGGCATCTGCTTTATCGACGATCAACATTATATGATCATTCCATTTTAAATCACTCCTAATGCGTACTCCCAGATAATTTATGGTATTAGCTGCTTCCAGTTGCTGACCTGCTATTTTGTAGCTAAATGATAAAGGATCTATCTTTCTGTGTATTCGCAACACATTACACTTGTGTACATTGAGATTCAATTGCCATTCCCTGCACCATGCGTCAATTCGCTGCAGATCCTCCTGCATTTCAGTACAATTTTCCATTGTTACAACCTCTCTATACACCACAGCATCATCTGCAAAAAGCCTCAGCGAACTTCCGATGTCATCCACCAGGTCATTTATGTATATTGTGTATATTTAAGTATATGTGTGTTCCATTTTTTAGTCAGACTAATTTTAGCAATGTTTTTTCTTCGAAAAATGGCTCTTTATTTCTTTTCTCCACGTTCCACCGAACTGTTTAGGGTTGTGTTTCAGAATATAGCAAATCATGTAGTTTATTTCAGTTTTTTGCTGACTTGCTTACATATTTATTACTAGCCTGAACTTTCTTCACCTGTTGACAGCAGTTACCTGTCGATTTGCAGCTCCTGTTAATCTCACAACTGAGCATCAGCCAACAGCTTAGTCTCTAAGCGTCTCGAGCCAATTCATAGGAGCTCGCACTTGACAATGTCCTGCTGTTTCCAGGCGACATATGATGAAAACAAAAGGAAAAAAATTGAAGTCAAATTTGAACTTACATTTTTTGTATTTCGTGAGGATGCGTACTGACCACCAAACAAATAAATAAACCACTTGATATGTTTTACTATATGGACCAGAGCCTATTACTATAACAGTTTTCTGACGTATGAGGTAATCAAAAAGAATATTATTAAAAACGTACTGATAATGGAAAAAATTGCTGAAACTAGTTTCATTAATTCAAGTATACTATAATTAAGGCAGTCATTGCCAAGCAAAAGCAAAGTTGTGTCTTTGTGTTTCCAAAATCTTACTTCTTCATAATCCTGGCACACTAAACAGGCGTTTATTTATTTCTTCATACATTAAATTTTATATTTCAAGTGACCATCTATCGACTTTCACTACAGATCTATAGTTGAGGTAGCATGGCACTGTTGTACAATGACATCATGTCACATGTCATTCTTGTAGAGCTATTACACATCTTTTCCCACAGCCGGCCGCGGTGGTCTAGCGGTTCTAGGCGCTCAGTCCGGAGCCGCGCGACTGCTACGGTCGCAGGTTCGAATCCTGCCTCGGGCATGGATGTGTGTGATGTCGTTAGGTTAGTTAGGTTTAAGTAGTTCTAAGTTCTAGGGGACTGATGACCATAGATGTTAAGTCCCATAGTGCTCAGAGCCATTTGAACCATTTCCATCTTTTCTCACATTATGAGCCTGGAGATGAAGCGTTGTGGCTTTTTTGCCGTTAAAGTAAAAAGCAGCAAATACAGCTGTTTGTACATAAAAATTACTGAAAAATGGAGTAAATTATATTTAATAATCTTTTCATAATGCGGGGCCACAGTCATAATATATTTCTTTAAAGTCAGAAACGCTTTAGACTTGTCTATTTACAGTGTTACATTTACACTTACACAATCATGATTTCTGCTTCAAAGTGCCATTATCAAGTGTTTTAACTGTTATACAGCGCAGTACGCCATCTTAGGCTCTGTATAACACTTAAAACACTTGATAAAGGCACTTTGAACCCGAAATCATGATTATGTAAGTGTAAATGTAACAGTGTAATGGCGGTACTGACTTTAAAGAGATAAATAATATTTATTTTCAGTGATAAAAATCATCACTGCCATCTAATAATGGGGTTAAGTCCGAAAAAGGCTATGGAATAATAAATTATTAATTCAGAAATAATGCACCTGGTTGCAGTTTTCGTGGTCAGCGAAATTTACTTTTGTTTCATGGCGTGCATCTGAGGTTTTTTTGATAACGGCTTAACGTCCAGAACTTCGGTAGCAACATTGTAGAGTCAGAGATTTGCTTTGGAGTCGGGACCACTCTTACCATGAACTTCTTAGTTTATTTGTATATTGTTGCACAATTTCACCCCTGACCCATATTCAAGTACGTTATTAACAATTACCTCAAATTCGATATTAGGTCTTCAGTACATCGTTTATAGTTAAAGCTAAAAGCAGTGATTAAGCAGAACATAGATTACGTTTGTGAGACACGAAACCATTTTGGTTGTTCATTCCTATTTATCTTCTTTAATTGCCCTCAAGGGGGGAGGGGAGGGGGCCGATAGGAAGTTGATGGAGTATTTCGCGTTCCAATATTTTTTCTGTACACTGGTTTACTTTGGTTAATTGTATGTTGCGAACAAACGAGATTAATTATTATTGTACTGGAACTGGCTTCTTAATAAATGAACAGTTTTGTTACTGTAACTCAACAGAATGCACAACATATCCATCTCTGCTACAACTATCGTAAAAATGTTCTGAAATTATTTCTGTTATCAAAAATACTGAAGTTACCGTACACAATGCTTAAAGAACCTCAAACCTTGCAGTGGATTTTTCGTCAACATTAATTATTAATCAGTACCACGGCTAACATTAGAGCATGAGACTATCCTTATTAACCAGAAAATTATTTTCCCATAACTTTTACCAGTGCAGAATTTTTTTTCATAGCAAGGTTTCCTTTTGAAACATGAAAGTATTTTAACACAACGTAAAATCTGCTGCTTTGTACTCCGATCTCGAACTGCTGTAAGAAATAATTTTAAATTCACTTTTTACCTTGAGAGGCACCCACATGCCTTGCTCATACAGTGGCATCAAGCAGTCAGGCCTGCAAGATGAGTGGTCTGCCAAGTGAGTGGATTCATTCTTATTTATCGAATAACATGAACTCTAGTACTCTCAATTAAGTTACAAATTATTCTTCTGTATGAATATTACGCAACGGAAACGCACATCTGACTATTAGTAATTTACACAACTCTGACTGTTCACTACGCACTGGCAATACCACATTTTCTTTTTTATTTAATGGCTTTGATCAACACGTGGCCATCGCACTGAATATGAATGGCGCACACATTATAAATTCTGGATATCATGGCAACATACAATTCGAAGGAAAAGACCACCAATCTTTTTCTTTTCACTATCTTATTTATTCCGATAAATTCTATAACCTAAACACACAAATTCTATAACCTACAACAATAACACATGAGAAATTCCGCCCAGAGGGCATGGCTTTACATTGGTGATTCTCTGTCTTATGGTCTCGTAATTCTTTAACGCTACAGTGCACTTTCTGGATAGGATGGTGGATCTTTTGCTATATCTCACACTTCGACTCTCACAACCATCATCACGAAACTTTCCTCCAGACCCAGCGGTACAAAAGGAACATGCATAGCCCACTACCTCTGAAACTACCTTGCTACTCTCCCATGCAAACCACACATACTTAAATTACATGACATACACCACACTGCAACATGGAATACAACATAAGGAATAGTCACAACATTATAATCACATCACTTTCAGCTTTCCCACTTCAATTAGTATTCATCCCAGTTCCACACGACACTGCCCCGCTTCGTAACTTTTCTTTCCTACTACGAACTCTGGACGATATACGCACGTCTTCCTGTGCAATGCAAGCCAAGTGGCGTTGCTGGATAGACAGCTGACTCACCTTGCTTCTCTCTCAGAGTATTATAGTTTGAATCAAGCGTCACACGGAAACATAACACGCAAAGTAATATTAAGAACATATTCATCACACACGCGAGTCCTCAACTGATACCATGGACGAGTACTTCTCTTTATCCTTTGTCTCATACACAGATTGAGACTCACACAGTAATCACCACGTGGAAGTACTCGTCTCTAATTTCAAGTCCTGCACACGCCATTTCTTAAATATTTCCAACTTATAGTACAGACACTAGTAATTCAGCTTAACTTAAGCACTCGGAAGTATTTCAACTTATTGCTACACGTGGTTTCATTGTGACCGTTGGTCACTTTCGAAGATTACTACAATCCCATTAATATTACCTGCCTGACATTTAATTCTCCCCACAAAAGTTCCTGAAATAGAGAAATTATTATTCTAAACTACTCTTATGTATTTCACATGAATACCATGTCTCCACTCTTTTGCCCTTACGGAGCACGCCTAAGACAGGTCTTACCAACACTAGATCCAGCGGCAGAGTGCTGAAACATGGCCGTTCTTCAGGTCCTCTCGCACCTCTGCCGAAGTGGGGGAGCACCTTGCTACCGTATTGGTCAGCCACATTTCAGGCGCTCAAAGCTCAGGTAAATTTCATCTCTTTGGTCCCACCAAAGGTGACCCAAGTACCGTCTCAAAGATGATCATATATTCACATTCACTATCTGCGGTTAGCAGACGACCATACATTCATTCATTTCACAGATCTCACCAAACTGGATCTAGGGAATTACTTTGTGCGAGTGCACATGTGATCAATTAAATAAATAAGTTGTCATTCTTTCCCACACTGGTATACGGCTTCGCTGTATTAATTGAAATTGAGCTATTTTACAAAAAAAAATGTGTTGTTCTGACAAGAATAATGAAGTATGTTGTACCTATTTTCAGTATCGGGCGGTACTGTACGCTTTCAACCTGACCGCTTATTGTAGTATGATTGCCCTTATTATCAGATTTGAATCTGCCACAGCGGCGGTTCGCAACGCCGTGTCGCAGCTCTGCACGATGAACACTACTCAAAAAGCTGAAAATGTCTTCAATAAATGGGTAGAATACCAGGCAAGCTTTCTAATAACACCATGCAAGTTCTCATTAAATAACTACATTTAAAACTCGAATAATAACAAGTTCACACACCTTTATTTATAACCAGCGCCTAATGGCGTCCTGCTTACACTCTTGACAAATGAAAGCTACCTAAGCGTTAAACACAGCGTCACAGGTTCCTCCTCTCTACGTGACTCCAAGAAGACGACAACGACATTGTTATTCTTACACTACTATTTACACAATGGCTGGTTGTCATGAAATCTCTGAGTTTTTCTTTACTGAGTCTTTTCTGTGGTGGTTTCAGAACTCGCAGACGCAGATATTATTTCACAAATCCAGTACGTAATCCTTTACAAATACAAAATGTAACATAATTGTCTCTATTCTATTATTATTCAGAGTGCACAGACATAATCAGTACCTATATACGAGGGCAGTTCAATAAGTAATGCAACACATTTTTTTTCTGAAACAGGGGTTGTTTTATTCAGCATTGAAATACACCAGGTTATTCCCCAATCTTTTAGCTACACAACACTATTTTTCAACGTAATCTCCATTCAATACTACGGCCTAACGCCACCTTGAAATGAGGGTCTGTATGCCTGCACGGTACCATTCCACTGGTCGACGTCGGAGCCAACGTCGTACTGCATCAATAACTTCTTCATCATCCGCGTAGTGCCTCCCACAGATTGCGTCCTTCATTGGGCCAAACATATGGAAATCCGACGGTGCGAGATCGGGGCTGTAGGGTGCACGAGGAAGAACAGTGCACTGAAGTTTTGTGAGCTCCTCTCGGGTGCGAAGACTTGTGTGAGGTCTTGCGTTGTCATGAAGAAGGAGAAGTTCGTTCAGATTTTTGTGCCTACGAACACGCTGAAGTCGTTTCTTCAATTTCTGAAGAGTAGCGCAATACACTTCAGAGTTGATCGTTTGACCATGGGGAAGGACATCGAACAGAATAACCCCCTCAGCGTCACAGAAGACTGTAACCATGACTTTACCGGCTGAGGGTATGGCTTTAAACTTTTTCATGGTAGGGGAGTGGGTGTGGCGCCACTCCATTGATTGCCGTTTTGTTTCAGGTTCGAAGTGATGAACCCATGTTTCATCGCCTGTAACAATCTTTGACAAGAAATTGTCACCCTCAGCCACATGACGAGCAAGCAATTCCGCACAGATGGTTCTCCTTTGCTCTTTATGGTGTTCGGTTAGACAACGAGGGACCCAGCGGGAACAAACCTTTGAATATCCCAACTGGTGAACAATTGTGACAGCACTACCAACAGAGATGTCAAGTTGAGCACTGAGTTGTTTGATGGTGATCCGTCGATCATCTCAACGAGTGTGTTCGCACGCTCCACCATTGCAGGAGTCACAGCTGTGCACGGCCGGCCCGCACGCGGGAGATCAGACAGTCTTGCTTGACCTTGCGGCGATGATGACACACGCTTTGCCCAACGACTCACCGTGCTTTTGTCCACTGCCAGATCACCGTAGACATTCTGCAAGCGCCTACGAATATCTGAGATGCCCTGGTTTTCCGCCAAAAGAAACTCGATCACTGCCCGTTGTTTGCAACGCACATCCGTTACAGACGCCATTTTAACAGCTCCGTACAGCGCTGCCACCTGTCGGAATTCAATGAAACTATACGAGACGAAGCGGGAATGTTTGAAAATATTCCACAAGAAATTTCCGGTTTTTTCAACCAAAATTGGCAAAGAAAAAAAATGTGTTGCATTACTTATTGAACTGCCCTCGTATAAATAAAATTGTAATTGCATAGTTATAAAGCATGCTTTAGCAGGAAACGTTATAAGTATCAAGGGCCTTAATTAACCTCTGCTCAATTCTATCAGATGATGGGTCTTGCTCCATTTGCTATATTTTCCAATGTCTGTTGGCGTACAATCTGTGTGGGAGACGTGTGTGGGACAGCCTAGTTGTGTGCGGCCGAATGTGCTGGGTTCAAGGAAGCTGGAACCCAGGTGACAATAGCAGTGGTCGGGGCCACCCTCTTTCAAGGGCACCCTCGGCTTTCTTTCGCCAGAGGGAAGGCAACAAGAACTGCACGGAATCTGTGGCTGTGGCGCCCAGGCCGATGTGGTCGCGCTTTGTATCGTTGCATTCACAGAATCGCGGCTGGGTGGCAGCGGGGTGCCTCACCTGGGCACTGCAGTTTGCTATTTCGGATAGTTCCCCATGCCGCCGTCTTCCCATGTGCGGTTTAAAAGAGCAAGCTGACTGGAGGACAGTTGCTGATGCTTGATGACTTAACGTGGCGCCACTTGGAGTAGGACTTTTTTTTTTGTGGAGGGGTTGTGTATGGCGATCTGTACGTTGTGGTTGAAGCTAAGATCTGCGAGCGGCCACTATGGGCAGCCACGCGGCTCGGTGGAGTCGACGCATCTTATCTTTTTAGGAGTTTTGGGTACAGAACAAAATTTTCTCATAGAGCTCCATTCCGGGCCCAGACTTGAAGTAGAGCCAGCCTGTCTCGGTAACCCAGAATTTTGAGCAGGACCACCGGTCAGCATAATTCGGATTCGATTTCGCGATTCATCGGAAAATCGCCCACGGCCGCAGCTCTTCAGGGTGCTTAGCAGTCTTGACTGAAGCAGCAGTGCAGTCCGTCGCTGACAACTGACTCCACACGAACCGAGCACTGCATTTAGGAGAATATTGGGAAATTTGCGTTTGGCAAAGTAGCAACTTACACTACTGGCCATTAAAATTGCTACACCACGAAGATGACGTCCTACAGACGCGAAATTTAAACGACAGGAAGAAGATGCTGTGTGATATGCAAATGATTAGCTTTTCAGAGCATTCACACAAGGTTGGCGCTGGTGGCGACACCTAAACGTGCTGACATGAGGAAAGTTTCCAACCGATTTCTCATACACAAACAGCAGTTGACCGTCGTTGCCTGGTGAAACGTGTTGTGATGCCTCTTGTAAGGAGGAGAAATGCGTACCATCACGTTTCAGACTTTGTTAAAGGTCGGATTGTAGCCTATCGCGATTGCAGTTTATCGTATCGCGACAATGCTGCTCGCGTTGGTCGAGATCCAATGACTGTTAGCAGAATATGGAATCGCTGGGTTCAGGAGGGTAATACGGAACGCCGTGCTGGATCGCAACGGCCAAGTATCACTAGAAGTCGAGATGACAGGCATCTTATCCGCATTGCTGTAACGGATCGTGCAGCCACGTCTCGATCCCTGAGTCAACAGATGGGGACGTATGCAAGACAACAACCAACCGCACGAACAGTTCGACGACGTTTGCAGCAGTATTGACTATCACCTCGGAGACCGTGGCTGCGGTTACTCTTGACGCTGCATCACAGACAGGAGCGCCTGCGATGGTGTACTCAACGATGAACATGGGTGCACCAATGGCAAAACGTCATTTTTTCGGATGAATGCAGGTTCTGTTTGCAGCATCATGATGGTAGCATCCGTGTTTGGCGACATCGCGGTGAACGCCCATTGGAAGAGTGTATTCGTCATCGCCATACTGGCGTATCATCCGGCGTGATGGTATGGGGTGCCATTGGTTACATGTCTCGGTCACCTCTTGTTCACATTGACGGCAGTTTGAACAGTGGATGTTACACATCAGATGTGTTACGACCCTTCCCTTCATTCTATCCCTGCGGAATCCTACATTTCAGCAGGATAATGCATGACAGAATGTTGCAGGTCCTGTTACGGGCGTCTCTGGATACAGAAAATCTTCGACTGCTGCCCTGGTCAGCACATTCTCCAGATCTCTCACCAATTTAAAACGTCTGGTCAATGGCGGCCGAGCAACTGGCTCGGCACAATACGCCAGTCACCACTCTTGATGAACTGTGGTATCGTGTTGAAGCTGCATGGGCAACTGTACCTATACACGCCATCCAAGCTCTGTTTAATTCAATGTGCAAGCGTATCAAGGCCGGTATTACGGCCAGAGGTGGTTGTTCTGGGTACTGATTTCTCAGGATCTATGCACCCAAATTGTGCGAAAATGTAATCACATGTCAGTTGTAGTATAATATATTTGTCCGATGAATACTCGTTCATCATCTGCATTTCTTATTGATGTAGCAATTTTAATGGCCAGTAGTGTAGTTATTTTGGTGGCAGCAGCACCATGTCTGCCCAAACAGTGCGTGTGGGATTCAATAGGTGAGTGCTGTTACTGGATCAGTGTACCACAAGATAGCGAATTAGCTATCTGTTAGGATTATCAGCCCACTCATAATAGACAAAAAGGAACTAAGATCATTTGATGGATCCCCACTTCAACTTTGACAACTAATTTTTCATTGAATCTTGTTATATTAGCCATGTATTTCGATAACCACGTATTGTCATAGTACCTGGAGATTTGATTTATTGGTTCTTTAAATCAATATATCTCATTGTGATACTGCAACCCACTACCATGTCAGTAATTGCAAAAGCACATTTTTGGGGGAGATTATTCAATTCATTGTAAATTATGTGAAGGCTTAAACCAATGTATTGTCACTAAATACACAGTCGAACGGACTCTTTCTCATTCAGACAATCTTGTGCATAATAGATAGAGTAACAGTTCCAAGGGGTGGAGTATACCTTCACAACGTTGATACAGGTTTCACTCAAATCTGGGGGCTAGTTTCACCTCACCACTATACACCCTATCGTTAGAAGCAATAAACTCATATGTAAATTCGTTCAAGTATGACCATCAAAACACTGTACAACATTGGCACATTGGTCTGAGGTATGTGTCGCACATGAAGCACGCCACAGCTTAGTAATCCTGGGAGCAATTGTCATATATATAATTAAAGCATTAAGGAGCTCTCACACATCGGATATTTATTGCGCGATACTAAGTACTGAGCAATAACACTGACCTCCTGAGACGAGTATTAACTTTTTTCTCAATACTCTGATCCAGGCTGAAGAGTTTCAAAAATATTGACACTCGTTCAATATATTGCGCAATACACTGTACTGCATAAAGATGGTTTTGTGCAGTACTCGCCAGTATTGGGGCAAGGGGATTCTGGTGCACTCTACATTTTTGCCAGATTTACGCAAGATAGCGCAGCGATGATGTCATCCAAAATGGCGGTGTGTGGTCTTGGCAACAGCGCATGACATCACCCAAGATGGCGGACGTGACTAAATTCAGGATGGCGCATTTTCGCAGAAAGTTTGAATTTTGGTGGAAAGATTGGTCAATTGGGCTACCTCCTCCAACCTAGTCCCCTCCCCCAGAACATGGCAGGAACTTCGAATTCCATCAAGATAATGTAGCCTCTACTAATATAAGAGAAATGGTGGGAAAGGAAGGGCACTTGGGCTACCTCCACTAACCTAAGTCACCCAACTGCCACCTCACCCTAGGAAATGGTGGGAAGAGGACTCAACCTGTGCTGGACATAAGTCTTTATTTTTCATGCACTATTTAGTTAAACAATTATAGGCACTACCTCAATCCAGTATAGTCACCATGGGGTCCAGAGTCCAGCTAACTTAGTACACAGTACTGCCACCAGAGGGTGCTGTCATCTGTTCCGTGACGCAATCCAAGATCGTTCTCTGCGGTAGGGGGAAATGGCAGGAAACAGTGTCTTCACCACGAGGTCTGGAGTCCAACTGGTCTAGTACACAGTACCGCCACCAGAGGGCACTGTCATCATTTCCGTGACGTAATCCAAGATGGCGGTCTGGTGGTGGAGAGGAAGGGCCTCATAACAGGAAATTCAAGGGCATAGTGTATATTTATTAAAAAAATCAATTTGTGGGGTTGGATTTGTCTTGCCATCATTCTCTGCTGTTTGGAAACTGTAAGTAGGCTGTTTATGTTTTCTTATTGGCAACGTTATGTAGCGCTCGGTATGAAAATCACTGGCTGTGCTGTGTGCAGTCTGTAGCTAGTTTGCATTGTTGTCTGCCATTGTAGTGTTGGGCAGCGGCAGCTGGATGTGAACAGCGTGTAGCGTTGCGCAGTTGGAGGTGAGCCGCCAGCAGTGGTGGATGTGGGGAGAGAAATGGTGGAGACTTGAAATTTGTAAGACTGGATGGCATATATATTATGATTATTAAGGTAAATACATTGTTTGTTCTCTATTAAAATCTTTCATTTGCTAACTATGCCTATCAGTAGTTAGTGCCTTCAGGAGTTTGAATCTTTTATTTAGCTGGCAGTAGTGGCGCTCGCTGTGTTGCAGTAGTTCGAGTAACGAAGATTTTCGGTGAGGTACGTGGTTTGTGAAAGGTACAGGTTAATGTTAGTCAGGGCCATTCCTTTGTAGGGATTTCTGAAAGTCAGATTGCGTTGCGCTAAAAAAATATTGTGTGTCAGTTTAAGCACAGTCGTATATAATTTTTCAAAGGGGACGTTTCAAAACATGTATACTTTGTAAGAAGTAATTACATGGAGAAAACATGTTGTATAACCTCTCGTTCAGCACTGTACTATGGGTGTCTTAACCTAATGTTTGGCCCTTTGTTGGCACTTAACCTATTGCTCTGTTAAGTGATTCTCCATGTCACCCCCATTTCCTTAAACTATTCTACCGCCTTTGATACCAAATTAAGTAATTAGTTATTTTCTCCCACCATTTTATGGCACACTTTTCGAATTTCACATGCTTTTGAAAGCCATTTCTGGCACATTCTTCTTTGTCACCCACCCCCTTAAACTCTTGTACTGTATTTTACATAAAAATTATACAAATTAACCTAGTGTTCTGTACTTAACTTGCTGTTCTGCTCCATGTCGGCGATGTAACAGTTTCCAAATCATCCCTATAATTTACAAAGTCAAATAATGTGTTTCTAATGTCTAGAGAACCAGCAGAAGTGTCTTCCACCTGCTAGATGCATACCCACAATCGGTGTTCTCTCAAGTAAATAAAGACACGAAATGTGAAGAAGCAGTCAACCGAACAATTTACATGGGTGGGAATAATGGCTCAACACGAACACATGTCCATATTGAATCTTCTCAAATTTCCAACACATACTAAGTATTAGTTCGCTATTCGGTCGTCTAGAGGACAACCCGATTAAGACGTCTGCATTTCTACGATCCAGTAGGCCTCTCCATTCATCCCTGCACAGGTCACCGGCACTCCATGCCAAGCACGCACAGGTAGAATCATCATCCTAAGAAATTTGTCACATATATATTTTTCCCCATACTTACAACTAAATGTTATCAATGCATGTTATCAACATTCGACAATGAGCGAAGTCTCGGAAATGCGACCTGTTGAAGGGTGTGGCTCTGGAAATAGAAATATCACTTCCATTCTTCTGATTTGACATACTCTTCCCTTTGCTATCACAGTACTCGGTGTCAAATCCATACCTTCCTTACAAATGGACATAGTCATTTCCTTTGCATACGTTGGAACACAAACACATACTTTTTAGGCCTGATGCTCAAGGTGAACCTATCATACACCCCCTACTACTAAGTATAATACTTTGTGAATAATTGATCGCTGGCAATGACAAATAATACAGACCGAAAATCAACTATGTGTGGATATATCTCGCAATTTTTTTTTTTTTTTTTTTTGCGAATGCCTTACAAACCACCAGATGTTAAAAAACTGGACCACACCAACTACTGTATGTTACTGTCACAAGCGGTCTTAGTTCTACTTGTGCACACAAGTACCCATGTTAAAAGCTATATCAGCTTTATAAATCCATGTATGGAATTACAAACGAATCACATGCTTTTTCCAGACAAATACCGAGACAGTGGTTGTAGGAGTGTATATTACCACACCAGCAGTTCGGTTACACTTAGCCCACCATGCAACCTCGTCATGGCTGAATTTTGAAAGCGATTCAGATAAGGAACGTGGTATGAAACCACTATTTGCAACCCCCTCACGCCGCCACCACTGGATATTTCTCCAGTATTGGTAACATATTCTGTCTTGATACCATGTGTGAGGTTCTGCAATATCTCCACTGAGTAATAGGCTATGACTGATTGAGAAGGATCACAAACAGTAGTAGAGAGTGCGCTGACAGAGGTTGCAAGACATGTACACTAGTTTTTCAGATCTCTAGTGTTATGCTATCTGCTAGAAATGATGTCTATGATTTGGAATCAAGTCTTTCCATTCAACAACATACCTTCGTTGGATCCTATGGAGAAGTCCTCAAATGATTACAGTCACTAGTGAATCATATTTCTGGCACTCTCATATCTCGAAACGAGGCACCTTTCTCGGACCTATCTGCTAGAGTAAAATTCCAACAATGGTTTTAGGTAGCCCCTATGCAACTTGCAACTACCCTTAAGACTTTGCGCTACCATCCCTGCAGCTTTAAACAAGTGATTGCTCCAGCGTAAGTTGGAACTGAGTAGAAGTCGGAGGAAGCTACATCTACCACCTTCTGGAACCCCGTGTAGAAACAGGCAAAGCTGAGTTACTGCAACAGAACTGTGTTTTGGCCATTTGACGGAAATGAAGCCTGCTCCTGCAACACGAGATAGAATAAGAGACAGTATAGGAACTGGGGAAAGGGCGTGGATTTTGCTACTGCATTGTGGTGCTTCTTCAAACTACAAGCAGGTGCTACAGATACACATCCCTCAGGGCCCATTCACGTCTATCACCTCAACATTCTATCGTCGTTGTTCTGTTCCATCCACCAGAGAAAAATTACGAAGCATAAAAGCCTGTAATATGAGGGCTGTCTGCTGTGCAGCTTGGCATCTGAACTGTGAAAGTGAGGTAATGGACGATAATCCTTTTTACGGAAAAATCTAAACGTAGTAACATAATTTAGGAGCAAGCAGTGGCAACAGATTTCATTAACGACAAAAGCAAAATTCGTAGTGCAAGTTATTATCGGAGGGTCGTGTGGTAAATTGTCCACACTCGTAAGAACTGAAAGAACAGGAAATGTGTGACCCAAAAATTTCAGAACATATACATTTATTTGCTCGAGAATATACGTACTTGCAAATACATCAGACAATTTGTAGAGCGCAGTGAATAGTGCCTTTTCGCTTTATCCTTTGTACCTTGTTTCTTTGCTGAGTGCCAAACAACAACGAAATCAATTTTCTCGTGCAACGATTTTCACTTTTTCACTGTTGAAATATTTTCATTAAAACACGATTATCTATTTACGTTCTTATTTATCCAAAGTGAAGGATTAAAGTAAATACCTTTTTCTCTCAGGTATTCCGTCTCTCTTGTAGGAGAACTCTAGTAGGAACAAATACCAAGAGATTATGTAATTTTTCAGTGTGCCGCGAAAACAAAGCAATAAACATAATAAAGATAAAAAAGACGCTAAGGCACTAAATCTATTTCTGCAATTGGCGTGAGCTCGACCAGAATAGGTTATAATTTCCGATGTGAGCAGACGCCCCTATAGTCTCTCGTTTCAGCGTATGCGAAATGTGCAGCACTGTCGGAAATTTAGAACCCCACACTCAGTACAGTGTATGGATCATTGACGTCATAGACACACTCGCGTCATGATTGGTTGCTGATTTACATGCAAGCACGAAAGGCGCACGCAATTCGAGTGGTCGGTTTTGACCAGAAAGTCGCTCATGTGAAACGGGCTTAAAAACCGAACACCAATTCGCGTAGTGTATACGCGCCCTTTGTGAGCTACTGCTCTCGACAAGATATGGATCTATCGACGCATCGACAATTTTTACAATGCATACCGATACACAACGGCGAAATCCTTCCCCAATATATCGATAAGCCGATATCGAAATGGCAATATCGAGTACCGATATTTTTAGTTTATGTTATTTTTTTCACAATCTTAGCTACATATTTGAAATCATTCTTTTGAAATTGTAGAAGAACATAATTTTACTTTCACTGTGTGAAGGAATCTTACTACTTTTTGAGCTTTCATCTCTTCTCGTCTTCTTCTGTGACCGTGTGAAGATAGTGCAGGCGCCACAAAGTAAAAGCCCGATTGCACCGGGAGTGTGGAATAACAAGATTTCCTATGTGAAGAAAAAGCGCACCAGTTACTTTAAAAAACAATTTTTAACGAAACTAACGTGCTATTTCTTCACATCGGCATTCTTCAAAAACAGCTGCAGAAAATTATGAATAAAAATCTAAATGACAAGATTAAATAATGGAAAATCCAGGATGGAGTGTAACAATGTTATGAAAAGGAAAGTTGCTACTCACCATATAGCGGAGTTGGTGAGTCGCAAACAGGCACAACAGAAAGATTGTCACAAATAAGCTTTCGGCCACCAAGGTCTTCGTCAAAAACAGACGAAAGACATACACACAGACACACTCTAACAAAGGCATCTCACACGCACACGACTGGCAACTAAAGCCACAAATGGCGAGATTGGTCTTTGCGGTGGGTGGAGACTTGTGAGGAGAAATGGTGACGTAATCAGCGCTCGGGCCGCGCGGGATTAGCCGAGCGGTCTTAGGCGCTGCAGTCATGAACTGTGCGGCTGGTCCCGGCGGAGGTTCGCGTCCTCCCTCGGGCATGGGTGCGTGTGTTTGTCCTTAGGATAATTTAGGTTAAGTAGTGTGTAAGCTTAGGGACTGATGACCTTATGTTAAAATGTGTGTGAAATCTTATGGGACTTAACTGCTAAGGTTTTGGATCTCTAGCAGATGTAGGAGCATCTTAATGTGATAGTTCAATTTATAGTACTACCATATGTCAAAGCTATACCTGTTCTGCCATTTCGAAACTATTCTGTCTCCAGAAAGGGCACAAGATATTTTTCAAAACTGAACGGCTGATTAGCCTCAGCGATACGAACCTTACGCAATAAATCAACTTAATGATACATCGCACAGTGCATTTTGCATTTCTGCTATAATTTCGAAAAAATGTTCAAATGTGTGTGAAATCTTATGGGACTTAACTGCTTTTTTCAGCGCTCGGCGCTATCGAGAGTAACTGCAAAGATTACCTTCACCATGCTATTTTGACACTCGAACTGCTAGGCCGCTGGCGTTTGCAGAAATGGAAAAACGGGGAAGTCGACGTGAAGTGTTCCGGACAAATCCGACATGTAACGAAAGCGGACGACAGACCCATCGGACACATTTTATTGTGCAACTCACAGTACATGCAGTGGTTATCGCCATGCGTGAACGTGCATCGTTTTCCTTTCGATTCTTGGTCTAAGGGGGTACGCAGGCTGTTAGCTTGTTGATGTGCAGCATATCTAATAATAAATCGCAGCTTGAAAATACCGCTACAATTGTAAGGTTCTGTTATTTAACACACGACCGGTTTCAGGCTCTTATACGCCCATCTTCAGGTGTCGTTAACTTGGTGTTGTGACCCCGAGTGCATGGAGTCCATGGTCTGCGCTCGTTGGTAGCACATCGCGTATTGAACACGTACACTGCGGCACTCCGGGTGACAGCACCAAGTTACGACAGCTGAAGATGGCCGTATAAGAGCCCGAAACCGGTCGTGTGTTAAATAAAGAGAACCTTGCAACTGTAGCGGTATTTTCAACCTCTGATATGACGCTCAGTTGCGGATGTTCCTCCGACAGGATTGTTTGTAACAGTAAATCATTATTTTTTGAAGGACATCATCTTTACGCCAGTGACTGTGATACGATTTTATTACACTATTGCAATTTCGGCCTTAGACCATTATAAAATGCTGATATTACGGCTTTAAGGGGCTCCGGAACGCCCTATACTTGCAAAGTTAAAATAACACTTATAAATTACATCTTTCCTCACAAAGTATTTGAGGTAGGAAGTTGAACTTTTTACAGATTATTTATTGCAATATGGGCTACAACTTAACACGGGGATTTTACAAAATTTTAGTTCAGTTATTAAAGATGACTTTTTTCAATTGTAATGAAAATTCACAACATTTTTTTGCAATTTTTTATTTATATATTCAAAAATATACAGTTTTTTGGGAAAAGGCTGTGTTAAATTTTGCAGAAGGTACTGTGTAACATTTACTGAAAGTTTGAAACAAATATGTTTGGAAGATCCTTAGAAAACATGTAATTAGTATGAGAAAATAAAAGTTTTGGGAATCGAGCGACAAAGATTGGATTAACTTTTTAGTGCATTCCAGGTCCATAGGGTGGATTATCTTCATCCTCTGCAAACTCCTCCTCCAGCTTCCTCTTGTTCCTCCTCCTGTTTACTCTTGCTTGTATTTCTAGACTCTTTACAACCCTGTCTGCAGCCCGAAGGCGTTCCTTGTCTAAAGCAAGCATCGCTCGTACCATGTTAGAATGTTATTATTTACAGTAATAACACATACCTTTGGCTTTCCAACATTTCTCCTTTTCTTAAAAGCCTTCAGAGGATTTCAAATAACTTTACTTTTACTCATTATTATACTTCAACAAAATAGAGACTCAAGAAACAGAATTAATTACGAATATTTTCGAGATAACGACAGAGTAAATAAACATGAAACAATCGACAATCACACCAGCGATATATATTGAACCATCACAGGTTAGCCACAACACATACTTTATTTCACATCACTAAAATGTACCTGATGAACACGGACGTTAATAATAACACCATTTGACAGCAGTTTAACAGCGCCACAGTGGGTCACGCCCATGTAGAACACATTTCAAAAAAAATTTAAAAATAGTTGTAGTCTTCCGAATTGAATAAATTATATATCTATTAAAAGGTAATAGTCTACAGATTCAGAAAACGCAAAAAAGTAAAAATTGAACTTTTCATGATTTTGAGCCTTTCCGGAGCCCCTTAAGCCGTGTCAACGTAATGTAAGCTGACACATTTGTACGTCTTTTTTTTCCCTTTATTGTCATTTCCATTCCCCATCAGGGACGGGCTGGCAGCAGTATAAGCGCTGCTCTTCAGCCAAGAGACAAATAGACAGGAAGGCATTTAAAAACAATATAAAGGAGATATATTGGCGGAGCATAGAAACAAAAAAGGCGGAAGAGAAGCAAATAAGACATACAAGGCGGGGACTGTAAATCGGAGATAAAAATCTAAAAAAAGTATGTTACACAAAAAAAAACACACACACACTACATTAAAAGGCACCAGACAAAGTACGGCCGGAGCGTGGAAGTCCGTAGAACGAATAAAACAGCCACATGGCGGGCGGCGTAGCAGGGAACTGTCATGGACAATAAACAGATCGAGCACACAATTAAAACCCACATCACTAGATGACGCTGTAGAGCGGTTTCCTTTAATTTACGTCTATGGCCACACACTTTTTGTTAGCAGATTACCGGTTTCGGTATTTAACGACCATCATCAGATCTGAAACTTCCTGGCAGATTAAAACTGTGTGCCCGACCGAGACTCGAACTCGGGACCTTTGCCTTTCGCGGGCAAGTGCTCTACCAATCATATCAGCGCACACTCCGCTGCAGAGTGAAAATCTCAATCTAGAATCATCAGATCTGTTTCATAAAAACAAAGTCCTAATGAAACAGATCTGACGATGGCCATTACAGACCGAAACCGGT
This sequence comes from Schistocerca cancellata, assembly GCF_023864275.1. Classification (NCBI taxonomy): domain Eukaryota; kingdom Metazoa; phylum Arthropoda; class Insecta; order Orthoptera; family Acrididae; genus Schistocerca; species Schistocerca cancellata. The sequence continues at coordinate 73,518,717 of NC_064626.1, read as the reverse complement.
AATCTGTTAACAAAAAGTTTGTGACCAAAGACGTAAATCAAAGGGAACTTATTACATATACGGGTCACTGTTTTTCCGCGACGATGTCGCAGCTTGTGAAACTGTAGAACGGCACCGAAACACATCACTAACATAGCACACTGATAACGAATAAAATCCTGGAGGATCTGCATGGGAGAGGGGGAAAAGGGAAATGGGAAGGAGGCGAGGAGGAGGAGGAGAGAGAAAGGGGGATGAGGTGGGGGTTAGTGTGTCGTTGTCAATACCGTTAAATACACTCATGACGTTGTTATACAGTGCGAGCACACGTACTCAATTATCGAAAACAACATAATCTGTAAGTGCACATGATCGTTAAACCATCACTAGTAACAAAAAAAGCGATGTTTGAATACGTATGCTAGCACTGTGTAACAACATCACGAGTGTGTTTAGGAGTATTGAGCACGGCATACAAATGTGTGAGCTTACATTTCGTTGACATGTCTACATCTACATCTACATAGATACTCTTCAAATCACATTTAGCTGCCTGGTAGAGGGTTCATCGAACCACCTTCACAATCCTCTATCATTCCAATCTCGTATAACGCTCAGGAAGAACGAACACCTACATCTTTCCGTACGAGCTCTGATTTCCCTTATTTTATCGTGGTTACCGTACCGCCCTATGTAAGTCGGTGTCAGCAAAATATTTTCGCATTCGAAAGAGAAAGTTTGGAATTTCGTCGCAACGAATACCACCTTTCTTTTAATGATTTCCAGCCCAAATCTTGTATCATTTCTGTGACACTCTCTCCCGTGTTTCGCGATAATACAAAACGTGCTGCCTTTCCTTGAACCTTTTCGATGTACTCCGTCAGTCCTACCTGGTAAGGATCCCACACCGCGCAGCAGTATTCTAAAAGAGGACGGACCAGCGTAGTGTAGGCAGTCTCCTTAGTAGGTCTGTTACATTTTCTAAGTGTTCTGCCAATAAAACGCAGTGTTTGGTTAGCCTTCCCCACAACATTCTCTGTGTGTTCTTTCCAATTTATGTTGTTCGTAGTTGTAATACCTAGGTATTTAGGTGAATTTACGGCTGTTAGATTAGACTGATTTATCGTGTAACCGAAGTTTAACGAGTTCCTCTTAGCACTCATGTGGATGACCTCACACTTTGCGTTATTTAGGGTCAACTGCCACTTTTCTCACCATTCAGATATCTTTTCTAAATCGTTTTGCAATTTGTTTTGATCTTCTGATGACTTTATTAGTCGATAAACAACAGCGTCGTCTGCAAACAACCGAAGACGGCTGCTCAGATTGTCTCCCAGATCGTTTATATTTATAAAGAACAGCAAAGGGCCTACAACACTACCTTGGAGAACGCCTGAAAACACTTCTGTTTTACTCGATGACTTTCCGTCAGCTACTACGAACTGTGACGTCTCTGACAGGAAATCACAGATCCAGTCACATAACTGAGGCGATATTCCATAGGCACGCAATTTTACTACGAGCCGCTTGTGTGGTACAGTGTCACAAGCCTTGTGGAAATCCAGTAATACGGAATCAATCTGAAATCCCTTGTCAATAGCACTCAGCACTTCGTGTGAATAAAGAGCTAGTTGTGTTTCACAGGAACGATGTCTTCTAAACCCATGCTGATTGTGTATCAATAGACCGTTTCCTTCGAGGTAATTCATTATGTTCGAACACAATATATGTTCTAAAATCCTACTGCATATCGACGTTAATGATATGGGCCTGTAATTTAGTGGATTACTCCTACTACCTTTCTTCAATATTGGTGTGACCTGTGCAACTTTCCAGTCTTTGCGTACGGATAATGCGTCGAGAGAACGGTTCTATACGATTGTTAAGTATGGAGCTAATGCATCAGCATACTCAGAAAGGAACCGAATTGGTTTACAGTCTGGACCAGAAGACTTGCTTTTATTAAGTGATTTAAGTTGCTTCACTACTCCGAGGATATTTACTTCTACGTTACTCATGTTGGCAGCTGTTTTCGATTCGAATTCTGGAATATTTACTTCGTCTTCTTTCGTGAAGGCATTTCGGAAGGCTATGTTTAGTAAATCTGCTATGGCAGCACTGTCTTCGATAGTATCTCCATTGTTGTGTTGTTTTACGATGTTTGAATACGTGTGCTCGCACTATGTAACAACGTCGCTATTGTATTTAATAGTATTGACAACGACTTATAAATGATTCCTGTGTCTTTTATTAACATTGCCAACCCCTTTTGCTTTCTGTTTTAACTTTCCGCCATTTTACACTTTACGTCACCGTTTTATCTTCTGTTTTTCTTGTTTCTTTTCTTCTTCCGTTTTTAAAATAAAAGTCTGTAGGCTGTGGAGCAGCATACTAAGCTGCTGCCAGCCCGCCCCCTTCGGGGGGAATTGAAACGCAATAAAGGAAAAAAAAGAAAGACTTATAAATGCGTCAGCTTAAATTGCATTGACATTGCTTAAAGCATTCATATCAGCACTTGATAATAGCCTCAGGGCGAAATTGCAATAGTGTAATAAAAACTTCACTGGCGTAAAGATGATGTCCTTCAAAAAAAATGTTATGACTGAATCCCAGCTACAACAAGTTTATTCAGTAAATCAATACATAAACATACAGCTCTAAAACCGGCAATATATTTATAATGCGCCGCCGATTTTTTTTTCCGTCATAGATACATTTTTTCGATATATCCAGGGCACATGTCGCCATTCTATTAAATATCGATTTATCGGATTCCTGATATCGGCGGCGCATTATAAATATACTGCTGGTTACACACACACATTAGAGGCAATATTAACTGTCCTTTCGAGCATCTGACGCAAGACGGTTATTCGTTTGCATAGCGGCTGTAGTCAGTCTGAGTACATACGTAGAGTGTAAATGACATGCCTCCGGTGTGTGTGTGTGTGTGTGTGTGTGTGTGTGTGTGTGTAACCGGCAGTATATTTATATTAAGGAAGTTTAACATCAGCGCACACTCCACTGCAGAGTGAAAATCTCATTCTGGAAACATCCCCCAGGCTGTGGCTAAGCCATGTCTCCGTAATGTCCTTTCTTTCAGGAGTGCTAGTTCTGCAAGGTTCGCAGGAGAACTTCTGTAAAGTTTGGAAGGTAGGAGACGAGGTACTGGCAGAAGTAAAGCTGTGAAGACGGGCGTGAGTCGTGCTTGGGTAGCGCAGTTGGTAGAGCATTTGCCCGCGAAAGGCATAGGTCCCGAGTTCGAGTCTCGGTCCGGCACACAGTTATAATCTGCCAATGAAGTTTCACATCAGCGCACACTCCGCTGCAGAGTGTAATCTCATTGTAGCGTATTTATAATGTGCAGCCGATATTTTTCCGTCGATTCATCGATACATTTTTTCGATATATATGATTGGTAGACTTAGAGAAAGCTTTTGAGAATGTTGACTGGAATACTCTCTTTCAAATTCTAAAGGTGGCAGGGGTAAAATACAGGGAGCGAAAGGCTATTTACAATTTGTACAGAAACCAGATGGCAGTTATAAGAGTCGAGGGACATGAAAGGGAAGTAGTGGTTAAGAAGGGAGTAAGACAGGGTTGTAGCCTCTCCCCGATGTTATTCAATCTGTATATTGAGCAAGCAGTAAAGGAAACAAAAGAAAAATTCGGAGTAGGTATTAAAATCCATGGAGAAGAAATAACAACTTTGAGGTTCGCCGATGACATTGTAATTCTGTCAGAGACAGCAAAGGACTTGGAAGAGCAGTTGAACGGAATGGACAGTGTCTTGCAAGGAGGATATAAGATGAACATCAACAAAAGCAAAACGAGGATAATGGAATGTAGTCGAATTAAGTCGGGTGATGCTGAGGGTATTAGATTAGGAAATGAGACACTTAAAGTAGTAAAGGAGTTTTGCTATTTGGGGAGCAAAATAACTGATGATGGTCGGAGTAGAGAGGATTTAAAATATAGACTGGCAATGGCAAGGAAAGCGTTTCTGAAGAAGAGAACTTTGTTAACATCGAGTATAGATTTAAGTGTCAGGAAGTTGTTTCTGAAAGTATTTGTATGGAGTGTAGCCATGTATGGAAGTGGAACATGGACGGTAAATAGTTTGGATAAGAAGAGAATAGAAGCTTTCGAAATGTGGTGCTACAGAAGAATGCTGAAGATTAGATGGGTAGATCACATAACTAATGAGGAAGTATTGAATAGGATTGGGGAGAAGAGAAGTTTGTGGCACAACTTGACCAGAAGAAGGGATCGGTTGGTAGGACATGTTCTGAGGCATCAAGGGATCACCAATTTAGTATTGGTGGGCAGCGTGGAGGGTAAAAATCGTAGGGGGAGACCAAGAGATGAATACACTAAGCAGATTCAGAAGGATGTAGGTTGCAGTAGGTACTGGGAGATGAAGAAGCTTGCACAGGATAGAGTAGCATGGAGAGCTGCATCAAACCAGTCTCAGGACTGAAGACAACAACGACAACACACACACATTAGAGGCAATATTAACTGTCCTTTCGAGCATCTGACGGTAGACGCTTATTCGTTTGCATAGCGGCTGTAGTCAGTCTGAGTATTACGTAGAGTGTAAACTACATGCCTCTAATGTGTGTGTGTGTAACCAGCAGTAAATTTATAATGCGCCGCCGATATTTATCAGTCGATTCATCGATACATTTTTAGATATTTCAAGGGCACATGTCGCCATTCTATTAAATATCGATTTATAGGATTCCTGATATTTATAAAAATATTAACTGTCCTTTCGAGCATCTGACGGTAGACGGTTATTCGTTTGCATAGCGCCTGTAGTCAGTCTGAGTACTTACGTACTGCATGACTCCGGTGTGTGTGTGTGTGTGTGTGTGTGTGTGTGTGTGTGTAACCGGCAGTATATTTATATTAAGGAAGTTTAACATCAGCGCACACTCCACTGCAGAGTGAAAATCTCATTCTGGAAACATCCCCCAGGCTGTGGCTAAGCCATGTCTCCGTAATGTCCTTTCTTTCAGGAGTGCTAGTTCTGCAAGGTTCGCAGGAGAACTTCTGCAAAGTTTGGAAGGTAGGAGACGAGCTACTGGCAGAAGTAAAGCTGTGAGGACGGGCGTGAGTCGTGCTTGGGTAGCTCAGTTGGTAGAGCACTTGCCCGCGAAAGGCATAGGTCCCGAGTTCGAGTCTCGGTCCGGCACACAGTTTTAATCTGCCAATGAAGTTTCACATCAGCGCACACTCCGCTGCAGAGTGAAATCTCATTCTAGCATATTTATAATGTGCAGCCGATATTTTTCCGTCGATTCATCGATACATTTTTTCGATATATATGAAGGGCAGATTTCACCATTCTCTTAAATATCGATTTATCGGATTCCAGATATTTACAAAAATATTAACTAAAACATGGCGTCTCAGTCTTCGACCGCTATTCTTTATTTTCAATTACCGGTTTCGGGCTAGCTGCCCATCTTCAGATCATGTGTTGTAGTTAGAGAGTAACTTGTCCGTACAGAACACACAGTTCACTGTCATAAGTGAACTGTGTGTTCTGTACGGACAAGTTACTCTGTAACTACAACACATGATCTGAAGATGGGCAGCTAGCCCGAAACCGGTAATTGAAAATAAAGAATAGCGATCGAAGACTGAAACGCCATATTTTAGTTAATGAACGATCGCGGAATTCCCAGTGAGACAATTATGTCTAGTTTTGATAAAAATATTAACTGTCCTTTCGAGCATCTGACGGTAGACGGTTATTCGTTTGCATAGCGCCTATAGTCAGTCTGAGTACTTGCGTACTACATGACTCCGGTGTGTGTGTGTGTGTGTGTGTGTCCGGAACAAGTATGAGCAACCGGCTCGGTGACTTTATCCCGCCGAAGACGTGACCCCGATTTCGCCGGCGGCCCAGAGAAGCTGGCCGTACGTTGAGCCGGAGTGGTGGTGGTGGGGGGGCAGGTCCAACGCGAGCGGTAGAAACGAGGAGGGGAGGGGGGTAGGGGAGGAGCGCCTCTGTCGGCGAGACTGAGACGCTCGTGCCCTCAGTCGGCGCGATGCCTTGAGCGCTCGCGCTTCGCGATGTCCGTGTCCGCCGCGCTGTCACTGCCGCTGCTGCTGCTGCTGCTCCTGCCGCCGCTGTCGGCCGGCGCCGACCACGTGGTGCGCATCAACAGGTGCTGCGCGCCGCGGGAGCGCTACAGCTTCGCGCAGGGGGCGTGCGAGCCGGCGCCCGGCGGCGCTCAGCCGCCCCCGTGGACGCCGCTGGTGTACTCGCCGGCGGCGGGGGACCTGCTGGCCGAGCTGCCGCCCCACTGGCAGCAGCGCGCCGGGTTCGTGCCCCGGTGCGAGGGCGCCGCCAAGGTGCTGCGCACGCACCCCGACGGCCTGCACGACTACATCATCTTCGACAACGGCTCGCTGTGGCTGACCGAGACGCAGGAGTTCTTCCACCCGGAGGCGTACTGCGTCGACGGCGACGTGGCCGTCATCTGCCTGCGCGGCGCCGCCGAGGAGGACGAGGTGCGCTTCCGGAAGTGCTGCCTGGGCGACGGCGTCTTCAGCGAGGCGTCCATGTCCTGCACGGAGGGCGGCGGGGCGCCGGCGGGCGCCACCGTCGCCGAGGTGGTGGCCCGCAGCTGGCCGCGCGCCCGCCTCACCGCCAACTTCCCCGTCTGCCGCACGCCGGGCTCCCACTTCGAGGTTGCCGGTTCGGTGCTCGGCGGCGACGGCTCCCTCAAGAGGGACGGCTCGCTCATCATCAGGGGCGCCGCGCTCACCCTCACCCTGCGGGCCGACGAGTTCTGCCTCGAGAGGGTCGTCCAGCACAGCGCCGACCCGGGTGTCCAGGTAAGACCTGCGGTGCCTCCGGCGTATACCCTCAGCAAAACAAAGTGATTCGCAGTTTGTTTTCGAACAGTGGTAACAAGTGTGTGTGGCTCGTGTGTGACAGTGGCTGTTGACAGACCGCCCGTGTCCTAGCCCGACGTAGAGGCGACTGCGGAACGTAACAACTCGGTCATGTGATGGCGAAGCCCACTTACGTCACATCTTCAACTTTTATAGTCCTGTCCTCCTCAGTTGCGCGCAATATAATAATAATATAATAATAAATATTATTTTGTTTACTTTTCTGATCTGTTCGTTCTATCTCGTGCGATTTTTTTTTTAATTTAAAAACGCTTATTACTTATTTTATCTGTTTTCTCCAATTTCTGTTTTAGTTTATTATACTTATCTTTCTGATCTGTTCGTTCTATCCCGTGAGATTTTTTTAAAAAAAAAGACAAAAAACACTAATCAGCTACTGAAGCATCTTTATCTTCTATGGGTTGCAGGGCTTACGACCCCTGGGGAGGTGGGTGGGTATTCATGCATGGCTGTCTTCACTTACGCGTTGTAGCTACGCAAGGCGACTAAATTTGTTTATATTTAATTTGCCCCCCCCCACCCAAAACACCCCATTTCCCGCGCTTGTCCCGTTAGTGTCATTGGGCTTCTTGTGGAAAGTGGGTGTGTTTGTTTTTGTTTCCGCCATATTTGTGACGTCATGGGTCAAAGCAGACGGGCGGGATCGGACGCTTCCGTATTTCCATTTTTACTTATGGACCGTCTGACAGCAACTGAATAAAACACAATTTTACTGCCATACGCGTTTCGCCTTTATTTTCTGCAAGGCATCATCAGTGGCCTGGAATATGTACATATGTTAGCTATTTTATTTACATTTTTGTCATTGTGCCTATAGGTTATAAACAGTTCTGGTGGTTTGTATTTCCCATTAAGTAGTAATATTTTGAACTGTACTTACAGGTTGCGTGGACAATTTCCTACATATTACGCTCCTGTTGTATTTTTGGTGTTGTTGTTCTTCTTCTTATGAACGCCAATTTGCGGTTTTTTTCGCCATTCCACAACACTATGCACGGAACGCTTGTTTTAAAGCAATGTTTCGGTTTCTGTTGACGACTGTCAAATGTTTTTGCCAAAGATCGAATGTTATTGCCAAACTTATGAGTGTAACTATTGAAGTATCTGTGGTCTGTTCGTGTATGCATTTGTGCGTGTGTGTGTGTGTGTGTGTGTGTGTGTGTGTGTGTGTGTGTGTGTGTGAGTGAGTGAGTGAGTGAGTGTTTTTTTTTTGGTGTGATATATATTTTTTTGTGCTGTGTGTGTGTATTTTTTTCCCCTGTGTGTGTGTGTGTGTGTGTGTGTGTGTGTGTGTGTCTCCAGATGATGTGGGGAAGAGTTCTCTTTCTTGTTTTTTTTAATTATTATTTTTTTTATTATTTTTTGTTTTATGTCATCATTTCCTTTACTAAGTGTAGTACGGAGCCTGTGCTGATGTGTGTTTGTTCATTTATCACATGTTTGTTTTCTGCTATGGCTTTCTGGATGTGGAAGTTTTCTTGCATTTGTATAAGATGTCTGTCATGGTTGCTTATTCTCATTATTTTCATTTCTTGTTCCATGTTTGTAGGATGATGGTTGTAGTGTTTTAAATGCTCTGCAAATGTGGAATGGTTTGTTTCATACTTGCAACATCTTACGTGAATCTGGAGTAAAGGTTGTCAGACTAAAGTTACGAGATCTCGGGTGTGCTGACAGTCTGATCTGTAGCACAGCCCGTGATCTACGTCACGTTGGAAGATTTCAGGTGGCAAAGCCAACGAATACGAAACCAGAAAATATGGTTGTGGTAACAAGTGGTCTTATGTTTACATTGGCGCCATATTGAAAATTGCAAGTGTGGTCCAGTAGGTCATGTTACCTGTTGTCGTAACAGATTGACCTGTAACTTAGCCAGATCTCCGTGTCCGCGCACCATATTTCACACACTTTTCGTGGTTACCGTGTTATGTTGCCCTCTCCGTCAACTCCACCGTCTCTGAGATCTTTGGTTGTCGCAGTAGCTTGATCTATAATGTATCCTGAGGTCTAGATTAGGTTCAAAGGAGATAATTTGGGCGTGAACTGGCGAAGACAAATAAAGGTTCTCGTAAGGGACTGAACTATAGCGTATCCTAATATTTACTTACACGTCATATTCAAACGCACTGTGTCATACTTAACGCTCTGCCCACGATAAATACCACGGAAAATGGTGAATAGTGAGGTCTAGGGACGTGTTCGATTCCAATTTTGTTGTTTCATTGTGCTTCTTGAGATAGTGATGATTGTGGATGCGGCTGCAGTTTTGGGTTTCATGATTTGGTATCGGTAGTTTCTGTTTAGGTCAAGGGAATTTTTCGATTCCAGTGGATATTGTTTTTAGATGATTTTGACAAGGTTGTGGTCCTTTTATTTTATTGTTTTTGTCGTTTGGTTTAGTGGCGTGTGTTTATTTTTAGTTTGTCCACACCCAAAAACCCCCAATTTCCCTCGCTTGACCCCGTTAGTTTCATTATATTTTTGGAGAAATACGTATTTAACGGTTTTTTTAATCTATTTTTGTGTTTGTTGTCATGTTTACGTTATGATGTCATAGTCGCGATATGGGAGTAGTTGTTAATGGTCGTTTCCACCATATTGGTGACTTCATTGGCCAAAGCAGACGGGTGGAATCGGACGTTTCCGTTAACCCCTACGCAAAATGCAAGTGTGTCCCACTACGTGACTTCTATTGCAGATTGACATATTGCGTAGCCCATGTTACACGTTAGCTCAATATTTGCCTCAGTTTACGATGCAAATAAATTAAACTGGAAAGCAAATTCAGAAAATGTTCTCATGTATAGCTGACACATCACCGTCGAATATTTTTGTTAATAACGTGCAACATGCACAGTAGGAGAAGAATGGAATATGTAATCATTATCCTAATCTACAACCATCAAAATAAGGAACTTACTGGCTTCAGCTTCGATATAGTGCAAGCTGTTATGGGAACCATTGTGGCACTAATATTTAAAGATAAGTTGAGGAGCGCCGGAACAAAACCCGATATATCAACTGTATTCGCGTGTTTGAGCTGTAGGGGGGAGTAATAATACATGCTGCCACAAAATAATTTTCAGCACAACGCGACATCGTGTTTTATGACATGTTTCTTCGTTTTATAGCTTGTGGAGCCATTTACAGATCACTTTGTTACTTTCTATATTAACAGCAAATGCCTATTTATCAGTTTTTGTTCCGGCCCTCCTCAGTTGTAAACACCTACTTCAGTTGTGTTCAGATAAAGAACTGTCTATTTCCTGAGTACGAATTACATTAGAGCCATGTGGAGTCGTTTTATGTTCATTTTAAGTAGCCGTTGCAGCGGATGTAGAAGACTGCGATACCGCCGTTCGGCTATTAAGACGGTACGTATGTGTTGTGTGAGTTACCATAGCCATGGCAGATTGATCTGTAGCAAACCACGATGTTCTGATTAGGTGGGGAGATCATAATACCGGTATAATTAATATTTGGAGCCATACTTCTTATATGCTTCATAAACATGCTAGAGGAAAATCGTAGTTAAGCTGTGGTTTGAAGCAGCCTACAAATGTGTAATGACTGTCTTCATAAGTATTGTGCATTCCATAGTTGCATTTACGTCTCAGACAAAACCATTTGAGTTCCGATATAGCTGAAATACGTATAACTGCATGACTTCAAAATCGCTATACCGAGCAATAGGGTCAATGGTCGAAGCAGACGAGTTGTATCGTATTCTTCAGTTACCTGCACCGAAGTACGAAACTCCAGAGCTATATCGTTATCGTGATACTTTTGAGTGGCGTGCAGCTGAAATAATGTCTCGTCCAAGATCGCAAAATTTAATGGATTTCCTACCGTCTATTAAAAATGTGGAGAATGACATTTGGGGCAGATATCTGGAAAAGTACGATTGTGCAGTATTGGAAGTTACGCAGTGATCTAATGATTGTTTGTGCCTCTCTACTGAGAGGCCATCGCATTGCAAAGATGTGGAAAGTCGGGCAAACGTTGTCTTCTGGACTGACAGTGTGTTTGAGGATAGGTTTAGTCTTTGTTTACATTATCCATCACGTTTTTTCTACTGTTGTCACAAATAATTTTGCTTCTCATAGTAGATTTCGACACTGTGCATATAATGGATTATAGCAATACCGGTTTCCGTTATCGCATGTGATCATACAACTTTTCCTAGTCTCTGTGGATAATAATCAAAATCATAGTTAATTACACGCAACAGGACGTTCGAAAAATTATACAGTAGTTTCCATTCGTAGTGAGAAGAATGATACATTCCCTAATGCTGTAATGAGCTACTGCATGGGCTGTAAAGGTGAGTAGGCGAAGGATGAAGCCTCTGGTGGTTATAACGCACGAAATATGAGGGTCCTAGAGTGCCGAACAGCAATGAAGCTACGAGAAAGATGGAGGTGACTTTACACGCTTTAATCAATAGCAAAGATTGTATAATACTTCTGGCGAAGTCTAGTACAATCGACGGTCGGAATAAACTGCGTCAAAAGTTGCAGTCGACATTCAACCGAACCGCTCGAATCATAAATTTTGAAAAAGTGTTGAGTGCAGCGGAGCAGTAGTAAGGCATTGGATTCACATTCTAGAAGATAGTGGTTCAGTTCTCTCCCTCGTTCTACCATGTAGAGGTAGGTACGCATGACTTGACAATTTGAGGAAGGGAAATGCCGGAATGTTTGTTTTGAAACGAATACCGTCAATTTGCTTTCCCAAGACTAGGTTGTGCTTCGTCCTTGTTGAACTCCCATGCTCATTATAAAAAGGAATGTGTGTGTGTGTGTGTGTGTGTGTGTGTGTGTGTGTGTGTTCGTTTGTTTGTTTGTTTGTTGTGTTTGTGTTTCTACATCTCCTAAACCACTGGACCGCTTTCAAACAAATTTGGTGCACATATCTCATACTATGAGAGAACAATCGCTGTCGTCGGGTAGCGACGACCTACCAAAGTGAAGGAGATATGAAGTCATAAGCACTAAGACGTGTGAAAAAACTGCCGGGTCAACCATTACGTTTAAATTTATTACTTTTTTTGCTATTAATTATATGTGCTGCTGAAAGTGCCCTACATAAATAAATACATTATTTTGCGACACACACAGTTCCAGAGATATTAAATCACTGGGAAGCGGGAAAAAACACCGCATCATGCATCAAATTTTAATACATTTATTCTTTACGACAAAGACACTATTGTAGTCGAGTCAGTTTTTAAGAAATCTCCGACGCCTGGCAGCTTTCAACCGCAAAGCTCAAACGGCTGTAGGCGACAATAGCCATCTGTAGACCTATAATGACACGTTGCCATAGAGACGTTTACAAAATGGCGTTGTAGACACGCGAAACGGCTGTACTTATACATTTGTACGTTATGCATATTTCTTTGCACGACTGTTTCATGATTTCAAAGGTGTTTTCACGAATACAAGGAAATGATATTTTTTTTTTCGTTTCAGTGTCTGATAGAAAATTTGCAAAATTACTTACTACCTGAGCACTGCCGAGTTTGTCAGCTAGTTGAATAATAAACAGTACGTATTAGTTCTGTCACAACGCGTCTGAACGCTGAAGAAAAATAGCTAATTAATATTACTGTGAAAAGTGAGGCGGAAGTTTTTCGTATTCCACAACTACAAATTAAAGATGTTTGATGGTTTTTTTAAAGATGAAAGATGTTTAACGCTTATCGTCTGTGACCTCAGATAAAAAGAAATAAGAATCTTCGCCTGACGTGAGTTCAGATTGACAGTCTCTATGTCACGGGATCTGTCGCTACGAAAGTGATTTCGTTACTTCACAAGCTGTGAAGAAACATTCATTTTTTTTTCTATCCTGGCATTCCGCGGCAGCAATAAATATGTTAGTGTTATAGAAACGAAGCTAAATTCGTGTGCATATTTCTCGTTCGAGGCGAGCGCATTCGCGCGTCACTGTAGTATCGAAGTAAGAGTGAAAGCGAAAACTCGTCGCGACTGTCCTCTGTCGATGCGCGGGGAAGCGCTGAGTGGCAATAACAGGACGGGACAGGTGGCTGCCGGCGCATGCGCAACAGTTACGACACAGGCCGGCGCTGTTTGTGTTTACGCCGGCAGAGGCGGCCAAGCGTCGAGCTTTTCGCAGCGCGTGGCATTCCGGTCCGGACGTGGCCCCGGCTGGAACTGTCACACTCACACTACGCCGCTGAAAGGCTGCGCTCGTACGGCCGTGTCTGCGGCAGGAAGCGGCCGTAATTGTGTCAGCGCTGGCGTTCGCCGCCGGAGCGGGTATTTTCGGTAGCGGCGAAGCTTCGTTAGCGGAAGCAGCTCAACAGCTTACCAGGCTGTACTACCGCGTTCCAGGGCTGAGGGAGAGACACAGCTTCCGCGTCTACGTCAGAACTAAATACACTAATAAAAAGGGTAAAAGTTAAATAGTAGCGCCGCTTGCATTTTTCAAAATTTATGTACGATGTTTGTACAAAATACGCACCGAAAGTACTCACCGGAACTTGTTTATCTACTGTACGTTTCCTGAATTTATCATTCTTTTTTAGGTCTCCGAAAGGTGTGTTAAATATTGCAAAGTGCTTTAAAGAATGTGAGTGAACATAGACAAAAGGCTCATAAAGGGACAGTGCGAACTTGCACTCACCGATTTGATTCATATTGACAGGATGTACCGGGTGATCAAAAAGTCAGTACAAATTTGAAAACTTAATAAACCACGGAATGATGTACATAGAGAGGTGAAAATTGACACACAAGCTTGGAATGACACGGGGTTTTATTAGAACAAAAAAAAAAAAAAAAAAAAAACTAAGTTCACAAAATGTCCGACAGACCTCTTGCGCGCGTCGTTTGGCGATGATCGTGTGCTCAGCCGCCACTTTCGTCATACTTGGCCTCCCAGACCTCAGTCCGTACGATTATTGGCTTTGGGGTTACCTGAAGTCGCAAGTGTATCGTGATCGACCGACATCTCTAGGGATGCTGAAAGACAACATCCGACGCTAATGCCTCACCATAACTCCGGACATGCTTTACAGTGCTGTTCACAACATTATTCCTCGGCTACAGCTATTGTCGAGGAATGATGGTGGACATATTGAGCATTTCCTGTAAAGAACATCATCTTTGCTTTGTCTTACTTTGTTATGCTAATTATTGCTATTCTGATCAGATGAACTTTTGTATTGTTTTGGTTCCAATAAAACCCCATGTCATTCCAAGCATGTGTGTCAATTTGTACCTCTCTATCTACATTACTCCGTGGTTTATTCAGTTTTCAAATTTATACTGACTTTCTGATCACCCGGTATATGGCACCACTAGGCTCTTTTACCCTGTGTAAAAAGGAAGCCGCAAATTTCGACCGTTTTTGAGAAAAACGACTTTGAAAGTTACAGGCGTGCTTGTGCTGCAAGCTTTGTAGAGGCACCAGTTTTGCCGAAGTCCGCAGGCGATCGTGTAAGCGGTCAGCTACATATACGCGAGGTCTCTAAATCGAATCTCGCTGCCAGTAGTCTATTTTTCACTTCCACATAATTTTAACAACATTTATTACGGCTGTGAAAAGTATTAACACTTAATCGTTCATATACTATTTTCCCAATCTTTAACATGAAAAAGGAGAACGATTTTTCTTAATGAGATTGGAAATTTAAAAAAACGGATACACGAGAACTTTCAAATGGCTCTGAGCACTATGGGACTTAACATCTGAGGTCATCATTCCCCTAGAACTTAGAAATGCTTAAACCTAACTAACCTAAGGACGTCACACCATCCATGCCCGAGGCAGGATTCGAACCTGCGACCGTAGCGGCCGCGCGGTTCCAGACTGTAGCGTCTAGAACCGCTCGGCCAGAAGGGCCGGCTCGAGAACTTTCGATCAACTCAGTCTACTCACTTTATTTTTATTATTCTGTCTTCATTTATGACAAGTACTAAGCGTAACTTAGGCAACACTGTACGAATCAGGATGATATCGTAGAAGTACGGAAAACAATTATTATCGCGGCATGCAGCAGCTGTAAGCCGGCCGGAGTGGCCGAGCGCTTCTAGGCGCTTCAGTCTGGAACCGCGCGACCGCTACGGCCGCAGGTTCGAATTCTGCTTCGGGCATGGATGTGTGTGGTGTCCTTAGGTTAGTTAGGTTTAAGTAGTTCTAAGTTCTAAGGTACTGATGACCACGGATATTAAGTCCCACAGTGCTCAGAGCCATTTGAACAGCAGCTGTAAGGAACGCAGAATTTTTTTTTGCATGTCCATGGTATTTTTCAGTATGTCTGTTGCAAAACAAGCTTGGTTTACATTTACATTTATCAATGATTCTCGCTCGTCAAACAGTCTCGCGACGTACCGCGCACATCGAAGCCTAACACCCAGAGTATGTGCAGAAAACTCACAAGAAAAGCAGTACCGGCAGCGAGATTCGACCCAGAGACCTTGCGCGTATTAAACTAAGTGCTTGTTAGCTCGGCTGGGGACCGCTGCCTTATTAGCGACCAAAAAAAGTATATAAGCACGCCTTAAATTACCAAGCTCGACCGAGCGAGGTGGCGCAGTGGTTAGACACTGGACTCGCATGCGGGAGGACGACGGTTCAATCCCGCGTCCGGCCATCCTGATTTAGGTTTTCCGTGATTTCCCTAAATCGCTCCAGGCAAACGCCGCGATGGTTCCTCTGAAAGGGCACGGCCGACTTCCTTCCCCATCCTTCCCTAATCCGATGAGACCGATGACCACGCTGTCTGGTCTCCTTCCCCAAACCAACCAACCAAGCTCGATTTGCCTCTTCCTAATCAAACATATAAAAATCCTAGACGTGCCCTACACAACCTATCCGTGCGAAGCAAATCGGCTACGGTTAGTTCTTTGTAAGCTAAAGATAAATTTGTTACCACAGCCTTTGTTTCGTATCAGCATTCGGTGGCTTCGTGAAGTCACAACCTTCCAACCAAACAGAAGCCTCAGCCTACCATGGAAACAAAGATTTTAGGGGGGAGAGGAGTGATGTTCACAATCCAGCCACGATTAATAAGCATCGCAGGGACTCCGTACAAGTGGCTTGCAATTACCCGTACGAGCAACACGATTTGCTCATCGATACTACTGTGTGGTCAATGCATGTAACTGGTCACACAAATATGTTTATTAAAAGGTACGTCAAAAACAAGAGAAGAAAACTGGATGTAAAACATAGGTTTTGATAAACCGTAAAACTAGTGTCCTAGAGTAGTTTTCTTCAGCTTTTATGACGATTTTAATTGACGGAGGTTTCTGTATTAATCCCGGTTTTCTTACACCCATTTGCGATATCATCTGTAAGGTGACATGTAGAATATTTCGTAGCCAATTTTTTTTTTTTTTTCACGGGAGGTCGTAGCACTAATCTCGAAATACCACATAAATCTTGTTATAAATGGTTACGTCATATGACCCAGAAGTCGTTAAGACGAGAAATCGTAAATCAAAGACAGACGTTGCTTCTCCGTAGGATGTTTACTTAAATGCTAGACTTTTGGATTCGATATATCAAGTTTGATGGGTAACTTATCAGTCGAACCGCCGTTTGCCATGAAGTCGATAAAAATTAAACATTTCGACATCCACAGGCAGTACTTTGTCGTATCGGCATCTTGAAATTATTACACTATCTACTTTGGAATACGGTAATTGAGTAATTACTAACTGTGTCGGACTCATTAAAAATCTAAGGTATGTCTCGACACGGATTCGGTTGAGGTATAGGCAGCATCACTTAAGCAACAATCTTTTCCCATTAGGTGAGTTGATAGTCCCGCCGAGATCCATGCAGGCCCTTGCAATCGGCACCCTCCCATTCGTTTGTCTCACAAGGGGAAGCCGCGACGTTTGGAACGCGGATTTACTGCAAACTTCGTACACCCCTAGTACTCGATGAGGACAACAAAATGTGTAAGCAGTAGCGCCTACTTCTCAAGCGGATCGCAAGATAATTTCGGTCGTCAAATATACAGGGCTATTACAAATGATTGAAGCGATTTCATAAATTCACTGTAGCTCCATTCATTGACATATGGTCACGACACACTACAGATACGTAGAAAAACTCATAAAGTTTTGTTCGGCTGAAGCCGCACTTCAGGTTTCTGCCGTCAGAGCGCTCGAGAGCGCAGTGAGACAAAATGGCGACAGGAGCCGAGAAAGCGTACGTCGTGCTTGAAATGCACTCACATCAGTCAGTAATAACAGTGCAACGACACTTCAGGACGAAGTTCAACAAAGATCCACCAACTGCTAACTCCATTCGGCGATGGTATGCGCAGTTTAAAGCTTCTGGATGCCTCTGTAAGGGGAAATCAACGGGTCGGCCTGCAGTGAGCGAAGAAACGGTTGAACGCGTGCGGGCAAGTTTCACGCGTAGCCCGCGGAAAATTGGCTCATGCCACAACTGGAGACCGACAGCGCCGACTTCATCTTTCAAGAGGATGGTGCTCCACCGCACTTCCGTCATGATGTTCGGCATTTCTTAAACAGGAGATTGGAAGACCGATGGATCGGTCGTGGTGGAGATCACGATCAGCAATTCATGTCATGGCCTCCACGCTCTCCCGACTTAACCCCATGCGATTTCTTTCTGTGGGGTTATGTGAAAGATTCAGTGTTTAAACCTCCTCTACCAAGAATCGTGCCAGAACTGCGAGCTCGCATCAACGATGCTTTCGAACTCATTGATGGGGACATGCTGCGCCGAGTGTGGGAGGAACTTGATTATCGGCTTGATGTCTGCCGAATCACTAAAGGGGCACATATCGAACATTTGTGAACGCCTAAAAAAACTTTTTGAGTTTTTGTATGTGTGTGCAAAGCATTGTGAAAATATCTCAAATAATGAAGTTATTGTAGAGCTGTGAAATCGCTTCAATCATTTGTAATGGCCCTGTATATCTGTGCGCGGCCGTTTTTACCGTGAAGCGGCTGCAGCCAAGCGGTGCCGGCACGGCAGCCCAGCGTGTTGGGTCAGAGCGTTGGCTTCCCTTCCTAATAAAAAGACTGAGCGAACGGATCGTCGAACAGACTGAACGGGTGTCATCGGACGTCTGCCCTGAACAAATTCAACGGACAATATAGAACAATTTTTTTTTTGTGTGTGGTTGGCGTTCAAGCCACTGGATTGAGTTCCGTTCGTCAGTTTTTTTTTATTTTCGACACAGTCATTTCCTTTATTATTTATATTACAATTGTTATAACGGGGAAAATACGTGTAATCGGATGAACTTTTATTAAATTTACCATGTTATTTGGCAGTCTACTAATTTTTATCATCGCAAATAATATAATATTCATAACTATCGACTTGTAAACGACCAAACGTGTAAAGTGATACTGAAAATGTATTCTTGTCTGTGATTTGAGGAATCCCTTACACCTGGAAGGAGCCCGAAGCGACTTGGAGGTAACAAGTTTTGTCCGGCACAGACGGCTTTCGAGCGATGTACAATTAATCGTCGCGTTCCACATTACGTGTACAAGTTGCAGGATGGTGTTTTTCGTAAAAACATGGAAAACGTAAAGTTAAACGACACTATCTGCATCGAATAAATGCTATGTTTCCGCATACGCAAGGTCTTTTGACGTTTTCTGTGGAAAAACAAACCTCGTTAAAATTTTCAAAAACCTCTCTTTCCGACGATAGCTTGGAAGCAAATCATGCATAACGCAGTATTTCCTTAAAAATCGGCGCTTATAATTGGTTATGCAGTAAGGAGTGTATTTTAGTAGCGTCTTCCGAGAAGCAATTTCTCGTTCTCTTTCGATTAAATACGAACAGTTTTGAAGACACGGACAAGCATACATTTTCAGTATCACTCTATGCATTTGGTCGTTTACAAGTCGATAGTTATGAATATTATATTATTTGCGATGATAAAAATTAGTAGACTGCCAAATAACATGGTAAATTTAATAAAAGTTCATCCGATTACACGTATTTTCCCCGTTATAACAATTGTAATATAAATAATAAAGGAAATGACTGTGTCGAAAATAAAAAAAAACTGACGAACGGAACTCAATCCAGTGGCTTGAACGCCAACCACACACAAAAAAAAAATTGTTCTATATTGTCCGTTGAATTTGTTCAGGGCAGACGTCCGATGACACCCGTTCAGTCTGTTCGACGATCCGTTCGCTCAGTCTTTTTATTAGGAAGGGAAGCCAACGCTCTGACCCAACACGCTGGGCTGCCGTGCCGGCACCGCTTGGCTGCAGCCGCTTCACGGTAAAAACGGCCGCGCACAGATATACAGGGTCATTACAAATGATTGAAGCGATTTCACAGCTCTACAATAACTTCATTATTTGAGATATTTTCACAATGCTTTGCACACACATACAAAAACTCAAAAAGTTTTTTTAGGCGTTCACAAATGTTCGATATGTGCCCCTTTAGTGATTCGGCAGACATCAAGCCGATAATCAAGTTCCTCCCACACTCGGCGCAGCATGTCCCCATCAATGAGTTCGAAAGCATCGTTGATGCGAGCTCGCAGTTCTGGCACGATTCTTGGTAGAGGAGGTTTAAACACTGAATCTTTCACATAACCCCACAGAAAGAAATCGCATGGGGTTAAGTCGGGAGAGCGTGGAGGCCATGACATGAATTGCTGATCATGATCTCCACCACGACCGATCCATCGGTTTTCCAATCTCCTGTTTAAGAAATGCCAAACATCATGATGGAAGTGCGGTGGAGCACCATCCTGTTGAAAGATGAAGTCGGCGCTGTCGGTCCCCAGTTGTGGCATAAGCCAATTTTCCAGCATGTCCAGATACACGTGTCCTATAACGTTTTTTTCGCAGAAGAAAAAGGGGCCGTAAACTTTAAACCGTGAGATTGCACAAAACACGTTAACTTCAGGTGAATTGCGAATTTGCTGCACGAATGCGTGAGGATTTTCTACCGCCCAGGTTCGCACATTGTGTCTGTTCACTTCACCATTAAGAAAAAATGTTGCTTCATCACTGAAAACAAGTTTCGCACTGAACGCATCCTGTTCCATGAGCTGTTTCAACCGCGCCGAAAATTCAAACCGTTTGACTTTGTCATCGGTTGTCAGGGCTTGTAGCAATTGTAAACGGTAAGCCCTCTGCTTTAGCCTTTTCCGTAAGATTTTCCAAACCATCGGCTGTGGTACGTTTAGCTCCCTGCTTGCTTTATTCGTCGACTTCAGCGGGCTAAGCGTGAAACTTGCCCACATGCGTTCAACCGTTTCTTCGCTCACTGTAGGCCGACCCGTTGATTTCCCCTTACAGAGGCATCCAGAAGCTTTAAACCGCGCATAACATCGCCGAACGGAGTTAGCAGTTGGTGGATCTTTGTTGAACTTCGTCCTGAAGTGTCGTTGCAATGTTATGACTGACTGATGTGAGTGCATTTCAAGCATGACATACGCTTTCTCGGCTCCTGTCGCCATTTTGTCTCACTGCGCTCTCGAGCGCTCTGGCGGCAGATACCTGAAGTGCGTCTTCAGCCGAACAACACTTTATGAGTTTTTCTACGTATCTGTAGTGTGTCGTGACCATATGTCAATGAGTGGAGCTACAGTGAATTTATGAAATCGCTTCAATCATTTGTAATAGCCCTGTATATTTGACGACCGACATTATCTTGCGATCCGCTTGAGAAGTACGCGCTACTGCTTACACATTTTGTTGTCCTCATCGAGTACTACGGGTGTACGAAGTTTGCAGTAAATCCGCGTTCCAAACGTCGTAGCCTCCCGTTGTCAGTAATTTTCGTTAATCTGCATGCCATTCCGCGAGTTGTGCATGGATAGCCAAACGGTAAGGCGACCGCTCGCAATAAAAAGGAAATCCGGGTTCGAGTCCCAGTCCGGCACGGATTTTCATTGTCGTCATTCCATTCTACAGCTGATGGTTGTCCATATTGCCGATTTGCGAACACATTTGGTTATTTCATAATGGCTGCAGTCGCCGCAGTGCCTGTACTTTGCTGAATAACACGGGCACTGAAATATCATACTTATTCGTTCAAACGCATGCAAAAGGGTGTGCGTTTTAAGAATATTTCGAGAAATAGTAAACGATTTGTACAAAAATATTGTATCATTGTTGACGTATTAGGTCATGTATTAAAAGTCTGAAGTACTGCTTTCATAGTGGCTCCATACTCAACAATCATATACAACCGTTCGCTCGACGAAAGATCCGTACCCAAAGACTGGAAAGTTGCACAGGTTACACCAATATTGAAGAAAGGTAGTAGGAGTAATCCACTAAATTACAGGCCCATATCATTAATGTCGATATGCAGCAGGATTTTAGAACATATATTGTGTAAGAACATTATGAAGTACCTCGAAGGAAACTGTCTATTCACACACAGTCAACATGGGTTTCGAAAACATCGTTCCTGTGAAACACAACAAGCTCTTTATTCACACGAAGTGCTGAGTGCTATTGACAAGCGATTTCAGATCGACTCCGTATTCCCGGTTTTCCGGAAGGCTTTTGACACTGTACCACAGAAGCGGCTCGTAGTAAAATTGCGTGCCTATGGAATACCGCCTCAGTTATGTGACTGGATCTGTGATTTCCTGTCAGAGAGGTCACAGTTCGTAGTAGCTGACGGAAAGTCATCGAGTAAAACAGAAGTGTTTTCAGGCGTTCCCCAAGGTAGTGTTGTAGGCCGTTTGCTGTTCTTTATAAATATAAACAATTTGGGAGACAATCTGAGCAGCCGTATTCGGTTGTTTGCAGACGACGCTGTTGTTCGTCCACTAATAAAGTCATCATAAGACGAAAACAAATTGCAAAACGATTTAGAAAAGATATCTGAATGGTGCGAAAAGTGGCAGTTGACCCTAAATAACGCAAAGTGTGAGGTCATCCACATGAGTGCTAAAAGGAACTCGTTAAACTTCGTTTACACGATAAATCAGTGAAATCTAACAGCCGTAAATTCAACTAAATACCTAGGTATTACAACTACGAACAACATAAATTGGAAAGAACACACAGAGAATGTTGTGGGGAAGGCTAACCAAACACTGCGTTTTATTGGCAGAACACTTAGAAAATGTAACAGACCTACTAAGGAGACTGCCTACACTACGCTTGTCCGTCCTCTTTTAGAATACTGCTGCGCGGTGTGGGATCCTTACCAGGTAGGACTGACGGAGTACATTGAAAAAGTTCAAGCAAAGGCAGCACGTTTTGTATCATCACGAAACACGGGAGAGAGTGTCACAGAAATGATACAAGATTTGGGCTGGAAATCATTAAAAGAAAGACATTTTCCGTTGCGACGGAATCTTCTCACCAAATTCCAATCACCAACTTTCTCCTCCGAATCAGAAAATATTTTTTTGACACCGACCTACATAGGGCGGAACGATCACCACGATAAAATAAGGGAAATCAGAGCTCGTACGGAAAGATATAGGTGTTCATTCTTTCCGCGCGCTATAGGAGATTGGAATAATAGAGAATCGTTAAGGTGGGTCGATCAACCCTCTGCCAGGCACTTAAATGTGATTTGCAGGGTATCCATGTAGATGTAGATGGCTAGTTACTAGCCGGAATATAGATTTGCTTTCAGAAAGCCTGAAAGGAAAGGACGACTAATTGCTGTGGTCTACATCTACATCTACATTTATACTCCGCAAGCCACCCAACTGTGTGTGGCGGAGGGTACTTTACGTGCCACTGTCATTACGTCCCTTTCCTGTTCCAGTCGCGTATGGTTCGCGGTAAAAACGACTGTCTGAAAGCCTCCGTGCGCGCTCTAATCTCTCTAATTTTACATTCGTGATCTGCTCGGGAGGTATAAGTAGGGGGAAGCAATATATTCGATACCTCATCCAGAAACGCACCCTCTCGAAACCTGGCGAGCAAGCTACACCGCGATGCAGAGCGCCTCTCATGCAGAGTCTTCCACTTGAGTTTGTTAAACATCTCCGTAACGCTATCACGGTTACCAAATAACCCTGTGACGAAACGCGCCGCTCTTCTTTGGATCTTCTCTATCTCCTCCGTCAACCCGATCTGGTACGGATCCCACACTGATGCGCAATACTCAAGTAAAGGCGAACGAGTGTTTTGTAAGCCACCTCCTTTGTTGATGGACTACATTTTCTAAGGACTCTCCCAATGAATCTCAACCTGGTACCCGCCTTACCAACAATTAATTTTATATGATCCATCATTTGGAAAGTTACATCAGAGTCGTTGAGTGCAGTCCACATTCCTAATGGAAGGTAACTTGACAAAATACTTCAATTGTAAAAACCAACTGACTTGCCCTGAGCCAGGCCGTTGTAATAAGGTCGAAACGTTGCTTTTAAGTTGATAATTAAAGTTGATTATACAGTGAGACGGTTTAGCATCCAGAAGAATTTTAATCATCATGACACCGACCGCGGAAGCTATATTGGATGCCCTGAGCCAGGCCGTTGTAATAAGGTCGAAACGTTGCTTTTAAGTTGATAATTAAAGTTTGTTATACAGTGAGACGGTACAGCATCCAGAAGAATTTTAATCATCATGACACCGACCGCGGAAGCCTACTTAGCTATATTGGATGAAACTGTTCAGCTTGCGGAAGCATACGTGGAAGACAAAAGTGATCCTGAGACGTTGGTCTAGAAACGTTCCTTCTGTCGAGGGAAGGCGCCCTTAATGCCTCGGAGCGCTCACTCAAGAAGGCGCGCGTTTATTGAGACAGCCTTCCTGGAGCCGGAGAAATAAACAGCCGTCGGCACGGGGAGTCTTCGGCGCCGCAGCGGCGGCTGTGAAGTATGTGCCCGCTCAGGACGCACAACATACTGCAGCGGGCCGCATGCGTTCCAAGCGCTACCTTCTCATTGTCCTGCTTGCGAGGCCGCCTGTCCACGCTAGAAAAGTTGCAGAATGGCATTTACAGAGTCAAATGATCGTAATAATTTGTGCGTCAGCGTGACAAGAAAAATTCCGTTCTTAGTACCCGACTGAAGAGATGGTCCAGCTGATACATGACCAACTGTACTTGCTCCAACGGCGGGGTAAAGAGGTATCCTTCTGCTGGGTGCCTGCTCATGTAGGAATATGGGCCAATGATCGGGCTGCCAAGGAGGCCTGCAGAGAGCAGGATGTGGTCCAGTGTCCTATCCCCTTGCAGTCAGTCATCGCTGCACTCCACAGGAAGTGCATGGAGTTGTGGGAGGCCGCATGGCTGGCGGTGACGGCCAATAAACTGCGGTGGGTAAAGTCGACCACTCGGCCGTGGCGTTCCTCCTGCCGGCTGCTCAGGCGGGAAGAGGTGGCGCTCACACGTCTTCGGATCGGGCACTGTCCTCTGACACATAGCTATTTATTACGGCGGGAGGATCCTCCGTTTTGTGATGCTTGTGGTGTGCACATCTCTGTCCGGCACATTTTAACAGACTGCGTTTTATACCGTGATGCAAGGGCAGAAGCACAAGTTGATGGGGATCTGCCCTGTGTTTTAGCTAACGATGAGACGTGTGTGTCTAGGGTTTTTAAGTTTTGTGATGTGTCTGGACTCTGGCCCAAACTTTTAGGCTGGCGGTTTTAGTGTATTGCAGAGTGGCTGGTTCCTCCTTTTTTTCCTTGCGGTCAGCCAGCCACTTCCATCTGCTCCATTGTTTTAGCTCCCTCTACCTTTTTCTTCCTGTGTTGTCCGTGTTTTACTGCTGACGCCCTGCTTCATCCCACGCTTCGGTGTGGGTGAGCACATATTTTTCCATGATTGTTCCCTGTGTTTTATGTTCCGTTTGATGTAAATGTTCTGAGTTTTTTTCTTGACACCCGTCTCACTATGATACTGAACGGGCGCTGAAGACCTTGCTGTCGTGCGTCCACAAAACCCTTCTACTACTACTACTACTACTACTACTACTTAGCACTTCCTTGGCCCGACTCGCCACTTTTAACGTAATTTTTACGCGTAATGAGTTGCGCTCTATTGACGTATCGCTGCACAGTAGCCGTATAAGAAAGTTCCGTCTGTTGCGTGTGGCACTTAACACGCGGTGGGCCACAGCGGTGGAGGGTACACAGAGCCCTGACGCGTCCTAGTCGATACTAGGCAGTTAGTAAACAACGCTACGCTGCAGTCGCCGCTCAGTCTCCTGTTCGCCGATTTCCAATAATACCCTTACTCCTCACCCTCACATCCAATGACAGCACTCCTCCATAGTATACAGGATGAGTCACCTAACGTTACCGCTGGATATACACTCATGGAAATGGAAAAAAGAACACATTGACACCGGTGTGTCAGACCCACCATACTTGCTCCGGACACTGCGAGAGGGCTGTACAAGCAATGATC
This sequence comes from Schistocerca cancellata, assembly GCF_023864275.1. Taxonomy (NCBI): domain Eukaryota; kingdom Metazoa; phylum Arthropoda; class Insecta; order Orthoptera; family Acrididae; genus Schistocerca; species Schistocerca cancellata. Next base: position 73,493,466 of record NC_064626.1, on the reverse strand, counting down.
ACACTCACGGCACAGCGGACACACCAGGAACCGCGGTGTTGGCCGTCGAATGGCGCTAGCTGCGCAGCATTTGTGCACCGCCGCCGTCAGTGTCAGCCAGTTTGCCGTGGCATACGGAGCTCCATCGCAGTCTTTAACACTGGTAGCATGCCGCGACAGCGTGGACGTGAACCGTATGTGCAGTTGACGGACTTTGAGCGAGGGCGTATAGTGGGCATGCGGGAGGCCGGGTGGACTTACCGCCGAATTGCTCAACACGTGGGGCGTGAGGTCTCCACAGTACATCGATGTTGTCGCCAGTGGTCGGCGGAAGGTGCACGTGCCCGTCGACCTGGGACCGGACCGCAGCGACGCACGGATGCACGCCAAGACCGTAGGATCCTACGCAGTGCCGTAGGGGACCGCACCGCCACTTCCCAGCAAATTAGGGACACTGTTGCTCCTGGGGTATCGGCGAGGACCATTCGCAACCGTCTCCATGAAGCTGGGCTACGGTCCCGCACACCGTTAGGCCGTCTTCCGCTCACGCCCCAACATCGTGCAGCCCGCCTCCAGTGGTGTCGCGACAGGCGTGAATGGAGGGACGAATGGAGACGTGTCGTCTTCAGCGATGAGAGTCGCTTCTGCCTTGGTGCCAATGATGGTCGTATGCGTGTTTGGCGCCGTGCAGGTGAGCGCCACAATCAGGACTGCATACGACCGAGGCACACAGGGCCAACACCCGGCATCATGGTGTGGGGAGCGATCTCCTACACTGGCCGTACACCACTGGTGATCGTCGAGGGGACACTGAATAGTGCACGGTACATCGAAACCGTCATCGAACCCACAGGACTACATCGAGCATCTCTACGATCGTCTCCATGGGAGAATAGCAGCCTGCATTGCTGCGAAAGGTGGATATACACTGTACTAGTGCCGACATTGTGCATGCTCTGTTGCCTGTGTCTATGTGCCTGTGGTTCTGTCAGTGCGGTCATGCGATGTATCTGACCCCAGGAATGTGTCAATAAAGTTTCCCCTTCCTGGAACAATGAATTCACGGTGTTCTTATTTCAATTTCCAGGAGTGTATTTCGTAAACCACATAAAATACTGACGAACCGATTCCAGAGACCGAACGTGAGGAGATGGGCTATTGTAATTGTTTAATACAAACCGTAAAAAATGCACGGAAGTATGTTTTTTTAACACAAACCTACGTTTTTTTAAATGGAACCCCGTTAGTTTTGTTAGCACAGCAATGGCTCAGAGCCATTTGAACCAAAAACATAAAGTGATCTTTAAACCGTCCACCCCCACGCTAACACCCCACCGGTCGGAATCTTTACTATGTTGTTCACAGCACTCCCTCTTACCAATGCAAAAGAATTTGCGACTACGCGGATTCTTTCCCCTAATTTTCGTTTTTTGTCATCTCTTGCGTGCGATTCCCTTTACAGATGCCCTTTACTTTCGCACTGAACACTCTTAGAGAACTGCTGATACCATCTGGTAAAGGATGTATACAGGGTGGTCCATTGATCGTTACCGGGCCAAATATCTCACGAAATAAGCGTCAAACGAAAAAACTACAAAGAACGAAACTTGTCTAGCTTAAAGGGGAAACCAGATGGCGCTATGGTTGGAACGCTAGATGGCGCTGCCATAGATCAAACGGATATCAACTGCGTTTTTTTTTTAAAATAGGAACCCCCATTTTTTTCATTACATATTCGTGTAGTACGTAAAGAAATATGAATGTCTTAGTTGTACCACTTTTTTCGCTTTGTGATAGATGGCGCTGTACTAGTCACAAACATATTGCTCACAATTTTAGACGAACAGTTCGTAACAGGTAGGTTTTTTAAACTATAATACAGAAAGTAGGTACGTTTGAACATTTTATTTCGGTTGTTCCAATGTGATACATGTATCTTCGAGAACTTATCATTTCTGAGAACGCATGCTGTTGCAGCGTGATTACCTGTAAATGCCACATTAATGCAATAAATGCTCAAAATGATGTCCGTCAACCTCAGTGCATTTGGCAATAAGTGTAACGACATTCCTCTCAACACCGACGTTTTTGAGATTCCAGATTCTCGCGTAATTTGTCTGCTACTGATGTGCGGATTAGCCGTGACAGCAGCTAAAACACCTACTTGGGCATTATCATTTGTTGCAGGTCGTGGTTGACGTTTCACATGTGGCTGAAGACTTCCTCTTTCCTTAAATCACGTAACTATCCGGCGAACGCTCCGGACACTTGGATGATGTCGTCCAGGATACCGAGCAGCATACATAGCACACGCCCGTTGGGCATTTTGATCACAACAGCCATACATCAACACGATATCGACCTTTTCCGCAATGGGTAAACGGTCCATTTTAACGCTGGTAATGTATCACGAAGCAAATACCGTCAGCACTGGCGGAATGTTACGTGATACCACGTACTTTTACATTTGTGACTATTACAGCGCCATCTATCACAAAGCGAAAAAGCGGCCCAACTAAAACATTCATATTTTTTTACGTACTACACGGATACGTAATAAAAAATGGGGTTTCCTATTTTAGAAAAAACGTAGTTGATATCCGTTTGACCTATGGCAGCGCCATCTAGCGGGCCAACCATAGCGCCATCTTTTGTCCCCCTTCAAGCTACACGAGTTTCGTTCTTTGTAATTTTTTCGTTTGATGCTTATTTCGTGAGATATTTGGCCCGGTCACTATCAATGGACCACCCTGCTGTATACGTTGACAACGGTAGGGGTCAATTACGCCTTGCTTGTATGTTACTTTTGCTTGTGTCGAATATGGTCCGCGCAGTGATTGACAGAGCTGATGACAGCGGCATTCACCGACGAGAACCTGTCCGGCGACTGCCCTACTTCGGTTGCCTGGGAGACAGGGCAGCGGCCGCCCCAGCCGCTGTTCATTACTACCTGTCAATTAGTCGCGGTCGCGTCTGTCAAGGGCTGCTTAGCAGCTTCAGTCTGTTTGCAGCTTGCATTGCGTCAGAGGTGTATGCGGGGACATCGCTAGACCTTCATCACGCTCAGTCGCAGTCCTGGATCTGCCCCGGGCGGCAATTTCAGGGGGGCACCAAATTCGTATTTTGAAGAAAAAAAAATTGTTTCACAAAAGCACCTAGCATCCAGCGCACTTTGGTCTATCGATTAGTAATATTACATTACTGACCATTAAAATACCAAAAAGAAATGCAGATGATTAACAGGTATTCATTCGACAAATACACTCCTGGAAATGGAAAAAGGACACATTGACACCGGTGTGTCAGACCCACTATACTTGCTCTGGACACTGCGAGAGGGCTGTACAAGCAATGATCACACGCACGGCACAGCGGACACACCAGGAACCGCGGTGTTGGCCGTCGAATGGCGCTAGCTGCGCAGCATTTGTGCACCGCCGCCGTCAGTATCAGCCAGTTTGCCGTGGCATACGGAGCTCCATCGCGGTCTTTAACACTGGTAGCATGCCGCGACAGCGTGGACGTGAACCGTATGTGCAGTTGACGGACTTTGAGCGAGGGCGTATAGTGGGCATGCGGGAGGCCGGGTGGACGTACCGCCGAATTGCTCAACACGTGGGGCGTGAGGTCTCCACAGTACATCGATGTTGTCGCCAGTGGTCGGCGGAAGGTGCACGTGCCCGTCGACCTGGGACCGGACCGCAGCGACGCACGGATGCACGCCAAGACCGTAGGATCCTACGCAGTGCCGTAGGGGACCGCACCGCCACTTCCCAGCAAATTAGGGACACTGTTGCTCCTGGGGTATCGGCGAGGACCATTCGCAACCGTCTCCATGAAGCTGGGCTACGGTCCCGCACACCGTTAGGCCGTCTTCCGCTCACGCCCTAACATCTTGCAGCCCGCCTCCAGTGGTGTCACGACAGGCGTGAATGGAGGGACGAATGGAGACGTGTCGTCTTCAGCGATGAGAGTCGCTTCTGCCTTGGTGCCAATGATGGTCGTATGCGTGTTTGGCGCCGTGCAGGTGAGCGCCACAATCAGGACTGCATACGGCCGAGGCACACAGGGCCAACACCCGGCATCATGGTGTGGGGAGCGATCTCCTACACTGGCCGTACACCACTGGTGATCGTCGAGGGGACACTGAATAGTGCACGGTACATCCAAACCGTCATCGAACCCATCGTTCTACCATTCCTAGACCGGCAAGGGAACTTGCTGTTCCAACAGGACAATGCACGTCCGCATGTATCCCGTGCCACCCAACGTGCTCTAGAAGGTGTAAGTCAACTACCCTGGCCAGCAAGATCTCCGGATCTGTCCCCCATTGAGCATGTTTGGGACTGGATGAAGCGTCGTCTCACGCGGTCTGCACGTCCAGCACGAACGCTGGTCCAACTGAGGCGCCAGGTGGAAATGGCATGGCAAGCCGTTCCACAGGACTACATCCAGCATCTCTACGATCGTCTCCATGGGAGAATAGCAGCCTGCATTGCTGCGAAAGGTGGATATACACTGTACTAGTGCCGACATTGTGCATGCTCTGCTGCCTGTGTCTATGTGCCTGTGGTTCTGTCAGTGTGATCATGTGATGTATCTGACCCCAGGAATGCGTCAATAAAGTTTCCCCTTCCTGGGACAATGAATTCTTATTCCAATTTCCAGGAGTGTATATTCACAGTCCATCAAGAGTAGTGACTGGCGTATTGTGACGAGCCAGTTGCTCGGCCGCCATTCACCAGGTGTTTTCAATTGGTGAGATATCTGGAGAATGTGCTGGTCAGGGCAGCAGTCGAACAATTTCTGTAGCCAGAAAGGCCCGTACAAGACCTGCAACATGCGGTCGTGCATTATCCTGCTGAAATGTACGGTTTCGCAGGGATCGAACGAAGGGCAGAGCCACCGGTCGTAACACATCTGAAATGTAACGTCCACTGTTCAAAGTGCCGTCAATGCGAACAAGAGGTGACCAAGACGTGTAACCAATGGCCCCCCATACCATCACGCCGGGTGATACGGCAGTATGGCGATGACGGATAGACGCTGCAATGTGCGTTCACCGCGATGTCGCCGAACACGGATACGACCATCGTGATGCTGTAAACAGATCCTGGACTCATCCGAAAAAATGACGTTTTGCTATTCGTGCACCCAGGTTCGTCTTCGAGTACACCATCGCAGGCGCTCCTGTCTGTGCTGCAGCGTCAAGGGTAACCGCAGCCATGTTCTCCGAGCTGATAGTCCATGCTGCTGCAAACGTCGTCGAACTGTTCGTGCAGATGGTTGTTGTCTTGCAAACGTCCCCACCTGTTGACTCAGGGATAGAGACGTCGCTGCACGATCCGTTGCAGCCATGCGGATAAGATGCGTGTCATCTCGACTGCTAGTGATACGAGGCCATTGGGATCCAACACTGCGTTCCGTATTACCCTCCTGAACCCACCGATTCCATATTCTGCTAACAGTCATTGGATCTCGACTAACGCGAGGAGCAATGTCGCGATACGATAAACTGCAATCGCGATAGGCTACAATCCGACTTTCATCAAAGTCGGGAACGTGATGGTACGCATTTCTCCTCCTTTACACGAGGCATCACAACAACGTTTCACGAGGCAACGCCGGTCAACTGCTGTTTGTGTATGAGAAATCGGTTGGAAACTTTGCTGATGTCAGCACGTTGTAGGTGTCGCCACCGGCGCCAACCTTGTGTGAATGCTGTGAAAAGCTAATCATTTTCATATCACAGCATCTTCTTCCTGTCGGTTAAATTTCGCGTCTGTAGAACGTCATCTTCGTGGTGTAGCAATTTTAGTGGCCAGTAGTGTATTTCGAAACGCATCCCTGTTTTTTTGAACATTTGTAAACACATTCTAATATGAATTCTGAACTAATCAGAAGTTAATTTTTAAATGCGTGCGTATCCTACGTGATGTCTCTGCTACGGGAATCCCCGTCGCATCAGGAAACTAAAAACTTTCCCGCAGACAAAAGGGACGGTGCCATACGAGTTGAGCCGAATAAACCCGAACGGGTGAATCCCAGTCGCTGTTTGTTTATGAGATTGATTGGGTGTGCGAAAGGTAAGCGTTGTTATAATCATTAGCGAAAGCCATAGATTCAGACTACCAGAGTAGAAATAAACAACTAACGGTAGTAACAGGTAATAAAGATTACATATTATCTTCTCGGTGTATCCAATAAAATAGAAGTTTTGCTAAATCGCTGCGCTACTTAGTACCAGTTGTAGAGTCCCCGGTTAGCAACCATTCAAGTTCTGTTCTCGAAATAGCGCGGAAAACGTTATAACGCCTAACCGAAGAATAAACGCAGGATAACTAAACCGGTTAGAGAAGTTAACCGGAGAATAATTTTTGACAGAATTGTTATAGAATTAGTGATGACAAGGTTGTCTTTTACAGCGAGGAAGGAGAAGAAACGAGGACATCATACAAATTATGCGGAAGAATATGACGATTGCAAAATTGTATAAAAATTTCGTGCTACTACGACGTTTCGATGTCATGCTAGAGAAACTGGAGCATATGAATGAAATGTGGAACTGTTTCCTACCATAAGACTTTTTGCTTATAGTAGGCGTAATAGGCATTTGATATTGGTACATCCTGAATTCTATTCTGTGGTGTCGCTTATGTAAATGACGTAGGTGAAAATGCCCATTTGTGCCAAAACAGTCTCACAATTGCTGCATTATTAGAAAGGCCTATTTCGTTTTATCTAGCAGACAATGATAAAATAGACGTAATCAAATCGAGAAAGCATACCAGTTTTGGATACTATACGTATTGACAGCTTTTTCAGTATTAGACAACGACATTTTGATTTTTCATGTAGCAAAACGTTTGATGAACTTTGATGAGGTAGCAGATTCTTTCGCAGAAAGGAAAGCGCGCTGTGTAAAGCTGAAGCAAGATAAAAGAGAAAAAAAATGCTGGGACTCGTAAGCATTGAAGAAATATGTACTGTCTTGCTTGTCTCTTGTGTTTGCTGGTTTTATGTTTCCTATATTTAATTTTATATCAGACGAAAGAGAAAGTTATTAGCTAATAGACAATAAAGAATGCAAATTTTCTGAATACTTTATATACTCCCGGGCACGAATAATCCCACCAACTATTAATCCTGAGTTTTTTTTTAAATGGGGCAGGATGTGAAACCGGCCGACGGGGGGCAGGAGAGCCACCTCAGGACATTTCAATTTCCACTGTCCTGAATGTAGATTTGAAGACTTCCCTTACAAAATATACACGTTTGAATTCCACAGAGCGAAATACAGTGACGTGATATACAAGAATGCTATGTGAAGAGGCGTGGCACTGCACTCCGGCACACTTAAGACCAAATACATTTCCTCGAACATATTGTAAGTAGGTTGTTTATGTTTTCTTATTGGCAACGTTACGTAGCGCTCTGTACGAAGATCACTGGCTGTGCTGTGTTTGTCTCTGGTGTTGTTCCACTGTGTCTAACTTTTGAAGTTCTTGCTGTGTTTGTCTCTGATTTTGTTCCATTGTGTCTAACTTTTGAAGATTTTGTCCCATTTGTCTCTGATTTTGTTCCATTTGTTGCATTAATTGCAATAATAATGTATTAGTGTCTGGAATCTGTTTCTCTATGCTTTTTGGCAGTGCGTTTTCACCGGTAACATTCACATTTTGACAAGCAGAAAATGTGTCTTGACTCATTTGAGAAAACGGTGAGGACCCAAAACCTGTTTCACTGTCTATACCATTATTTGGCGCCCGCTCCATTTCCCTATGCACAATTACCAAATTACTACTTCGAATGTCTGTTAATTCACTACACAGTGGTGCTGATAAGCTACGCTCGTCGTCACTATTATTTCTCAGTTTACTTTGAAGCCTAGTGTTACGTTTTTCACACGCCATTATTGTCACAATATTTCACACGACAACACAGAAAAGCACAATTTGAAGAGCAAAAATAAGAGAACACATTAACATAGCACTGAAAATAATATCTAGTTAATTGCAAGCGCAGCTGCGAAATACTTGGTGCAAATCTAAATGGATGCCACAACTGTGTACAACAATGAAAAACTACAACTACAAAGGAAATTCTCTCTATAATTACGCGCTAGCAATAAACAAAAGCTACACTAATTACACAAACTACAAGAAAAAATCAGAAGATTCCAGTGAGATATCCTGGCAGGGTCGCCATATGAAACGTCCCCTTTCAACAATTTATACAAGACTGTGCTTAAACTGACACACAATATTTTTTAGCGCAACGCAATCTGACTTTCAGAAACCCCTAACTAACATTAACCTGTACCTTTCACAAATCACTTACCTCACCAAAAATCTTCGTTACTCGAACTACTGCAATACAGCGAGCGCTACTACTGCCAGCTAAATAAAAGATTCAAACTACGGAAGGCACTAACTACTGATAGGGATAGTTAGCAAATGAAAGATTTTAATAGAGAACAAACAATGTATTTACCTTAATAGTCATAATATATGTAATTTCAAAACTCCGCCATTTCCTTCCACACATCCACCACTGCTGGCGGCTCACCTCTAACTGCGCAACGCTACGCTCTGTTCACATCCAGCTGCCGCTGCCCAACACTACAATGGCAGACAACAATGCAAACTAGCCACATACTGCACACAGCACAGCCAGTGATTTTCATACAGAGCGCTACGTAACGTTGGCAATAAGAAAACACAAACAGCCTACTTACAATATCTGTTTTATATATCACCTCTTCCTAAAGATGCGCGCTACAAAATGAATATATTTTATGTCCTATCGCAAACGCTCGAGTGGGAGGAGGGGAGGGGGTTACCAAGTTTTTGCCACGGTTCGGAAACATCGTAGATCCGGGGCTGCTCAGTGAAGATCAGATCCAGTTACTTCAGACATTCTTAATGTGTGTACATACTGATCGCAGCCGTCAGGGGTATATTCGATTGCGATCGCTTTGCTGGTGTAACGCTTTGTACATTTGCGTTCCCCTCAAGTCCATAACGTCAGTTGTTAAAAATATGCAATAGAAGTTACATGCTAGTTTTGTTTTGTATTGATAACAATACCATATTTTTATTACACAACATCTAACTGCATTTCGCGATCCTGTTATAGGCAGCGACACCTACTCCACTGTGAATACACCAGCTGAGTCGTAACGTCTGGAGAAATCTCCACAAAGGTAAAAGAAACTGATAGTTCAGAGCCAGATAGCTCGACACACACACACACACACACACACACACACACACACACACTAAAATCAAAAGTCTCCATGGAAACGAATGTGGTTCATTAGCGTTAATGTAACGTTGCTAAGTCTTCCTCTTCCATCAAAACATTGCGTCCTACTAGCCCTATGATGTAATAGAAGGCCTCTGTCAAACAGATGCGCACATACCTAGCCGCAACATTTGCACACGAAAAAAAGAACAGAATGTCATGCCCGGTAATGGCAAACTCTTGTTAGCTTACTGGGGTAAAAAAAAAAGAAAAAAAAAAGGTTTGTATCGATCGGCATTGTTCACTAAGAAGGCGGTCTCCGAATGAGATCCCGGCTTGCGATGAGTGAAAAAAAGGAACGTAGTGGAACTGCAAATGTGTAGGCTCTTCTCATCATCAGGTTCTTTTAAGATTGTATATAATTCTCTGTATTCAAAACTCGCCATTGCAAGGTGCGTTTTTATTTACAGGTTGATTTCGTCTAGGCGAACAATAAAATATTGTAATATAATAATACACAAGAAAAGACGCACCACGAAGGAACTGTCAGAATTGGTCCGAAATCGCACAAGGCGAGTATTTCTACTGGTTGTCTTCGTGCTTGCCAAACGCCACCTTGGCCATCGAGGTTGCCCGATATCTCCCCAATTGAGGACGTTTGGTGCATTATGGACAGGGCCGTCGAGCCAGCTCTGGATTTTGACCATGTAACGCGCCAATTGGACAGAATTTGGCACGGTCTCCCTCAGCAGAAAACCCAACAATCCAATGAAGCAATGCCAAGCTGAATAACTGCATACGTAGGAGCGAGAGGTGGACCAACGCGTTGTTCATTTGCTCAATTTGTGAATAAATCATCCAGTTTTTCTGAGATTGTTATCATTTGTTTGTCTGTACCTGTACGTCAGATCTACCGATTTCTATCCCATTCGGATAATTCCTTCGTGGTGCATGCTTCTTTTTTTTCTGTACTTACGAGATGTGGGGCAGCACCTCCTGAAAATACTCTGCAGTTTGTTTTCATCTTAAACCCATGTTGTTAGCAAAATCTGAATCTGTGCAAATATTATCCCGTAACCTATTCTCAAGAACGATCATCGCAGTTGATTTTTTAATAGAAAAGTTAACGCCTATTTCAGTGACACAATCTCGCTAATGGTATGTCAAACGAATAATCTTTAATTCACATACTACAGCCAATCTTATGTAAACGTATAGTAATACATGCCTCACTGTAATCAAATCTGAATGCCTTTATGGAGCAGGAATTTTAATTTTAAATGGAAAGGGGGATGTTGAATAAATTAGAAAGAAAGAAAGATTATTAGGAAAATATTAAGCCCCAACATTACTGATGGAGAAACTTATAGGCTAAGAAGTAATTAGGAGATAGAAGAATACACAGACATACATGGTGACATGAGAAAACGAAGACTTAAATTTTATGGGCACATTAAAAGAATGGCACCCACGAAGTTGACGAAACAAATAGAATTCTACGAAAACAGAAGAAAGGCCAAAACTGAGGCAATTAAATGGATCGCTGCGACTAAGAAGCGTCTTAAAGTAGCTAGCACAATTCAGGCAAACGTCACAGATAGAAAAACATTCAGACAGAAGATATTTGATTGGAAAGTTGAACAGCGGGAAATTAGAAAACGGATTGGAACACCGTGGTCTGATGAAAGAAAGAGACTTCATTCTGAAAGGATGAAACGAATTTGGACACAAAGGAAGGACAAGCATGAAAAGCGACATTGATTTATTGTACCTCTCGTGGTCCTATTGGGCCCGTGCGTGAATAATAATAAATACATGCCTCGTTTCGTTAAAACCCAAACACATGCTAACCACAAGTACATCAGCACAATTTTTATTTATTTATTTATACGTGTCCAGAACAACATATTAAATATAATTTATCATACATAGCATATCATACATATACAGGGTGTTACAAAAAGGTTCGGCCAAACTTTCAGGAAACATTCCTCACACACAAAGAAAGAAAATACGTTATGTGGACATGTGTCCGGAAACGCTTACTTTCCATGTTAGAGCTCATTTTATTACTTTATTACTTCTCTTCAAATCACATTAATCATGGAATGGAAACACACAGCAACAGAACGTACCAGCGTGACTTCAAACACTTTGTTACAGGAAATGTTCAAAATGTCCTCCGTTAGCGAGGATACATGCATCCACCCTCCGTCGCATGGAATCCCTAATACGCTGATGCAGGCCTGGAGAATGGTGTATTGTATCACAGCCGTCCACAATACGAGCACGAAGAGTCTCTACATTTGGTACCGGGGTTGCCTAGACAAGAGCTTTCAAATGCCCCCATAAATGAAAGTCAAGAGGGTTGAGGTCAGGAGAGTGTGGAGGCCATGGAATTGGTCCGCCTCTACCAATCCATCGGTCACCGAATCTGTTGTTGAGAAACGTACGAACACTTCGACTGAAATGTGCAGGAGCTCCATCGTGCATGAACCACATGTTGTGTCGTACTTGTAAAGGCACCGAAGTCAACATTACCTTCCTTCAATTGGGGCAACTGGCGGTGAATCGAGGAAGTGCAGTACATACTGACGAAACTAAAATGAGCTCTAACATGGAAATTAAGCGTTTCCGGACCCATGTCCACATAAAATCTTTTCTTTATTTGTGTGTGAGGAATGTTTCCTGAAAGTTTGGCCGTACCTTTTTGTAACACCCTGTATATTACAAGCATTACAGAGAATATGTGGATATTTATATTCCATGTACTGCCCAGAATTCCGCTGCACAGACTGCCTTATCATTGGCGATAATCAGATCGTCCATGGACACAGGTTCCGACAGTTTCCTGCAGTTGAGTAGGTGCTGATGGTCTTGAGGTTCACCACACTCACATAGTTCGTCCCCTGAGATGTTTCCCCATTTCTTCATGTTCTCCTTGCACCGAGATACTCCAGATCTCGGTCTATTGAGTATCTTCCATGTCGTGTATGGGAGATGACGACCTGTAGCAAGTTCTTCCTTGGGGTTGTCCCAATATTTCTCTGATGATGAGCTACGCCAGATATGTATCCTATAGTCTGCAGGTGATGTCTGGATTGGTTGCGTTGTCCGGAGAAAACTTTTTCTCGACTTGAGTCTTGGTGTTGGATGTTCGTCTCTGATCAGTCTCCTGCTTCTTTCTTTCCAAATGGTTCAAATGGCTCTGAGCACTATGGGACTGAACTGCTGAGGTCATCAGTCCCCTAGAACTTAGAACTACTTAAACCTAACTAACCTAAGGACATCACACACATCCATGCCCGAGGCAGGATTCGAACCTGCGACCGTATCGGTCGCGCGGTTGCAGACTGTAGCGCCTAGAACCGCTCGGCCACCCCGGCCGGCTGCACTAAACAGCTACTGACGACAGCAAAGAAGCTACGGGCTGCTTGATCACTGCTTGATTTCAGCAAGGCGTTTGATACCGTTATCTCGACACGTAACTTTTCTTTAAAAAAAAATAATAAAAGCAATACATTTACAGTTTTGCGACGATTGCCTGAGGAACAGGTAACAGTGAGTCACCCGTGGATAGAGAAGTCAGCAAGGGGAAAAAGTAATCTCAAAAGAACCCCAGGGTCAAGACCTTAATTCGTTACTTTTCTTCCTGTGCACCAGTGATACTTCGCCGGCCGCGGTGGCCGAGCGGTTCTAAGCGCTTCAGTCCGGAACCGCGCGACTGCTACGGTCGCAGGTTCGAATCTTGACTCGGGCATGGATGTGTGTGATGTCCTTAGGTTAGATAGGTTTAAGTTGTTCTAAGTTCTAGGGGACTGATGACCATAGCAGTTAAGTCCCATAGTGCTCAGAGCCATTTGAACCATTTTTGAACCAGTGATACTTCCACTTCCCCAGTGTTTTGCGACTATCACTTTTATGCTGGCAACATCGAGCCTAAGCGAAGCGACAGCCATAAGAATATCGCTTCTGCCACATCAGTCATAAAGTTTGTTCTGCATCACTATGGACCTGGATCATGAACTCACAGGTGATCCTTCAATGGCACTGGAAGTTGTTCAGCGAACATATTCGCGATGCAGTCCCTCCCTTACTCCTTTATGGCATTTAGATACCTCAGTAAAGAAAGAAAAAAGAAAAAAAAAACAGAATATCTCGACATAACATTGGATGAGAGTATAAGGAAACTAAAGTGGGAGAACAGACTGTCATATCCAAATGATTAGCTTTTCAGAGCATTCGCACAAGGTTGGCGCCGGTGGCGACACCTACAACGTGCTGACATGAGGAAAGTTTCCAACCGATTTCTCATACACAAACAGCAGTTGACCGCCGTTGCCTGGTGAGACATTGTTGTTCAAAAATGGCTCTGAGCACTATGGGACTTAACTGCTGAGGTCATCAGTCCCCTACAACTTAGAACTACTTAAACCTAACTAACCTAAGGACATCGTACACATCGATGCCCGAGGCAGGATTCGAACCTGCGACCGTAGCGGTCGCGCCCTTGAGGAGGTAGATTTTGTCAACAGGGGTTGCCCACAAGCAGCCGGTTACAATTCGTCCTGTTTCATTTAGGGCAATATTTACCTGTTTGGCATGGCTGGAGTTGTGCCATACAGGTGCTGCATATTCAGCAGCGGAGAAGCACAAAGGGAGGGCAGATGGTCGGAGGACCTGTGGATGTGCTCCCCAGTTGTTGTTCCTCGCACTGACTTTCACTTTATCTGTACAGTGGTCCTTGAAGGTGAGGGACCGGTCCAAATTCACTCCGAGGTACTTTGGGGTGTCACAGTGGGTCAGCCGTTGACCTCTCCAGGTTATTCTCAGTTTCCTCCGTGCCTCTCTGTTCCGTAAGTGGAATGCACACACTTGTGTTTTGGAGGGGTTTGGCTTCAGGTAGTTAATAAGACTAAAAACAGCCGACCAGTTGCAATGGATAAAGTAATCTTTACCTAGGTTTCGACAGATTTAAATCTGTCTTCTTCAGAAGGCGGCAGTATTACATTAATATGGAATGATGTATCATCGTCGTTTTTACAAAAAACTTGTGAGCTCTGCAACATCCATGTACTAATTTTTATTTACATGACAAACCCTATTTTCAGGGCTATATTTTAATTTGGAGTAATGGATCTATGCAGTTATTTGTAAAAACGACGATGATACATCATTCCATATTAATGTAATACTGCCGCCTTCTGAAGAAGACAGATTTAAATCTGTCGAAACCTAGGTAAAGATTACTTTATCCATTGCAACTGGTCGGCTGTTTTTAGTCTTATTACGTGGAACCGTTGCTGTTGCGCAGCTATGTTTAAAATACTTCAGGTAGTTGCTATAGTCTGTCTGTAAACTCAAGAGCGAGCATCGCTTTTGGTGGGGGAAGTGGCATTTCCCAGAAGAACCCTGCCACTGGCCTACAGGGGCACCCAAAATCAGTTGCGCTTTACCTGCCTAGCGCTGTAGATCGGCGTGCAGTGATACACGTCGTTCTTTTCGTGGGATCTTAATTGCCATTGTTAGTCAGTTAATTTTGTATGCATACTGATATACTTCGGTATCCGGAAGTGATTGATAAGCGACATGCATTGCAAGAAAATATGCAGAATATGGAGAAGATGAGGTATTTATGGAGTAACGAGCGTTCGATCGTCTCCAATGTTACAACATCTTGTGTTAAAGAGGCGGCACAAAAAGAATTGTTGGCTAATATTACCAGTCCCAGTCAGAGGGACGCAATTTATGCAAACGTCAGCCTCGCCACAATAGGACGCATAAGGAAGAAGCGCGAAAATAACCTGCGTGGTTTACTGAAATCGCCACGAAGGAAAACTGATAATTTTGGGAGGAAACTCATCGTTACAGGCAGTTTCACGAAATCGGTAATTCGACAAACGATGGAGGACTTTCACAAAAACCAAAAAATAATGCCGACGTTACGGCATTACTTACTGCTGTGAAACAAAAAATCTATTTTCTTTGGCAGAAAGATGTTTTACATAAAACACTGCTTGAAATGGGATTTACATGGAAACATCTATAAGTAAACGAAAGATTCTGATAGAGAGAACGGATATAATTGACTGGCGATTTTAGTACCTGAACCGAGGAAATTAAGGGACCTAGGCAGAAAATGTCTTTTACATTGATAAAACTTGGATGGACAATAATATTACTTACAGAAAATGTTGGCGGGGACCTGGCGTTGATAGCATTATCGACAATGTTAGCTGAAGCAATAGGATTATAGTGGTCAGTATTGAGTCAAAATTTGGGTTTTTATCCAACGCACAGTTAATTTATAAAGCGGTATATGCAATAGGGGACTACCATGGGCAAATGAACTACGAAAATTTTTCAAATTGGATACCGACTAAAGTAATTCCGAATCTGCCACCGAACTTTGTTATTGTAATGGACAACACCTCAAGTCACAACAAGGAGCATAACAAAGCTCCGACTAGGTCCTCGAATAAAAGGGAAATGATTGAATTATTATTAAAAAATAAGGTGGAAGTTGGTTTGTCAATGACGAAAACAAAATTATTTCATTTGATTAAACAACATAACCTGGAAGACAAAGTATTTGAAATTAATGAACTACTTGAAGGTTATGGGCACAGTGTGCTGCGACTTCCACAGTGATTTAAATCCAATTGAAACGGCGAGGGCAAAATTCAAAAATTTCGTCAGAGGAAGAAATACGCCGGTAGTACGTTGTGAAACAGCCTGTAGTAGCGCCTCGTGACGTAGCTGGGTACGCAGAGTGGGAACTCGCTAGATGGCTCTTCAGTTTGCCGACAGACTATATCGTGGTAATTAGATAACGCCTCAAGACTTATTGAGTCAGCACAATAACTAAAGCGGAAATAACTGTAACACGCAATATCTCGTTCCACATTTCGGCGAACAGGAAGTCGAAGCAAAGTGACAGGAACTGCGCGTTAATTCCAGAGTGCAGTGGAGTAATTGCCTCGCCCTCTGCGGCTGTCCGGACAGTGTGCACACTGGGTGACTCACCTTGAGGCGAGCTGCCAGGAACTTACAACCCGAGGCGTGGCGTGGCATCAGCTGCCTGGCGTTGCCACACAGCCGGATAAGAACCTCCCATACGGTCCCGCTCCTCCTGAGTCACTTGACGCTTTGATTACTCTGCATCCCATCTCACTGTAAATCTGCGGTCGTTTCAGAGTAGAACTTCCCAGAGACTGCAAAAGAACATTACAGCTATTAAAGAAACATAAACAGGCTAACATACAAATGTTTCCTTCCATCTGCACAATTTTTTTTTATTTGCTACCATTTGCAAATGGCCTGTCAATTTGTGGCTAAAGTAACAGGTGTTTTCACAGTAGTATATTCTGTGGTGTCACCGCCAGACACCACACTTGCTAGGTGGTTGGTTTAAATCGGCCGCCGTCCATTAGTACATGTCGGACCCGCGTGTCGCCACTGTCAGTAATCGCAGACCGAGCGCCACCACACTGCAGGTCTAGAGAGGCGGACTAGCACTCGCCCAGTTGTACGACGACTTTGCTAGCGACTACACTGACGAAGCCTTTCTCTCATTTGCCGAGAGACAGTTAGAATAGCCTTCAGCTAAGTCCATGGCTACGACCTAGCAAGGCGCCATTAACCATATCTGGAGAGAGTCTCACTTGTATCATCAAGAATGCTGTATACAAATGATGGATTAAAGTTAAGTATTCCAGAAGCTACGTACTTTCCTTTATAGCATTCATTACGTATCCTGTTTCAGACTTAAGCACCTGCGTGAGTTGACGCGTGCATTTCGGCCTGCTCTTGCCCCACAGTGTTGGCTCTTCTGCCAACACTACATATTCTGTGTTACGGGAGAAAACGGGTGTGGTAGTGGGAAAGAAAGAGGAGGAACACTGCTTGTGTTCTGCAATAAATTTCCGCTAGTAATACGCCGTTAAAGAATCTACAAGATAAAAGAGATGTACCTGATCTGGACACTAAAATATGTACAAAGAACGCAACTGCGAAGAAACCTTGAGTGAAATGTTGGATGGAAGAATCTGGACGAGATTCGCAGATGACGTTGATATCTTCAATGAAAGTGAGGAATAATTACAGGATTTGTTGTCTGTAATGATTAGATTAGTACTTGTTCCATAAATCATGAATACGACACTTCGTAATGATGCGGAACTTGTCAGGTTAATAAAAGGTGTCTATACAAGATATTACATTACACAAAATATTACATGACACTTAATTTTTTTGTGGGGGTTGGTGAAATTACGCTCCTACTATATCCAAAAATTCATCTAATGAGTACAAGGAGTTGCCATTCAGAAATTCTTTTAATTTCCTTTTAAATGCTATATGGCTATCTGTCAGGCTTTTGATGCTATTAGGTAAGTGACCAAAGACTTTTGTGGCAACATAATTTACCCCCTTCTGATCCAAAGTTAGATTTAACCTTAAGTAGTGAATATTATCCTTTCTCCTAGAGTCGTGCTATTAATTTTAAATTCGTTCGGATTGTTAATAACAAATTTCATAAGTGAATATACAGGGTTATTACAAATGATTGAAGCGATTTCACAGCTCTACAATAACTTTATTATTTGAGATATTTTCCCACACATACAAAAACTCAAAAAGTTTTTTTAGGCATTCACAAATGTTCGATATGTGCCCCTTTAGTGATTCGGCAGACATCAAGCCGATAATCAAGTTCCTCCCACACTCGGCACAGCATGTCCCCATCAATGAGTTCGAAAGCATCGTTGATGCGAGCTCGCAGTTCTGGCACGTTTCTTGGAAGAGGAGGTTTAAACACTGAATGTTTCACATAACCCCACAGAAAGAAATCGCATGGGGTTAAGTCGGTAGAGCGTGGAGGCCATGACATGAATTGCTGATCATGATCTCCACCACGACCGATCCATCGGTTTTCCAATCTCCTGTTTAAGAAATGCCGAACATCATGATGGAAGTGCGGTGGAGCACCATCCTCTTGAAAGATGAAGTCGGCGCTGTCGGTCTCCAGTTGTGGCATGAGCCAATTTTCCATCATGTCCAGATACACGTGTCCTGTAACGTTTTTTTCGCAGAAGGAAAAGGGGCCGTAAACTTTAAACCGTGAGATTGCACAAAACACGTTAACTTTTGCTGAATTGCGAATTTGCTGCACGAATGCGTGAGGATTCTCTACCGCCCAGATTCGCACATTGTGTCTGTTCACTTCACCATTAAGAAAAAATGTTGCTTCATCACTGAAAACAAGTTTCGCACTGAACGCATCCTCTTCCATGAGCTGTTGCAACCGCGCCGAAAATTTAAAGCGTTTGACTTTGTCAACGAGTGTCAGGGCTTGTAGCAATTGTAAACTGTGAGGCTTCTGCTTTAGCCTTTTCCGTAAGATTTTCCAAACCGTCGGCTGTGGTACGTTTAGCTCCCTGCTTGCTTTATTCGTCGATTTCCGCGGGCTACGCGTGAAACTTGCCCACACGCGTTCAACCGTTTCTTCGCTCACTGCAGGCCGACCCGTTGATTACCCCTTACAGAGGCATCCAGAAGCTTTAAACTGCGCATACCATCACCGAATGGAGTTAGCAGTCGGTGGATCTTTGTTGAACTTCGTCCTGAAGTGTCGTTGCACTGTTATGACTGACTGATGTGAGTGCATTTCAAGCACGACATACGCTTTCTCGGCTCCTGTCGCAATTTTGTCTCACTGCGCTCTCGAGCTCTCTGGCGGCAGAAACCTGAAGTGCGGCTTCAGCCAAACAAAACTTTTGAGTTTTTCTATGTATCTGTAGTGTGTCGTGACCATATGTCAATGAATGGAGCTACAGTGAATTTATGAAATCGCTTCAATCATTTGTAATAGCACTGTATATATATTGTAAGGCTACAGTGAAGATCCCTAGCTCTTTAAATAAGTGTCTGCAGGATGATCTTGGATGAACTCCAGCAATTATTCTGATTACACGCTTTTGTGCAATGAACACTCTTTTACACAATGAAGTGTTACCCCAGAATATGATGCCACACGAAAGCAGAGAATGAAAATAGGCGTGGTAAGCTCATTTACTGAAATGTGTATCGCCAAAATTTGCAATGACCCTAATAGCATAAGTAGCCGAACTGAAACGTTTCAGCAGTTTCTAATCAGTACAGAACATAGAGTGAGGTGGACAAAACGTGAAAGTAGTGAGGAGTTGCAGGAATGAGATTAGCGATAATCTTAACATAAATCGGGGTCCGCGTAGTAGATTAGGTGAAGAAATTTTGTTATCTGGTAAAATAATGGAACGTATGATGGACGCAGGAAGCGTGTAACACAGTTACTAGTGTCAAACACACGCATTATGTCAGGAAGAAATTTCTGAGAACGTACGTCAAGAGCAGGACACTGTACGGAAGTGAATCGTAGCTTCCTGGAGAAACGGAAAAGCACATAACTGAAGCGTTTGAAGTGTGATGTAACAGGAGGAGGGCATTTAAGTGGACTGATGAGACATGACGAGGAATTTCACGGAAGCGGCGAGGAAAGGACAGCGTGAAAAATACTGACTACGAGGTCCAGGATGTTAAGAGATGCGTCAGGTTATTAGGGAATGACTTCCGTGGTGCTTGGCAGCGTTTCCCACATTGTTACGCGAAACGTTGTTGTTACGCGGGAAGTGAATAAGTGCTCCGCGGTAAACTATTAACAACAGGGCATTTCCTTTTCGGCATTTTTCCTTATTTTTTAACATTCTATTGTGATTTCTGTGTTCCTAGTTTTGATTTATAAGCGAAATAGTCACTGAAAAAAAAATTTTTCTCACCTTTAAAATTTTTTATTAATTTTAATAACCTTCAAAATAAACAAGGTGCTCTATCAAAGTACATGATTCTCAAAGTGTTTCGTCGGAGGGAAAGTTTGGGAACACCTGTACGTATAGAGCAAAAACTGTTGGGGAAGACAGATTTTGAATATATCTGACTACTACTCTGCGACGAAGCTATTGGCACAGGAAAGTAAGTCACGGCCGGTGGCATCGAAGGCTCGTGACCCAAAAAAGATAATTTTGGCTGAAATTATGATATGCTTCATTTGTGTTATAATAAAACAGCAGCGTATGACGTACGTAAAGCCATTTGGAATTGTTTCAAATTAACACTCTGAAATAGTTGCATGGTAGTTTATAATGACTTTGAAGCATATTACACAGCAATAAGGTGTCCGCCGCTCGTGGTCTCGCGGTAGCGTTCTCGCTTCCCGAGCACGGGGTCCCGGGTTCGATTCCCGGCGGGGTCAGGGGTTTTCACCTGCCTCGAGATGGCTGGGTGTTTGTGTTGTCCTCATCATTTCATCATCATCCAGGAAAGTGGCGAAATTGGACTGAGCAAAGGTTGGGAAATTGTACGGGCGCTGATAACCGCGCTGTTGAGCGCCCCACAAACCAAACATCATCATCATCATCACAGCAATAAGGTAAAACTACGACGATGAGAAGGTAGTTAAAGTGTAAAAGAGATAGGGGAGTCGAACTGCATCGCAAGTGACGGTGAGTGATGCCTCGTAAAGTTGATTGGCCCTATGCTGAAAACAATGGACTCGCGTTTGGTGGTACTGTGCTTCAAATTCCCGTCCAGCCATTTCGACGGCAGTAGAATCGTTCGGCAGTCAGCTTCAGATGGCGGATTTCCATTTCAGTTCCCGAAGCATGTCCGTGCTGTTCGAACATACCAGTAACAAATCTAGCAGCCCGCCTCTGAATCGCTTCGATCTCCTCCTCCAATCCGATCTGCTACGGATCCAAACATTCAAGGAGTATTCAACAGTACGGCGCACAAGCGACCTATACGCGGTCTGCTTACACTTGAAGCAGTCGTTCCTAAAATTCTCCCAATAAACTGCAGCTGACGATTCGCGCTCCATGCAACTGTTCACACATGCTCGTTCCATTTCATACCGCTTTGCAACGTTACGCCGAGATATTTAAACAATTTGGTTGTGTCAAGCGGGACACTGGTGATACTGTAACCGAACTTTACAGTTTTATTCTTCCTATTCGCATTAACTTAAATTTTACCCCATTTGAAGCTACAGGGTGTTTCAAAAATGACCGGTATATTTGAAACGGCAATAAAAACTAAACGAGCAGCGCTAGAAATACACCGTTTGTTGCAATATGCTTGGGACAACAGTACATTTTCAGGCAGACAAACTTTCGAAATTACAGAAGTTACAATTTTCAACAACAGATGGCGCTGCAAGTGATGTGAAAGATATAGAAGACAACGCAGTCTGTGGGTGCGCCATTCTGTACGTCGTCTTTCTGCCGTAAGCGTGTGCTGTTCACAACGTGCAAGTGTGCTGTAGACAACATGGTTTATTCCTTAGAACAGAGGACTTTTCTGGTGTTGGAATTCCACCGCCTAGAACACAGTGTTGTTGCAACAAGACGAAGTTTTCAACGGAGGTTTAATGTAACCAAAGGACCGAAAAGCGATACAATAAAGGATCTGTTTGAAAAATTTCAACGGACTGGGAACGTGACGGATGAACGTGCTGGAAAGGTAGGGCGACTGCGTACGGCAACCACAGGGGGCAACGCGCAGCTAGTGCAGCAGGTGATCCGACAGCGGCCTCGGGTTTCCGTTCGCCGTGTTGCAGCTGTGGTCCAAATGACGCCAACGTCCACGTATCGTCTCGTGCGCCAGAATTTACACCTCTATCCGTACAAAATTCAAACGCGGCAGCCCCTCAGCGCCGCTACCATTGCTGTACGAGAGACATTCGCTAACGATATAGTGCACAGGATTGATGACGGCGATATGCATGTGGGCAGCATTTGGTTTACTGACGAAGCTTATTTTTACCTGGACAGCTTCGTCCAATAAACAGAACTGGCGCATATGGGGAACCGAAAAGCCCCATGTTGCAGTCCCATCGTCCCTGCATCCTCAAAAAGTACTGGTCTGGGCCGCCATTTCTTCCAAAGGAATCATTGGCCCATTTTTCAGATCCGAAACGATTACTGCATCACGCTATCTGGACATTCTTCGTGAATTTGTGGCGGTACAAACTACCTTAGACGACACTGGGAACACCTCGTGGTTTATGCAAGATGGTGCCCGGCCACATCGCACGGCCGACGTCTTTAATTTCCTGAATGAATATTTCGATGATCGTGTGATTGCTTTGGGCTATCCGAAACATACAGGAGGCGGCGTGGATTGGCCTCCCTATTCGCCCGACATGAACCCCTGTGACTTCTTTCTGTGGGGACACTTGAAAGACCAGGTGTACCGCCAGAATCCAGAAACAATTGAACAGCTGAAGCAGTACATCTCATCTGCATGTGAAGCCATTCCGCCAGACACGTTGTCAAAGGTTTCGGGTAATTTCATTCAGAGACTACGCCATATTATTGCTACGCATGGTGGATATGTGGAAAATATCGTACTATAGGGTTTCCCAGACCGCAGCGCCATGTGTTGTTGAAAATTGTAACTACTGTCATTTCGAAAGTTTGTCTGCCTGAAAATGTACTGTTGTCCCAAGCATATTGCAACAAACGGTGTATTTCTATTGCTGCTCGTTTAGTTTGTATTGCCGTTTCAAATATACCGGTCATTTTTGAAGCACCCTGTAGCTGCCACTCATCACACCAACTAGGAATTTTGTCTAAGTCGTCTAGTATCTTCCTACGGTCACTCAACTTGGACACCTTTCCGTGCACCACGGCATCATCAGGAAACAATCGCAGATTGCTGCCCACCGTGGCCGGCCGCTGTGGCCGAGCTGTTCTAGGCGCTTCAGTCCGGAACTGCGCTGCTGCTACGGTCGCAGGTTCGAATATCCTGCCTCGGGCATGGATGTGTGTGACGTCCTTAGGTTAGTTAGGTTTAAGTAGTTCTAAGTTCTAAGGGACTGATGACTTCAGATGTTAAATCCCATAGTGCTTAGAGCCATTTGAACCATTTGCTCACCCTGTCAGCCAAATCATTTATGTCTATAGAGAGCAACAGCGGTCCTGTCACATTTCCCTGGGGCACTCCTGACGGTACCCTCGTCTCTGATGAACACTCGCCGTCGAGGACGAGTTACTGTGTTGTGTTGTATTGGAAAAACTAGTAGAAGCCGACCTCGGGGAAGATCAGTTTGGATTCCGTAGAAAAATGGGAACACGTGAGGCAATACTGACCTTACGACTTATCTTAGAAGAAAGATTAAGGAAAGGCAAACCTACGTTTCTAGCATTTGTAGACTTGGAGAAGGCTTTTGACAATGTTGACTGGAATACTCTCTTTCAAATTCTAAAGGTGGCAGGGGTAAAATACCGGGAGCGAAAGGCTATTTACAATTTGTACAGAAACCAGATGGCAGTTATAAGAGTCGAGGGACATGAAAGAGAAGCAGTGGTTGGGAAGGGAGTGAGACAGGGTTGTAGCCTATCCCCGATGTTATTCAATCTGTATATTGAGCAAGCAGTAAAGGAAACAAAAGAAAAATTCGAAGTAGGTATTAAAATCCATGGAGAAGAAATAAAAACTTTGAGGTTCGCCGATGACATTGTAATTCTGTCAGAGACAGCAAAGGACTTGGAAGAGCAGTTGAACGGAATGGATGGTGTCTTGAAAGGAGGATATAAGATGAACATCAACAAAAGCAAAACGAGGATAACAGAATGTAGTCGAATTAAGTCGGGTGATGTTGAGAGTATTAGATTAGGATATGAGACACTTAAAGTAGTAAAGGAGTTTTGCTATTTGGGGAGCAAAATAACTGATGATGGTCGAAGTAGAGAGGATATAAAATGTAGACTGGCAATGGCAAGGAAAGCGTTTCTGAAGAAGAGAAATTTGTTAACATCGAGTATAGATTTAACTGTCAGGAAGTCATTTCTGAAAGTATTTGTATGGAGTGTAGCCATGTATGGAAGTGAAACATGGACGGTAAATAGTTTGGACAAGAAAAGAATAGAAGCTTTCGAAATGTGGTGCTACAGAAGAATGCTGAAGACTAGATGGGTAGATCACATAACTAATGAGGAAGTATTGAATAGGATTGGGGAGAAGAGAAGTTTGTGGCACAACTTGACCAGAAGAAGAGATCGGTTGGTAGGACATGTTCTGAGGCATCAAGGGATCACCAATTTAGTATTGGAGGGCAGCGTGGAGGGTAAAAATCGTAGGGGGAGACCAAGAGATGAATACACTAAGCAGATTCAGAAGGATGTAGGTTGCAGTAGGTACTGGGAGATGAAGAAACTTGCACAGGATAGAGTAGCATGGAGAGCTGCATCAAACCAGTGTCAGGACTGAAGACCACAACAACAACATTGGTTAAGAACTCATTCCAAAGATGTTCTATTGGGTCCAGGTCGGGACTCTGGGTAAGCCAGTCCATTGCAGGAATATCGTTGTCCACAAACCATTGCTTCACAGATATTGCTTCATAACAGGGTTCACTGCAAGAATTAATCATCACCTTAGAACCGTTTCTCCACTGTAACAGCACGACCCCATAAAATCTGTTGGCTCCCTTTCGCTTAAAGCGTTTTCTCAAGCGCAATGACGGAACGTCACTCTGACCATGGAAAGCAGCCCCATACCACCACCTCCATACTTCATTGTTGGCACTGCCCATGATGGCAAATAACATTCTCCAGACATTCACCAAATCCAAATCCTTCCGTCTGATTTCCACAGGGTATAGCATGATTCATCATTCCAAAACACTCGTTGCCAGTCATCTACTATGCAATGCTGACCCCCTTTACAACATTTCAAACGTCGCGTAGCACTGATTACAGAATTGGGTGGCTTTTAAGTTGCTGCTTGACTATTATACCCCACAATTTTTAACTCATTAAACAGTCATTGTG
Organism: Schistocerca cancellata; assembly: GCF_023864275.1. Classification (NCBI taxonomy): domain Eukaryota; kingdom Metazoa; phylum Arthropoda; class Insecta; order Orthoptera; family Acrididae; genus Schistocerca; species Schistocerca cancellata. Next base: position 73,468,375 of record NC_064626.1, on the reverse strand, counting down.
CTAGCCAGACGACTGGTAGAACTCTGGAACATGTGAGGGTCTTTTTTTTTTCCACAACCACCCTCCACACAGCTAGACTGCCACTGAATGTCAGGACATTTATTCTTTCTGGTCTTGGTTTAGCTGTTGTTGTTCCGTCGCTTTTCCTCCTCACCATCACATTTGTCACCAACAGTCAATTTGGGCAGCTACAGTGAGTCCAAAAAGTATTCGTCTAGTTGTAATTTTTTTAAATAAAACTAAGTATATGCCACGTGAAAGGAAGGGAACATAAAATGTGAACATCCAGTCATTTGAAACGAAACTTGATAAGTGATTATTACTGATGGACAAGGAAGTAAATACATCCATAGCGGAAAAAAATTGACAAAATGGAGAATTTATTCAAGGGCTACTTCAAGAAGTATTCGTCCACTCACTTTTTTTTAAATTTACAATCTGAAAATATGATTTCAGTTACAAAAATAAATGTTTAGTGGAGTTTCCCTTTACAGCTATTACTGCTTATAGTGTCATCTGGGCATCGACTTGACCAAGTTTTCCATCACAGAGGCTGGAATTTTGTCCCATTCGTCTTAAAATGCTTCTTTTAGGTCTCTCTGTTAGAAATGTTTCTTCTCCTGATGCTATCTTCCAGTGCTTTCCCTACGTGTTCAATAGGATTAATGTCTGGGCTCAGAGGGGGGGTGTTAAGCTGTTTTGGGGTATTGCACAGGAGCCACAGCCTCGTATTTAGAGCCGTATGCTTTGGGTCGTTATCTTGTTGAAAAATGTAATTTCCTTGCGGACGTAATTTTTCGGCGCTAGGATTCAGATTGTCCTTTAAAATGTTGATATACATCCATTTTACCTTCTATGAAATGTAACCTGCAGCACTCATACAGCCCCACACCATCAGGGAGCCGCCACTGTGTTTAACCGTTGGCACAAGATTGCGTGGCAACATCTCCGCATTCTTCTTACGCCACACCATTCGCCTGCCATCCGACCCGAATACGTTATATTTACTCTCATCAGAAAGTACAGGGTGGTTCAAAAAGAATACCACAACTTTAAAAATGTGTATTTAATGAAAGAAACATAATATAACCTTCTGTTATACATCATTACAAAGAGTATGTAAAAAGGTTTTTTTTCACTCAAAAACAAGTTCAGAGATGTTCAATATGGCCCCCTCCAGACACTCGAGCAATATCAACCCGATACTCCAACTCGTTCCACACTCTCTGTAGCATATCAGGCGTAACAGTTTGGATAGCTGCTGTTATTTCTCGTTTCAAATCATCAATGGTGGCTGGGTGAGGCGGCCGAAACACCGTATCCGTAACATACCCCCATAAGAAAAAATCGCAGGGGGTAAGATCAGGGCTTCTTGGAGGCCAGTGATGAAGTGCTCTGTCACGGGCTGCGTGGCGGCCTATCCAACGCCTCGGGTAGTTGACGTTCAGGTAGTTACGGACAGATTGTGGAATTTGCAGCTCTCTGCTAGCTCTGCGACTCGATTTTCCTGGGCTGCGAACAAATGCTTGCTGGATGCGTGCTACATTTTCATCACTCGTTCTCGGCCGTCCAGAACTTTTCCCTTTGCACAAACACCCATTCTCTGTAAACTGTTTATACCAACGTTTAATACACCACCTATCAGGAGGTTTAACACCATACTTCGTTCGAAATGCACGCTGAACAACTGTCGTCGATTCACTTCTGCCGTACTCAATAACACAAAAAGCTTTCTGTTGACCGAGCGAGGTGGCGCAGTGGTTAGCACACTGGACTCGCATTCGGGAGGACGACGGTTCAATCCCGTCTCCGGCCATCCTGATTTAGGTTTTCCGTGATTTCCCTAAATCGCTTCAAGCAAATGCCGGGATGGTTCCTTTGAAAGGGCACGGCCGATTTCCTTCCCCATCCTTCCCTCACCTGAGCTTGCGCTCCGTCTCTAATGACCTCGTTGTCGACGGGACGTTAAACACTAATCTCCTCCTCCTCCTCCTCCTTTCTGTTGAGCGGTCGCCATCTTAGCATCAACTGACGCTGACGCCTAGTCAACAGCGCCTCAAGCGAACAAATGTACAACTAAATGAAACTTTATAGCTCCCTTAATTCGCCGACAGATAGTGCTTAGCTCTGCCTTTTGTCGTTGCAGAGTTTTAAATTCCTAAAGTTGTGGTATTCTTTTTGAACCACCCTGTATTACTCTATTGCAGAAGTCTTCCTTTTTGAATCTGTGTTCCATCGTAAAATGAAGACGTTTCTTTCGATTCTGTTGACTGGCCCAAAATTTCTTGCGCGCTAGCAGTCCGTGATACCCACACGTTTTGAAGGTATTTCTGATTGTGTTGGCACATACCTTCTTTCCCCTAGACTGTAACTCCCCAGCCAACATAGGAGCGCTGATTTTAGGTTTCGTCTTCATTTCCCTCATGATAAATCCCATGTCTGCATCAGTCAAAGTGTGAGGGCGTCCGGTGCGTGGTTGGTTTCTTTTGTTGCGCAAAATCGATTTATTGTCGACTGAACCGTCGATCTAGGTTTACCGACTACTTTAGCAATCTCGTAAGATGATTTGCACTCTTTATGCAAGCGCAAAGTAAGTTTCCTATCGATCAAGGTCGTCTCACTACCACTACGGCCTGTGGCGCTAATTGCTCTGTATCGGCGCCGTTCAGAACAACAGGCGACAGAGTCGGGCCGCGCACAAGTGACTAGTGTGTGCCGTGGGTCAGCGGCATAGTACAGGGTTATTACAGATGATTGAAGCGATTTCACAGCTCTACAATAACTTTATTATTTGAGTTATTTTCACAATGCTTTGCACACACATACAAAAACTCAAAAAGTTTTTTTTAGGCATTCACAAATGTTTGATATGTGCCCCTTTAGTGATTCGGCAGACATCAAGCCGATAATCAAGTTCCTCCCACACTCGGCGCAGCATGTCCCCATCAATGAGTTCGAAAGCATCGTTGATGCGAGCTCGCAGTTCTGGCACGTTTCTTGGTAGTGGACGTTTACAAACACTGAACCTTTCACATAACCCCACAGAAAGAATCGCACGGGGTTAAGTCGGGAGAGCGTGGACGCCATGACATGAATTGCTGATCGTGATCTCCACCACGACCGATCCAGCGGTTTTCCAATCTCCTGTTTAAGAAATGCCGAACATCATGATGGAAGTGCGGTGGAGCACTATCCTGTTGAAAAATGAAGTCGGCGCTGTCGGTCTCCAGTTGCGGCATGAGCCAATTTTCCAGCGTGTCCAGATACACGTGTCCTGTAACGTTTTTTTCGCAGAAGAAAAAGGGGCCGTAAACTTTAAACCGTGAGATTGCACAAAACGCGTTAACTTTTGGTGAATTGCGAATTTGCTGCACGAATGCGTGAGGATTCTCTACCGCCCAGATTCGCACATTGTGTCTGTTCACTTCACCATTAAGAAAAAATGTTGCTTCAGCACTGAAAACAAGTTTCGCACTGAACGCACCCTCTTCCATGAGCTGTTGCAACCGCGCCGAAACTTCAAAGCGTTTGACTTTGTCATCGTGTGTCAGGGCTTGTAGCAATTGTAAACGGTAAGGCTTCTGCTTTAGCCTTTTCCGTAAGATTTTCCAAACCGTCGGCTGTGGTACGTTTAGCTCCCTGCTTCCTTTATTCGTTGACTTCCGCGGGCTACGCGTGAAACTTGCCCGCACGCGTTCAACCGTTTCTTCGCTCCCTGCAGGCCGACCCGTTGATTTCCCCTTACAGAGGCGTCCAGAAGCTTTAAACTGCGCATACCATCGCAGAATGGAGTTAGCAGTTGGTGGATCTTTGTTGAACTTCGTCCTGAAGTGTCGTTGCACTGTTATGACTGACTGATGTGAGTGCATTTCTAGCACGACATACGCCTTCTGGGCTCCTGTCGCCATTTTGTCTCGCTGCGCTCTCGAGCGCTCTGGCGGCAGAAACCTGAAGTGCGGCTTCAGCCGAACAAAACTTTGAGTTTTTCTGCGTATCTGCAGTGTGTCGTGACCATATGTAAATGAATGGAGCTACAGTGAATTTATGAAATCGCTTCAATCATTTGTAATAGCCCTGTATAATCACTGCGCGCAGAATTTCGGCATGTTCAGATGGTGAACTAGCTCTTTTATTACATTTTCTGTTAAACATGCTGTCGATTTGGATGTATTTATTTCCTTGATTTTCAACAAAAATGATATACCGAGATACTTCTTATACGATTGGATCTTCAGATTTTGTATACATTTCTTGTCACGTTACACAGACTACGTTTTCTAAAAGAGATGAGGCTAGACGAATACTTTTTGGATTCACTGCATAAAAGGTTTGTAATGTAACTGTCGGTCTTGTTACTCAACTGGCGTTCAATGACTAGCCCACGTTCGAAATTACCGAGTCCTCTTAACAGACCCAGTCTGTTGTTGCTGCTTCTCGTCTTCGTTTTATAATGGTGGGTCCCCTTCTCGGCGCATTTAGCGATCAATTCCGCATAACTTGTGGGCACGAGGATACTTTTGATCAGTTTAACTTCGGATGTTAGTAGAAGTTTCCACCCTTCCCTCACCAACGTCAACCTCCAAAGTTTCTTCCCGAAAAACATTGACGTTGAAGACCGATTCCGCCCGGTGTAGTTTCTTTGACGGCCTGTGTGAATGCCGCAATTTGTAATGGATTGTGGAACGTTTTGACGAGCCGTTCCTTCCTTACTGTAACTTAGTACGACTTAATACGAAATGTCATGTCCAGCAAATATATTCTTATAAAAAGCCGGGAGGAAACCATCGCCCTATGGTTAATGAAATGGCGTTACGAAGAGAACGTCAGAGCGTAAATACGACTTTTAAACGTACTACACCCGACAGTGACGAGGGGAATGGGGAGGGGGGGGGGGAGGTTTTAAGTAAATTAGCACGCAACCCGTCGCGCAGTATGTCAGTAGGCGTTGACAAAGAGCTGTACTTGTTTACCGCTGTAGTCTAGCAGGAAAAGAGAGATCGCTTACTCGGATTACCGCGTCAGTCAGTTCCAGGCAGTTTCCTAGCGGTACTTTAAACAGCGCTTCAGTCCAGAACTGCGGTCCTTAATGGACCGGAACCCTCTCTCGAGAAGGCTCTTGTTTGTTGGGAGAGCAGTGTCGGACGTGAAGAAACAAACGCAGAACAACATTAACGCCGGATGAGTAACGCCGTGGTCAGTGAGTAGTTTACGTCTCAGATTTCTGAGGTCGGTTGTCGTTCAGGGCACCGGCTTCCATTGCAGTATGGGAAACACAGCCACCTTAACATATCACAGTGTTTGGTTTTGCTAAAGTAAAAGTGAACTACATTATTCGTGTCAATCGAGTTTCAAAGTAGTATTCACTGAACTAATTATCAGCACGTGTTGATGCTTATAGTATGCCTACGAACAAAATCACCTTCTGGGAATACAGTGCTGGCCGGCCGCTGTGACCGAGCGGTTCTAGGCGCTTCAGTCCGGAACCGCGCTGCTGCTACGCTCGTAGGTTCGAATCCTGCCTCGGGTATGGATATGTGTGATGTCCTTAGGTTCGTTAGGTTTAAGTAGTTCTAAGTCTAGGGGACTGATGACCTCACATGTTAAGTCCCATAGTGCTTAGAGCCATTTGAATTTTTTTGGCTCTGAGCACTATGGGACTTAACATCCATGGTCATCAGTCCCCTAGACTTAGAACTACTTAAACCTAACTAACCTAAGGACATCACACAACACCCAGTCATCACGAGGCAGAGAAAATCCCTGACCCAGCCGGGAATCTAACCCGGGAACCCGGGCGTGGGAAGCGAGAACGCTACCGCACGACCACGAGCTGCGGACCAGAGCCATTTGAACCATTTGAATGCAGTGCTGTCCCAAGGGTGGAGCACTTAAAGCGCCACTGCTGCTTCCAGGGCAACAAACTGACGGGCAGTGTAGCAAGACTCGCGACTATTAGGAACAACAATTATTATTAGAGGCTACCAATCTAGCCTTGGTTGTGACCTTGAAGGAATCTCTAAAAACCAATTGATAAAATGCTGGGGAAAACAATAGCTCCTCTAGTCGGTGGATCTATAGTGACAGCTACTCGCATAGTCCTGTGCTCCGAGCAAACCGTCCCATGTGGGTTCTGTGTGGCGGGGAGCTACGAGAAAGAAGAGTCGGAAAGGAAAGGAATATGTGGAAACACTGATAAGGAGAAGGGGCAGCATGATAGGACACGTGTTAAAACGTCAGGGAATGACTAGAGGCAGCTGGAGAGAGCAAAAACTGCAGAGGAAGACGGAGATTGGAGTACATCCAGCAAATAATTGAGGACGTAGGTTGCAAGTGCTACTCTGAGATGAAGAGATTGGCACAGGAGAGGAATTCGTGGTGGGACGCATGAAACCAGTCAGAAGACTGATGACAAAGAGAGAGAGAGAGAGAGAGAGAGAGAGAGAGAGAGAAAGAGAGAAAGAGATCTGCAGCGACGACGGATTGGCTCTCAACGATGGAAACTGTTGTGTCTAGACAAGACAGCCTAGACACAATGACAGGAAGCCGAAAGGCACGCGCTTAAACTCACGCAGGCTGGCGTGAGGTCTGAAACAGGATACGTAATGAATGCTATAAAGAAAAGTACGTAGCTTCTGGAATACTTAACTTTAATCAACATTTGTAGAACATCGCTCTTGATGATACATTAATAGAATCTCGATATCTATACTGGTAATGGCGCCTTGCTAGGTCGTACAAAATGTAGCTGAAGGCTATGCTAACTATCGTCTCGGCAAATGAGAGCGTAATTCTCAGTGAACCTTGGCTAGCAACGTCGGCTGTACAACTGGGCCGAGTGCTAGTACGTCTCTCTAGACCTGCCATGTGGTGGCGCTCGGTCTGCAATTACTGACAGTGGCGACACGCGGGTCCGTCGTATACTAGCGGACCGCGGCCGATTTAAAAGCTACCACCTAGCAAGTGTGGTGTCTGGCGGTGACACCACAGAAACAATCAACGGCTGTCCAGAAGAATGGGACGACGTAGTGGTGGAACCTTCAGCGCGAAAACTTTTCTGCCAACAGCGAACAACACAACACAATCTTCAGTCAACGAATTTCCTTGTGGCGGTGGAAGTTGAACTGTAACGCTGCCTAGATTCTCATAGCAAACAGACCTTAAAGAACCTTTCTTAAGTTATTGTATAAACGGAGGCGTACTGAAAAGTAATGTCTCCGAATTTATTTTATGTCAAAATCCTTGAAGCTCTTTAAGTAAAACAAACGTCACAAGCATTGTAGATCTTTATTCTTCAAGTCTGCATATTCTTAGTGATCCTAGCGGCGAGCACCCGTCTCCCAACGAGACGTCACTTTATTGATGCCGTCACTGTAGTATGTTTGGCTTTGTTGACGGAGACACTGCTTCACCACTAACAAACTGACGTCCTCGAGGGTTTTCTTCAAGTTTTGGCAACAGATGAAAATTGGATGCAAGTTGGGTCTGTACGGAGGACGATGGATAACAGTGAAGCCAAAAGCAGGATTGATGCAGATGTCGCAACGGTGGTGGTCTGGCATTGTCATGCTAAAGGAGAGCGTACGCCATGTGTGAACGAAACTCTTCGACTTGGTTCCTTCAGTTTTCTGAGGGTCTCGCAGTGCACCGACATAGTTAAGTCGCATGCGCTACAATTCGTAGCCCCCTAGCGGCAGAACGTTACAACTGGCGTGAGCGGAAGCAAGAAAGTCGACTGAGTAATATGCATGATATGCAATAGCTCGACTGGTATTGCAAATAGCATAAAAAGTTCGGAGGCGTTACTTTTCAACGCTCCCCGTAAGAACGAGGTGGCACCCAGGTCGACAGCTATTCTTGTCTGACGCAGGTAGCATTTCCAACAGGGCTGGTCACATTTTGCGGAAGCACGGTATGAAACGTGTTCCTCAGCCACCATCTGAGATTAGGACCTTCTAAGGCCTGTAAAGGTTGGTCTTGTTTGGTGTAAGGCGAATGTCTACCGACTCCTTGCAGCTGTGGCATGTCACGTATTGGTCCGGACATTAAGACCGTGGAGCACCGCTGAGTAGAACTAACCAGGGGAGCGCAGGAACTTCGCCCCACCGATTTGATCCATATTGACACGGTGTGTAGAGCACAACTAGGACTTGAATATGTGTAAACAGGAACACGTAACTGTCAACCATTTTTGAAAAAAATCGTGTTCGAAAATTTTGGGCGTGCTTATATACTGTGTGGTCGGTAGCATTCAAGAAGTACGGAGCCGAGCGAGTCGGCGCATGATGTCATAATCGCGGACTCTCTGGATCCAGACTCCTTGCGAGTACTTCCTTTTCTCATTTCCACGTAATTCCAACAACAGATTTATTATTTTGAAAAATCTTCATCCTGAAAAAAATGAGAATAAATGTATTTATTTATTTAGCGTATGGCTAATACAGACATATCATGGAATTACATATACACTCCTGGAAATGGAAAAAAGAACACATTGACACCGGTGTGTCAGACCCACCATACTTGCTCCGGACACTGCGAGAGGGCTGTACAAGCAATGATCACACGCACGGCACAGCGGACACACCAGGAACCGCGGTGTTGGCCGTCGAATGGCGCTAGCTGCGCAGCATTTGTGCACCGCCGCCGTCAGTGTCAGCCAGTTTGCCGTGGCATACGGAGCTCCATCGCAGTCTTTAACACTGGTAGCATGCCGCGACAGCGTGGACGTGAACCGTATGTGCAGTTGACGGACTTTGAGCGAAGGCGTATAGTGGGCATGCGGGAGGCCGGGTGGACGTACCGCCGAATTGCTCAACACGTAGGGCGTGAGGTCTCCACAGTACATCGATGTTGACGCCAGTGGTCGGCGGAAGGTGCACGTGCCCGTCGACCTGGGACCGGACCGCAGCGACGCACGGATGCACGCCAAGACCGTAGGATCCTACGCAGTGCCGTAGGGGACCGCACCGCCACATCCCAGCAAATTAGGGACACTGTTGCTCCTGGGGTATCGGCGAGGACCATTCGCAACCGTCTCCATGAAGCTGGGCTACGGTCCCGCACACCGTTAGGCCGTCTTCCGCTCACGCCCCAACATCGTGCAGCCCGCCTCCAGTGGTGTCGCGACAGGCGTGAATGGAGGGACGAATGGAGACGTGTCGTCTTCAGCGATGAGAGTCGCTTCTGCCTTGGTGCCAATGATGGTCGTATGCGTGTTTGGCGCCGTGCAGGTGAGCCCCACAATCAGGACTGCATGCGACCGAGGCACACAGGGCCAACACCCGGCATCATGGTGTGGGGAGCGATCTCCTACACTGGCCGTACACCACTGGTGATCGTCGAGGGGACACTGAATAGTGCACGGTACATCCAAACCGTCATCGAACCCATCGTTCTACCATTCCTAGACCGGCAAGGGAACGTGCTGTTCCAACAGGACAATGCACGTCCGCATGTATCCCGTGCCACCCAACGTGCTCTAGAAGGTGTAAGTCAACTACCCTGGCCAGCAAGATCTCCGGATCTGTCGCCCATTGAGCATGTTTGGGACTGGATGAAGCGTCGTCTGACGCGGTCTGCACGTCCAGCACGAACGCTGGTCCAACTGAGGCGCCAGGTGGAAATGGCATGGCAAGCCGTTCCACAGGACTACATCCAGCATCTCTACGATCGTCTCCATGGGAGAATAGCAGCCTGCATTGCTGCGAAAGGTGGACATACACTGTACTAGTGCCGACATTGTGCATGCTCTGTTGCCTGTGTCTATGTGCCTGTGGTTCTGTCAGTGTGATCATGTGATGTATCTGACCCCAGGAATGTGTCAATAAAGTTTCCCCTTCCTGGGACAATGAATTCACGGTGTTCTTATTTCAATTTCCAGGAGTATACATATGTACATATTGACACACAAGAAACTTAAGTTAGTCTTTACAACTGAATATCCAGTCCTTCAATCCAGCGCACTGCATCTGGAGTTGCTAGCAGGAAGTCCTCTTTGGCGCCGTGATAGGCTCGAATCCTGCATTCACTGACAATGTGGTGAACAGTCTGGTATGTAGCACCGCAGTCACAGGCTGGATCAGGCAGCTTCTTCCACTTAAAAGAGAGCATCCCTGCATCGCCCATGGCTGGTACGGATTCTGTTGAGAGTAGACCAGGTCTGACGTGGTAAGTCGAATCCACTTGGAAGTTTAGCACCTGAGAAGGTGTTATGCAGGTGCACATCCGTCACTGCTTCCCACCGACCTTTCCATTCTTCAAGAGGTTTGAAATTCTTAGCCACCATGTCAGCAGCATCGCACAGAGTTGGATGACGTGATTTCAGTCTCTTGCGATTTAAAAGTGGCAGGTCGCTATGCACGGGTAGGTTAGAATTCCTGGAGATCTTGTGGAATTCTCTCATATGGGCAGTACATGTGCGTAGGTCAGGAGGCATTATACCGGTTAACAGTGGAAGCCAATAAACTGGAGTAGATCTGATTGCGCCAGATATTATGCGCATTGTCGTATTCAGCTGGGTATCAACAAGCCTTGTATGATGACTATTCATCCAAACAGGTGCACAATACTCAGCACTTGAGTATACCAAGCCCAGAGCTGAAGTTCGCAGGGTGGTTGCTCAAGATCCCCAGGTAGTTCCGCATAGCTTATGGAGGATGTTGTTTCGAGTCCTCAGCTTTTGAGCTAAGTTAAGAAGGTGTTGTTTGAAGCACAGTGTACGATCCAGGATGACACCAAGATATTTTGGGTTCCAATTGTGACGAAGAATTCTGCCTCTGAAACTTACTTCCAGTTTTACGTTCGCCAACTGTTTATTTAGATGGAAGCAACACACTTCTGGTTTATTCACACTAGGTTGGAGTCTCCAGATGTTGAAGTAATTGTCTAATGCAGACAGGTCATTGGCTAAAATCTCTTCTGTTGTCTTCATTTTCTGGTGTTTGACGACAACAGAAGAGATTTTAGCCAATGACCTGTCTGCATTAGACAATTACTTCAACATCTGGAGACTCCAACCCAGTGTGAGTAAAATTTGGTAAGGAGACTGGAAATAAAAAGACGATACACAGGAGCTTTTAATCAAATAAGTTATTTATGTTACTGTATCTACATTTGTGACAACAATGATACATAACCTACAGAGCGTTGCGCGAAACGGGATAATAGTGACCGTAGAAATATGGAAAATAATACTTACTGCGACATACAGCATGGTTCTTTCAATGTGTCTGTAGCACAACAAACCTGATGTACATTGATAAACGGTTCTCGATCGTTATACAGTTTCTTGGAGTACCACACACATCTGTTGTTAGAGTTACGTAAGAATGAAAAAAAGTAGTACCATCAGCGAGATTCGATCCAGAGGCCTTACGCTAATGAAACTACGCGGTTGCCCGCGCGGCTGTGGACTCCTTGAGCAGTAGCGACCACACAAAGCATGCCTGCAACTTGCAAATTCGATTTTCCTAAAAAAAAAAAGTTGAGAGTTGCGTCTTCCTATTTATATATGTTCTTGTCCTATTTGTGTCCCAGACACCCTGTCAATATGAATCTAATCGTTGCGGGGAAATTAGTATGGTCCCCTTGTAAGCTTCACACATGTCAAAACAGCAGAGCAAATCTGCTTGTGAAGAACATTGTCTTCGTAGGGGAAAGTAGCAGCGCAGAGATTTTGGCGCACGCTTCTAACTATTGAGATAGTGTTGTTAAGGAAGCAGTTGAAATATAAATTAGCAAGTCACCTCATACAGGGTGTTTCAAAAATGACCGGTATATTTGAAACGGCAATAAAAACTAAACGAGCAGCGATAGAAATACACCGTTTGTTGCAATATGCTTGGGACAACAGTACATTTTCAGGCGGACAAACTTTCGAAATTACTGTAGTTACAATTTTCAACAACAGATGGCGCTGCAAGTGATGTGAAAGATATAGAAGACAACACAGTCTGTGGGTGCGCCATTCTGTACGTCGTCTTTCTGCTGTAAGCGTGTGCTGTTCACAACGTGCAAGTGTGCTGTGGACAACATGGTTTATTCCTTAGAACAGAGGATTTTTCTGGTGTTGGAATTCCACCGCCTAGAACACAGTGTTGTTGCAACAAGACGAAGTTTTCAACGGAGGTTTAATGTAACCAAAGGACCGAAAAGCGATACAATAAAGGATCTGTTTGAAAAATTTCAACGGACTGGGAACGTGACAGATGAACGTGCTAGAAAGGTAGGGCGACCGCGTACGGCAACCACAGAGGGCAATGCGCAGCTAGTGCAGCAGGTGATCCGACAGCGGCCTCGGGTTTCCGTTCGCCGTGTTGCAGCTGCGGTCCAAATGACGCCAATGTCCACGTATCGTCTCATGCGCCAGAGTTTACACCTCTATCCGTACAAAATTCAAATGCGGCAACCCCTCAGCGCCGCTACCATTGCTGCACGAGAGACATTCGCTAACGATATAGTGCACAGGATTGGTGACGGCGATATGCATGTGGGCAGCATTTGGTTTACTGACGAAGCTTATTTTTACCTGGACGGCTTCGTCAATAAACAGAACTGGCGCATATGGGGAACCGAAAAGCCCCATGTTGCAGTCCCATCGTCCCTGCATCCTCAAAAAGTACTGGTCTGGGCCGCCATTTCTTCCAAAGGAATCATTGGCCCATTTTCCAGATCCGAAACGATTACTGCAACACGCTATCTGGACATTCTTCGTGAATTTGTGGCGGTACAAACTGCCTTAGACGACACTGCGAACACCTCGTGGTTTATGCAAGATGGTGCCCGGCCACATCGCACGGCCGACGTCTTTAATTTCCTGAATGAATATTTCGATGATCGTGTGATTGCTTTGGGCTATCCGAAACATACAGGCGGCGGCGTGGATTGGCCTCCCTATTCGCCAGAGATGAACCCCTGTGGCTTCTTTCTGTGGGGACACTTGAAAGACCAGGTGTACCGCCAGAATCCAGAAACAATTGAACAGCTGAAGCAGTACATCTCATCTGCATGTGAAGCCATTCCGCCAGACACGTTGTCAAAGGTTTCGCGTAATTTAATTCAGAGACTACGCCATATTATTGCTACGCATGGTGGATATGTGGAAAATATCGTACTATAGAGTTTCCCAGACCGCAGCGCCATCTGTTGTTGAAAATTGTAACTACTGTAATTTCGAAAGTTTGTCTGCCTGAAAATGTACTGTTGTCCCAAGCATATTGCAACAAACGGTGTATTTCTATCTCTGCTCGTTTAGTTTTTATTACCGTTTCAAATATACCGGTCATTTTTGAAACACCCTGTAAATGGAGACGAAAGTTGTTGCTTAAATTCTGCTTGGTATCTTGTTCTCTCTCTCTCTCTCTCTCTCTCTCTCTCTCTCTCTCTCTCTCTCTCCCTCTCCCCTTCTCAAATAACAGAGAGACAGAGGTAATGCTACTAATTCACCCGTTGGTAATTAATATTCACTTTCTACAAGGTGTTCGGAAATTCCCGTTGCAGACCTCTAGGACTAGTAGAGAGTAGTGAATACAAAATATTTTCATTGAATTTCCTCATTTTGAGAGTACTGAAGGCGCGATCTGTTTCACTTGCTACAAATGTCAACAGCCTAGATCGCATAAAGTATTTCTTTATGTAAGACAAACGGTTTTGACAAGCTTTGCTGTCATCTCCAGATCTTAAAAATCTTTTTGCTGTTAAACGTGTTCATTTTACGTTGACAACTTGGCGCGAGTTTCAACGTAAAATGAAGACGTTGTACAAGAAAAAGATTTAGAAGATAGCAAAGTCTGTCGAAACCCGTTCTCATAATTAAAAAAATATTTTATGCGATCTAGGCTGTTGAATGTTTTAGCGAGTATTTTTAATAGGAACCCATGTCCGAAAACGTACCGTTTCCGTGCTACTGCCATACGAAAACATGTTGGTAAGGCGATCACTTTTGCAGGTTGTAACGTTGTTGCTTTAATTTTCTTTGAAAGCGGTACTGCGCAACTGTTTCACCAGGTATCCAGTCTAGCTTACCAAATTCCCAACCAGACTAACATTAATTATAATCTTTTAATAGTCATACGACAACCGGTGATATATATATATATATATATATATATATATATATATATATATATATATAAATATATAAAGAGAATTTAAATAAAAAGAAATAAATCAGTTTATATTTGGAAATTTATTTTAACATTAATCATTGAAATTTCAGCATATTAAACTTGAGTCGTAATTAAGCTGGTGCCTTATTTAGGATTGTGAAAATGTGAGATTGTAATCTTACGGAACACATCAAATATGGAGCCAAGATTGGGAGACTCCATACAACACTGCATTCATAAAATAACACACGAAGAACGTTGAAACATATGCAAGAGGAAATTAACCACAACCAACCGATTCAATTTTCACCCAAAGAGATTACGTTCGTAGCACAATCCTGTCCGTCATATAATTACCACACACTGGTATACTAAATTCATACTAACTCTCTGTGAAATGTTCCCAAAAAGAATAGCTGAGGGCTACTTTGATGATTACACCACATGCTTCACGTGGTCAACTTGGTTTACACAAAGCGTGTAACTCCACAATTTTGATAATTAAAATAAATTAGATCGAAAAGCAATTTACAAAAGAAAAACCTCGAACTGGTTACTAACGTCTTACTATTAACCTGATGGGTCAAACAATTATATAAGCACGTGGTAGTGGTCTCACAAAGTACACCCCACGTGGGTTGAACATAAAGAAAAGTTGCTATATTGAAAAATACTGCCAAGACGAGACGTTATAATCTCACGCACATTCGCATTTAAGATTGATGATCTTAGTTAGAGTTACTGATCAACACGTGGTTCCACTTTACTCACAAAGTAGTGACAAAGCAACTACCGGAAAATAATCTGAACTTTACACGCGAATTACACTGCGTTGCAATTTAAGATAACATTAGATATTTTAGAGCTAAACCTGAAATAATGGTGATTAAATTTTCAGTTAGGCTGAACTTAAGAAATCCATTGTCCTACGGACTTAGCAGACACGCGCTTAGCCGGAGATCTTACCACTTCAGACGCTCGCCACGGACAGACTGCCCTGGTCCCTTCCTGAGGGGGGCTCACAAATACAAACGGAAGTGGCCAGAGGGGCAGCTTCCTATACCAACATGACAAGCGACGGACAGGACCATGCTAAGGATAGAAACCTCTTTGCTTTTAGAAAGCGTAGCTACCTGTTCCGACGTTGGTCCTACTGTTCTTTAGCAGACAGGCTTGTCTGCTACCCTCAAGCATGCAACTAGAAATACATTTGCTCATTCATCCTCTCACACAGAAGCGAAGGGGGATGACAGTATCTTATCATATACAGTATATAAAAGAAAGCGGATGTAAGTTCCGTATGAGACTGTGTGACATGAATTACATATAAACTGTGTTTTAAAGTGTAGTAGTGTGACAGATCGTTCTTGTTTATGTGTAAAAGTAACACGTTCCACTACTCAGTCTCCTCCCAGATAGAAACGCCACAGTAAATTTAGAAGAGGAATTTATGCCGTAAATGACAACAGATTTAAGAAATTAACATGAAAGGAATCCAACAGTCCGCCGCTTGTGGTCTCGCGGTAGCGTTCTCGCTTCCCGAGCACGGGGTCCCGGGTTCGATTCCCGGCGGGGTCAGGGATTTTCACCTGCCTCGAGATGACTGGGTGTTTGTGTTGTCCTCATCATTTCATCATCATCCAGGAAAGTGGCGAAATTGGACTGCGCAAAGGTTGGGAAATTGTACGGGCGCTGATAACCGCGCTGTTGAGCGCCCCACAAACCAACCATATCATCATCATCATCATCAGGAATCCAACAGAGACCTTTCAAAGTAATTTATTGGAAACATCACTTGTTTCACGATTCCACTCATTAATGAGGAAAGAAGTTGATCATGTACTCGGTGACGAGTTCTCTTCAACGTTATGCAGTACGGGCTCTTCCACGCTGGGAGTGCGGTGTCTTCTTGGAGCACGCCTCCTGTCGGTGAAAGTACCCTTTCTTGAAGCCGTTGCGAAGTTGTGTCGAAAAGGGTATGCGATGGAGTCGTACGTTGTGGGTAACGACCTTGATAATGGCGACGAGCGGCTCTTCCATTACCGTGAGCTTCGCCACACCGAAGGATCATGTCCGTGTATTCTACAAATGTAAAATTATAAAGAATGTAGCAACGAGTCGCGGAAACATAATTTATTTATCTTGTTGCAAATCGATTTCGACTGATATCAGTCATCATCGGTGCTAAAACAAATACAAGAGACAAGGCATAAACAACAACTGCTTTAACAAACGAAAAAATTAACATAAAAGCATAGTTACATCAATTACAACATATACAGATGTCTAAATTAAAACTCAAAGTCATAACATACCATTTTTCTAACCGATACATGCCATAAGTAGAAGTGCTGTCCTTGGCAGATTTCTATCATGAAGTGACACACCATAGGTCAACACCACAACAAGACACGCCACATTGCAATAAGCGCCCTCTATGTAAAATACAAAAGTAACGTAAAATACAAGCAATAAGGAATATACCACATTACAAAAAATTATACAGTGATGGTAATTGATAATACCAATTTAAATAATTACAATAGGTGAAAATGTCTGAACATTGTTTGTCAGATGATAATAACAAATTAAATATATACGTCAAAACTACGATCGCCAAAATTGTAAGAAGAGATGAACTCGCTAAAAATAGGATTGCATGCACACAAATTTAGGGAATGAAACTTATTTGTCATAATTACGAAACCGAATAGTGGTATCAATGGCTATCTGCCGTTCTACATACGAACTACAAGTGCATCAAAAGGCACATTTATGTTACTTCCAATAGATGACGCTATCTCACTGAATACACAAATCCAAAGTAGACAGAGTTCAGGTAAGAATTACAGTCCGAGATAAACAATCGTATTAATAATATAATGTGATTAACAAAGTGTTGCGCATATAAAGAACCATATACAGGTATGTGGATAACGACTGTAGAGCTATTATGCGAACTGTGGCCTCAGGAACAAATGTACCATGCGCCATTATATTTCTCATGTGTGTGGTGGTAACGGACACAAGGAGCAGCACACTCAAAATATGTAAAACCAACTCTAAACACCAAAAACCATTTATCATCTAACAACCGGTTTTTTGACTAAGAATGGCTCAGTTTAGGTGCGAAAATTGGCAGTTGCATCAGATTTCACAAAATACATATTTTCTTTAAAAATTAATACATATAAGGAGATACAAAATTATTTGTAAAACCAAAAGTTAAATTTGTAGAATAAATAGACGTCACTCGATGAAAGGTGACATAAATAATCATCAGGAAGAGGACAACACGACATACTGTTTTATATCGTTCTAACGTGAACAAATATGAACAATCATGTGATCACAGATCATCTGCTCAATGCAGCAAACTTACATTCTTGTGGCCTAAAATATTCGTTGAAACAACGATTAGTTATGTACGTTTTCCCGAAAATTATAAAGGCCGCCATATATCGAGTAAAGTGAGACTGATAAAGACATGTCAACCATTAGAAAATGGAAAAACAGTAACGACATAATCTGTTAATGTACTCCTTCAGCGAACTAGATCGAACCACTGAGGCCAGCTACAGGAAAAAAGCATAGTTATTGATGAGCACATATCATGGAACCTTATGGAGCCCAACATTCTACAAATGTGTTACTCTGACACACACACACACACACACACACACACACACACATGTGAATCTGGTTCGATCCAGGTCAGAGAGGTAGGATGGACGTTAAATACCATCAGCCAATCCGACATAGCACCTCCCAGCATGACTACCCCATAGCATACCTACCTAGCAAACATATTTTCAAACGGCTGTAGCACAGAAACGGTATGCTTCCGGACGTGCGCTCCAGTTCAAAATATTGTCTGTTCAGTTCCCTCTACAAGCCCTAGAAATTTGTATGGGAGTTTTCGAAGACTCTGTGTAACTTCCTGTTTTTTTTTTTTTTTTTTTTTTCCTGGCAGTAGTTGTGTGTGGATGGGTATTGTCTTTCTGCATATGCCGTATTGTGTTTCTTAGTCGGCGTGGCCGCACCTACCGACGGTTTCTCTTGCACAACACTCAGTGGTTGCATTTGTGTCGTGAAAATGACTGGAGTAAAGCCGGTTGACGTCTTCAACAAGCGTACACATCAAAATATCTACGCTCGTGGAAACTTCACCCGGCTTGATTTCCGTCAGTTCCAACATTTTGTATGCCGGGATAAAATCAAGTTTCATCTTGTCCCGTATTCGCTGCTCGAATAGCAAAATATTTCACTTGCAGGATTCTGTTTCTTTTTGGGGCGGTATCGGCTTTCCTTTCGAATATACTCGTATTAAAGCAGAGCTTAACGCCTCCTGCTGCTTCAGAGTGTGTGGCCGAAAAAGAACGCCGATGGGATGGAAACTGTTTTAGAGGGTCCGCATTTTATCTTGTACCCTGCCCTCGAGTGTGCTGTTAGAGGCCTGGTGGGATAAGAGGGGCAATGTAAGTTAACACGCTCTCAGCCCAATGGGTATGCGATCACGTATATCAGGCAGCGCCGTAAACGTCGGCGGGGGAGCGTTCTGTTTACAAGGAGTCGATGCGGTTCTACGGCCGCTCAGCCGCTGCGGAGGGTACTTTGTGGCTGGCTGCGCTGGTCTGGGCAGAGAGAGAGAGAGAGAGAGAGAGAGAGCGCTACTCAAGGTCGGCCGCGAGTTCTCCGACTAACGACGTTACAGCTTCCTGCCGGGGGCCGTGCCGCAGAAAAGATGTCGTGTCTGAGAAGTAACCCGGCTCCGTAGATACAGGATGTTTCAAAAATGACCGGTATATTTGAAACGGCAATAAAAACTAAACGAGCAGCGATAGAGATACACCGTTTGTTGCAATATGCTTGGGACAACAGTACATTTTCAGGCGGACAAACTTTCGAAATTACAGTAGTTACAATTTTCAACAACAGATGGCGCTGCGGTCTGGGAAACTCTATAGTACGATATTTTCCACATATCCACCATGCGTAGCAATAATATGGCGTAGTCTCAGAATGAAATTACTCGAAACCTCTGACAACGTGTCTGGTGGAATAGCTTCACTTGCAGATGAGATGTACTGCTTCAGCTGTTCAATTGTTTCTGGATTCTGGCAGTACACCTGGTCTTTCAAGTGTCCCCACAGAAAGAAGTCACAGGGGTTCATGTCTGGCGAATAGGGAGGCCAATCCACGCCGCCTCCTGTATGTTTCGGATAGCCGAAAGCAATCACACGATCATCGAAATATTCATTCAGGAAATTAAAGACGTCGGCCGTGCGATGTGGCCGGGCACCATCTTGCATAAACCACGAGGTGTTCGCAGTGTCGTCTAAGGCAGTTTTTACCGCCACAAATTCACGAAGAATGTCCAGGTAGCATGATGCAGTAATCGTTTCGGATCTGAAAAATGGGCCAATGATTCCTTTGGAAGAAATGGCGGCCCAGACCAGTACTTTTTGAGGATGCAGGGACGAGGGGACTGCAACATGGGGCTTTTCGGTTCCCCATATGCGCCAGTTCTGTTTATTGACGAAGCCGTCCAGGTAAAAATAAGCTTCGTCAGTAAACCAAACGCTGCCCACATGCATATCGCCGTCATCAATCCTGTGCACTATATCGTTAGCGAATGTCTCTCGTGCAGCAATGGTAGCGGCGCTGAGGGGTTGCCGCGTTTGAATTTTGTACGGATAGAGGTGTAAACTCTGGCGCATGAGACGATGGACGTTGGCGTCATTTGGACCGCAGCTGCAACACGGCGAACGGAAACCCGAGGCCGCTGTCGGATCACCTGCTGCACTAGCTGCGCGTTGCCGTCTGTGGTTGCCGTACGCGGTCGCCCTACCTTTCCAGCACGTTCATCCGTCACGTTCCCAGTCCGTTGAAATTTTTCAAACAGATCCTTTATTGTATCGCTTTTCGGTCCTTTGGTTACATTAAACCTCCGTTGAAAACTTCGTCTTGTTGCAACAACACTGTGGTCTAGGCGGTGGAATTCAAACACCAGAAAAATCCTCTGTTCTAAGGAATAAACCATGTTGTCTACAGCACACTTGCACGTTGTGAATAGCACACGCTTACAGCGGAAAGACGACGTACAGAATGGCGCACCCACAGACTGCGTTGTCTTCTATATCTTTCACATCACTTGCATCGCCATCTGTTGTTGAAAATTGTAACTACAGTAATTTCGAAAGTTTGTCCGCCTGAAAATGTACTGTTGTCCCAAGCATATTGCAACAAACGGTGTATTTCTATCGCTGCTCGTTTAGTTTTTATTGCCGTTTCAAATATACCGGTCATTTTTGAAACACCCTGTATCTCTGCCGTGTTGAGGGCTGAAACCAAATCACGTGACTAGTTATGCGCTACATGAAGTGGAGCTCAGTTATAGATGATGTGTTGATTTTAATAATTGAACCACTTGTTTTAGTACTGAATACGTAAAAGAATTAAAAGCCTAGCTGATAAACAAAAGGAGAACGAAGCGAAAACGAGCGTAAGGAGAGCAAAGAGACGAGCGTTCATCGAATCTGAAAGCAAAACTTTGTCGATCGATCTGAGTAAAAACCGTAAGAGATTTTGGTCGTATACAAAATCATTAAGTTGGTCAAAATCATCTATGCTTTCACTCAGTGACCATACTGCCACCGAAACGGAAGATAACAAAGAGAAAACCGAAATACACGATGTTTCAAAAACTTAGAAAATTCATATCAACTAAATCTTAAGTACCTACAGAGGTGTCAATTTGAAGGGAAAAACATCAAGTTTTTTCTCGCGTAGTTCGCTAGTGCCGAATCGCACCGTAAGGAACGATAGCGGCAGCTGCGTTAAAGATGGCTGCCTTCACTGGACCTGAGCGTGTTAGCTGTGTGATTTGGTTACAAGAATCGAAGTTGGCGACAACAGTTCTGCGTAATTTCGGTACCAAGTACGCTAAAGATCCTCCTATTAGGCCTACAGTTTATGAATTGCATGTATGTTTTGCAGAAACAGGGTGCTCGGTAAGACATGGGAAATCATCTGGTCGTCCAAGCACATCTGACGACGTCGTTGAGCGAGGGAGACAACGTTTCGTCAACAGCCCTACGAAATCGAACCGGCGCGCATCTCGCGAACTGCGAATCCCGCATACGACTGCTTGGCGTGTGTTGACAAATCGTTTTCATTTGAAACCGCACAGATTGACGTTCGTACAAGCACTAAAAGACACTGATAAAATTGCTCGCAAGAACTTGTGTGCGGAGATGTTAAATCGAATACACGAGGATGAACATTTCTTGGACAAAATCATCTTAGTCCGCAGCTCGTGGTCGTGCGGTAGCGTTCTCTCTTCCCGCGCCCGTGTTCCCGGGTTCGATTCCTGGCGGGGTCAGGGATTTTCTCTGCCTCGTGACGACTGGGTGTTGTGTGCTGTCCTTAGGTTAGTTAGGTTTAAGCAGTTCTAAGTTCTAGGGGACTGATGACCATAGCTGTTAAGTCCCATAGTGCTCAGAGCCATTTGAGCCAAAATCATCTTTTCTGACGAGTCGACTTTTGACTTAAGGGCAAGGTTAATACACATAACAGTAGCATTTGGGGCAGTGAAAATCCACATCAAACATTGCAACATGTTCGTAATAGCCCTAAACTGAACGTTTTTTGTGCATTGAGCAAGAACAAAGTGTGCGGTCCCTTTTTCTTCCGTGAGATAACCATCACCGGGATAATGTATGTGGATATGTTACAACAATGTTTGACACCACAGATCGATGAGGATGACCAAGAACGAAATGTTTATTTCATGCAAGATGGTACACCACCAAACTACCTGGCTGACGTCCGGGATTTTCCCAGTGACGGCTTTCCAGGTCAGTGGATTGGCCGTGATGCGCGAATTCCATGGCCCCTCACGTTCATCAGAAATGACACCACACGATTTCTTTTATGGGGATTCACCAAGGATGTCGTGTTTGTACCTCCTGTGCCGGCTTCTCTATCTGGACTTAGAGCAAGAATTTACGCCGCCACTGAGCAAGTTACACCTGCAATGCTGCAGCGAGTTTGGGAAGTTATTGGCTTTCGATGGGATGTGTGCAGGATAACCAATGGAAGCCACATACAACATTTTTAGTTTAAGGTAAAAAAAACTTGATGTGTTTCCCTACAAAATAACACTAAACCCATCTCTATATCTTCTTTCAATAAATTTACGAGGGTCGTTCAATAAGTAATGCCCCACATTTTTTTTTCTCAGGACATATTTATTGTTAAGAGTCAGTATTTGGTGACAATATACAGGGTGATTCAAAAAGCATACCACAACTTTAAAAATGTGTATTTAATGAAAGAAACATAATATAACCTTCTGTTATACATCATTACAAAGAGTATTTAAAAAGGTTTTTTTTCACTCAAAAACAAGTTCAGAGATGTTCAATACGGCCCCCTCCAGACACTCGAGCAATATCAACCCGATACTCCAACTCGTTCCACACTCTCTGTAGCATATCAGGCGTAACAGTTTGGATAGCTGCTGTTATTTCTCGTTTCAAATCATCAATGGTGGCTGGGAGAGGTGGCCGAAACACCATATCCTTAACATACCCCCATAAGAAAAAATCGCAGGGGGGAGATCAGGGCTTCTTGGAGGCCAGTGATGAAGTGCTCTGTCACGGGCTGCCTGGCGGCCGATCCATCGCCTCGGGTAGTTGACTGCTTATACCAACGTTTAATACACCACCTATCAGGAGGTTTAACACCATACTTCGTTCGAAATGCACGCTGAACAACTGTCGTCGATTCACTTCTGCCGTACTCAATAACACAAAAAGCTTTCTGTTGAGCGGTCGCCATCTTAGCATCAACTGACGCTGACGCCTAGTCAACAGCGCCTCAAGCGAACAAATGTACAACTAAATGAAACTTTATAGCTCCCTTAATTCGCCGACAGATAGTGCTTAGCTCTGCCTTTTGTCGTTGCAGAGTTTTAAATTCCTAAAGTTGTGGTATTCTTTTTGAATCAGCCTGTATATCAATATGTCTTGTACTTTTCTACATAGTCTCAATCACGTTCTATGGCCGTACGCCAACGTTGTGGAAGAGCATGTATTCCCTGCTGTTAAAAGCTCTTGTCCTATAGGCGTAGCCATGTTTCGCTGCATCGCTGGCACTCTCGTCATCTTCAAAGTGTGTTCCCCGTAGACAATCTTTAAGCGGTCTAAGGAGATGGAAGTCTCCGAGGTTGCCAGGTCAGGACAGTAGGGTGGATGAGCCAGCGTTGTGCGACCCAATTTGGAGACGTGTTCCCGGGTTCTCAGGCTGGTGTGTGGCCGTGCATTATCTGCTGGATTCTCGTCCGATCGAACATGTCGGAAACGGTTCTCGAGTTTATTTGGAGTCTTCACGTATGCCCCTGAATTGATGGTTGACCCTATTGCCACCACATCCACGAGAATGACGCCGTCACAATCCCGGAAGACTGCCACCATGATTTTTCCGGCAGATACGGTTGTGTTGAATTTCTTCTTTTGTGGCCAGTGAGGATGATGACACTACCTTTTTGTTTCCGGCGCAAAGTGGTGCGCCCAGCTTTCCGCCCCCGCAACGACCCGTGACAGAAAGGCTTGTCCGTCGGTCTCAAAACGCTCCAGCAATTTAGCTGCAGTGGTCTCTCTTTGAATCTTGTGATCCGCTGCGAGCATTCATGCAGCTCATCGCGAGCACCTTGCACACAAACGTTTATGGATGTTCACCACGGTTACTTTTTCTGCACACAAGAATTCAATAACAGTTACGACTTTTGCTTAAACCAGTAGAGATACCGAAACAGTATGAAGATAAGAAGCGTAATATATTAGCAAACCAATATTAAAGAGAGAACACGTGCAGTGACTTTGATATTAACATTGTACTGTCTCAAAATCTTCATCATGCAAGTTCAGATCTGAAGACCTACATACACCTTTCAAAAACATGTTTTAGCATAATGAGATATTCACTCTGCAGTGGAGTGTGCGCTGATATGAAACTTCCTGGCAGATTAAAACTGTGTGCCCGACCGAGACTCGAACTCGGGACCTTTGCCTTTCGCGGGCAAGTGTGTGTGTGTGTGTGTGTGTGTGTGTGTGTGTGTGTGTGTGCGCGCGTGTGTGTGTAACCGGCAGTATATTTATAAAAGGAAGTTTAACATCAGCGCACACTCCACTGCAGAGTGAAAATCTCATTCTGGAAACATCCCCCAGGCTGTGGCTAAGCCATGTCTCCGCAATATCCTTTCTTTCAGGAGTGCTAGTTCTGCAAGGTTCGCAGGAGAGCTTCTGTAAAGTTTTGAAGGTAGGAGACGAGGTACTGACAGAAGTAAAGCTGTGAGTACCGGGCGTGAGTCGTGCTTCGGTAGCTCAGATGGTAGAGCACTTGCCCGCGAAAGGCAAAGGTCCCGAGTTCGAGTCTCGGTCGGGCACACAGTTTTAATCTGCCAGGAAGTTTCATGTTTTAGCATATTTTGTCTATTCCGAAAACAAAATATGCAATGAAATATTACTTCCTTTCACAGAGCTTTCGATGCAAACAAATGCCGAAAAGATTTTACCAGTGTAATTAAAGAAACCTTCCAAAAATGGTTCAAATGGCTCTGAGCACTATGGGACTTAACATCTGAGGTCATCAGTCCCCTAGAACGTAGAACTACTTAAACCAAACTAACATAACGACACACATCCATGCCCGAGGCAGGATTCGAACCTGCGACCGTAGCAGTCGCGCGGTTCCGGACTGAAGTGTCTAGAACCGCTCGGCCACCGCGGCCGGCTAAAGAAACATTTATCGGAAAAGGTAGAGTTAAGGTAAGCTGAACAGTATTCCAGAATGGATGCCTCCACTATTGATCGAGATGTTGACTTCATTAAATTTTGTCATGCGGAGTGTATATCATCTGTGGTCTAAGAATCCGGCGTACTTCTACATAACAGAGCTTTACTAGGAGGGCATGTCAATTAATTACTTGAGATCAAAATGATGTGATGTGTCACGGGAACAACATTCCATATCTGTTCCTAATATTAGTCTGGGAGGGGGAAAGAACTACTACAAGAGGGGAAGATGGACGACAGCGTCAAACCAGGTGACAGACTGTCTTGGAAAAAAAAAAGTAAAGATAACGTGGGTAATGTACGGTAAGCGGAGCCAAGACCCAGTAGCTGCCTTTGAGAAGTCCGGTGTTCCCTTCACTCCTGGAACGCCACCGGCAACCGGGGGCTCGGGAATTCCGGGAGACGCCCTGCCCTGTCCTCTCTGCCTTTTCCTTCCCTGCCCTGCCCTCCCTTGTTGACGCTCCTCTCCTGTCGACATGATGGGCCACCTGTCACAACAGAAGCGTGCACACTTCTTGAGGTACTGGCAGTACCCGTCGCGCAAACAGCCTTCCTGTCACTAAATGGAGAACAAGCCACATAAATAAAAAATTTTCAACCGACAGGAAGTCTGACTGTGAATTTTTTGTCGTTTAACTCCTTACGGTTAAATGTGGCAACTCAAGCTGTCAGCCCGTCCGATCCAGTCTTTAACTACCACAAATGTGTACACTACTGGCCATTAAAATTGCTACACCAATAAGAAATGCAGATGATAAATGCGTATTCATTGGACAAATATATTATACTAGAACTGACATGTGATTACATTTTCACGCACTGTGGGTGCATAGATCCTGAGAAAACAGTACCCAGAACAACCACCTTTGGCCGCAATAACGGCCTTGATATGACTGGGCATTGAGTCAAACAGAGCTTGCATGGCGTGTACAGGTACAGCTGCCCATGCAGCTTCAACACGATACCACAGTTCATCAAAAGTAGTGACTGGCGTACTGTGACGAGCCAGTTGCTCGGCCACCATTGACCAGACGTTTTCAGTTGGTGAGAGATCTGGAGAATGTGCTGGCCAGAGCAACAGTCGAACATTTTCTGTATCCAGAAAGGCCCGTACACGACCTGCAACATGCGGTCGTGAATTATCCTGCTGAAAGGTAGGGTTTCGCAGGGATCGAATGAAGGGTAGAGCCACGGGTCGTAACACATCTGAAATGTAACGTCCATTATTCAAAGTGCCGTCAATGCGAACAGGAGGTGACGGAGACGTGTAACCAACGGCACCCCATACCATCACGCCGGGTGATACGCCAGTACGGCGATGACGAATACACGCTTCCAATGTACGTTCACCGCGATGTCGCCAGACACGGATGCTACCATCATGATGCTGTAAACAGAACCTGGATTCATCCGAAAAAATAACGTTTTGCTATTCGTGCACCCAGGTTCTTCGTTGAGTACACCATCGCAGTCGCTCCTGTCTGTGATGCAGCGTCAAGGGTAACCGCAGCCATGGTCTCCGAGCTGATAGTCCATGCTGCTGCAAATGCCGTCGAATTGTTCGTGCAGATGTCTTGCAAACGTCCCCATCTGTTGCCTCAGTGATCGAGACGTGGCTGCACGAACCGTTACAGCCATGCGGATAAGGCGCCTGTCATCTCGACTGCTAGTGATACGAGGCAGTTGGGATCCAGCACGGCGTTCCGTATTACCCTCCTGAACCCACCGATTCCATATTCTGCTAACAGTCATTGGATCTCGACCAAGGCGAGCAGCAATGTCGCGGTACGATAAACCGCAATCGCGATAGGCTACAATCCGACCTTTATCAAAGTCGGAAACGTGATGGTACGCATTTCTCCTCGTTACACGAGGCACCACAACAACGTTTCACCAGGCAACGCCGGGCAACTGCTGTTTGTGTGTGAGAAATCGGTTGGAAACTTTCCTCATATCAACATGTTGTAGATGTCGTCACCGGCGCCAACCTTGTGTGAATGCTCTGAAAAGCTAATAATTTGCATATCACAGCATCTTCTTCCTGTCGGTTAAATTTCACGTCTGTAGCACGTCATCTTCGTGGTGTAGCAATTTTAATGGCCAGTAGTGTAATTCTCTAGGCTTTCTCGGTGAGATGTTCACATGCTCCCGTCCAGTGCTGTAGAGACCTTGATGTCAGGGGGTTGGGGGGGGGGGGCTTAGAGCGTTTGAAGCAGCGGCTCGCAATAAGTTCCCGTCTCCCTTTTCGTCGGGTTTCTTTGCCGGGGTTCTCATGTTACCAAGAGACAAACAATGACTAGGCTAGACTAGACAGGTCGACAGTTCTGACCCTGCAGCCCTGAGTGAGTGCATCGCAGTCGCGGTGGAGACATGCATAAGACGTCCGCGGATTTCTTTGCGCTATGATTTGATGCGAGGAACCTGCGGCTTTCAGGTAAAAGCAAACTGGTGTTAATGTCTTCCTGGAAGAGTGATGGAGAGTCGATTCAACAAACAACAAATCTATCAAAAATTCACCGCACCGTGACTACTGCGATGGATACAATAAACATTATTTAGCAAATGGATTACGTGAAAAATACAGCAGTCCTGTAGCAAGTTTCGCTCTCTTATGTTTCAACACTATTCATTGTCTGTGCTGTTACTGTACAGCACTGTAACACATTTCCTTAGTGAGGTTCTAGGCGCTTCAGTCTGGAACCGCGTGACCGCTACGCAACTTTCGCTCACAGCATGTCTATGCGACTGTCTATGTTAAACTACAGACGGCCCCCCTGCCTCCCACATATGGCTTGGTGAGCTGGTTCTTAGGTTGAAATAAGGACAAGGCAAGCAGCCTTCAACAGTACTACGCGAAATGAGATGTGGGCTCGTCAGAGTTCATCAACTTTACCCGGAGTCGTGCAGCAACGTTTGCTGATCAGGGCTCGCTAGAGAGCAATTTAACGAACTGCAGTTGCGTTATCCAAGAGATTTAGTTCGTATAAGTTAACGCACTAGCTTGTAGGACAGGGAGGTAAGCCAGGCAGATTTCGAAAATATGGGTGGCGGTTGGTCTCGTATACCGGCCAGCTCAAATGTGGGTGAATTTCTACGGGACCAAACTGCTGAGGTCATCGGTCCCTAGACTTATACACTACTTAAACTAACTTACGCTAAGAACAACACACACACGCACCCATGCCCGAGGGAGGACTCGAACCTCCGGCGGGAGGGGCCGCGCAATCCGTGACACAGCGCCTCAAACCACGCTGCAACTCCGCGCGGCCACCGGCCAGCGTCAGCACAGACTTCAGCCGGCTTGCCAGTCTCGGCTAGGCAAATTCTGGGCTGTTCCCGAATCCCTGCCTCATAAAATACGATATACAAACAGTTAAAGTACGACAGCACGCAGAATAAAATTTACGTTATTCACAGCAGGTGGTGGAAACGACTTCTCTCCCTCAGGTTAAAAGATTACTGCACCGGCAGGAACAAAACCCTGACATAAAAATAAAAGAAAATGAATTTGCCAAATCACAAACACCGGACTCTGTAAGACGGAATAAACGCTAGGAAAGAGAGACAACTGTGTTGGACAGGTAGTGTGTCCGGGACAGATGGACCTTGATACAAATTACCCCCCGCAGTGATATAAAAACTGTTAGAAAAATAACCGTGCATATTTCTTACGGCAGTATTCCATACTGATTCTGTTATTCCCCGTAACTATTTCTGGAACGACGTGACACTAAAGAATTCAGCTGATACCACCAAGGATCCTGTTGCTAGGTTTGCTCTTCAGTCTCACCTGGTGCTCTGATGTGTGTCATATAACTTCGCTGTTCAGCTCGTCGTAATCAGTGAGCCGACAGCCTGAAGGGCAACTTTAAATATGACACTGGTCAGTACTATGTATTTCCACAGACACTGTTAAGGAAATGTTCAAAAATGGTTCAAATGGCTTTGAGCACTATGGGACTTTATTTATATATTCAAAAATATACAGTTTTTTGGAAAAGGCTGTGTTAAATTATGCAGAAGGTACTGTGTAACATTTACTGAAAGTTTGAAACAAATATGTTTGGAAGATCCTTAGAAAACATGTAATTAGTATGAGAAAATAAAAGTTTTGGGAATCGAGCGTTAAAGATTGGATTAACGTTTTAGTGCATTCCAGGTCCATAGGATGGATTACCTTCATCCTCTGCAAACTCCTCCTCCAGCTTCCTCTTGTTCCTCCTCCTGTTTGCTCTTGCTTGTATTTCTAGACTCTTTACAGCCCTGTCTGCAGCCCGAAGGCGTTCCTTGTCTAAAGCAAGCATCGCTCGTACCATGTTAGAACCTATCTTCGTTCCCATATTTCTAAATACCTTGCACCTTACAATGTTGCCATCATTGAAAGTCGCAACAGCATCATACACACCAAAGTGAAGTGTTTCTATTCCAACAAATACAGTCTTGGGGATTCTCGACCATATAACACTATTTACACTTTCATTGGGGTTTTGAGTTTTTCCGTGAATACACTTTTTCAACAGTTCAGGTGCTGCCAAGTCTCTGAAAATAGGTTAGCCACAACACATACTTTATCTCACATCACTAAAATGTACCTGATGAACACGGACGTTAATAATAAAACCATTTGACAGCAGTTTAACAGCGCCACAGTGGGTCACGCCCATGTAGAACACATTTCAAAAAAAAATTTAAAAATAGTTGTAGTCTTCGGAATTGAATAAATTATATATCTATTAAAAGGTAATAGTCTGCAGATTCAGAAAACGCAAAAAAGTAAAAATTGAACTTTTCATGATTTTGAGCCTTTCCGGAGCCCCTTAAGTACATAGAAATACGCTGCGCTTAGCAGCGCCCCCTTCGAGTGGCATCGTCTTCGGTGAGGCGCTGCTGTTGCCTCGGCCGTGTACGAGTGGTAGTTCAGCTGGTGGACGTTGACAAGTGTGGCTGTCCGGCAGGCGGCCACGCGCGCCGGAACCGTGTCGCCTACTGACCCACGTCTGAGGAGGAGAGGCCCGGGTCAGCTTGCGGCGCTGCGGCCGTTCTCTCAGCTGCCCGCGGCCAGGCGGTATTCGTCAGGCTGCAGCTCTATACCGCTCCGCTCACGTCTCTCTCCTGAGAGTTTTCTCCGTGTCTCGGCAGATATTTGCTATGTCGTTTTTGCACTGCGTATCTGGGGTCAGCCCAAACAGTTGCTGCTCGTCACTTCGCTCATGCGTCACCTAGTTCCGAGGTGCATTCGAGTTCTAAGACCTCTGATTTTTTTTTCTCATTAACTACTCACCCGAAATCGATGAAACTGGCGTTACTTCTCGACGTAATCGCCCTGCAGACGTACACATTTTTCACAACGCTGACGCCATGATTCCATGGCAGCGGCGAAGGCTTCTTTAGGAGTCTGTTTTGACCACTGGAAAATCGCTGAGGCAATAGCAGCACGGCTGGTGAATGCGCGGCCACGGAGAGTGTCTTTCATTGTTGGAAAAAGCCAAAAGTCACTAGGAGCCAGGTCAGGTGAGTAGGGAGCATGAGGAATCACTTCAAAGTTGTTATCACGAAGAAACTGTTGCGTAACGTTAGCTCGATGTGCGGGTGCGTTGTCTCGGTGAAACAGCACACGCGCAGCCCTTCCCGGACATTTTTGTTGCAATGCAGGAAGGAATTTGTTCTTCAAAACATTTTCGTAGGATGCACCTTTTACCGTAGTGCCCTTTGGAACGCAATGGGTAAGGATTACGCCCTCGCTGTCCCAGAACATGGACACCATCATTTTTTCAGCACTGGCGGTTACCCGAAATTTTTTTGGTGGCGGTGAATCTGGGTGCTTTCATTCAGCTGACTGGCGCTTTGTATCTGGGCTGAAAAATGGCATCCACATCTCATCCATTGTCACAACCGACGAAAAGAAAGTCCCATTCGTGCTGTCGTTGCGCGTCAACATTGCTTGGCAACATGCCACACAGGCAGCCGTGTGGTCGTCCGTCAGCATTCGTGGCACCCACCTGGACGACACTTTTCGCATTTTCAGGTCGTCATGCAGGATTGTGTGCACAGAACCCACAGAAATGCCAACTCTGGAAGCGATCTGTTCAACAGTCATTTGGCGATCCCCCAAAACAATTGTCTCCACTTTCTCGATCATGTCGTCAGACAGGCTTGTGCGAGTGCCTTTATTAAACTGTCGCACCCACGAACGCACTTTCGACACATCCATAACTCCATCACCACATGTCTCCTTCAACTGTCGATGAATTTCAATTCGTTTCACACCACGCAAATTCAGAAAACGAATGATTGCACGCTGTTCAAGTAAGGAAAACGTCGCCATTTTAAGTATTTAAAACAGTTCTCATTCTCGCCGCTGGCGGTAAAATTCCATCTGCCGTACGGTGCTGCCATCTCTGGGACGTATTGACAATGAACGCGGCCTCATTTTAAAACAATGCGCATGTTTCTATCTCTTTCCAATCCGGAGAAAAAAAATCGGAGGCCTTAGAACTTGAATGCACCTCGTACATTAGCCTTAGCGTCGATTTGTTTCTCATTACAAAAAATATTTTTAAATCGGAGTTTTATGTGCCCATCCGACAGAGCGCTCCCAAATTAGTGCGATATTCGTTTCGTCGATATGTGTTTCCAGGAACAATAGAACACGAAGAATTAGCAGCAATTCAGCAGCGGCTCACAAGCGAAAACTCAACATCACGTATCTCCTCAGATTTAGTGGTAAAATGGCCCAGTGGATTGCCCGTCAAAAACTGATCACAGATGGGACATGAAAACAGGAAGAACGTGTGCTTAACTGTGAAAAATTCTAAGCAGAATAGAAACAGCGAACGGTCCAAGCTCAAGATATGCAACAGCGAACGAATTGTAAGAACCACGGCGTCGTGGTTGTGTGATCACGGTTTTGCATTGCAAAGCGGGAGATCAATGTTCAAATCTCCGCCGTGGCCCTTTTCCTTCACGTAATTATCGGGGCATTGACGTGTCTGTTCGCCTTCTGTACTGTTGTTAGTTGTTATACTATACATTGGTATTAGAATATGACATATGTGGTACGAGTGCACCATTTCTTCTATCTAGGAAGCATACTGTCATCTAACTGCTCACCTGGAAAAGATATGGAGAATAGATTACGTGCTG
Source organism: Schistocerca cancellata (assembly GCF_023864275.1). Taxonomy (NCBI): domain Eukaryota; kingdom Metazoa; phylum Arthropoda; class Insecta; order Orthoptera; family Acrididae; genus Schistocerca; species Schistocerca cancellata. Next base: position 73,436,268 of record NC_064626.1, on the reverse strand, counting down.
CACATGTAGCATTTGGACGTCTTACAAAGCATGTCTTCCTGAATAAAGAGCTAACACTGTACACGAAACTGATGGTGTACAAAGCTGTAGTCATTTGCAACCTGCTACATGGTTGCGAAACCTGGACATTACGAGGTTCGGTCAAAAAGTAATGCCTCCCATTTTTTTTCTACTTAAAGAAATTAAGTTAAGTGAAAAATTTGAATTTGGCGCCATTCCTCAAACCTTCTTCTGCAATCCACTGCAGTAGTAACTTTCTGTGTCAACAGGTGGCAGCACAGCAGAAGTTTGTAAGATGGCCGACATCGATGTTCGTTTGAGACAGCGTTGTGTGATTGAATTCTTGAATGCAGAAGGTGAAACGCCCATACGCATTCATGAAAGACTGAAGAAGGTGTATGGTGTTGTGACAGTGGATGTCAGCACTGTTAGACGATGGGTTCGTCGTTGTAAGGAAGCTGAAGGGCAAACACCGTTGACTGACGAAAAGCGGAGCGGCAGGCCGGTGAGTGCAGTGACTCCACACAACATTCAGCAAGTTGATGACATCATTCGTGGTGACCGTCGGGTGACTGCAGATGAAGTGTGTCGCATTATTTCTCTTAGTAAAGGCAGTGTGATCACGATTATTAAACAATTGGGGTACTCAAAAGTTTGTGCACGGTGGGTTCCAAGAATGTTAACCGATCAGAATAAAGAGGCAAGGAAAACAATAGCCTCCCAACACTTGCAGCGCTTCCGTTTGGAGGGAGATGAGTTTCTGAAAAAAATTGTGACCGGGGACGAAACATGGGTGCATTTTTTTGAACCCGAATCAAAGAGGCAGTCAATGGAGTGGCGTCACACAAGCTCGCCGAGGAAGAAAAAATTCAAAACTGTGCGATCGGCAGGGAAAGTTATGGCAACAGTTTTCTGGGATACAGAGGGTGTGATTCTGGTTGACTTTTTGGAGCAGGGATGCACAATAAATTCTGTTCAATACGTCACAACCCTCAACAAACTTAAAGCACGTCTTCAGCGAGTTCGCCCAACAAAATCAATGGCAGATGTTCTTCTTTTGCATGACAATGCAAGACCACACACCAGTCGTCACACCTCTGACGAGATTGTCAAAATTGGATGGGAAGTTTTGCCTCATCCCCCATACAGCCCTGACCTGGCACCATCAGACTTCCATCTGTTCGGGCCACTAAAAGAAGCTCATCGTGGGATTCATTTTGAAGATGAGGAGGCCGTCAAAACATCCGTGCGTCAATGGCTTAGGAAGCAGAGCTGTGATTTTTACCGTGCTGGGATACATGCCCTTGTTCAAAGATGGACCAAAACTGTAGAGATGGGTGGAGATTACATTGAAAAATGACAAAATGATCCTCAATGTTGTGGTTTTCAACCTATGTAATTGCATTTAAATTTCCTGACAATTAAACGTAGAAAAAAAATAGGAGGCATTACTTTTTGACTGACCCTCGTATATTGCTGTGATCTAAAGAAACTAGAACGCTTCAACCAACAGAAGCTAAGATATATCATGAACCTGAAATGGTATGACTTCATATCCAACACGGCTGTTCTTGTGAAAGCAAAATTGTATAGCATGGAAGCTCTTATCATTGGGCATCAACTCAGATGGGCCGGACATGTCCAGCGGATGAAAAATGACAGACTTCTAGGCCAAATGCTGTACAGCGAAGTGAGCGCAGGTAAAAGGCCACGAGGTGCCCCTCTCAAACGTTATAAGGATCAGTACAAGAAAAATCTGAAAAACTTGAACATCGATCCGAGTAACTGGTCCACAATAGCAGAAGATCGAAGTCGCTGGCGCTCAGTTACCTCAAATGCTCTTCAAAACTTTGAGCTGGAACGTCGAAGAATTGAGAATGACAAACGCCGGAGACGTATAACTCCTCCAGGCTCAGCCACGTCCTCCACCTTCCATCAGCTGTAATGTCTGTGACCGCCTGTTCCGCGCTAGGGGATTGCTAAGCCATCAACGACACTTCCACGCCTGCACTGTGACAAAGGAAATCTCAGGAGAGAAATGAAAACTCGGGTACGAGTATCAGCCGACGACGATGTGGTACGAATGTATTACCGTCGCAAGTAAGTGAAACGAATAGTGAGAGCAGGCGAGACGTCGCGTAGACCTATAACAGAAATGAAAACAACAAATAAACGGGTGTGAACTGTGTTATAGCAAAGGAATTCGAGGGTCAAAACTTCCAAAACGGAACGCAAGAGTCATCGTACTTGGGTAGAACAAATAGGAGGTCCCTTAGTGACACTTGGCTGTTGCAAACGGACGTTACACCAGGACACAGGCACAAATCTGAATACAGCGAACAGACACGTCAGTGACTGGACGAACAGTCTATACTTTTGTGAAATGTATACAGGGTGAGTCACCTAACGTTACCGCTGGATATATTTCGTAAACCACATCAAATACTGACGAACCGATTCCACAGACCGAACGTGAGGAGAGGGGCTAGTATATTTGTTTAATACAAACCATGAAAAAATGCACGGAAGTATATTTTTAACACAAACCTACGTTTTTTTAAATGGAACCCCGTTAGTTTTGTTAGCACATCTGAACATATAAACAAATACGTAATCAGTTCCGTTTGTTGCATTGTAAAATGTTAATTACATCCGGAGATATTGTAACCTAAAGTTGACGCTTGAGTACCACTCCTCCGCTGTTCGATCGTGTGTATCGGAGAGCACCGAATTACGTAGGGATCCAAAGGGAACGGTGATGGACCTTAGCTACAGAAGAGACTGGAACAGCACATTACTTCCACATGCTAACACCTTTTAATTGGTCTTTTTCCCTGACGCACATGTACATTACCATGAGGGGTGAGGTACGCGTACACAAGTGGTTTCAGTTTTCAATTACGGAGTGGAATAGAGTGTGTCCCGACATGACAGGCCAATAGACGTTCAATGTGGTGGCCATCATACGCTGCACACAATTGCAATCTCTGGCGTAATGAATATCGTACACGCCGCAGTACATCTCGTGTAATGTCGCCGCAGGCTGCCACAATACGTTGTTTCATATCCTCTGGGGTTGTAGGCACATCACGGTACACATTCTCCTTTATCGTACTCCGCAGAAAGAAGTCCAGAGGTGTAAGACCAGGAGAACGGGCTGGCCAATTTATGCGTCCTCCACGTCCTATGAAACGCCCGTCGAACATCCTGTCAAAGGTCAGCCTAGTGTTAATTGCGGAATGTGCAGGTGCACCATCATGCTGATACCACATACGTCGACGCCAGTGGGACACACTCTATTCCACTTCGTAATTGAAAACGGAAACCACGTGTGTACGTTTACCTCGCCCCTCATGGTAATGTACATGTGCGTCAGTGAAAAAGACCAATAAAAAGGTGTTAGCATGTGAATGTAATGTGCTATTCCAGTCTCTTCTGTACCTAAAATCCATCACCGTTCCCTTTGGATCCCTACGTAATTCGGTGCTCTCCGATACACACGATCGAACAGCGGAGGAGTGGTACTCAAGCGTCAACTTTAGCTTACCATATCTCCGGATGTAATTAACATTTTACAATGCAACAAACGGCACTGATTACGTATTTGTTTATATGTTCAGATGTGCTAACAAAACTAACGGGGTTCCATTTTAAAAAACGTAGGTTTGTGTTAAAAACATACATCCGTGCATTTTTTTATGGTTTGTATTAACCAATTACACTAGCCCCTCTCCTCACGTTCGGTCTGTGGAATCGATTCGTCAGTATTTTATATGGCTTACGAAATATATCCAGCGGTAACGTTAGGTGACTCACCCTGTATATAGGACACGAGGAAGATGGGATACGGATCTCTCCGTACGCAATCGAACACCGCGGCTATTTAAATTCGCTCGATTTTGCACATCTTGGCCTTGCACCGTTCACTATTTATATTTTGCTTTTCTTTTCCATATTTCAGTGCACCTTCTTCCCGATATGTGTTTAGTTTTTGACTGGCCATCTGTTGGGCCATCTTACCACTTAATCTGAGGGGGGTGTGCGATAGGAAGTTTGCCTTGTCAGTAGCACTGCGTCCTTGGCGATAGCAGACAGCGCGGACATGGTGGGAGGTGCTGTCACTGTTGCAGTACTGGCTATTCTTAGTGTTCTACCGTCCCCGTTACTACAGATCGGTATAACGAATATTGGACTAGGCTAATCTGGGACCGCTTCACCGAACAGACACGTAAAATTCCGCTTTAAAGACCATTTTGTTTGTAACGGGAAACAAACCGAAGCTTTCCGCGGACACTAGGCGTCGCATAAAAGGCGTGACGAGCTCTGTTTGTTTGGCCTGACTGCAGCTACACCGTGCAGAAATGAAATTGCATATATCCGCTGAAACGCCAGAGAAAATGCACCTGACGACTCTTACAAGAGATAGCCTGTTGTTGTTGTGGTCTTCAGTCCTGAGACTGGTTTGATGCAGCTCTCCATGATACTCTATCCTGTGCAAGCTGCTTCATCTCCCAGTACGTACTGCAACATACCTCCTTCTGAACCCGTTTAGTGTATTCATCTCTTGGTCTCCCTCTACGATTTTTACCCTCCACGCTACCTTCTAATACTAAATTGGTGATCCCTTGATGCCTCAGAACATGTCCTACCAACCGATCCCTTCTTCTAGTCAAGTTGTGCCACAAACTTCTCTTCTCCCCAATCCTATTCAATACCTCCTCATTAGTTACGTGATCTACCCAGCTAATCTACAGCATTCTTCTGTAGCACCACATTTCGAAAACTTCTATTGTCTTCTTGTCCAAACTAGTTATCGTCCACGTTTCACTTCCATACATGGCTACGCTCCATACAATTTCTTTCAGAAACGACTTCCAGATACTTAAATCTATACTCGATGTTAACAAATTTGTCTTCTTCAGAAACGCTTTCCTTGCCATTGCCAGTCTAAATTTTATATCCTCTCTACTTCGACCATCATCAGTTATTTTGCTCCCCAAATAGCAAAACTCCTTTACTACTCTAAGTGTCTCATTTCCTAATCTAATTACCTCGGCATCACTCGACTTAATTCGACTACGTTCCATTATCCTCGTTTTGCTTTTGTTGATGTTCATCTTATATCCTGCCTTCAAGACACTGTCCATTCCGTTCAACTGCTCTTCCAAGTCCTTTGCTGTTTCTGACAGAATTACAATGTCATCGGCGAACCTAAAAGTTTTTATTTCTTCTCCATGGATTTTAATGCCTACTCCGAATTTTTCTTTTGTTTCCTTTACTGCTTGCTCAATATATAGATTGAATAATATCGGGGATTGGCTACAACCCTGTCTCAATCCCTTCCCAACCACTGCTTCCCTTTCATGCCCCTCGACTCTTATAACTGCCATCTGGTTTCTGTACAAATTGACAAATTGTAAATAGCCTTTCGCTCCTTGTATTTGACCCCTGCCACCTTCAGAATTTGAAAGAGAGTATTCCAGTCAACAGTCTACAGTCTACAAATGCTAGAAACGTAGGTTTGCCTTTCCTTAATCTAGCTTCTAAGTAAAGTGGTAGGGTCAGTATTGCCTCACGTGTTCCAATATTTCTACGGACTCCAAACTGATCTTCCCCGAGGTCGGCTTCTACCAGTTTTTCCATTCGTCTGTAAAGAATTCGCGTTAGTATTTTGCATTGTAAGGGACCCAAAATTACGTCTCCTTGGTAGGTTAGGACCTGTATAAGCCGTGAAAGGCTATGAAAAAGATTAAAAATTGGCTTATGTGTTCCTGAATTTAGTCATCACTTGCAAGCAAGTTGAAACTGAATTTGTAACGGCGGTGCGGGTCTCCCGCATCGTCCCATACGCTCTGTTACGTAGTATGGGACTTCATCATCATCATCATCATATGTAACTAGCGTTTAGCTGCGTGCGCATGAGTGACCGCATTCCACAGTCTTGTTGAGACAAGTCTGTTGTGTGCAGCACATTTAGCTTCTGTGTACGAGGGAATTCACTTTTGTTTGGTTTTGTTTTGTTTTTACACTGAAGTGAGTTAGTGCAACAGTCAAATCAACAGCATAATGTTCTTACTGTGATCAATAATTCGAATTCTGAACTATTTTTTACTGTTCTTTTTTTCCATTGGTAACACATAGGAGTGAACTCATTATACCATCCTCCACGAATACCACGAGAGAGGTCGACATGTCAGTTTTTAGCCCACCCATGACGAAATTTTTAAGATCTGCAGAGAAAGATATGGTTCTTAATGTGTATAAAACGGAGCTGTTATATCCAGAGTAGTCAATGACTGTTTTGAAAAAAAGCTGCATCTACAGTTGTTGGTCGATCTTCACTTTATCGTTTTTTAAGTTAGTATAAGGACATACACACTCTGAAGTCTCCCGAGAAACAAAAATCACGACAAAACTTGCACAAAGTGTTGATGACTTCGATAAAAATGCGACACGAAGGAAAGTACATGAAATTTTTTTTTCCTTAACAAATAGCCGTGAACGAAAATCCAGATTTGGGTAGTTTTCGCAGAACAACATTTCATAAATTATTAAAAGAAATTAATTTTAAATGTATTCGGCGCAAACGGGATAGCATGCTAGTCAACAGGGATGATTACACATTTTATGATGACTGCTTTATCAACGAATCAGTAAATTGTTGAGAGACGAAGGAAGACCGATTTATTGTTTGGGCTAGACATGGTTGGACGCAGGACATACTCGAAGTGATGTCTGGGCAGACAACACCGTAAGATCCTTTAAACAAGCTTTTCTGTCCGGATTAACGACCAGAAACAATGGCCCACCGGGTAAAAGAAAACGCCTCAGTATAACACACTTTGGGATCAAAGCAGGTTTTGCGAAGCTTGTTGTGGAATTTCGAATCCAAAAAGAATGGAGATTATCATGAGAAGATGTACGCCGATACGTTCGAGAAGTGGTCTCAAGATGTTCTCCCTCGGCTTCGTGACAACACAGTTATTGTTCTTGATAACACTCCATGCCTTTCTCGTCGAAAGAAAAAGTTCCTAGTGCGCATTCCAAGAAGCAAGATAAATCAGAATGGCTAAAATATCGCTTTCTGAAGGCAGCATGTTCAAGAAAAAAATACTACAAATTGTAAGATAAACGTTGCTGACAAGGGAACATCCCCATCGCACCCCCCCTCAGATTTAGTTATAAGTTGGCACAGTGGATAGGCCTTGAAAAACTGAACACAGATCAATCGAGAAAAAAGAGGAAGAAGTTGTGTGGAATTATGAAAAAATAAGCAAAGTATATAAACTGAGTAGTCCATGTTCAACATAGGCAACACAAGGACAATATGAGCTCAGCAGCGCCGTGGTCCCGTGGTTAGCGTAAGCAACTGCGGAACTAGTAGTCGTTGGTTCAAGTCTTACCTCCAGTGAAAAATTTACTTTCTTTATTTTCGCAAAGTTATGATCTGTCCGTTCGTTCATTGACGTCTCTGTTCACTGTCATAAGTTAAGTGTCTGTGTTTTGCGACCGCACCGCAAAACCGTGCGATTAGTAGACGAAAGGACGTGCCTCTCCAATGGGAACCGAAAACATTTGATCCTCCACAGGAAAACACGCCTGATATATTCTATACGACACTGGTGACGGCATGTGCGACACATGACAGATGACAGTAATATGTTGTCGACCCACCTAACTTGTACACTTGGCGAATGGGTAAAAAGATTCTTCTACCTTGCCCGATTTAGGTTTTCTTGTGGATGTGATAATCACTCCCAAAAAAAGTGATGAAAACATAAGAGTTTGTCACATAAACTGCAACAAATGAATGCAACAGTTTCACAGTCGCACAGTTTTCCCTGTGCTCTGTCAAATCATATGTTTTTAACGTTTTCATATTTTTCCGTGTGTAGACCGTCAAATCCTGCATATGTCCAAGCAAATCTGAACATGTCCTGGAATTTTGGAGAGCGAAGTTGATGACGTGTGAGTGCCTGAACTTTGATAATTGACACGGACGGTCAGATAATAATTGTCTGAAAATAAAAAATTAAACTTTTCACTCGAGGGAAGGCTTCAACCAAGACCCTCTCGTTCCGCAGCTACTCACGCTAACCATGCGACCACGGCGCTCCTGACCGCACAATATCCTTGATGTGGCATATCTTGTGCATGGACTACTCAGTTCGTACACATTGTTTTTTTTTCATAGTTCCACACAACTTCTTCCTGTTTTCTCGATTGATCTGTGTTCAGTTTTTCAAGGCCTATCCAATGTGCCAACATATAACTAAATCTGAGGGGGGTGCGATGGGGAGGTTCCCTTGTGAGTAGCGCTCAAGGAATGGTTAAGAATGCAGAGAAAACTGCTCTTAGACTTTCTCCGTACCATTGCAAATTAAACGTCATCGCGTTAGTTTGGGTCAGAATTAAAGGCTATGTTGCAACAAAAAAAAAAAAAAAAAAAAAAAAAAAAAACAGAACGTACAAAATGTCGGAAGTTAAAGAACTAGTAGAACAAGCAGTAAGAACAGTGGCTGCAGAAGTGTGCAACAACTGTATCCCCCATATGGTGCGAAAAGTTGAAATTCGAATGTGGAAATTAGATTGCATTATAGCGGAAAGAGAAGAGCGTTTTGTTACAACCCTGAATGAGAGCAGTTAAAGGTCGACAGATAAGCTTAGTTTTATCGTTCCTATAACAATATTGTCACTATTATTGTTATCAGAATCGCTTGTGTTTGAATCTGTTTTGCCGCCTGTCGGCTTTTTACGCTTTCTTTCATTACATTGCAGTCAAAGTTCATAATATAGGGTTTCTCACGAGCGACACACACTTCGTTGTGATGTCGGCCTACTGCTCACCAACAAGGATTTTCGACACCCCTGCTTTCACTGGTCGATCATATCAAGGTGTTTCGTCCCAGCTCGCGGTGAACAGACCATAGATTTGTTGCCGGGCAGTTAGATCATTACGAATTGATGAGATTTCAGAGGCACGAGCATATGAGAGATGAAGCAATTAAACAGCAACCTTATCAGTGACTTAAGATGACAGCTTGACCCAAAGTAGTTGGCTGGAAATAAATATTCATCTCCTCGTCATGGATTAGGCCGCGCTCGGCCTGTAGCAGCTACATTTAGTCCCTCCATCTTTCTGCTGGTCTTCCAATGCATCTTTCACCTTGCGGAATGTTGCTGTTGTTGTGGTCTTCAGTCCGTAGACTAGCTTGCTGCAGCTCTCCTTGCTACTCTGTCCTGTGCAAGCCTCCTACTGGATGTTAACAAATTTCTATTCTTCAGAAATGCTTTTCTTGCCTTTGCCAGTCTACATTTTGTATCCTGCCTACTTCGACCATCATCAGTTATTTTGCTTCACAAACAGCTAAACTCATTCACTACTTAATTTCTTAATCTTATTTCCTCAATATCACCTGATTTAATTCGATTACATTCCATTATTCTTGTTTTGCTTTTTTTATGTTCATCTTATATCCTCCTTTCAAAATCTGCTCTTCCAAGTCCTTTGCTGTCTCTGACAGAATTACAGTGTCATTGGCAAACCTCAAAGTTTTCATTTCTTCTCCCTGTACTTTAATTCCTACTCCAAATTTTTCTTTTGTTTCCTTTACTGCTTGCTCAGTGTACAGATTGAGTAACATCGGGGATATGCAACAACCTTGTCTCACTCCCTTCGCAATCACTGCTTCCCTTTCATATCCCTCGACTCTTATAACTGCCATCTGGTTTATGTACAAATTGTAAATAACCTTTCTCTCCCGGTATTTTACCCCTGCCACCTTCAGAGAGTATTCCAGTCAACATTGTCAAAAGCTTTCTCTAAGTCTACAAATGCTATAAACGTAGGTTTGTCTTTCCTTAACCTGTTTATATGAGAAGTCATAGGGTCAGTATCGCCTCGTGTGTTCCTACATTTATTCGGAATCCAAACTGATCCTCCCCGAGGTCGGCCTCTTATCAGTTCTCCATTCTTCTGTAAAGGATTCTTCCTAATATTTTGCAGCTGTGATTTATTAAACTGACAGTTCGGTAATTTTCACGCCTGTCAGCGCCTGCTTGCTTTGGAATTGGGATTATTATATTCTTCTTGAAGTCTGGGGGTATTTCGCCTTTCTTATACATCTTGCTCACCATATGGCAGAGTTTTGTCATGGCTGACTCTCCCAAGGCTATCAGTAGCTCTAGTGCGATATTGTCTACTCCCGGGGCCTTGTTTCGACTGAAGTCGATTATATTGACAAAAATATGGTGATAATCTTGATTCTTCCATTTTCAACAGATGGGATCTCCATTTTTGCCTATTTTCTTCAATCTTTTCATTTCCATAAAACATTTTCAGTTCCTTCCCAATATATTCTTGCTCTTTTTTTTTTTTTTTTCATTGTCCGATATTCACACCCACATAGCAATGTTGGTAGCGACGTAACTTTATAAAATTTAAGATACGTTTTTGTTTTGGAGAGATCTTCTAGTTTTGGTTTAGGTAACTGAACTCGTCTCTCTCTCTCTCTCTCTCTCTCTCTCTCTCTCTCTCTCGCTTTTCTCGATCTCCTCGCTTTTTCTAAAGAAATATTCCATATCCCTCTTTTAACCCTTTGAATACAAGTGGGTTCTGCCTGAAGCCGCATTTTTCTTTTTTTTACATGCCAATGCTTTTCGTATGAACTTTCGACACTATTGCAACGCAGGAACGTCTAGTGGTGCACTGACATACTTCTACGGATATTGCGTTCAGAGTAACCGTCGGCGCGGAGGTGATGCTGCGTGATTGTAGGAGATTAACATCCGCTTTTTTTATATATAGACCGTACTAAGGAGGTCATTGACAGCGAAAAAAATACGTCTATATTACTGTAACGTAAATTTGAGTTTCTCCTACTGCCGGTATGAATGGTATCGTAAAGTAACCAGTGGGACAGTATGTAGTTTTGATACAAAATTTATTAAATTTTAGGTCCATATTTGCTTTTATTTAGTACTGTAATGTGTTTTATTACGAATTCATGGACGTTTCAAGATGTGGAATTTCGTCTAGGAAAAACTGTAAATTGCTTTCAAATATATCACATGAAATGATGGGTAGTTCAAAACTCTATGTTCCAGTGGTTCCAAAGTGAAACCACCTCCTTAAAACCATATCTATAGAGAGTCTCACTTGTATCATCAAGAATGCTGTATACAAATGATGGATTAGAGTTAATTATTACAGAAGCTACGTACTTTTCTTTATAGCATTCATTACGTATCCTGTTTCAGACATCACGCCAGCCGGCGTGTGTAACGCGTGCATTTCGGCCTCCTATTGCAAGACAGTGTTGCCTCTTCTGCCAACACTACATTGAATTCATCACGTTAAATTACATTAAGCTGAACATATCGAGCAATAAAAAGTTTTTTCAAAATGTGATAAGGTTCAAAAGTCAAAGACTAAATATTTTTTCATGTCTTGTACAACACACTTTCTAAAATAGTGTACGTTCTTCTTCAGGGTTCAAGCTATCTCCATACAAAATGACAAGAAATCAGTTCAGCAGTTTAGTGGTGAAAACGTAACAGACGGACACATGCGCATTTACAATATTAGTATGGATGTGGTATAGTATCGATCCTCCCCTAGGCATATTCCTATTTTCCTTGGTATCTCAAATTTGTTGCTCCACTCTACGCTGCCGAACCCGTTTTCTTGGTCGACAAATCATCTGGAACTTATATCAGAGCCTACCGGGGTAAACATGTTTAACAGCTTAGGAAAACCACCATCATCGCGTCCCTCGGTGCAGTGTGCATAGAGTAGCCAGGATATTGAATCGTTAATATACGAGGGCAGTTCAATAAGTAATGCAACACATTTTTTTTTCGGCCAGTTTTGGTTGAAACCGGAAATTTCTTGTGGAATATTTTCAAACATTCCCGCTTCGTCTCGTATAGTCTCATTGACTTCCGACAGGTGGCAGCACTGTACGGAGCTGTTAAAATGGCGTCTGTAACGGATGTGCGTTGCAAACAACGGGCAGTGATCGAGTTTCTTTTGGCGGAAAACCAGGGCATCTCAGATATTCATAGGCGCTTGCAGAATGTCTACGGTGATCTGGCAGTGGACAAAAGCACGGTGAGTCGTTGGGCAAAGCGTGTGTCATCATCGCCGCAAGGTCAAGCAAGACTGTCTGATCTCCCGCGTGCGGGCCGGCCGTGCACAGCTGTGACTCCTGCAATGGCGAAGCGTGCGAACACACTCGTTGGAGATGATCGACGGATCACCATCAAACAACTCAGTGCTCGACTTGACATCTCTGTTGGTAGTGCTGTCACAATTGTTCACCAGTTGGGATATTCAAAGGTTTGTTCCCGCTGGGTCCCTCGTTGTCTAACCGAACACCATAAAGAGCAAAGGAGAAGCATCTGTGCGGAATTGCTTGCTCGTCATGTGGCTGAGGGTGACAATTTCTTGTCAAAGATTGTTACAGGCGATGAAACATGGGTTCATCACTTCGAACCTGAAACAAAACGGCAATCAATGGAGTGGCGCCACACCCACTCCCCTACCAAGAAAAAGTTTAAAGCTATACCCTCAGCCGGTAAAGTCACGGTTACAGTGTTCTGGGACGCTGAAGGGGTTATTCTGTTCGATGTCCTTCCCCACGGTCAAACGATCAACTCTGAAGTGTATTGTGCTACTCTTCAGAAATTGCAGAAACGACTTCAGCGTGTTCGTAGGCACAAAAATCTGAACGAACTTCTCCTTCTTCATGACAACGCAAGACCTCACGCAAGTCTTCGCACCCGAGAGGAGCTCACAAAACTTCAGTGGACTGTTCTTCCTCATGCACCCTACAGCCCCGATCTCGCACCGTCGGATTTCCATATGTTTGGCCCAATGAAGGACGCAATCTGTGGGAGGCACTACGCGGATGATGAAGAAGTTATTGATGCACTACGACGTTGGCTCCGACATCGACCAGTGGAATGGTACCGTGCAGGCATACAGGCCCTCATTTCAAGGTGGCGTAAGGCCGTAGCATTGAATGGACATTACGTTGAAAAATAGTGTTGTGAAGCTAAAAGATTGGGGAATAACGTGGTGTATTTCAATGCTGAATAAAACAACCCCTGTTTCAGAAAAAAAATGTGTTGCATTACTTATTGAACTGCCCTCGTAAATGTCAGTGAGACAACTGGTGCTCGGATAAAACCGACGTCCACATTCCTAACTTGCACGCGCTCTCAACAAACAGCTGCGCTGAGTGGGGTGGTCTTCCACGGTTCACAGTGAGGGCACGACTGGCGCTCCAGTGGATGCTGGGCTGGGGCTGGCTGCACTTTCACTGACATTTCGGTTGCCTCCGGACAAGCGGCTTAGAGTTGCATTCCAGGCGCTCCCGAAACAACAGCACTAAATCTTCAGCTCTCTTCCCGTTCTCAAAGGGAACAACGCTTAACAGGGTTCATCTTCTTGGAAGATTACAGTTTGTGTGTGGTTTTACCACGCGTTTAAGAGGCAGAGGTGTTTAAATTTGTAGAAAACTACGAACATATGAAGTTCCTTTACACCGAGGGGGGGGGGGGGGGGTGGAACGGAACGGAACGGAACATAAACTAACGAGCATTCGCCGACAGTTCACTACCATTCGCTAGTATCCGTGAACAAAAGTTTACACAAGAGTGGACGGACAACACGAGATAACGAATATGACGCTAATAATCGACGCACAGGATACAACACTGTGTAGTTATACTGCATCGCGAGCGCACTGCTTTGGACGACGTGCGCAAAATGGCGCAGGAGCGGAATAATTTAGGTATATCAGTTTGTATATAAACACAGGGGGGAGGCGGAGGGCTCCAGCTTTCCTTAGCCTTTGTCAAGAACTTCGCACTGAATGCCCGTTGACGCTTCTCGGCGGCTTCTTATTACAATATAAGAGGAAATTTAAAAGCAGAATGTTGTTCACCGACGACCAACGTTAATATGAAGAAAGGCTAGCATTTACACGCCGGTTAGTAGCAAGCGGAGAAAGGTACGTTAATGACTATTTCGTATTTTAATAGGTGCTATACAGGACGATTCCTCGATAGAAACTTTCAGGGATGCTGGAGAAGGGTAAATGTATTAATATGAGGTAAGGGATCTTGGTCCGCAAACTGCTGAGTCGAAAGTTATAAGCGCAAATCGTTCTGGTAGCGCTGATAGTGGACCTCTTGTACACCAAGCTGTTTGCTGGGAGTTACTATGGGCCAAAACAAGAAAAAAAAAGTCTATTAGACATAGGGACCTGAAGTGTGTAGCTTTAAAGCTTTGAGTCCTTGTTTATTTTCGCTATTGTGAAACACATCTCTTCAGCTCAACAAGACTTCATAGCTCTTAACTTACGCAGTTCAGAGCCCATGTTTACTGGAGTTTTTTCCTTGTTCTGGTTCATATTGCTTACCCCCAAAATGTGGAAAGCAAAGAGCTTGCAGTAGAAGACGTCCACAGTCAGAGGTACCAGAATGATTTTTCGCTTATAACTTTAGACTCGATCATTTCTGGACCAGGATCCCTTACCTCCAATTGTTCAATTTACTCCTCTCCATCATCCCTGAAAGTTTTTATCATCATCATGGCATCACCCAATATATTAAACAGTTTGTGACATACACGAAACGCTGCCAAGTATTTTATGAAACTACGTGTATGGAAGACAGTGTCAATAAGAATCTTCTCTCTCTTCTTCTGCCTTTACCTTGTACCTACACCGAATTTTCGCTTTGTTAATGTTTAGAGGGTGGGCGAATGCCCTTCCAGTCACCACCCATTTACTTCCCTGGCACAAAACCGAGCGTGGTGGCGCAGTGGTTAGCACACTGGACTCGCTTTCGGGAGGACGACGGTTCAATTCCGAGTCCGGCCATCCTGATTTAGGTTTTCCGTGATTTCCCTAAATCGCTCCAGGCAAATGCCGTGATGGTTCCTTTGAAAGGGCGCGGCCAACTTCCTTCCCTAATCCGATGAAACTGATGACCTTGCTGTCTGGTCTCCTCCCCTACAACCAACCAACTCCCCTGGGACGGAATTTGTTTATACCAGCTGTTCGTGTGTGGTATTGCCCATGTCAAAGTATGAGATCTTTTTCAAAATGTTTGCAATCATACAGGGTGATTCAAAAAGAATACCACAACTTTAAAAATGTGTATTTAATGAAAGAAACATAATATAACCTTCTGTTATACATCATTACAAAGAGTATTTAAAAAGGTTTTTTTTTTCACTCAAAAACAAGTTCAGAGATGTTCAATATGGCCCCCTCCAGACACTCGAGCAATATCAATCCGATACTCCAACTCGTTCCACACTCTCTGTAGCATATCAGGCGTAACAGTTTGGATAGCTGCTGTTATATCTCGTTTCAAATCATCAATGGTGGCTGGGAGAGGTGGCCGAAACACCATATCCTTAACATACCCCCATAAGAAAAAATCGCAGGGGGTAAGATCGGGGCTTCTTGGAGGCCAGTGATGAAGTGCTCTGTCACGGGCTGCCTGGCGGCCGATCCATCGCCTCGGGTAGTTGACGTTCAGGTTGCATAACTAACCTTTTTCGTAGGACTCTCCATACAGTTGATTGTGGAATTTGCAGCTCTCTGCTAGCTCTGCGAGTCGATTTTCCTGGGCTGCGAACAAATGCTTGCTGGATGCGTGCTACATTTTCATCACTCGTTCTCGGCCGTCCAGAAGTTTTCCCTTTGCACAAACACCCATTCTCTGTAAACTGTTTATACCAACGTTTAATACACCACCTATCAGGAGGTTTAACACCATACTTCGTTCGAAATGCACGCTGAACAACTGTCGTCGATTCACTTCTGCCGTACTCAATAACACAAAAAGCTTTCTGTTGAGCGGTCGCCATCTTAGCATCAACTGACGCTGACGCCTAGTCAACAGCGCCTCAAGCGAACAAATGTACAACTAAATGAAACTTTATAGCTCCCTTAATTCGCCGACAGTTAGTGCTTAGCTCTGCCTTTTGTCGTTGCAGAGTTTTAAATTCCTAAAGTTGTGGTATTCTTTTTGAATCACCCTGTGTAACTAAGGCAAGGTGTGGGTACCAGCCGGGTATTCACCTGATCGGATTTGGGAGAGTGGGAGGAGCACCTAAAAACAGCATCCAGGCTGGCCCGCACACCTACCCTAGTCGTTAGTCCGCTGGATGGGTTCGACCCTGTGCCGTCGCACCTACCCAAATGCCGTGCTAACACGGGCAGCTGTCTGGGCGGGTAACGTCAATAAAACATGATTAATGAAATATGAAATAACCGTACGTCGTGTCTGGCAGGCTACTTGATAAAATCTGCTGTGTACTGTAGTTAGTTAGAGGTCAGGTGGGTTCATAGCAGGTATACCATTTTTATTTATCATCAAAAATATCTAACAGGAGTATATCAGCCCTGTAATTACAGCTAGCATGAACGTAAGCAACGAGAATGATCAAGTCTTTGGTATATTTTTAATTTTAATCAGCATAATAACTACATATTCGCACTCACATACGTTCAAGGACATTTATTGTGTTCTAGCTTTTCACTAAAGAATTCTACTCCTTCTTCTCCACGGTTACTCTGCAATTCTCAGTTAAACGCCTGGCAGAGGGTTCATCGAACCACCTTCAAGCTATTTCTCTACCATTCTACTCTCGTTCAGCCCCTGCGAAAAATAAACACTTAAATCTTTCCGTAAAGCCTTGACTTCTCTTATTTTATTATGATGGTCATTTCCCCCTATGTAGGTGGGCGCCAGCAAAATATTCTGGGGACAAAGTCAGTGACTGAAATCTTATGAGAAGATTCTGCCGCAACGAAAAAGGACTTTGTTTTAATGATTGCCATGGGTCATATCCATGGTACTCTCTTCTCTATTTCACGTTAATACGAAACGAGCTGCCCTTCTTTGAACTTTCTCCATCTGCCGCGGATCCAACACCGGAAAGCAGTATTCCAGAAGAGGTGGTGGACAAGTGAAGTGTAAGCAGTCGCTTTAGTAGACATGGTGCATTTTCTAGGGGTACCGCAAATATAACACAGTCTTTGGTTTCTTTGCCGGCCGCGGTGGTCTAGCGGTTCTGGCGCTGCAGTCCGGAACCGCGGGACTGCTACGGTCGCAGGTTCGAATCCTGCCTCGGGCATGGGTGTGTGTGATGTCCTTAGGTTAGTTAGGTTTACGTAGTTCTAAGTTCTAGGGGACTTATGACCTAAGATGTTCAGTCCCATAGTGCTCAGAGCCATTTGAACCATTTGGTTTCTTTTCCGCCCAACATTATCTGTATGATCATTCCCATTTAAATTATTCCCAATCGTAATCTCTAAGTATTTAGTTGAAATGAAATGAAATGTCGTGTGGCTAGGGCCTCCCGTCGGGTAGACCGGTCGCCTGGTGCAAGTCTTTTTAGGTGACGTCACTTCGGAGACTTGCGCGTCGATGGGGATGAAATGATGATGATGATGATGATGATGATGATGATGATGATGATGAGCAGAGAAAATCTCCGACCCAGCCGGGAATCGAGCCCGGGCCCCTTTGCATGTCATCCCGTCGCGCCGACCACTCAGCTATCTAGGCGGACAGCATTTAGTTAAATTGACAGGCTTTAGATATGTGTGATTTATCGTGTAACAGAAATTTAGCAGATTCCTTTCAGTACGTGCGGCGCGGTACGTTACTTTTTTACCGCCCTTCCAGTGTCCAGCAATGTTCATTCGTCTAGCTAAAAGCTGTAGTAGAAAATACTAGACCACTACTGTCTATTTCAGGTCGCGTCGCAACATACATGGAATTGTCCGGTAAACGGGATGTGGCTAGCTACTGAAATAAAAGGTTTAACTTGGCAATGTAAATTTTCAGGTGTATTTTTACGATAAAGATCACGGTTAATACTGCCAAGTCCGTACTAAGTGGCAACACACTGTGAAGTTCACACGCACACCACAATCACACACGTAGCCAGTTTATGGTATTTACACCCGTTACCGAAGTTAATAGAGTTCACAGGATCGTTTAGTTATGAAAATGCTCGCTCAAATGTTGTGCACTATGCTCTACACGTAATTACCTGTTCCAGTCTTAGATCGCACAACAAAAAATGGTTCAAATGGCTCTGAGCACTATGGGACTCAACTGCTTTGGTCATAAGTCCCCTAGCACTTAGAACTACTTAAACCTAACTAACCTAAGGACATCACACACATCCATGCCCGAGGCAGGAGTCGAATCTGCGACCGTAGCGGTCGTGCGGTTCCAGACTGTAGCGCCTTTAACCGCTCGGCCACTCCGGCCGGCACATACATAAATAAATATAGAATTTGTTTGTTTCAAATATTTGTTTATTTAAACTTTTTGGAAAAATAAATTACGAAATCCTCTTTGAAAAGCCGGTCGGCAATTTCCGATTTATTGTTGTTGTCGGAAAGATGTAAAAATGATAATATTTGTCTTAATCGGTTGCGGGACATCGTTTTGCGAAATATCAGTGTGTCTATCAACGGATTCGTTGACCGATAATCGTCAATCCTTGCTTTTTTTTACAATTCCCATGTGGATAGCAAGCCCAAACCATTTTCTAAGTTCCGGACCTGTAACGTCGACAAATTTGGCATTTTTTTAAATCTAGTTTTCTTCTATTGCAATTTTGACTGTAGTACTTGTTGGTTTCGTTGCTAACATATTCAAATAGATCGTTCCCAATATGTAATTCGACGAATCCTCGGCGCTCTGTGTATCTTTGGGAAATATGTTTGGACCCGGAGATCTTTCAGATTTATTATTGGTCCTCGGTAAATCAGAGTCTGACCACTACGCACTGTCTTCTTCGTCTGATTCATCCGAATCAGTTGGCAACCGTAACGTTCGCCGAATTCTTCTTGACGTATTTCACTGTCTTCCGACGGTTCTGCTTCACTGTCATTTTTTCGATATCCAATGTCTTCCTCCCAAATCGGCCAAGTCGTCCGGAACGTCAGACAAGACGTCCGCGCATTCATCGTAAATAATCGTATCGCCTCTTTCGCCTGCCATGCTGAAAGGCGCAAGTACTTATAAAAACAAAAAAAACTTGTTGACCTGTGTAACTTATTGTGACCTAAACAAAACGCCAACAGTGAAGTGTCGGCAGACGTGCCGACACTGTTTTTAGATAAGGAGGCCGAAATGCACGCGTCAACTCACGCAGGCGTGCTTACTTAATTTTAATCCATCATTTGTATACAGCATTCTTGATGATACAAGTGAGACTCTCTCTAGATATGGTTAATGGCGCCTTGCTAGGTCGTAGCCATGGACTTAGCTGAAGGCTATTCTAACTATCTCTCGGCAAATGAGAGAAAGGCTTCGTCAGTGTAGTCGCTAGCAAAGTCGTCGTACAACTGGGGCGAGTCCTAGTACGTCTCTCAAGACCTGCCGTGTGGTGGCGCTCGGTCTGCAATTACTGACAGTGGCGACACGCGGGTCCGACATGTACTAATGGACCGCTGCCGATTTAAAGCTACCACCTAGCAAGTGTGGTGTCTGGCGGTGACACCACAAACATAATGCAAAAGATAGTGCAGTGCTGTCGCGGGCCACTGCGCAATACTATGCTCACATCACTGTGACGTCACCGGCCGTTGACCGCTATTTCGCGCACGACACCACTGTGGCGTCGCCGGACGCCATAGTGTTAACATTAGTGAAAGGGTCTGTCGTAAAACTGCAACTCTGAGAAGGGTATCGCCACGAGGAAAGGTTTGGAAAACTTTTAAATTAGAGGAATACTTGACTAAAAAGAGCCCTGTCCATTATAATGGACGGCAAAAGTTCTGCCAAAACGAAAGTGACATCGGATGCGCTTCACTGAGGCGTAACAGGACCTCTAATGCATAAACGATATAGAAGGTTGGGTAACCAGCGCTATAAGACCGTTCGTTGACTGCAGTATTGTCTGCAGGAAAGCACCGTCGTTCGGTAAGCGTACGGAACTGAAGAAAGACTTGGATAAATTTCCCCTTGGAGTAATGAATGGCAGCTATCTTATGAAACATCCCCTTAGAACAATTATACATGACTGTCTTTAAACTGACACACTATATTTTTAGCGCAACGCAATCTGACTTTCAATAATCACTACAAAAGAATGGCCCTGACTTACATTAACCTATACCTTTCACAAATCACTTACCTCACAAAAATCTTCGTTACTCGAACTACTGCAATACAGCGAGCGCCACTACTGCCAGCTAAATAAAAGATTCAAACTACTGAAGGCACTAACTACTGATAGGGATAGTTAGCAAATGAAAGATTTTAATAGAGAACAAACAATGTATTTACCTTAATAGTCATAATATATATAGCAGTTCATGACATCCAGTCTTACAAATTTCAAAACTCCGCCATCTCTCTCCCCACATCCACCACTGCTGGCGGCTCACCTCCAACTGCGCAACGCTACGTGCTGTTCACATCCAGCTGCCCAACACTACAATGGCAGACAACAATGCAAACTAGCCACAGACTGCACACAGCACAGCCAGTGATTTCCATACAGAGCACTACGTAACGTTGCCAATAAGAAAACATAAACAGCCTACTTACAATCTTTAAAATTGGATAAATCAAACTAGTGCCTTTAACAAAGAGAAAGAACTGTGTAGGGTCTAATCACGTCACATTGTGTAAGTATTTAGGGAGGTTTATGTATTTAGCGTATGGTTACATCACAAACAAATAATGAGTATTGTCTTAAACTACACACCGAGCGAGGTGGCGCAGTGGTTAGTACACTGGACTCGCATTCGGGAGGACGACGGTTCAATCCCTTCTCCAGCCATCTTGATTTAGGTTTTCCGTGATTTTCCTAAATCGTTTCAGGCAAATGCTTGGATGGTTCCTTTGAAAGGGCACGGCCAATTTCCTTCCCAATCCTTCCCTAACCCGAGCTTGCGCTCCGTCTCTAATGACCTCGTTGTCGACAGGACGTTAAACACTAACCACTACCCCCACTACACTTAAACTACAAATTTTTCTATTGATCCCTCCTTCATCACCAGGAAGTGTGTTAGATCGACAGGGAAAGATCAAGAGGCCGTTCGTGAATTACATGCGAACAGTCTGCTTTTCAAAGCCAGCATCACAGCTTTGTGTTGTTCCACATGCTGCAAAGAGTCGCAACACCTTCCAGCGTTGCTCCTTATTCGCTTAAGTATCGATCAGATGTTGTGTGCCAATTCAAAGCCAGGTGGCTTCGTCGATATGGGAGGCATCTTAAAAAAATTTTTCGTCGTAGCATTAATCTGCCACGTGTGTCTCCAGCAGTCATAAGTATTAAATCTGTTTCCAGCTAACATTCTTGCGGTTTCCAGCGGTAGGTGACGAGCGAAGCCTACCTTTGCTAATGGTTGAAACGTCTGCACGAGCAGGGAGGTTAAGGGTTTTTCGGTAGTGTTTTGTGCTGCAGTACAAGTGCACTTCCCCGCCGCAGAGATGCAGAGTAGCCACATAGTAGATGTGGATCTAGGACCATTTAAAAGTTGGCGAGTTCAGTATTAGGGGGTGGGGGGGGGGGGAGAATATTTCTAGGGAAGGCGAGTGGAGGGCTTAGATTTGTTGATAGGGTTGCGGGGAAGTGCAGTACACCTTGTGGTATCACCGCCAGACACCACACTTGCTAGGTGGTAGCTTTTAAATCGGCCGCGGTCCGCTAGTATACGACGGACCCGCGTGTCGCCACTGTCAGTGATGGCAGACCGAGCGCCGCCACACGGCAGGTCTAGTGAGACGAACTAGCACTCGCCCCAGTTGTACAGCCGACTTTGCTAGCGAAGCTACACTGACAAATACGCTCTCGTTTGCCGAGACGATAGTTAGCATAGCCTTCAGCTACGTCATTTGCTACGACCTAGCAAGGCGTCATTTATCTTTTGCTGGTTATCTTATAAAGCCTGTACCTTCAGACCGATGTACAACAATTATGGATTAAAGTTAAGTATTCCAGAAGCTATGTACTATTTTTGGCTACTACAATTCCTTGTCATTTTCCAGACCTCACGCCAGACTGCGTGAGCTTTAACGCGTGCATTTCGGCCTCCTCTAGCTATACGGTGTTGGCTCGTCTGCCAACACATCACACCTGCAAAGGAAATGGTTCGCGAGACGCTAGTGCGACTAATTCTGCAGTAGTTTCCCAGCATTTGAAATCTCCGTCAGGTAGGTATTAGAAGCATGTAGAATTCCTATATGCGCTGCTACTATCGTAACAGATCGGCGCGGGAGTGTAACAGGAATGCCCAGGGAACTCAAAGGGGAGTCCGTAGATGTAACACTGTATTCCAAGAAGACGGTGCGATCATTATGCTGCCGCCATCGTATTTCTGGCGTAGGTATTCTGAGAATACGATAAGAGACAGTCGTTTTTCTCTCTTTCAACAGAGCAGACGTCGATAATATTGGTAGACGCACCTCATCCATGCACTGTACGGTGGCGTACCGAGTATCAATGACCAAATACAGGGTGTTTCAAAAATGACCGGTATATTTGAAACGGCAATAAAAACTAAACGAGCAGCGATAGAAATACACCGTTTGTTGCAATATGCTTGGCACAACAGTACATTTTCAGGCAGACAAACTTTCGAAATTACAGTAGTTACAATTTTCAACAACAGATGGCGCTGCGGTCTGGGAAACTCTATAGTACGATATTTTCCACATATCCACTATGCGTAGCAATAATATGGCGTAGTCTCTGAATGAAATTACCCGAAACCTTTGACAACGTGTCTGGCGGAATGGCTTCACATGCAGATGAGATGCACTGCTTCAGCTGTTCAATTGTTTCTGGATTCTGGCGGTACACCTGGTCTTTCAAGTGTCCCCACAGAAAGAAGTCACAGGGGTTCATGTCTGGCGAATAGGGAGGCCAATCCACGCCGCCGCCTATATGTTTCGGATAGCCCAAAGCAATCACACGATCATCGAAATATTCATTCAGGAAATTAAAGACGTCAGCCGTGCGATGTGGCCGGGCACCATCTTGCATAAACCACGAGGTGTTCGCAGTGTCGTCTAAGGCAGTTTGTACCGCCACAAATTCACGAAGAATGTCCAGATAGCGTGATGCAGTAATCGTTTCGGATCTGAAAAATGGGCCAATGATTCCTTTGGAAGAAATGGCGGCCCAGACCAGTACTTTTTGAGGATGCAGGGACGATGGGACTGCAACATGGGGCTTTTCGGTTCCCCATATGCGCCAGTTCTGTTTAGTGGACGAAACTGTCCAGGTAAAAATAAGCTTCGTCAGTAAACCAAATGCTGCCCACATGCATATCGCCGTCATCAATCCTGTGCACTATATCGTTAGCGAATGTCTCTCGTGCAGCAACGGTAGCGGCGCCGAGGGGTGCCGCGTATGAATTTTGTATGGATAGAGATGTAAACTCTGGCGCATGAGACGATACGTGGACGTTGGCGTCATTTGGACCGCAGCTGCAACACGGCGAACGGAAACCCGAGGCCGCTGTGGGATCACCTGCTGCACTAGCTGCGCGTTGCCCTCTGTGGTTGCCGTACGCGGTCGCCCTACCTTTCCAGCACGTTCATCCGTCACGTTCCCAGTCCGTTGAATTTTTTCAAACAAATCCTTTATTGTATCGCTTTTCGGTCCTTTGGTTACATTAAACCTCCGTTGAAAACTTCGTCTTGTTGCAACAACACTGTGTTCTAGGCGGTGGAATTCCAACACCAGAAAAATCCTCTGTTCTAAGGAATAAACCATGTTGTCTACAGCACACTTGCACGTTGTGAACAGCACACGCTTACAGCAGAAAGACGACGTACAGAATGGCGCACCCACAGACTGCGTTGTCTTCTATATCTTTCACATCACTTGCAGCGCCATCTGTTGTTGAAAATTGTAACTACTGTAATTGGGAAAGTTTGTCCGCCTGAAAATGTACTGTTGTCCCAAGCATATTGCAACAAACGGTGTATTTCTATCGCTGCTCGTTTAGTTTTTATTGCCGTTTCAAATATACCGGTCATTTTTGAAACACCCTGTAACACTTCACTGTAGAGCATTCTTCAGCTATGTAAGCGAATTAACAAACAAAAGAGTCTCTCTCTCTCTCTCTCTCTCTCTCTCTCTCTCTCTCTCTCTCATCCCATACAAATACGAGCATAAGAAGTCCATTCGAATACAGTCCAACGTCTTGGACGGAAACAAAAAGGCTGAACAGATGGCAACCAGGCGGTAGTAGCGTAAAGTTCACCGAAGCGTAGCCAATTCGTAACGACTGAAACCGTGAACCAACTACGAGAAAAACGTACCGGGAAATGAACGCCGCTGCGGCACCAACACGTGATGCGCAACTAACAAATAGTGTTGAACATTTGATTACGTCCATACATCACAATAAATGTAAAAGCGGCGCTAACTCGTTAGGAAACTCTCCAAAGCTTATCTGACGTGATACAGACTGGCTCCACTACAGCAAATGTCAAACTTGACATACGCTATCATGTCTTACTTTAATATTTATTTTCCCGATAGAGATGTTGTCTGAAGGCCTGTTGGCTGCAGACGTACGCTGGTGACAAACGGGCAATAGTCACAAGAAGCTCAAAATTTTGAGACAAAATACAAAAACAGAAATAACATATGTTAGAAAGTAGCAGCGACATTTTCAATGTTCTAGATTGCAAAGTTACGTATTTTCCTTACCTAGGTTTTTAGAATAAAAAAAACAAACCCTTACAAAAACTTGGTATGGTAGAAAGAAATATAAACTATGTTCCTGCTAGAAGGTTGACATCTTAGTTAAGCTTCGATCTTTAATTTGCTGTTTTTCTTTCCTTTTACAACGATTGTGTTGCAAGATAAAATTGTGTATTCGAGTGTGCTGCAGATAAAGCTTCCGCAGCGGAACTGAAGTATGGAACTTGAACTTACAGACAAATAGATGAGATTTGAAACACATTATTGCGTTCGTTATAAACACAGTTGTGAAGAAGAGGTATAAATCTGAATCGAATACTTTTATAGTGCAGGACATCCTAGGATATGGTAACATGTAATCTAATTAAAAAAGTGTGCAACTGGGATGCAAAAATAAATGAGAATTATCTGAAATATCCCCTCGTATACAGTTGCTGAATTCTCTCGAGACGAGTATATCGACGAAAGTGTTTGTATATAGCGATATCAGGTGGCCAGAAAAACAAACTCTGAAAGCTATGACAGTGGTGGAAAACCTTTTTTGGAGCAGGTTGTGATCATCCTACTGAATAATATTTCAACTAAGGACGGAGCCAGGGAAGAAACAACAGAAATATTACTGGAAAAAACCGGGATTTTCTGTCAAAATAAACAGTTTCATGCCGGAATAGAGCACGGCGTTTCTAATGTGTTTGAGTACAGCAAAACAAATGGCACCGCCGTGAACTTCGCCATGCACCCTGAAGTCTTGTTTGTGACGGTGTATGGCGTCAGCTACTTAACAGCGGAAGACACTTTACAGAGGCAGCTTTGTCTGCAGTGCCGCAGTATTCAGTGGGAGATGGTCGTTGTGATAGCTTTCAAAAGGCTCGCCTTCGTAAAGGAGACCTAGTGGACGCTTAAGCGGCAGGCGGTGAGTAATCCACTCACATAAAAGATGCAGTTGCCGGCGCTGACGGAGCGAAGGCGAAGCGGATGTTGGTTGTGTTCAAGTTGCTGCTTCTGAGAACACGCAGTCTTAAATGGTATCTCCCCCTCTCCCCTACCTCGCCCTTTTACCACTTCCTCTTTCGTGTGCAGATGCTAGCGACAGCCTTGCGTTGATACTATATATACAGTCTGTTGTTTAGTAACAGGAAATCCGTATCAGGTCGTGCAAATATACAGCAGGAGCATAGCTAAGATAGTGGTCATTCGATACAGATAAGGTTTTTGTTTCTCTAAACATTTCTGGAGACTGCAAGAAAGTCTTTGCTTCTGTGATGCATAAGAGCTAGTTCCAACCTGATTTTTCCCCTTGGCTATGTTCCTGTATTCATTAAATTAGATGATGCTGTGGTACAGCAACGAGACGAACTTACCTGCATATTTCATTTCGATGATTTTGCCTAAGTGCCTGAGGATGAAGCCGTTAAAGGCTTCGAAATCAATAGAAAATAAATAGAACAACAAACACAGCTGAATAGAAAATTAGTATTCATATAAGTTGTGTGTTCCAAAACATGTCCGAATGGTCCTTTCAACAAGGCCGCAGACAAATCCTGCCGCAGTGTGAAGAGAAAAGCTTCTTACATCGACGAAACGTTAAATGATAATTCTTGTACTATTCGCTTTACGGGGTAAACAACGATTGTTTTGATTTTTTATTTTATGCTGTATGTCGTTGTGATTTTAGGTAAAAGTGAGTTCTCTTCGAGATCATTCATAATGTTCGAGCACAACATATGTTTCAAAATTCTGTCGCATATCACCGTTAGAGGTATGGGTGTAATTTAGTGGATTACTCATATTGCCTTTCTTGAATATTGATGTGACCTGTGCAGCTTTCCAGTCTTTGGGTACGGATATTTCATAGAGCGAGCGGTTGTATATGATTAAGGTCGGGACAGCATACTCTGAAAGGAATCTAACTGGAGTACAGACTGGATCGGAAGACTTGCTTTTATTAAGTGTTTTTAGTTGCTTCACTACTCCGAGGGTATCTACTTCTAAGTTACTCATGTTGGCAGCTGGCGCGCGGGTTTAGCCGAGCGGTCTTGGGCGCTGCAGTCATGGACTGTACGGCTGATCCCGGCGGAGGTTCGAGTCCTCCCTCGGACATGAGTGTGTATGTGTTTGTCCTTAGGATAATTTAGGTTAAGTAGTGTGTCAGCTTAGGGACTGATGACCTTAGCAGCTAAGGTTCAAATGGCTCTGAGCACTATGGGACTTAACATCTGAGGTCATCAGTCCCCTAGAACTTAGAACTACTTAAACCTAACTAACCTAAAGACATCACACACATCCATGCTCGAGGCAGGAATCGAACCGGCGACCGTAGCTGTCTCGCGGTTCCAGACTGACGCGCCTAGAACCGCTTGGCCACACCGGCCGGCTAGCAGTTAAGTCCTATAAGATTTCACACACGTTTGAATATTTTGCTGGCAGCTGGCCTTGGTTCGGATTCTGGAATATTTACTGCGTCGCCTTTGGTGGAGGTATTTCGAAAGGTTGTGTATTTAGTAACTCTGCTTTAGCAGCACTGTCATCGATAGTATTTCCGTGCTATCGCATTGATTGTGTCTTGCCGCTAGCATATTTACCAGATGACGATCATTATTTCCAGAACCCATATTGATTCCTACAGAGCAGACTGTTCGGTTGCCAAAAATGTCATAATACGCGAGCGTAGAACATGTTCCGAAATTCTACACCTCATCGATGTCTGTGTCGTAGAAAATTTTTGAAGAAAAAAAATACACCTGCAACGGCTATAGAGAAGAGCAGAAAAGGAATGATTTCGCTTTAAAAGTAGAGTAAGAATGCAGCAATGCCGAGTATTGTTCAGTTGTTATCATCACACCTGACTACCGAATACGAGAAAACGGCCGTCAGAAGTTGGCTGCAGCTCGATCGCTCCGACATGAATGGGAGTCGGAGCTCCCCCATTAACGGCGCATCTGACATAACGGTGTAGCGCTGGGTCCAGGCAGCTACCGGTGTGAGAAGCAGGTCCTGACATGTCCGGAAGGAATGTCCGCTTCCCAGGCGTGGAAATCAAGAGACACAAGACAAGCCCCTGAAGACTCCACGTCAAGAGCAACAGGCTTGGTCCTCATTCGTAAGCAGGCGTTGACAAAAAAAAAAAAAAAAAAAAAAAAAAAAAAAAAAAAAAAAAAAAAAAAAAAAAAAAAAGTTTCATAGGAGAGTGTACTATTTCAGCAGTCGTCGACATCATCTCCTGAAAAATGACGTGCAAAGTCGCGGTCGAAGTATTTGAAATTTTAGCGACATCATCCGATGCTGTCCCCGAGAGACTTGGCAACATTTATTATGTACATCGGGAATGTGTGGTTCAAATGGCTCTGAGCACTATGGGACTTAACATCTATGGTCATCAGTCCCCTAGAACTTAGAACTACTTAAACCTAACTAACCTAAGGACATCATACAACACCCAGCCATCACGAGGCAGAGAAAATCCCTGACCCCGCCGGGAATCGAACCCGGGAACCCGGGAGTGGGAAGCGAGAACGCTACCGCACGACCACGAGCTGCGGGCACATCGGGAATGTCTTCAACAGCTCCAGAATGTTGACATGAGTAGCAAACAGCATTCCGTGTGCTGAGTCTCGGTCGGGCGCACAGTTTTAATTTGCCAGGAAGTTTCATATCAGCGCACACTCCGCTGTAGAGTGAAAATTTCATTCTAGATATTCTTATGGCTGCCGCTTCGGTATGGCTCGATGTTGTCAGTAGAAAAGTGGTAGTTGCAAAACACAGGGGAAGTCGAAGTATCACTGGTGCACAGGAAGAAAAGCAACGAGTTAAGGACGTGACCCTGGGCTTCCTTTGAGATAACTTTTTCCCCTTGCTGACTTCTGTATCCACAGATGACTCACTGTTACCTCTTTCTCAGGCAATCGTCGAACCAAAGAAATGTATTTTTTTTTAACTGGTGTTTTGCTATCAAGAGTTACGTGTCGAGATAACGGTATCAAACGCCTTGCTGAAATCAAGCAGTGATCAAGAAACCCGTAGCTTCTTTGCTGTCGTCAGTAGCTGTTTAGTGCAGTGGCTTTGCAGTGGTGTTTCGGGAATCCTGACACACCTCATGACACAGACGGTGAAGTACCTTGAAGACGCGGTCGAATGCCAGTGTAACTTCTTACACGAACACATCTTCGGCGGGTGATTAGAGCTGCAATTCTCTTGACAGGTAGAACAGCCACCAGAGTGCTTTAGTGCTGTTCGGGTTTGTTTTGTTACTGGTCCTGGTAGCATATATTAGGGTCCTGAACAGCGTCGGAACTGTACTGTTGATACTCTTAAAATATCGTAAATCCGATACATCGATATTTAAAAAAGACTCATCATAGGCACGAAGTATCGGAGGGAAATGTCATTAGATCGCGGTATCGACATAAGAAATATCGACTTACAGGCCTAAAAAATATCGACTGCCCATTGTAAATATACTGCCGGTATAGAGCTGTATATTTAAGTACTGATTTATTATTACATATTCTGTACTTCAACAAGCTAGCAGCCTGCTTATCCCCCTTAGAGCAAGAACTGAAAGGAAAACGATGCACGTACATGCTTGGAGATAACCACTTTGCTAACAATGGTAACTGCGTGTTAGTGGCACAATCAACGACGGCCTCAGATGCGCCTGGACGATCGACCCAGCACCCTGTTTCTAAAAAACATTTATGCGCATCGTAAATTGTAAGTCTACTAGGCGGCTCTTTAGCGCACTTGGTGCGGAAATTACGCTGAACTGTTCTCGCCGACTTCGATTCTTCAAACCAAAACACACATCTAGCACGCTCGAGTTCAGTGAAGGCAGTCATCTTCAACGCAAGTGCCGTTAGCGCTCCTTACTAGACGTTTCCCCTGTTTCTATGTTTCGAGACAGTGTATCGATACGTGCAACTGTTTCAGTGTTTCGGAACGGCTGTGGTTCACTGTTTCGAAACAGTGGTGTTTCATTCCGCCCCTGTCTCGGATAACCGGAGCAGATTCGATCTCGAGCCAAACACAGAAACTGTATCGTTGTTTCAAAATAAGGCTGTTTCAGTCCACCTGTGCTTTGAGCTGACTGATTGTATCGAAACAGTGATGTTTCATTCCGCTCTGTGTCGGACGAGATTTGGTCTCGGCACAGGTACTGAAACACAACATACCACTTCGTGAAACACTTTCAAGAGTGTCGAAATCTTTTGGCAAGCAATAGCATGAAGCTCAAGATATCCGAAAATAAAGCTTCGTTCCTAGCTGACTGTCCTATTTCGAAATGGCGTAACATCTGCTTTATAAACACTAACCAAACAATAAAACAACGCATACTATTTACATTCAAAATAATGAATGTGTGAAAATCATTCAGTTAAATTACACTTTTTTTATAATATACGCTTCTCTGTTCATGTACAGTAATCATATTAAGAAACGCAAGTAAGCCTACAACATTTTGAATAAAAAAAGGCGTAGAGTGACAGTTATTAGACATATACATAAATTTGATGTAGGTATAATTGCAAGCAATCTGTTTGACATATCACTAATAGTGTAATGGTAAACGGGAAGGGCTGGGAAGCATGGTGAATTTATAGTAACGGTTCGAAACACCTTGAAAGACAAAATTTTTTCTGTTACATTTTGTTATTTATTCGAATTATTTGGCGTTATTTGTGAGTCTATAGTCACTGTGTCTATTATCCACAATGATTCCCTTGTGTGCTTGGAAATTAGCAGGATGGGTATATTACCAATACTAACGGAATGTGGGAATCCCAGTAGCATATCCGTTGTTTCTGCAGTTTGCTCCCACCTCCAGTTCCGTTCGTGGTGGTTCTTCTGTCTTCAGCTATGGCTGTCCTCAGCCAATTGAAAAGTATGAAAGTCACACGACACGAAAGCAGCGCATTCAGTGTATACGAAACTGCCAAGTCGCCGAAGTGATAGTTTCATACTTTCTGCGATATGATTATCGCTCTCGCACCTCATTTGTGCTTATATGGACATACTTATACAGTAGACATTCAAGATGATAAAATGTGTAGGGATATTAGATTACAAAACACAAACTGTTTCACTGTTTCACTGTTTCGAAACAGCGTATCGAAACATTACGTTGTAGTGTTTCATTTGTTTCGAAACAGCTACGTGTTTCAGTTTGCCCATGTCTAGCCGCTAGCGCTCCTTACGGTGCGATTCGGCACTACCAAACTACTCTAGACAAAACTTGATGATTTCCCTAAAAATTGACACTACAATAGCCTCTGTAGGTACTATGAATTAATTTATATGAATTTTCGAAGTTGTAAAGTCCATTTTGAAATACCCTGTATTTTTATGTAAATAAATTATACACAACTGCAACCAGTCACTTTTCATTAATAATGCTTTATTACATTAACCGGTTTTCGAACCCTTTCAGGTTCATCTTCAGATGATTTCGGGAGAATCCGGAAAGTTACATCATTACTGGTAGTAGCATAATGCTGGGTGCTGGTTCTATGGCAGAAAGATGGGTCACACTTTAATGTATCGCCATGACTGTACCTTATCTGTCGATATCGATGTAAATAATACTCCAGATCACGTTAACGTAACAACAGAAATAAGCCAACATTTCATCTGAAGATTTGTTATTAATTTAAATATACAGGTCCTAGTCATACAGACAACTGCACCTCACTGCAGAATCAATAACTCTGTATTATTGATTCCTTGGGATTCATGTAAAAAAAGAACTGCCTGTAACATACAAATAGAAATAACATAACAGATTACCTGAAACTTATTCTTGTAGTAGTTTATTATTATTTTCTCTAGTGCGCTCATGTTATCAACATTCTAATGAAAAAACTTGCCCTTATATCGACTTTAACACATGTAAAGAACAACAAATTACATCTCTGTACAAAGTAGGCTTATGCCATATCTCTCTGTCAAGATCTTTGTTATAAGCAACAGTTGTAAAGCGCATGCTGGATGCTGGTAAAGTGTCACTGTTAAAGTGTGAACTAATATAGTTCGTGTGAAAGTGTTCTGGACATCAAAACGGAGGCAGACAGATACGAAAAAAGCCGCCTATACTGTCGCAGTAAGTAAAAACTAAATTTACATCGATATCGACAGATAAGGTATAGTCATGGCGATACATTAAAGTGTGACCCATCTTTCTGCCATAGAACCAGCACCCAGCATTATGCTACTACCAGTAATGATGTAACTTCCCGGATTCTCCCGAAATCATCTGAAGATGAACCTGAAAGGGTTCGAAAACCGGTTAATGTAATAAAGCATTATTAATGAAAAAGTGACTGGTTGCAGTTGTGTATAATTTATTTACATTAATATACAGTCACGGTTCTAAAATATCCGTAATGGATAAGCATAACTTGTATTTTTATTTTGTTGGTTGTGTCCAACTATGAAGTGCTATGCTCAGCATCGATAAGGGAGTGAATATAGAGTGCGGGGTGTTTATTTTTTCTGCAGGTGCTGGCGTGCCCGGAGACGGTGTCTGCGCGTCGGTCGCGCGTCGTGTCGCACGTGTCCGGAGGGGACGTGCGCTTCTCGCTGTACCCGGCCGGACTGTGCGTGTCGGCGCTGTTCCTGACGGCGACGCTGTGCGCCGGCTCGCTGCTGCCCGCCGCCAGCCACGCGCTGCACTGGCGCTGCCAGACCTGCTACGTCGCCTGCCTGCTCGTCGGAGACGTGCTACTCGCCGCCACGCAGATGAGCGACGCCTGGGGACGGGGCCTGCTCTGCTTCCTCGTCGGTCAGTACCGGGTCTCTCCATCTATCTCTTACTACCACTAGTCGATGTGTTGTTGTTGTTGTTGTGGTCTTCACTCCAGAGACCGGTTTGATGCAGCTCTCCATGCTACTCTATCCTGTGCAAGCTTAATCTCCCAGTACCAACTGCAACCTCCATCCTTCTGATTCTGCTTAGTGTATTCATCTCTTGGTCTTCCTCTACGATTTTTACCCTCTACGCTGGTCTCCAATAATAAATTGGTCACCCTTGATGCCTCAGAACATGTCCTGCCAACCGATCCCTTCTTCTGGTCAAGTTGTGCCACAATTTCTCTTCTCCCCAATTCTGTTCAATACCTCCTCATTAGTTACGTGAGCTACCCATCTAATCTTCAGCATTCTTCTGTAGCACCACATTTCGAAAGCTTCTATTCTCTTCTTGTCCAAACTACTTATCGTCCATGTTTCACTTCCGTACATGGCTACACTCCATACAAATACTTTCAGAAATGACTTCCTCACACTTAAATCTATACTCGATGTTAACAAATTTCTCTTCTTCAGAAACGCTTTCCTTGCCATTGCCAGTCTACATTTTATATCCTACCTACTTCGACCATCATCAGTTATTTTGCTCCCCAAATAGCAAAACTCCTTTACTACTTTAAGTGTCTCATATCCTAATCTAATTCCTTCAGCATCACCCGAGTTAACTCGACTACACTCTATTATCCTCGTTTTGGTTTTGTTGATGTTCATCTTATATCCTCCTTTCAAGACACTCTCCATTCCGTTCAGCTGCTCTTGCAAGTCCTTTTCTGTCTCTGACACAATTACAATGTCATCGGCGAACCTCAAAGTTTTTATTTCTTCTCCATGGATTTTAATACCTGCTCCGAATTTTTCTTTTGTTTCCTTTGCTGCTTGCTCAATATACAGATTGAATAGCATCGGGGATAGGCTACAACCCTGTCTCACTCCCTTCCCAACCACTGCTTCCTTTTCATGCCCCTCGACTCTTACAACTGCCATCTGGTTTCTGTACCAATTGTAAATAGCCTTTCGCTCCCTGTATTTTACCCCTGCCACCTTCAGAATTTGAAAGAGAATATTCCAGTCAACATTGTCAAAAGCTTTCTCTAAGTCTACAAATGCTAGAAACGTAGGTTTGCCTTTTCTTAGTCTATCTTCTAAGATAAGTCGTAAGGACAGTTTTGCATCACGAGTTCCAACATTTCTACGGAATCCAAACTGATCTTCCCCGAGGTCGGCTTCTACCAGTTTTTCCATTCGTCCGTAAAGAATTCGCGTTAGCGTTTTGCAGCCTTGACTTATTACACTGATAGTTCTGTAATTTTCTCATGTGTCAACACCTGCTTTCTTTGGGATTGGAATTATTATATTCTTCTTGAAGTCTGAGGGTATTTCGCCTGTCTCATACATCTTGCTCACGAGATGGTAGAGCTTTGTTAGGGCTGACTCTCCCAAGGCTGTCAGTAGTTCTAATGGAGTGTTGTCTACTCCCGGGCCCTTGTTTCGACTCAGGTCTTTCAGTGCTCTGTCAAACTCTTCACGCAGTATCATGCCTCCCATTTCATCTTCAACTACATCCTCTTCCATTTCCATAATATTGTCCTCAAGTACATCGCCCTTGTATAGACCCTCTATATACTCCTTCTTTGCTTAGAACTGGGTTCAGATCTGAGCTCTTGATATTCATACAAGTGGTTCTCATTTGTCCAAAGGTCTCTTTAATTTTCCTGTAGGCAGTATCTCTACATCCTTACATTTGTCGTCTAGCCATCCTTGCTTAGCCATTTTGCACTTCCTGTAGATTTGATACACGCTCTAAAACAGTGGTTCTCAACCTGGGGAGAATTACCCCCTGAGAGGTAAGCCTGGGGGCTAAAAACTAAATGATTCGATTCTGTTTGAGTCACGAAACTGAAGTATTTTCAAAAGATCATTACTATTATCACAGATTTCTAAGTCTTTGACATTGTCTATATATGTGTTATCAATAATTATTCTTCTCAGTTAGTAGCATAAATGCGATGAAGGTTACAGGTTCCTCATATTGTCCATCCACTGCATACTTGAACTGTGCTTTGTCCCGTTCATCGCTGATGATAAAAAGTGAGACATACGCGTTACAAATGCTAAATATCTGAAGAAAATATCTTCTCCAAGTTATAGATAGTACCCGTAGTAGTCCAGAAATTGCTTCATTAATCTCTTCGAAACAGAAAAAATGTATTCATTGACATTAAGACACAGCAGTTACTACATAAAGGGGTACTATAGTGCTGTGCACAGTAGTCTCATTAGTACTATTAGTGGCTGTGGTCAGACACGAAGCATTAACAGCCTGAAGTCTTCCCATTTCTGCCAGTTCAGAAGCAAGGAGCGCAGCAATCATGTGACTTGGGAACCTAAGTATAGTGCACATACACTCCTGGAAATGGGGAAAAAAGAACACATTGACACCGGTGTGTCAGACCCACCATACTTGCTCCCGACACTGCGAGAGGGCTGTGCAAGCAATGATCACGCGCATGGCACAGCGGACACACCAGGAACCGCGGTGTTGGCCGTCGAATGGCGCTAGCTGCGCAGCATTTGTGCACCGCCGCCGTCAGTGTCAGCCAGTTTGCCGTGGCATACGGAGCTCCATCGCAGTCTTTAACACTGGTAGCATGCCGCGACAGCGTGGACGTGAACCGTATGTGCAGCTGACGGACTTTGAGCGAGGGCGTATAGTGGGCATGCGGCAGGCCGGGTGGACGTACCGCCGCATTGCTCAACACGTGGGGCGTGAGGTCTCCACAGTACATCGATGTTGTCGCCAGTGGTCGGCGGAAGGTGCACGTGCCCGTCGACCTGGGACCGGACCGCAGCGACGCACGGATGCACGCCAAGACCGTAGGATCCTACGCAGTGCCGTAGGGGACCGCACCGCCACTTCCCAGCAAATTAGGGACACTGTTGCTCCTGGGGTATCGGCGAGGACCATTCGCAACCGTCTCCATGAAGCTGGGCTACGGTCCCGCACACCGTTAGGCCGTCTTCCGCTCACGCCCCAACATCGTGCAGCCCGCCTCCAGTGGTGTCGCGACAGGCGTGAATGGAGGGACGAATGGAGACGTGTCGTCTTCAGCGATGAGAGTCGCTTCTGCCTTGGTGCCAATGATGGTCGTATGCGTGTTTGGCGCCGTGCAGGTGAGCGCCACAATCAGGACTGCATACGACCGAGGCACACAGGGCCAACACCCGGCATCATGGTGTGGGGAGCGATCTCCTACACTGGCCGTACACCACTGGTGATCGTCGAGGGGACACTGAATAGTGCACGGTACATCCAAACCGTCATCGAACCCATCGTTCTACCATTCCTAGACCGGCAAGGGAACTTGCTGTTCCAACAGGACAATGCACGTCCGCGTGTATCCCGTGCCACCCAACGTGCTCTAGAAGGTGTAAGTCAACTACCCTGGCCAGCAAGATCTCCGGATCTGTCCCCCATTGAGCATGTTTGGGACTGGATGAAGCGTCGTCTCACGCGGTCTGCACGTCCAGCACGAACGCTGGTCCAACTGAGGCGCCAGGTGGAAATGGCATGGCAAGCCGTTCCACAGGACTACATCCAGCATCTCTACGATCGTCTCCATGGGAGAATAGCAGCCTGCATTGCTGCGAAAGGTGGATATACACTGTACTAGTGCCGACATTGTGCATGCTCTGTTGCCTGTGTCTATGTGCCTGTGGTTCTGTCAGTGTGATCATGTGATGTATCTGACCCCAGGAATGTGTCAATAAAGTTTCCCCTTCCTGGGACAATGAATTCACGGTGTTCTTATTTCAATTTCCAGGAGTGTATTTTAACTTGGTTGATTTTAAATGGGATTGTACTGTGCCGATCAAGCAAATGCCACACTGCAGAGAAGTAATGCAGAGGAAACATGTTTTGTAAGAAGTGTCTGCCCTCACTGTGGATAGTCAGGGTTGTCATCTGAGGAGGAGTTGCGAGTAGCACTTGCGATGCACCACGAATTCCTTCGTCATTCATTCTAACACACACACACACACACACACACACACATATATATATATATATATATATATATATATATATATATATATACAAACTAACTAAATATGATTCATCTTTCATCATTTTAAAAAAGTGTTCCAAGAAAAGTCTTTCATTCCGCAGTTTACTTATGTGCCGAAGTTGGTGATAATGTGGGAGGGATGCAACAGACAGCAGGGCAGGGTGGGAGGTACTAATTAATGTCCAATTGCACTCAGTGGTAATAGTCTAAGAAAGGTTGGGAACCACTGTTCTAACGAAGCTTCCTAGTTGAGGCGTTTTCCAAACTAGAGGTCAAAAAAAAAAAAAAAAATTCTGAGGCCCTCATTCAACAGACACCTCAAATCCAGCTTACGGATTTCATCACCATCATCATCTCTCTTTTCAAATATTAGGCTCTCTGTTCTGAACTCATAAACTAAATAAGTCCTATCTTTCTCAAAGTCTTCCAATGTATCTTTTCCCATTCGTCTTGTAGTTCAGCATCTTCCGGGGAATTCCGTGACTTAGCACTCTCATGAGGTGTTGTCTCCAGTTTTCATGATACTTTTGAATTTTTTCATTCACTTTGAAAATGTTAAATTCTGTTCCAATATCTTTATTTCTAATCACGTCTGTTCATGCGCAGTACTTCGTTTTCCTTATGAAACTCACCTCTGCGACCTGATTTTTTTTTAATTTTTTGTTTTTCATTTTCTTAGTAACTCAGCTTTTCGCTTTCATAGGATGACATAGGAACCGCCATCACTTCATTTCAAGGGTCGTTTTGTACTTCATGTCCTAATGTTCTGCTAATGGTACCACAGACTGAATTTAATGCATTTTATTTTCAATATGAGATTCAAAATTAAAACTAACGCCCCAGTCTAAGTAAGCTGATTGATCCAAAACTGTTTGTGATATATATACCAATAAGGTGCGACGACCGAAAATCCATTCTTTCAGTTCAGATGCAAACCGAGCCCGATCTGTTACAGGAATCCGAAATGGCGACAGAGGTGTTGATGAGTCGGTGACGTTACGCTAGTAATGTTTAACTGGTCTAGAATTTCGGTCGGATGGGAAGCATGTTCCGATGGCTTACGCAGTTAAGACGACGTTCTCGTTACGCAGGAGACCCGGGTTCGAGTCGCGGTCCACCACAAATTTTCATCTGGTGTCGCTGACTCAGTTCAACGCCCAAACGCGATTAATGTTATTGAAAACCTTCGATTGATTTTTGATCTGACTGGATATTTTATTGGAATTTCATTATTTTGGTTTTACTATCACAAATATTAAAGTTGTACTTCTTGACTATTTCGCTTCAGCTACTATACTCATCTTTACACGTCAATTTCATTCTTTCCAATAACAACTAAATCGTGTGCAAACAGAGGCATGTTTATGTATTCCTCATTCGTTATCTTAATTCTTCTGTTTACTTTACATTTACACGCAGAATAAAGTCAATGTAAATATTAAACACCTTCGTCAGCGAGTGTTTCTTCTAATCGCTTCCCACCTGTGTTCATTACAATGCGTGAATTTTTGTGAAGCCTTTTCATTATATTAGCGTGATACTCATATCCACTTTCAGACATAGTCATATGCTATCACAGCTCACACGGTCAAAAGTCTTCTCAAGGAGTATAAACGCCATATGGGTTTGCAATGGTGAGGCAAATAAAAATGACTTGGAGGTGTTCTAGGGCACACAGAAATAGAGCATAGGAAGAGAAATACGGTATTAAAATGAAATGAACACCCTTAGCTGCTTACAGGCGTTGACACACGTCAACGGGGACAGATGAAAATGTGTGCCCCGACCGGGACCCGAACCCAGGATCTCCTGCTTACATGACAGACGCTCTATCCGAGCCACCGAGGACACAGAGGATAGCGCGACTGCAGGGATTTATCTCTGGCACGCCTCCCGCGAGACCCACATTCTCAACGTATTGTCCCGCACTACATTCGTAGTGCCCCCGCCCATTATACTCATTACTCGCGGCGCGTTGCCGATTCCCGTAAGAGTTCGGGCACTGTTTGTGCATTCGCACAGAAGAAGAAGATGGTCAAGTGGCCGGCGAGCCTTAACTATATATATATATATATACTAAGATGGTATCTGTGCTTTCGGAAGTCCGAAGGCTGAAGCGCCTAGAACCACTCGGCCACACCGGCCGGCTTCACGTCCGGTAGTATCCATTCGCCTGGGCCACTTTAGCCCCACTGTTTATATTAAATTTCTGCGTTTTTTTTGTAATGTACTTGATTACAAACACATTGTCTCTGCATGACGACCCGATCTAAATCCATTTTGTTCCTCAGAAATAATAGCTTCTGTATATATGATGATCTTTGCTTATAGTTTGTAGTCATTGTTGAGAAGACTGATGCTACTATGGGTTTTAGTCATTGCGTTTCCCTTTCTTGAAAACTGAGATTACTTCTGGTGTACACCAAAGCTCTGGGCTCTTGCAGTTCCTCCGACATTCATTTATTAATTGTAAAAGTCTTTTATCTCGCGGTAACCCTCCATATTGAATTAGTTTTGCATTTATTCCGTCAATTCCGCTAACTTTCCTATTCCTCATGCCTTCCAAAGACTTTCAGTTCCTCCATAGTAACTGAATCTACTGTTTCATAGTACATACATTCTCTAATGTTATCTTCCACCTTCTATGTACACCATAAATCTGGCTTATGATTTACCCATTGTTCATTGGATATAATGTTCAGTGTAGTGATTCCTTTTTCTTCCTTGCTCAGGGCTTTGATGACTCTGTATGTACATTGCTGTCTACTTACGGATTTCATTTGTAACTTGCTGCATCCATTGGGTTCACTTGTGCCATGTCCCGAGGGCATCAAGGGAATGTATCAAGAGTGAGAGAACGCAGCGTAGACGTGCGGTGGCGTTGACCCCCGTAGCCGGCGCTCGCCAGTTTTGTGTGCGTTTCCGGAAGTGCGGCGTTCCGCCGACGCTGCTCCTTTCCACGCCACGGACCGTCCAGTCTTAATTACGTCACGCCAGCGTCCCTCAAAATGACGGACGGAGGCAGCCGACGCGGTTTCCGGCGACGGTGCGTCCGTTCCAGAAGTGTGTAAACCCCGTATCGTGATCAATCCGTAATAGACAATGACGAATCGTCACAGAAGACAAAGGAACGTCGCCGTCATACGGCGGTGTGTTCAGACTAGACGGAACGTCAGACATAATACAGGGTGTTTATAGATGATTATCAGGGTTTTAACGCTTTATAATGTTCGCTACATTAAACTTACAGTTATAAATGATATGTCAAATGAAAGATGAACTCGAACAGTTGTGTTTGGCACCAGTGCGCATGCGCAGAGCGCAATGTTTCCGCCGCAATCCGCTAGACAGCGGTAGTAGCGAAGATTGCGATTCAAAGACCTTGTAAAAAATAACTAGACTCACTGATGGCGCTGCAGTCACGGGATAATTTGAACCTTCGGCTGGACGCCATTATAGTGGTTGTAGTCTGATGTGTTGTGTAGTATTGTTGTTTATGAAGACCCTGATTCTACGTTGTATATTTGTTGGGGCGTACATACAGTATTTGTTACTCGTATTTCTACTGTCTGTACGTTCCAATTAAAAGAAGTACAATGGTGAAGAGTTGTGCAGCGATTAGTTGTACAAATAAATTCGAGAAAGGAACGAATATTACATTTCACAGATATGTGAATGTTTTAAGTTGTTTTGTATGTCAGTGCACTTGCTTAATAAATGTTTTTGTAACACGGTATTAGCATGATGTCTGTGCATCTATTTGCAGGTTTCCTTTCTCAAAACCACAGCTGTTACAAAAATGGTTACACGCTGTCAGGAGGCAAGATTTCCGACCGACAGAATACTATTTTATATGTTCTGATCATTTTGAAGAAAGTTGGCTGATCGGTAGTGTTTTCATGGTCTAGATTAGGTTGAAACTTGATAATTTGGTCGTGAGTAGCCAAACCACTATGCCATATATAACGCACTTCTCGTCATAAAATCTAAAGCAAGGTAGAGTCAGAAAATATCTCTTAATATAGTGGGCAAATCTTCTAGTATTTTGATGCATTTTGCGTACATCTATCGTAAATGAACTACGAAAAATGCTAGGGGTCCAGTACATAACTTTTAGCTACGGCAGATTCCATGTAGTACGTAAGACAAATTCATAAACAGTGAGTAGTTGCTGTTTGGTTATAAATTAAAAAGTAACGTATTTAAATGAGGCATTATGTTTGTGACCTAACTCAACGGAAGGCATTTTATGACCAAAAGCGATGTATAAACATTCGAAATCCGCGCGTCAGTTTACCACTCTAATGGCCGCCGCCCAGATTTTCAACTTGTCCGCTCTTCACACCCGACCACTCGTGCGGTTGTGATTTGTAGTTTGCAAAGACCGAATCTGTAGTTACTGTGCAACGTGCGTTCCGGCTGAAGTTCGGTTGTGATCCTGCAAGTGATAATAACATTCGTAGATGGCATCATCAATTTGAAGATACCGGTTGCCTTTGTAGAGGGAAGAGCACAGGACAACCGAGAGTTAGTGAAGAGACTGTTGAGCAAGTGAGAGAGTTGTTCACTCGTAGCTCAAAGAAATCAGTCCGGAGGGCTAGTCGTGAATTACAAGTTACCATGTCGACTGTTTGGAAAGCTTTAAGAAAACACATACAGCTACGTCCTTACCATTTACAGTTATTACAGGCTCTAAGGCGGCAGACCATGGATTACGTGCCAACTTCAAAAACGAAATGTTCTTTCATGACGATGAAGATTTTCTGGATCATGTTGTCTTCAGTGATGATCGATCTTTCACCTTAGTGGACATGTTAACACCCACAATGTGCACATCTGGGGCTCAGAAGATCCTCACTGGTTGCTACATATGCAACGAGATTCCCCTAAAGTGAGTTTTTTTTGTGCCATATCCCGGCGGAAAGTTTATGGGCCATTCTTTTTTGGTGAACCTACTGTAACAGGCACTTCTTACCTTGATACACTAGAGCAATGGCCGTTCCCTCAGTTGGAAGAAGATGAGCCAGAGAACTTCATTTTCCAGCAAGATGGTGCGCCACATCACTGGCATAGCGAAGTATGCGATTGGTTGAACTTCACTGTACCCAAGCGCTGGATAGGGCGCAAGGGGCCCAATGGCGGCTTGCTTTGCATGGCCTCCACGTTCACCTGACATAACGCCATGCGATTTTTTCCTTTGGGGCTTCATCAAGGATCGTGTGTACGTGCCTCCGCTACCAGCAGACCTCCCTGAATTATGAAACCGGATTGAAGCAGCTGTTACTACAATCACTGAAGGCATACTTACCAACATTTGGGAAGAACTCTGCTATAGACTTGATGTGTGCCATGTGACAAATGGTGGTGCTCACATTGAACATTTATAAGCTTCTTGGTAAAACTGAATTGCTCTTTCATTCGACATATCATTTATAACTGTAAGTTTAATATAATAAATATTATAAAGCATTAAAACCCCGATATTCATTTATGAACACCCTGTATAACATCACGTCGCTTACACCCAAACCTCCAGATGTTAGTCATATATGTACCAACAGAATATCAACCAAAACTCTCATATATTTTGTGCTATCATCCTGGAGAACGTGCGTAATCAGTAAGTAATAAGTAGAACCTGGCCTACGGAGCACAGGAAAAGCTAACTATAGGCGCCTGTCGTGTAGAGCTCGCGTGGGCAAGCCAGTAGAGCGTCAGTTTGTCGTACCAAGGGTCCCGATTTCGAGACCTGGTCGTGGCATATTTTATACTGTAGTACCTGTGAAATTGTTGTATGTGACACATACTACAGTATGGCGTGGTCAGTTACTTTCGTCCTTAGTGTATATAAATATAAACACATCAAACAATACTTGCAAGTTTATTTGTCGATCACAAAATTATTGCACCTGGGAGTGAGAACGCTTCGGTCGCCTTATTCTGAATTTTTATTGTGATACTACACGAGTACACGCTGAAACACTTGATAATATTATCTGCATAACTGTCGTGAATATTTCACAGTGTGATGTGGTTTCCTTAGTCACCACTGTACTTGATGACTGTAAGGTCGCCATGTGTGTGTAATAACGGCCACGTAAGGCCAAGTGCAGTAATATCGTGGTCGGGTAGTATGCGCAGCACGTTTTTACTGTACCCATTAGGTTCCATTCCCTTTCTTCTTAAGTAAAAGATAACGGCATGAACAACTATTTTTCTCCACCAACAGACGGAACTTTCTTGCTGTTGAAAGAGGTTTTTAAATGAAAATTATTTTCTCTGTTCATGTATTTATAAGCGAAGCAGTATACACAACACAAGTAGTCACCCCGACAAATGCTGTCGTCAGCATCAACAGCCGAAACGTCAGTAGTAATATTATATTTGGCTCGATCAAGATACACAAGAATTTAATAGAAAAGCTAATTTTGCCATTCAATAGAAGTGACTCTGAATGTTAAATAAAGCATTTTTAATAAACACTCCAAAATGAGATTTTCACTCTGCAGCGAAGTGTGCGCTGATATGAAACTTCCTGGCAGATTAAAACTGTGTGCCGGACCGAGACTCGAACTCGGGACCTTTGCCTTTCGCGGGCAAGTGCTGTACCAACTGAGCTACCCAAGCACGACTCACGCCCCGTCCTCACAGCTTTACTTCTGCCAGTACCTCGTCTCCTACCTTCCAAACTTTACAGAAGCTCTCCTGCGAACCTTGCAGAACTAGCACTCCTGAAAGAAAGTTTGGAAGGTAGGACGCGAGGTACTGGCAGAAGTAAAGCTGTGAGGTCGGGGCGTGAGTCGTGCTTGCCCGCGAAAGGCAAAGGTCCCGAGTTCGAGTCTCGGACCGGCACACAGTTTTAATCTGCCAGGAAGTTTAATAAAAACTGCTTCATTTACGCACGGTGTCCGGGTATTGTGAAACTTGTATATCATTTTCCGCTTTTAAATGTTCAGCCTCTGTTGTGGTAGAACACACAAATATGTGTGTGTGTGTGTGTGTGTGTGTGTGTGTGTGTGTGTGTGTGAAAGAGAGGGAGAGAGAGAATTGCTACCGGATTAAACTGCTGAGGTCATCGATCCCTAGATTTACACACTACTTAAAGTAACTTATTCTAAGAACAACACAAACACACACACACACACACACACACACACACACACACACACACACACACACACACACACACATGCCCGAGGGAGGACTCGAACCTCCGGCGGGAGGGGCCGCGCAGTCAGAGACTTGGCGCCTCAGACCGCGGCGCGGTAGAACACACATTAACAATGTCCGTCTCGGTATGTAATATTAGCGAAGCGTCACGGAATAAAACAATTACGTACATACATACATACATACATACGATATTAAGAATACACAAAAGCACAACATCCACTACTATAAATGAGTGAGCGCGGCGAGAATAATTATTCATGTGTATGTATCTGAGTGGTGTCTGTTCTGTCGGACATGTCTGACACGTTTAATAAATTACACTGAAATAATGTAGGAATTAATATAATCGGACTTCGTTATTGACAGAGATGGACATTTTTTCTATTAAGAGAATTATTAACGAAAGAGCAGAAATAAAGCTCGAATCATTTGGTCATAAATAATACATTTAATCCAGAACATGTCATTTCAAGTTGTGTACGTCATCCGATCTTAAGAAATGAAACAGAGCTGAATAATGAGTTTTTAACTTAATATTTAATAAGCACAGAGTGCAAGGAACTTGTATGTTGCTTCTAGCTCGGTCCGATAGACAACATTAGCTTAAAAACAAGATAACGTAGAAGATGGGTAGCTGTCAGTCTTTACTTTTTAATTATGCATTGTCTTTATGCGGGTATTTTTGTCCTGTCGCTACAACTACGAGGATGTGCGTGTTTTTCCCACCAGACGCGTTTCGAATTATTGAAGTAAAGCATCATCAGCTATCTGTAATGAAAGACATTTACAATTTGATTTGTTTTCTAGATTGAAAAACATTCGTTAACAAACTGTTGATTTTTACTTACGGTAATTTCTGCTTGGTTTTTCGCCTACAGCAGGAAATGCCGTCTCGTAGCGCGGTTTTGCTTCCTTTCTTA
The DNA here is from genome assembly GCF_023864275.1 of Schistocerca cancellata. Classification (NCBI taxonomy): domain Eukaryota; kingdom Metazoa; phylum Arthropoda; class Insecta; order Orthoptera; family Acrididae; genus Schistocerca; species Schistocerca cancellata. The sequence goes on along the minus strand of NC_064626.1, from coordinate 73,391,593 downwards.
GGCACTGGTAATTGCGGTCTAACGAAGTGCCGAACGAAGACAGGAACCAAAATGTGCTAGTAGGATAGCATTTCCTGATGTGGGCGTAAAATAGCAGAAATTGCAGTACGTAAAAAGCAACAATTTGCTAACTAACTGTTTTTCAATCTAGAAAACAAATCAAATCGTAAATATTTTCGTAAATATCTTCCATTACGGGTCTGTGACGATGCTTTACTTCAACAATGCGAAACGGGTCTGGTGAGAAAAACACGCCTTTTCCTGTAGTTGTAACGAGGGAACAAAAATACTCTCAGATATTGTAAAGCAACTACAGACGATAAAACCACACAAATTAAGATTGGCAATTAGAAAACTTTGGGTTACATATTTTTTTTAATTTTAAATATCGTGTTTGCAGAAAAAACATTGTCACAAAGTATCGTTTTATGATAAAAAAATCGAATGTTTTTGTCGGACCTGATGAACGTCGTGCGGCAAAAGTTAATCTCGCGTAGTTCAGTCTTCAGATCCTCCACAGACCAGCGTTCGTAATCGACTCGCCTTGAAGGAGCCCCCGCCCCCATTTTAAAAGGTAATGCGTAGTAACGAGCGTGAGTACCTGGCGCGAAGCAAGGCGCTATAACTCGGCAGAATTGCCCGCTGTTCTCTAGGCCAGTGTTTTATCGCGTCGCGCAGCAGTTGTAAGGTTCGGCGTGCGGCTTCCGGCGCGCCTCGGGAAGCGGCCAGCCGCGAACACAATGCAACACGACACGTGGGGCATGGCGAATCGGCCGTTGCACAATCCCATCCCACCACTGCTAATCCTGGCCGCTCTGCGAAACGCCGCCACGATATGCGCCCAGCCACTGTCTCGACGAACACAGGTCGTGGGCAAGCTGCCCTCCGACAACATCCGCGTTCTTAATTCTGCTCGAAAGAGAGGGAGAGAATAAAACTTGTACTGTAGTCTTCTTTTCAAAACGAATTTATTTGCCAAGATCGTTACGATGCACACTATTTTTGTAAAAATACAGTTTTCATTCTGCATGTGTGAAAGTTTTACAGTGTGAAGATACATCCTTCCCGCTTGTTTTCAATCTTAGTTCAACCTGTTCCCGTGAGTGGCGCCGTCACAGCATGTCTTCAAGATGGCTGCTACACTTGACGTTCGTCCTTCGACCATAGATACTAGTAGACTGGCCTTGCTGTGCAGAAGCTATACGGCTAGTGTGGCTCCAACATAAACCACGTGACTGTTGGCAAAACGTGGCGGGATTTCAAATCAGCGGTCTGCCATCCTACGTTTGTATCGGATTTTCCCCACATTTCTCAATTGACTGCCAAACGCTTCCAACAAAAACTACTTTCCTATTTGTGAAAAATTATACCAGAACTACATTTGACCCGGATTTGTTCAAAGTACCATTTATGAAATCTAACAAATACATCGAACGCCACTGGTGGGCAGTGGGACGAAATTACTATAAACTATCAATTATAGTAAAATGTCGTTAAAATTCTTTTAAACAGTAAGAGTGGGCTCGTGTCAAAACTTTAAACATTGTATTCGCCACGTTTCGAGCTTTAGTCACTTATAAAAGAAAATGGGCTATGGGAATTATGTCAACTATAGGTGTCAAAATTGTTTACTTTAGGAGCAGGTCCATTTTAGAGTATCAATTTTAGGTGCACTTCAAAGGTTCAGTTCCCACTATTTTTACAAAGGTTTAAACTATCAGTTTAAAAAAAATGATATTTTAGATGAAAGGTGAGACTTTGCAGTTTCAGAAAATAATTTTGGAGCCTAGGTTTAAAAATGACAGACACTGTAAATACAAATTATAGATATACATTGTAAATAATAACTAACCTATCAAAACACTTCTCCTCGAAGTGCTTCGAGCAAAGGCGTGTATGTGCAAACGGCTTAAAGTTTTTCCGTTTCAAGGCCTGTATCCAAAGTTGCCTTCGGTTTTCATCCTTACAGAACCTATGAGTAGGAACGAGAAACAGTTATACTTACTTCTGTAACCGAATCATCGCAGATACTTTCCAAACTGTAATATGAGTCTGAGTTTACAGGCATCACTTTCAACACTTTAATTTACGTGATACTCTATTTCAAGTGTAAAAACATATAAAAGTCACTTCAGCAGATTTCAATAAACGCATCTGCACTATCTTAGACACACTTACACGTGAAATGTAATGCCATTTCCCCGACAAAACGCCGAGTACAGCCATAAGCGCAACACGAAAAAACCATGTTTTGCCAACATTCACGTGACTTCAGCCCAAAGATGTTGGAGCCACGAAAATGACGTCAGGGCCAGTCTATTATATTTATGGTCGAAGCGTTCGTCAGAAGCAACGTGCTGTCATAGAATTCCAGTGCTGTGAAAACGAGACAGTGGGAAACATCTACAGGAGGATGAAAAAGGCGTAGGGAGATGCTGCTGTCGATCGCAGTACAGTTAGTCGGTGGGCAAACAGGTTGCGTGATGAAAGCGGGCACGGCAAGATTGAGGACTGTCCACGCAGCAACAGGCCTCGTACTGCACACTCCAGACAATGTACCGAGAGTTAACGAATTGGTGACTGCTGACAGACGCATCACAGTGAACGAATTGTCATGCTACGTTGGGAGAGGGGAAGGAAGTGTTCGCAGAATACTGAAAAGTGTTGGCGTTGAAAAAGGTTTGTGCCAGGTGGGTTCAGAGGATGTTGACAGTGGCTCACAAAGAAACAAGAAAAACGGTATGCAGCGAACTTTTGGAACAGTACGAGAATGGTGGAGATGAATTTCTTGGAAGAATTGTGACAGGTGATGAAACATGGCTCCCTCATTTTTCACCAGAGACGAAGACGCAATCAATGGAGTGGCATCATGCAAATTCACCCAAGAAAAAAAAAATTCAAAACCACACCTTCTGCTGGAAAAGTTATGGCTACGGTGTTTTTCGATTCCGAAGGACTCTTGCTTGTGGACATCATGCCAAGTGGAACCACCATAAATTCTGATGCATATGTGACGACGCTGAAGAAACGTCAAGCTCGACTGAGTCGTGTTGGACCACATCGGCAAAAGCAGGATGTTTTGCTGTTGCACGACAATGCACGGCCACATGTCAGTCAAAAAACCATGGAAGCCATCACAGAACTCGGATGGACAACACTGAAACACCTGCCTTACAGTCCTGACCTGGCTCCATGTGACTATCATCTCTTTGGGAAACTGAAAGACTCTCTTCGCGAACAAGGTTTGAAGATGATGACTCCCTTGTGCACGCTGCCAAACAGTGGCTCCAACAGGTTGGTCAATAATTTTACCGTGCGGGTTACAGGCGATGGTTTGAAGATGGCATAAGGCAGTTCAGAGGGATGGAAATCATGTGGAGAAATGAAAATATTGTTCCTAAAGGATGTGTCTACACTTTGTAAAACTTTCAAACATGTAGAATAAAAGATGGATTTAAAAAAAAAATAGTGTGCATTCTTTTGGAGTGACCCTCGCTATGTTAAAACAATTAGTAAATTTATCAAAACTGGACATGGTTGTCTCACTGGGAATTCCGCGATCGTTCATGAAATAAAATATAGCGTTTCAGTCTTCGATCGCTATTCTTTTATTTTCAATTACCGGTTTCGGGCTAGCTGCCCATCTTCAGATCTGTTAGACAATGTTAAAAATGTAATTAATAAGAGAGATACAGTTTGTGATAAACATATCTTAGTTTACAAAAAGAAATTTTGGAACGTATTAAATGCCAACATACCATGTGTTGTAGTTACAGAGTGTGTTCTGTACGGACAAGTTACTCTGTAACTACAACACATGGTATGTTGGCATTTAATGCGTTCCAAAATTTCTTTTTGTAAACTAAGATATTTTTATCACAAACTGTATCTCTCTTATTAATTACATTTTTAACATTGTGTAACATATCTGAAGATGGGCAGCTAGCCCGAAACCGGTAACTGAAAATAAAAGAATAGCGATCGAAGACTGAAACGCCATATTTTATTTAATTAGTATATTACTAGCTTCGGTTGTATATATTGCCATTGTCAGATCCATAAAACCGGATAGTGCTAGCGACATCATACAATGTTTACACCACTGTCACATGAGACCTATACAGCACACGTAACAAAGCCAAGGCATTACAACGACATGCCATTTGTGCTGCCGTAACGTATGTACTCCAACTTGTATTAAGTTATCTTAACTAGCGATCTTGGCAGATAAATTGGTTGTCAAAAGATGACTATAGTACGAAATTGTAGATCGCCGCCTGCACTCAATGGTCGTGTCAAGTAACCATAAAAGTAAACTTTCATTTAAGTCATTTTGACGAGATTACGCCCAATGAATAGATAACACGAGAAGCTCGATGAGACTTTCTGCTGATGATGCTTGATAGGGGCCTGTAGATACACTGAAAAGCGAAAGAAACTGTTATAGGTATGCGTATTCAAATACAGAGATACGTAAACAGGTAGAATAAGGCGCTGCGGTCAGCAACGCCTGCATAAGACAACAAGTGTCTGGCGCAGTTGTTAGTTCGGGTACTGCTGCTACAATGACAGGATATCAAGATTTAAGTGAGTTTGAACGTGCTGTTATAGTCGGCGCGCGAGCGATGGGACACAGTATCTCACAGGTAGCGATAAAGTAGAGGTTTTCCCGTACTACCATTTCCCGTGAGTGTACCGTGAACATCAGGAATCCGGTAAAACATCAAATCTCCGACTTTTCTGCGGCCGGAAAAAATCTGCAAGAACGGGACCAACTACGACCTAAGAGAGTCGTTGAACGTGACAGAAGTGCAACCCTTCCGCACATTGCTGCACATTTCAATGCTGGGCCATCAACAAGTGTCGATATGGGCTTTTGGAGATGAAGGCCCACTCGTGTACCCCTGATGACTGCACGACACGAAGCCTAAAGCCGTCGGCACACGGACCGTGCTGTCGAACGTTAACGTTGAGCGTGCCAAGTTCAACGTGCTGCTGAACGCTCAGGAACGATGCGACTTGTGCATACGGTACGTGGGCCCCAACGTGGAATACGCGATCGCAACGCACTCCAGCGGCAGTTGAGGGATGTTTCTAGTCCGTAAATCACACTGTTTACTCAACGGGCGGTAAAATTCCCACGTTAGCTCTATTAAAACGTACATTTCCTCCTTCGTCCACGAAAAGGAAAGTACCGTGTCCATTACAAACAGTGCGGTACAAATTTGGAATACTTCTCCGCCTAAGATAAACATTATTTCGTCATTCCCACATTTTAGTAAAATCTCATGGTCAGTGTTACTTGATCACTGTTCCTACCCAGTGGCAGAATCTTTGCAACGTGTGAATTACGAAGCGTAAAAGAAATATCTTTATACAAGTAGCGCAAGCTGTCCTGTAGATTAAGCCAATTGACCAAAGTCACCCCTCAAAAAAGGTTGAACTTATACTTACATAACATCAAATAATATAGTATATACCTACATTAAGCTAATAATAAAGTATCAGAACCTAATAAAAACGCGAATCATAAGAAAAAAAAATTGGAAGTGTTAAGACGCGAATCATCGCCCCTACGAACATTTCTAGAAGACTTTGACGCTACTCATTACGCTAATCCAACAGTAGAACCCTTACGACGATTCACATTACATTACGCCTTGCTGAAAACCTTAATCGTAGATATGTTACTAATTGAAATTTAATTATAACAAATTGTACCAAGAACAATGCGTTTTGGGTGGATCTTAAGTGTGTCGCTCCCTTCAAATAGCCTACTCTTATAATACACAAGTTGCAATAATCTTTTGCCAGGAATATGATGTTTCTCATTATTTTATTGGAATGAATCACACAGTTAACAACGGTTTTTGCAGTGATTCTCAATTTGCTGGCGCTCAGAAACGGCATATATACATATAGGCTTGAAATGAATGCCAATATGGCGCCTCACAACTCTGTACTGAAGGGAGACGGCGTGCGTGTGATGTAGGTGGCGTTGTATCGCCTCATTGGTCAACGCTCACACGCACGCTCAGAATAACTGACAAGCCAGATATTGCTCTGCACGTTCGCAGACCCCCGAACGTGCTATTCCACGTCATGACGTCAGAAACTCGGCACGCTCAACGTTCGGATGCACGGTCCGTGTGCCGACGGCTTTACTGTTGTGGGTTGGCAGGAGAGCCAACACCGGGTACTAGAGGAAGCCGAAAGGCACGCGTTATAGCTCACGCAGGCTGGCGTGAGGTCTGGAACAGGACAAGGAAATTAGACTTTAGAAAAACGGACGTAGCTGGTGGAATACTTAACTTTAATCCATTAATGATGAGCGTCGCTCTTGACTATACATGACTCCGTATCAATAGTAACTGGTAATGGCGCCTTGCTAGGTCGTAGCAAATGACGTAGCTGAAGGCTATGCTAACTATCGTCTCGGCAAATGAGAGCGTATTTTGTCAGTGAACCATCGCTAGCAAAGTCGGTTGTAGATACAACTGGGGCGAGTGCTAGGAAGTCTCTCTAGACCTGCCGTGTGGCGGCGCTCGGTCTGCAATCACTGATAGTGGCGACATGCGGGTCCGACGTATACTAACGGACCGCAGCCGATTTAAAGGCTACCACCTAGCAAGTGTGGTGTCTGGCGGTGACGCCACACTTACGACTCGCCGTCAACACCGACAATGGACTGTTGATGACTGGAAACATGATGCCTGGTTGGACGAGTCTCGTTTCAAATTGTATCGAGCGGATAGACACCTACAGGTATTGAGAAAACCTCATGAATCCTTGGACCTTGTATGTCAGCAGGGATGTGTTCAAGCTATGAGGGCTCTGTATTGGTATGGGGCGTGTGCAGTTGGAGTAACGTCTAGATACGACTGTTTGACAGGTGACACGTACGTAAGCATCACCTGCATCCACTCATGTCCATTGTGCTTTCCGATGGACTTGGGCAATTCCAGCAGGACAATGCGACACCCCACACGTCCAGAATTGCTACAGAGTGACTGCAGGAACAGTCTTCAGAGTTTAAACACTTCCGCTGGTCACCAAACTCCCCAGAAGTGAACATTATTGAGCATATCTGGAATGCCCTGCAGCGTGCTGTTCAGAAGAGATCTCCTCCTCCTGCTACTCTTATTCATTTATGGATAGCCCTGCAGGATTCATGGTGTCAATTCCCTTCAGCACTATTTCAGACATTAGTCGAGTACATGCCACTTCATGTTGCTGCACTTCTGCGTGCTCGCGGAGGCAGTACACGATATTAACGAGGTATACCAGTTTCTATGCCTCTTCAGTGTAATTTCATGGACATTTCTCTACTATTTAGACGTCGTGCCTTTTTATGAAATTATGTGCGCGCAGTTATCATCAGAGATGCTGCGTCGGGTGGAGGTATGTGTGAACCATCTCGCGAGATTGAATAACAAAAACCGCTTGTTTTTGCACTTGCAAAATGTAAAATTGAGGTTTGTGTAAATGTTACCTCAAAATATTGTGAATTTTGCAGCATAAAAGTAACAGTTAAATCATTTCGTTTCTCTGACCTTGATACGAAGCTACTGTTTTTTGTAGGTACTTGGATCGAATTATAAACGTAATTCATTTTTGCATAATGTTTAGAAAGATCTTTTTTATATTATTACCTTCGCGAGATCGTTTAAATTAATAACGTTAATCCTAAAAAACTAAAGAGGGGCAATGTTACATTGTTACTAAACCAAGTAAATAGTGTATGCACTAGTTATTTACAGTTGTAAGGTCTCCTATGGTATGTCACATACAAAATAGTACAAAGTATGTTTTACACCCTGTACTGACAGTAAGAGATTGGCGGAAACCGCGAATTGGTAGCAGCTGAAATCGTAAAATTTTTACAAGGGTTTATTAATGTAGTGTTAACGAAATACCCGACTAACAAGGGAATCATAACAACATCTCCCCCCCCCCCCCTCAGCGGTTCATTTCCTATTGAAAGGGCGTGTATGTCAGTGTATGTCACGGTTAGGACTTCAGTATATGTAAACAGAATGACACAGCTCTCAAACGTTTTCGCGAAGATAGATTTCGAAAATTTTAGACGTGCTTATATACGAAAGGTGTTCAATAAGAAATGCAACATCTTTTTATCTGAAAGCAGATTGGTTTTATTCAGGATTCCAATACACCCTATTATTCTCCATCTTTTGGCTACAGAACCCCATTTTAATACTACAGATCGACGGTATAACGTGGGAAGTCCTAGTCGTGCTCTAAACACCCTGTCAGTACGAATTAGATCGGCGAGGGTAAGTTCGTACGGTCACCTTGTAAGCTGGCGGCGTGAGAGAGCGAAAGAATATTGGAAATCCTCGCGCAGCGCGCACGTGGTATATTTTGAGACCTTTCTACACCAATTTGAGATAGTTTCTAGGTTTCACTGGCTGCAAGTGGCCTGTGTCAATTTGGGCTTCTCGGTTTCTTTCCCGGGTTCGATTCCCGGCGGGGTCAGGGATTTTCTCTGCCTCGTGATGGCTGGGTGTTGTGTGCTGTCCTTAGGTTAGTTAGGTTTAAGTAGTTCTAAGTTCTAGGGGACTGATGACCGTAGCAGTTAAGTCCCATAGTGCTCAGAGCCATTTGAACCATTTTTTTCTCGGTTTCTCTACCCCGCTGTACATTGTAAACATTTATCGTTTCCACTCTGTAGAAGTGTATGAGGAAGGCCATATGATCCTGTCGGTGTATCCTGTGGTTAAATCGTAGTTGTGCAATTGTCTCTACGATAATACGGTTACACTTTTCACCCTCGTATAACGGGTGACTGGGAAGGACAGCAAAAGTGTACACGGCCGGGCCACTAGACACGGTGCAGAAGTTCGAATTTTCGTGAAGAAAACTTGAAGTATTCAGTCTGGAACCGCGCGACCTCTAAGGTCGCAGGTTCGAATCCTGCCTCGGGCATGGATGTGTGTGACGTCCTTAGGTTGGTTAGGTTTAAGTAGTTCTAAGCTCTAGGGAACTGATGACCTCATCTGTCAAGTCCCATAGTGCTCAGAGCTGTTTGAACCAAAACTTGTAGTATCCTGATTCAAAGGAACGATGCCGAGATTTGCCGTAACCGATTTGGGGAAACCGTGAAAAAAACTAAATCTGGGTGACTGGACGAAGATACGAACCGTCGTCCGTCCAAATACGAGTCGGGAGTGTCAACCGCTGCGCCACCTCACTTCGTGGGAGAGTATATGTGATGTCAGCATTTGATGTTCCCTTTAGTCCTGGAATGACTCTGAATATATTGTAGAGGAAGTAGGTTGACGGAATTTTGCCACATTTGCACTCGTCGATCCGGGCGGCTAAGGCAGTACTGTAAATTTGGGTGGGATTCAGCGGCGGAATCTTCAGCTACAGTGGAAAGTCTTCGGAAGAAAGCTGGCGGTCTGTGCTGACGTATCTGAGTTGGCGATCTCTATTGGAAGCGACGACAGGAAAAGTTTGCCGTTCCCCGTTGACTCACTACACCTCTGGCGTTGCGCTCCTTAGGTGGTACCGTACGCCCATATGTATTAATTTCACCATTAACTTTGACTTTTTCTGAATAAAAGCCAGTGACACGTTGACTAAACTCCTTCATCTGGTGGTGGCCCGTGCGCAGAAAAGCGTTTTCGTCCTCAGCGACTGGGCGAGTCCACCCCACTGTTCCGTAAGCCGTCGGCACACGGACCGTGCTGTCGAACGTTAACGTTGAGCGTGCCAAGTTCAACGTGCTGCTGAACGCTCAGGAGAGATGTGACTTGTGCATATGGTACGTGGGCCCCAACGTTGTATACGCGATCGCAACGCACTCCAGCGGCCGTTGAGGGATGTTTCTAGTTCGTAAATCACACTGTTTACTCAACGGGCGCGCGTAAAATTCCCGCGTTAGCTCTATGAAAACGCACATTTCCTCCATCGTCCACGAAAAGGAAAGTACTATGTCCAATCAATAAGGACACAGGCTTATAAAAGTTCCATTAAAAATAGTGCGGTACAAATTTGAAATACTTATCCGCATAAGATAAACATTATTTCATCATTCCCACATTTTAGTAAAACCCCAAGGTCAATCTTACTTGATCACTGTTCCTACGAAGTAGCAGAATCTTTGCAACATGTGAATTACGAAGCGTAAAAGAAAAACGAGCAAAATATCTTTGTGCAAGTAGCGCAAGCTGTCCTGTAGATTAAGCCAATCGAACAAAGTCACCCCTCCAAAAAAAGGTGAACTTATATTTACATAACATCAAATATTATAGTATATACTTCTATTAAATTAATAATAAAGTATCAGAACCTTATAAAAACGCGAATGTTAGGGGGAAAAAAATGGAAATCTGACGACGCGAACTACCGCCCCCACAATTAACCATTATAGGAGAGAGAGAGACGCTACTCACTACGCTAAACCAACAGTACCTCTGAATTGTGTCATATTTACTTAGCCGTTAGTAAAAACGTTAATCGTAGGAATTCATGTTACTAATTTAAATTTAATTATAACAAATTGTACCAAGAACAGTGCGTTTTGGGTGGATCTTCAGTGTGTCGCTGCCTTCAAATAGCGTACTCTCATAATACGCAAGTTACAATAATTCTTTGACTTCGAATATGATGTTTCTCATTAATTTATTGGGTCGAATCACACAACTAACAACGGGTTTTCGAGTGATTCTCGATTTGCTGGTGCTCAGAAACGGCATATATACATATAGGCTTGAAATGAATTCCAATATGGCGCCTCACAACTCTGTACTGAAGGGAGACGGCTTGCGTGTGACGTAGGTGGCGTTGTTCCATCTCATTGGCCAACGCTCAAACGCACGCTCATAATATCCGACATGCCAGATATTGCTCTGCACGTTCGGAAAGACTCCCGAACGTGCTATTCCACGCTATGACGTCAGAAACTCGGCACGCTCAACGCTCAACGTTCGGATGCACGGTCCGTGTGCCGACGGCTGTAGGGGTGGTAAACGCCCAGTTGACTTTCGGCTATCATCCATCACGCTTCCAGCGTTCTGGTTGCCGTTCCTTTACTACACGGCAAGGCGCTACAGATGTAGCAGCAGTGGAGATTATACCGGGTGATCAAAAAGTCAGTGTAAATTTGAAAACTTAATAAACCACGGAATAATGTAGATAGAGAGGTAAAAATTGACACACATGCTTGGAATGACATGGGATTTTATTAGAACAAAAAAAAAAAGTATTGCTAGAAGCGTGACAGATCTCTTGCGCGCGTCGTTTGGTGATGATCGTCTGCTCAGCCGCCACTTTCGTCATGCTTGGCCTCCCAGGTCCCCAGAACTCAGTCCTTGCGATTATTGGCTTTGGGGTTACCCGAAGTTGCAAGTGTATAGTGATCGACCGACATCTCTAGGGATGCTGAAAGACAACATCCGACGCCAATGCCTCACCATAACTCCGGACATGCTTTACAGTGCTGTTCACAACATTATTCCTCGACTACAGCTACTGTTGAGGAATGATGGTGGACATATTGAGCATTTCCTGTAAAGAACATCATATTTTCTTTGTCTTTCTTTGTTATGCTAATTATTGCTATTCTGATCAGATGAAGCGCCATATGTCGGACATTTTTTGAACGTTTGTATTTTTTGGGTTTTAATAAAACCCCATGTCATTCCAAGCATGCGCATTATTCCGTGATTTATTCAGTTTTCAAATTTATACTGACTTTTTGATCACCCAGTATATGGCATATCGGCGATGCGGAAAACAGTGCAGTCGTAATGAAGAAACAGAGCGATTTATCTGACGTCCAAAAAGACATGATCATTGGATTTCAGGCCAAGAGTAGAAGGTATTTCCGAAACGGCTAACAAGGGAAAGTCACGGTAGTTGTCGGGGAGAGCAGAACAAAACTGTTTTTGTTTTGTTACTGATTAGCAAGAAAAACGTTTAAAAAAGTTGTAGCTGTCGCGCTGCAAGCGTACTGACAGGGGTGGGAGGAACAGGGGAGGCAGTAATAGGTTTCGCCCTTCAACTAAATCCCTCCATTTACGTATCGCCCTGCAAGCAGCACAATGGTCACGCTACGCCATATGGGCTTGTGTTTGCTGTTAGAGAAGATCAGATTATCTTTGTGGTGTGGAAGTGTGTTTACAGACTTAGTGTTTCACACTGGACAACTAGACAGGCAGTAATTGTGAAACTGTTGGCGGAGTACCTTGGCATTGCACAAGGTGTACCTACAGGAGTAGAGCGTGTTATCTATGAACAAATAAAGCAACAGTTGACAGGATAGGGTGCTGTAATAGCAAGGTTACTGCACTTCGAACAGATGAGGAGGCATCAGATGAAGGAACTGATAGTGCCATGGCAGTGAGCACTGAAGGCAATGTCACTGAGGGATAAAGCGATGTCACCATTGGCGGATTCCCAGGAAAGGAGCGATTAATCTTATCAGCCATCAGCTGCAAGAAAACAAACGAAGTATCTAGAAGGATATCGGGCTGATGCGTACAATACATGGAAAATAACGATGGGAGAAACATGGAGATGTTGAATCTCCACGTTGTTCTTCTTGGATTAGCAGTTGATATTACACGGCTCCCGAAAATTACGACAGTGTTGAGACGGAAAACGAAAATCAAGAGCGAGAGTGTGTTACAAAATTTTGAAAACAGGATAAAAGAACGTCATTTGACAAACCCGAAAATTCTGCGGGACATGATACGTCGTGAATTATGTGATCATTTTATAGCAAAGAGACAGGAAAACGCAATAGCACGTGACCGAAACTTATAGCACTGGAAAAAAAAAGAATTAACCTTCGCAATCACTATAGTTCTAAGCTTCCGACTCGTGGATAAAGAAATTTAAAATATGAGCATAAAGTTGTGTGTCGCAAAATAACCCATGAAGTGACCATGCAGGTGGTAGAAGGGGCTGCCGAACAAAAAGCATTTCAGTTCGTGAGAGAAACAGGTGTCTCATTCTATGGTGACATCTATCAAAAATGGTTCAAATGGCTCTGAGCACTATGGGACTTAACACCTGAGGTCATCAGTCCCCTAGAACTTAGAACTACTTAAACCTAACTAACCGAAGGACATCACACACATCCATGCCCGGGGCAGGATTCGAACCTGCGACCGTAGCGGTCGCGCGGTTCCAGACTGAAGTGCCTAGAACAACTCGGCCACTGCGGACGGCTTGACATCTATCACCAAATCAAGTGATTAATACCGACCAATCAAGATTTCGTAAAGAGTTACGATCTCGACGCACTAAAGTGGAAAGTGTTACTCCGGTAAACATTTGTGCGAAGTATGCTTACTCAGGTATTTACATTTCCAGAGGTAGAAGTTTAAATGTCTTTTTTTTAAATATAATTCAGGACCACTTAAGAATTCATGTGTTTTTTTATTGGGAACAAACTGTATGTGATAGTATCTCTTAAGAAATAATCTTCTTCACTTCAAGCAGTAGGCCCCTCATCTGTTTCGTCCTGCCTAGCCATTTCTTCCATAGTCTTCAAAAATGGTTCAAATGCCTCTGAGCACTATGGGACTCAACATCTGAAGTCATGTCCCCTAGAACTTAGAACTACTTAAAACTAACTAACCTAAGGGCATTCCACACATCCATGCCAGAGGCAGGATTCGAACCTGCGACCGTAGCGGTCGCGCGGTTCCATTCAATAGCTATTTTGTTAGCCTACCCTGTGGCATCCTATAGATACCTTCTGCTTTTTCGCTCTTTTGTTTTATTTATTCGTTATTGTATAATTTCCGAACTCAGGTCTGACGTCTTTATTCTTTATCTGGTCCCTCGGATTGTGCCTTTCGTGCATCTCATAAGTTTCATTCAAGAGTCCCTTACATCCGTTACGTTTTACGCTCGCAATGTCCACTATTTTGATATCCATGTGAAAACAGATGTACTCATTCTTTATGAATTTTTTGTTTGTTTGTGTTGCTTCTTGTTGCCCAATGTTCTGTGTGTTGTGTCTTACGTCATCTAGTAATTTATTTATTCTTTTTGTCATTTTCAGCCTGGTAGCTTACATGGCAAGCTAAAAAGTTAAAATGGAAAATTTCTTCTAAAACATGATTATTTAGCACTGTATCGCAAGATATAGGACCCTTGTCTATAAAAACTGTAATCTTACTCTGTGAAGTAATCCTAATGATGAAACTTCCTCGCAGATGAAAACTGCGTGCCGAGCCGAGATGGACGTCTGTGTTTCGCGGGCGAGTGCTCCATCGACTGAGCTACCAAGCACGACTCGCGACCTGTCCTCACAGTTTTGGTTCCGCCAGTAGTTCACCTCCTATCTTCCAAACATACAGTTTTATCGAAACTTCCTGTCAGATTAAAACTGTGTGCCGGACCGAGACTCGAACTCGGGACCTTTGCCTTTTGCGGGCAAGTGCTCTACCATCTGAGCTACCCAAGCATGACTCACGACCCGTCCTCACAGCTTCAATTCTGCCAGTACCTCGTCTCCTACCTTCGAAACTCCACAGAAGCTCTTCTGCGAAGCTGTGAGGACGTGTCGTGAGTCTTGCTTGGATAGCTCAGATGGTAGAGCACTTGCCGGCGAAAGGCAAAAGTCCCGAGTTGTAGTCTCGGTCCGGCACACAGTTTTAATCTGCCAGTAAGTTTCATATCAGCGCACATTCCGCTGCAGAGTGAAAATCTCATTCTGGATAGAGTTTTAATCTGCCTGGAACTTTCATATCACCCGCACACTCAGCTGCAGAATGAAAAATTCCTTCTGAACCCTGATTATATTAGATCAGCTCAGCGTGAAAGGCTGAAGCATCGTACGTTGGCTAAAGAGGGTGGCCCTTGCTATCCCCTGGTCCGTAACGTCAGTGAATACACAAACAGTACAAAAGTGAACGTCGAGTAAGCGGACACAATGGCACCTCCAAAAAGATACGTGAGCTGTACTAGAAACAGAAGAGCATAAGGGCTGCCAAGAGCTGCGATTTTGTGTGTGTGTGTGTGTGTGTGTGTGTGTACTGGATTGTCCAGGAGACTAATTGGAAGCCGGGGACAGACTGTGTGGGGAAAAGGCCGCAGTACTGGTTAGAGCTTGTTTAATTTCGACCGTCAAGGGGAATGCGCCGGCCATATGAAGTGGCTCTTGGCAGTGGTGGTCCGTACACAGACAGCTCCAGCTTTTTCTCCCTTCCACTCCCCTCCCCCCCCCCCCCTCCTCCTTAGAGTCCCCTCCATGGCGAGAGTCATTGAGCACACTCGTCTGGCCGCAGTGTGTCTGTTGTGTGTCAGACGGGGGACCTGTGCGCAGTTGCTCACCGACGCAGTACTTGTTGCTGCTGAAAGCCGTCCCGACAACGTCTGTTGCCTCCTTTGCGCGAATATGTTCTGCGTTTGTCGATTTACTGCTGCAATGTTCGCATTAGGTCTAATCCCGACAGATGTGTATTTCTACAAACACTTTTTAGTTCTGAGCCACAAAAAGTACATTTTTATAATGGGTTTGTACATAAGTTCGTATGTTTTTTCCATAAGTTTAACAAATGCAATAATTACACATAACAGAGACTTTGGTCATCAATAATACATTCCCCTATATCGAAATAATCAGCAACCAGGTACACGTTCACTGTTTATACAAGTCTGCCAACGCTAGGGTAGTACCTTTTCGACTCCGCAACTGTACAGGGCAATTACAAATGATTGAAGCCATTTCATAAATTCACTGTAGCTCCATTCATTGACATATGGTCACGGCACACTACAGATACGTAGAAAAAGTCATAAAGTTTTGTTCGGCTGAAGCCGCACTTCAGGTTTCTGCCGTCAGAGCGCTCGAGAGCGCAGTGAGACAAAATGGCGACAGGAGCCGAGAAAGCGTATGTCGTGCTTGAAATGCACTCACATCAGTCAGCCATAACAGTGCAACGACACTTCAGGACGAAGTTCAACAAAGATACACCAACTGCTAACTCCATTCGGCGATGGTATGCGCAGTTTAAAGCTTCTGGATGCCTCTGTAAGGGGAAATCAATGGGTCGGCCTGCAGTGAGCGAAGAAACGGTTGAACGCGTGCGGGCAAGTTTCACGCGTAGCCCGCGGAAAATTGGCTCATGCCAGGACTGGAGACCGACAGCGCCGATTTCATCTTTGAACAGGATGGTGCTCCATCGCACTTCCATCATGATGTTCGGCATTTCTTAAACAGGAGATTGGAAGACCGATGGATCGGTCGTGGTGGAGATCATGATCAGCAATTCATGTCATGGCCTCCACGCTCTCCCGACTTAACCCCATGCGATTTCTTTCTGTGGGGTTATGTGAAAGATGAAGTGTTTAAACCTCCTCTACCAAGAAACGTGCCAGAACTGCGAGCTCGCATCAACGATGCTTTCGAACTCATTGATGGGGACATGCTGCGCCGAGTGTGGGAGGAACTTGATTATCGGCTTGATGTCTGCCGAATCCCTAAAGGGGCACATATCAAACATTTGTGAATGCCTAAAAGAACTTTTTGAGTTTTTGTATGTGTGTGCAAAGCATTGTGAAAATACCTCAAATAATAAAGTTATTGTAGAGCTGTGAAATCGCTTCAATCATTTGTAATAACCCTGTATAAATCACGTCGTTTTCAGACGAAGAGCTCGTCGAGCCATGTTCGGAGTGCATTTTCATCCGGAAAGAAAGTTCCGTGGAAGTTGTTCGATAGGGAGCGGACAGTGTGAAAACCTGACGGCACAAGATCAGGTGAATTGCCATCCAGACTCTTGTATTGTGTTTTTTGTCAGTCTGGCACAGATATCTGACGGGTAAAATGAAGTTTTCTGTGAGGTAAAAACTAAACGATTCTATTCTGTTTCAGTCAGATGTTAAGTCCCATAGTGCTCAGAGCCATTTGAACCAGGTTGTCAGATGACGTGATCGGGCGGTCAGAGTTGGTACCACTGTGAATGGAGCCCGAGACGTAAGGATCAAAGGACGCGGGCTGATGAGCTCTCGGGGTATTTGAGTGACGCAACTTTTAAAGAGTGAGACGCAGGCGGCGGTCAATGCGAAACTGCGGTAGACGCAGGAAGGCCGGTGAGTCAGTGGGTGCTGACGGCGTCTGATTCACCACTGGAGAGGAGAGCGCGGAGAAAACGCCGGGCGGAAGCTTCACGTAGCTGCACTGAGCCGAAGCTCTGGTCCAAGGCCAGGGGAAAGGCGCAGCGGGATCGGAAAGCGGCCGACACGCGCAGAATGCGCAGCAACCCGACACTGGGCGGCCTCCTAGAAGCGGCGCGCACCTTGCCTTGTCGGCTGCACACAGGCCGAGCATACAGCGCCACAGAGCATAAGAAGTAAATAGAGAAGGGGGGGGGGGGAGGGGCGCGAGGTGTGGCAGGCTTCCCCCTCCCTCTGGGTACCCACAGCGACTGAGCCGACGGTCACTCCACGCAACTCGTATCGCACGATACACGGGGGGTGAAATTTCAGGTCATCCGATTTGCCTAAAATAAATTGTTTTATGTAGATGAAGCAAAACTCTACCCAGTAGTTAGTTTCTCAGTAAAGCCCGGTCCACACGCAACGATCTGTCTGCGCAGACATCGGCGCAGATGTCTGTACATGCAAAAGATCGCTGCAAATGTGGTGTGTTCACACGACACAAACCCCAATCTACTACTCGCCCGCCATCTGTCGGTGTAGAAAAGAAATCAGTAACAAGCGACAACGCTCCCCGTAAACGTCAAAAATTTAATTCACTTATTTTGAAATATAGAGATGGAGGAAGTTCTGTTGTGGTCTGTGTTCGCAACTTGTGTTGCAAAAAAACATTCAGACCAACCGCAGGAAACAGAGAAAGCGGTCAAAATGGTGTAGACAGTGGCTGCTAAAGCGAAAGCAGTTTTCGCACGTAAATTTACTGCGGGAGTTGCAGGGCGAACCTAACGACTGGCGAAATTATTTTCGGATGGATGTCGAAACTTATAATTATCTCTTAAAGCTTGTAAACCCTCATATTATGAGAAAAAATACTTGTATAGAGAAGGGCAATTTCTCCTCATGAACGGCTGGCGGTAACATTAAGATTCCTAGCAACAGGAAGGAGCTACAAGGATTTGGAATTTTCAACTGCAATATCGAAACAAGAGTTGAGTGAAATAATACCCGCAATTTTTCAATTAGAGCATTGTATGCTGCTGTCTTTTTGTCTCAGTCACTATATTCTTTACTTTAATCTTCCACAGACATGGGTGGTTTCTATATATTTCAATGAATTCACTTACAAACTCTCGAGAACACTGACGAGTATCAGCCAATTTAATGCCCTATGCGCACAAATACAAACACTAGACTGAGCAAACAGCTGTTTCGCGCCAGATTTGCGGCGATCTCCTGTCCACACGCTCCAACTTGTCTGCGCAGATGCGGTTTGAACCCACAGATTTGAGAGGTTTCGCTCAAACCTCCAACTCCAACTTCCAGGTTTGCACACACCTCAGGTTGGTGCAAATCTTCTGTCCACACGCAACGATCTGTCTGCGCAGATGTGATGTGCGCAGACATTTGCGCAGACACATCGTTGCGTGTGGACGGGCCTTAGGGTTAGCCGAGAGCGCTAACGCGCTGTTTCCTGGACTCGCGTAGCCGCACCGGCCCCGGATCGAATCCGCCCCGCGGATTAACGACGTCGGTCGGTGTGCCGGCCAGCTTGGATGTGGTTTTTAGGCGGTTTTCCACATCCCGCTAGGTGAATACCGGGCTGGTCCCCACGTTCCGCCTCAGTTACACGACTCGCAGACATCTGAACACGTTCGCACTATTCCACGAATTACACTACACGCGGACAGCAGAGGTACACTAATTCCATCCTGGCCACCCCTTTCCACTAACCTCGCCAAATCCGTTTCCAACAATGCCGACCCTGCGTTAGCGCGGGACGTGGCACCAGTGAAAGAAAGAAAGAAAGTTTCTCAGTAACACTTTTACATTTCGCGTGAAAAAATAAAAATCACTGCTTTCGGATTCGCGCGTTTTCTCCACTATGCAGTCTTTGTCATTCGATTTTGAGGAAACTATACTGTAAGAGAATAGGCCGCTTATAGCCGCACACTGCAGCTTGATAATGAGTTTGTTTTCTTTTTGTAATGGCCCACAGTGGATGTGATGCTTGAAGGTAAAGTACAAAGCCACGCATGTTTTGAAAAGTATGCAGTGAAAAACGTAGTCGCTGGCCAGTTTACGTTTATAACGTTTTATGCAAACCATTACTGCGTGCGAAATGTAGCTAACATATCGGAATTGTTTTTAACTGTGGAAGGAGAGTCATACCTCTTTACATTCTCGAGAAAATACGTCAGATAAATCGGAGATCACCCGCAACGAGGTTGCCACCTACATGCTATAAGCGCGGTTATTGCCGCGTGAAACTTCCCGTTTGAAAATTAAGAATGACAGTGCTGGAAAAACTCTTACGTTATTTGATTTTCAAAGGGTTGAGAAAAACTAAACGTACTGAGACTGTTTCCTCTTTACTTATTCTGATCATTTCTAAACTGACACACAATATTTTAGCGCAACGCAATCGGACTTTCAATAATCCCTACGAAAGAGTAGCCCTGACTAACAAAGACCTACACCCTTCGTGAATCGCTTGCTCACAAAAATCTTCGTTACTCGAACTACTGCAATGCAGCGAGCGCCAATACTGCCAGCTAAATAAGATTCTTACTACTGAAGGCATTGATAGGTACATTTAGCAAATGATTTTGATAGAGAATAAACAATGTATTTACCTTAATAGTGTTCAAAAGTCATATTATATATTATCAGTTCATGACATCCAGTCTTACAAAATTCTTTTTTCTGAGGTACACACGTCCAGACCGTCCGCTCATAGTAACCTCTCAAAACTCTGGCATCTGTCTCCCCACATCCACCACTGCTGGCGGCTCACCTCCAACTGCACGACGCTACGGGCTGTTCACATCCAACAGCCCAACGCTACACTAGCGAATATTCCAACAATGAGTACAACCAGCCACAGACTGCACACAGCGCAGTCAGCGATTTTCATACAGAGCATTACGTGGCGTTACCAACATAAAAACCTAAACAGCCTACTTACAAACGTTGCACAACATGTCTTACATTACATAGCGGCTCTTTTCGAGTGAGGAACCACAGAGTTAAAACTTTTGGTGTAGTAGCAGAATAAGAGATCACAATTAATATCTGAGCATTAGTCTAGACAACACTCTGGACATGTTTAGGGACAAACATCGCACTACACGTCTAACAAGCAAACATCAGGGTTTGAGCTCGTATTTTAATGAAAAAAAAAAAAAAAACTTCCATGATATCAGTCTCAGAAGTCCGTCCTGCGCGGAAATTGGGGCCATAATTCTGATAGTAAGGAGTTATTATTTTCTGAATGCACGGATTTTAGACTTTAGCGCGCCCCTGTTACTTCTCACTCGCTGCGCCCCATTGCAGCAGCCTAATGTCCGAACGCAAATTACTGCACAACAGAATGACAACCAGAGCTCTCCTGTTCGCAGGATGTTGAAAGCGAGGGAAGAATATGGAGTGGAAGAAACACCTGCCGAACATGTGTTACTTTGTTGTGTTACGCGAAAAGATTACCTAATATGTCAATAAAGTCCAATAGTATGTCTCAAAATACACTACTGGCCATTAAAATTGCTACACCAAGAAGAAATGCAGATGATAAACGGCTGTTCATTGGACACATATATTATACAACAACTGACATGTGATTACATTTTCACGCAATTTCGGTGCATAGATCCTGAGAAATCAGTACCCAGGACAACTACCTCTGGCCGTAATAACGGCCTTCATACGCCTGTGCATTGAGTCAGAGCTTGGAAGGCGTGTGCAGGTATAGCTGCCCATGCAGCTTCAACGCGATACCACAGTCCATCAAGAGTAGTGACTGGGGTATTGTGACGAGCCATTTCCTCGGCCACCATTGAGCAGACGTTTTCAATTGGTGAGAGATTTGGAGAATGTCCTGGCCAGGGCAGCAGTCGAACATTTTCTGTATCCAGAAAGGCCCGTACAGGACCTGCAACATGCGGTCGTGCATTATCCTGCTGAAATGTAAGTTTTCACAGGGATCGAATGAAGGGTAGAGCCACGGGTTGTAACACATCTGAAATGTAACGTCAATACGAACAAGAGGTGACGGAGACGTATAACCAATGGCACCCCATACCATCACGCCGGGTGATACGCCAGTATGGCGATGACGGATACACGCTTACAATGTACGTTCACCGCGATGTCGCCAAACACGGACGCGACCATCATGATGCTGTAAACAAACCTGGATTCATCCGAAAAAATGACGTTTTGCCATCCGTGCACCCAGGTTCGTCATTGAGTACACCATCGCAGGCGCTCCTATCTGTGATGCAGCGTCAAGGGTAAACGCAGCCATGGTCTCAGAGCTGATAGTCCATGCTGCTGCAAACGTCGTCGAACTGTTCGTGCAGATGGTTGTTGTCTTGCAAACGTCCCCAATTGTTGACTCAGGGATCGAGACGTGGCTGCACGATCCGTTACAGCCATGCGGATAAGATGCCTGTCATCTCGACTGCTAGTGATATGAGGCCGTTGGGATCCAGCACGGCGTTCCGTATTACCCTCCTGAACGCACATATTCCATATTCTGCTAACAGTCATTGGATCTCGACCAATGCGAGCAGCAATGTCGCGATACGAAAACCGCAATCGCGATAGGCTACAATCCGACCTTTATCAAAGTCGGAAACGTGATGGTACGCATTTCTCCTCCTCACACGAGGCATCACAACAACGTTTCACCAGGCAACGCCGGTCAACTGCTGTTTGTGTATGAGAAATCGGTTGGAAACTTTCTTCATGTCAGCACGTTGTAGGTGTCGCCACCGGCGCCAACCTTGTGTAAATGCTCTGAAAAGCATGTCACAGCATCTTCTTCCTGTCGGTTAAATTTCGCTTCTTTAGGGCATCATCTTCGCGGTGTAGTAATTTTAATGGCCAGAATTTCACCATGCCAATCACGTTGAAGGGTAACGTAAATCCTTCATTTTACTGTGTCAGATTTCCATCCAAAGAAAATAATGCTCAAGAGCGATGTTAATAATTAAATAGCGCTGAACTTCTTCGCGAACTAAACACTCGTTTCTTTCATTAATTTACGCTACATTTGGGATTCGCAACATGAAACTTTTCAAAGCAAAGAGTTCTCTGGAACCAGCTACAGGTTTTAAATACGCAGTGAACTCTCGCTCGTTGGTTCACAGATATTACGAATACGAACTTCTTACTCACTGCGCTGTACAGTACTTTGCATTCGGGCATCAAGCGGCTGCAGTGGGGCGAAGCGAGTGGCAAAACATCCGGTGCGCGCGCCAGTTAATAAGCTGTGTATTCAGGGCATATCAGAATTATGGCCCAAGTTTTCGCGCGGGAGCGATTCTGGGGCTGATATCGTGCTAGTGAGCTTTTTTTCGCCCTAAAATAAAGAGTTCCATTTGGTGATGTTACCTTGTAAGAGTGCGTAATAGGATAGCGCTACAAGTCGACGCAAGAAGTGCGCAGGCAGAATCAGACTGACAACACTGCAACACAGACGTTTACAGACTAACATCTGGCGAGGAAACGAAAGGATCTGACACTGCATAATGTAATAAATCTCCTGTAATAATCTTGTTGACAAGTGTGACATCATAAGGAAGATCGTCAGCCGCCAAAGGCAGAGATTCGTTTTATTTACAGGGTTATTACAAATGATTGAAGCGATTTCACAGCTCTACAATAACTTTATTATTTGAGATATTTTCACAATGCTTTGCACACACATACAAAAACTCAAAAAGTTTTTTAGGCATTCACAAATGTTCGATATGTGCCCCTTTAGTGATTCGGCAGACATCAAGCCGATAATGAGGTTCCCCCAAACTCGGCGCAGCATGTCCCCATCAACGAGTTCGAAAGCATCGTTGATGCGAGCTCGCAGTTCTGGCACGTTTCTTGGTAGAGGAGGTTTAAACACTGAATCTTTCACATAACCCCACAGAAAGAAATCGCATGGGGTTAAGTAGGGAGAGCGTGGAGGCCATGACATGAACTGCTGATCATGATCTCCACCACGACCGATCCATCGGTTTTCCAATCTCCTGTTTAAGAAATGCCGAACATCATGATGGAAGTGCGGTGGAGCACCATCCTGTTGAAAGATGAAGTCGGCGCTGTCGGTCTCTAGTTGTGGCATGAGCCAATTTTCCAGCATGACCAGATACACGTGTCCTGTAACGTTTTTTTCGCAGAAGAAAAAGGGCCGTAAACTTTAAACCGTGAGATTGCACAAAACACGTTAACTTTTGGTGAATTGCGAATTTGCTGCACGAATGCGTGAGGATTCTCTACCGCCCAGATTCGCACATTGTGTCTGTTCACTTCACCATTAAGAAAAAATGTTGCTTCATCACTGAAAACAAGTTTCGCACTGAACGCATCCTCTTCCATGAGCTGTTGCAACCGCGCCGAAAATTCAAAGCGTTTGACTTTGTCATCGGGTGTCAGGGCTTGTAGCAATTGTAAACGGTAAGGCTTCTGCTTTAGCCTTTTCCGTAAGATTTTCCAAACCGACGGCTGTGGTACGTTTAGCTCCCTGCTTGCTTTATTCGTCGACTTCCGCGGGCTACGCGTGAAACTTGCCCGCACGCGTTCAACCGTTTCTTCGCTCACTGCAGGCCGACCCGTTGATTTCCTCTTACAGAGGCATCCAGAAGCTTTAAACTGCGCATACCATCGCCGAATGGAGTTAGCAGTTGGTGGATCTTTGTTGAACTTCGTCCTGAAGTGTCTTTGCACTGTTATGACTGACTGATGTGAGTGCATTTCAAGCACGACATACGCTTTCTCGGCTCCTGTCGCCTTTTTGTCTCACTGCGCTCTCGAGCGCTCTGGCGGCAGAAACCTGAAGTGCGGCTTCAGCCGAACAAAACTTTATGAGTTTTTCTACGTATCTGTAGTGTGTCGTGACCATATGTCAATGAATGGAGCTACAATGAATTTATGAAATCGCTTCAATCATTTGTAATAGCCCTGTACATCCTGTAAGCGCTCACCGAAACCTCAAAACGATTTCACTCAATACTGATGCGCTGTTACGCAGGGAACGGAATTCGGTCACAAGTTAAATGGTATCTGTGATACAATACTTGCATTTTGCTATACCACTATAAGTGGTTTTACCGACTTCTGTACTATGCAGTCCGACTTACGTGTGTGGCAATGCCATTATCATTGCTCTCCTTTACCGTTGCATACTGGACTAGAGCGGCAATTTCCTCTCGCACTAGCTGAAGCATCAGTGCAGACTTAAAGAGTGTACTCGTTTACCATAACGCACCTTCACTTGAAATACCCGAGCACACCCATTCAAAATAGCGCGCCAAGAGGGGAGAATCAGATCGAAACGAAATTGACTAGACGTAATGATACATATGATTGATTCATTTTATCTCAAAATCAAGACAAGTCAACAAACACTGTGAGTACAAGGAGACAGATGCAGTGCATCATCAGTAACGCACTGGACCAGATTTGTTGCAATACATGCCGCAGTATGGTCCGGCATCGAGTTGATTAGAAGTTTGATTTTGTCCTAAGGGAGACTGGCCCACGAATATTGAAAAGCCACCTCGAAATCATGTACAGAGTTACACGAGAGCATCTTTTGTTTCAGGAAGTCCCACACATGTTCTATAGAGGGCACGTCCGGGAAACAGGCCGGCCATGAAAGAGTCGGAACATTATGTAGAAAGCCGGCCGCGGTGGCCGAGCGGTTCTAGGCGCTCAGTCCGGAACCGCGCCGCTGCTACGGTCGCAGGTTCGAATCCTGCGTCGGGCATGGATGTGTGTGATGTCCTTAGGTTAGTTAGGTTTAAGTAGTTCTACGTCTAGGGGACTGATGACCTCAGATGTTAAGTCCCATAATGCTTAGAGCCATTTGAACCATAATGTAGAAAGTCTTGAGCAACACCAGCTGGATGTGGACGATCATTATCTTGCTGGTAAAGTGCCGCTGGTAGACCATATAGGAAAAGTGTCACACAGGATCGAAGAATGTCATCAGCATAACACTGGCCCGTTAAGGTTCCAAGTACTACAATTAGAGCGGACCTACTATCGTAGACTATGGTCCTCCAGACCATTAAGCCGGCAGTGTGGGTGGTGTGCCGGTCGACAGCGTGAGTGGAACTATACCGTGCACCAGGCTGCCTCCATTTTCGGTTATCACCCGTTCCCAAAACAAATCGAGATTCATCACTAAAACACCACATTTTGCCAGTCAGTGGCAGCCCATGTACATCTGGCACGGCGCCACTGTAGGAGGTATCGCCGATGTCTCGGTGTTAATGGCAGTACATGACAGGGAGGCCTCGATTGCAAATCCGCATCTGCAACGGGTATGGAAATGGTTTGTGGAACAACTGGCACCCGTATATCTGCTTCTGCCGTGGAGCGAGTCACTTTAAGACCCCTGATCACTTTGTAACCTCCCCCTCATCAAATGGTTCAAATGGTTCTGAGCACTATGGGACTTAACATCTGTGGTCATCAGTCCCCTGGAACTTAGAACTACTTAAACCTAACTAACCTAAGGACATCACACACATCCATGCCCGAGGCAGGATTCGAACCTGCGACCGTAGCAGCGCCTAGAACCGCGAGACGACCGCGGCCGGCCCCCTCACTTATCGACGACCTTAATGACAGTGAAAAATTAAACCGCGTGTACCTAATGGAAATTTGGGAAAAGCAATCGTCACCGAAGTTAATTTGTCGGTAAAGAGGGAGGAAAGGGTTACATCTAAATGAAAGGAAAAATGCTAATGAAACTGGTGGAAATTAATTTTGAAAAGGGGTAAAGTTAATAAAGAAAGTAAATGTGCGGCCGTTACGTTAACAATTAACTAGCGGTAATTAGATATTTGAGATTTGGGGAAAATTACGGTCGCCAGTCCTAAGAACAGTTACTATAGTAACTGAAAAAGAAAGGTTATTGCACATACAATTAGCACTAAAAGCGTGCAACTGAAGGTTGACACGTGTTGTGTGAAAACTGAATGTTTGTCAGAAGTAATAAATTTCGCTACACTCTGACTTAATTTAGCAAATGAATTAATAAAACCGGAAAATCGAAAGTTAATTTAGTGACTGAAGTTAATAGTGAGCTTTCTTTCTGAAGCACATCGAAATTCAGTAAAATACGGTTAGTCTTGGACTACCTCAACAATCATTTCAAAAGCTACTTGAATCTACGCAATTTAGAAATTCGAGATTTAACTTTGAACTTGAATTAAATGATTCTGAACAATTAACAATAGTAAAATTTAGTACGTATCAAGCTGAGCTGAAGTCACAGGTAAGCTAAAATACGGTAACAAAACTCGCACTCTTAATTTGTGCTTGTGTAATCTAAATATTGTAGCCAGCTATGAATACCTTAACTGAACTTTGAAATTAAAGCAGTGAAATCGAATGATTCTGGCGTTTGAATTTCAAGGACACTCGGGTTCATTCCGAAAAAGGAAGGGACCCTGCTTGGTAATGCAATTGGGACAATGAACAACAAAGGCTCATGCTAAGTTGCTGTAATTTTGTGATGCAACAATTTTAAAAGTTTGAAAAGCTCAGGTCTGCCACACAGTTCTAAAACTTTACGTGCTTCCTTGTTGATTTATTGAAGGTTTGAAGCCGTCGATCGAGGAGGTGGCAACAGTCACTCATTGTCGGCCGTCGCTGTTGCAGAAGCTGGATGTTGGCGCGCCTTCTTCTCGACACGGTCACCAGACGAAACGGGCTCTTGATGTACGCCAGCTAGTGCTTCCCGTCCGCGAGACCATGTTAGAAACTATCATCGCAAGTCGAGCGCAATTACATGCTGCCAAACCCCGAAAGCGCGGCAACTCGCGGGAGCTTCACACAACACACCTGCTCCACTGCACCACCCCAGCCAAACTCCGCTCTGCCCGCGCTCCACGCGGCAGAGTTAACACTACCAAAGATCCTAAACACATTCGTTATCCACACGACCTATCGATGTAATCGTTCGATAGCATAGTTTTCCCTAGGCCAGACCCAGCGTAAAAATACAAATAATATTTACAAAACAAACCAATTATACAGGGTTATTACAAATGATTGAAGCGATTTCACAGCTCTACAATAACTTTATTATTTGAGATATTTTCAAAATGTTTTGCACACACGTACAAAAACTCAAAACGTTTTTTTAGGCATTCACAAATGTTCGATATGTGCCCCTTTAGTGATTCGGCAGACATCAAGCCGATAATCAAGGTCCTCCCACACTCGGCGCAGCATGTCCCCATCAATGAGTTCGAAAGCATCGTTGATGCGAGCTCGCAGTTGTGGCACGTTTCTTGGTAGAGGAGGTTTAAACACTGAATCTTTCACATAACCCCACAGAAAGAAATCGCATGGGGTTAAGTCGGGAGAGCGTGG
The DNA here is from genome assembly GCF_023864275.1 of Schistocerca cancellata. Taxonomy (NCBI): domain Eukaryota; kingdom Metazoa; phylum Arthropoda; class Insecta; order Orthoptera; family Acrididae; genus Schistocerca; species Schistocerca cancellata. Next base: position 73,364,065 of record NC_064626.1, on the reverse strand, counting down.
AGGCCATGACATGAATTGCTGATCATGATCTCCACCACGACCGATCCATCGGTTTTCCAATCTCCTGTTTAAGAAATGCCGAACATCATGATGGACGTGCGGTGGAGCACCATCCTGTTGAAAGATGAAGTCGGCGCTGTCGGTCTCCAGTTGTGGCATGAGCCAATTTTCCGCGGGCTACGCGTGAAACTTGCCCGCACGCGTTCAACCGTTTCTTCGCTCACTGCAGGCCGACCCGTTGGTTTCCCCTTACATAGGCATCCAGAAGCTTTAAACTGCGCATACCATCGCCGAATGGAGTTGGCAGTTGGTGGATCTTTGTTGAACTTCGTCCTGAAGTGTCGTTGCACTGTTATGACTGACTGATGTGAGTGCATTTCAAGCACGACATACGCTTTCTCGGCTCCTGTCGCCATTTTGTCTCACTGCGCTCTCGAGCGCTCTGACGGCAGAAACCTGAAGTGCGGCTTCAGCCGAACAAAACTTTATGACTATTTCTACGTATCTGTAGTGTGTCGTGACCATATGTCAATGAATGGAGCTACAGTGAATTTATGAAATCGCTTCAATCATTTGTAATAGCCCTGTACATCGACATAAATGCATAAACATATACAAATAGTAAAACAATTACGATATACAAAGACACAGAAATGTTATATCTTCAGGTAACAAAATAAGGAAAAAAGTTTGCAGTGTAATAGATGAAAATTGAAGGATATGCATTTCCGGCGTTACAACTTGACACACTATCCTTCGATTCTCTCGCCTCTCCGTGTTCCTGGTCGCTCCCAGACCTGGTACGTCGCACGCGGGTGGCATCTCGTATCCACCGTTCCCAACATCGTATAACAGCACTCTCTGAACGATCGACCACGTTGTGTCGACCAGCCTGCGGTTTTTATACCGGTGACCAGGCCCCTCTCAAATTGGCTCCACTGTGAGACCTGTCATCTGAAACGTCTAACTGGCATTCTGCGCCTATTAAGCGCCCTCCTCGAGCCGGGATGTGATCGACACATGTAAGACTTGTCCATTGTGCAAGGCCGTTTCCACCATTATGCAAGACTAGGCGGACGCCTAGCGCGGCAAAATTTTAGGGGCGGCAAACGGCGGAAAACTCGAACATATAAAAAATAGAACAAATGAGAATAGAAAATGAAAGAGAGGAAAAATTAAAACAGTGAATTGTTTTCAAAACCATACGGAACTGTTACTTAATAAGTCTTCACTCACTTTGACGAAAATAAACACACTGTCAAATTCAAATGGCTCTGAGCACTATGGGAGTTAACAACTGATGTCATCAGTCCCCTAGAACTTAGAAGTACTTAAACCTAACTAACCAAGGACATCACACACATCCACGCCCGAGACAGGATTCGAACCTGCGACCGTAGCGGTCGCGCGGTTCCAGACTGAAGCGCCTAGAACCGCTCGGCCACACCGGCCGGCCTAAACACATTGTCTCTACCTACCTCAGGACAAGAGCAGCTGTTATTGTGTACGAAACGGAAACAAACATGGTATTGATTCATCTCTGTCGAGCGCCGGAGCGGGGTATGTGTGATGGCTTGCGATGATGTTATGATTCGATACCATGCCACCCTCAGCTCCGCTTTTTTGTTTTAATCTCTGCAGATCGTTTGTCAGACGTTAGCTATATTGAGCGGTTCTGTTGACGGTTTTAGTGCTACTATTATTCCTCTCTCCGCCCCGATAGCTAAGTGACAGCCGGCACTGTTCGGTCAGAGGGTTAGGTGCCCTCTTTTTTTTTAAAAAAAAAAAAAAAAAAACAACCGGTCAACGAAGGACTTGAACGGGTGTCATGGGACGTCCACCTCGAACGAATGCAACGAACAATTTAGAACAAAATAAGTTCAAGGAAGAATTTTAAAAAAATGTGCTCAGCGCAGCGGCTCTCTCTCCAAGGGGCCCGGGTTCGATTCCCGGCTGGGTCGGAGATTTTCTCCACTCAGGGACAGGATTTGCATTGTCTTCATTATCATTTCATCATCATCAGTGGAAGGCAACGGGAAATCACCACTGGAATCACTTCCATAGAAGCTCATGCGGTGGACCTCTCTGACGGGTCTTCCCCCAGGACAAGATCTGCCGTAAGGCAGAACACGAACTTTATTTATTCTCTGGATAGTCGACCAGGTATTCATAAGCTAGGTATCTAAAAGTACCCAAAAGTAAGCGCAGTTGCCGGCCGGTGTGGCCGTGCGGTTCTAGGAGCTTCAGTCCGCAACCACGCGCCTGCTACGGTCGCAGGTTCGAATCCTGCCTCGGGCATGGATGTGTGTGATGTCCTTAGAATAGCTAGGTTTAAGTAGTTCTAAGTTCTAGGGGACTAATGACCTCAGATGTTAAGTCCCATAGTGCTCAGAGCCATTTGAACCATTTTTTTAAGCTCAGTTAATCATACCCGCACATAAAAATGAGTTTGGGTCTGTCTTTGTCTGTGTGTGTCTGAGACTCGCAGCACGAGAAAATAATTACATTGACATTTCACAAACAAATTAACTGTTGTTTTCTTAGAATTTGACATATACGCAGACAATAACCAGGATTAGACTGTCATGACTTGTTCATCGACGGGACATAATTGTCGAAATTGTCTGCCTTGTACTTTCAAGCTGTTCTCTTAGTATGATGTACACATTAGTGAGTACTATAATCTCTGTGCTGCATATTGCAATTTTGTGACTGTTATTTGCAAAACTACCGGTATAATAGAAGATCTGCATTGTCATGCCGTCGGATGCTGGTGATGATGGAAAGGGGGGGGGAGAGGAGGAGGGAGGGATATCGGGGAGGCCAATGGTAGTAAAAAAAGAGGGGGTTCATTTCTCAGTTCTCGCCTAGGGCGGCAAAATACCTAGCTACGACTCTGCCAGTGAACCGTTTAAATAGGCTTCCCTGCCCGATTACAACGCCACTGGATGGTCTGTGAGTATGTGCATTGGCACCAACTGCGGATCATGTGCATATCGGTTCTCACAAGTTCCGCATTTGTATCTTCCTTCCCACAGGATGCGCTGTTGTCAGTGTTCCTGGGTCTATTTTTAAACGACACTGAAAAAGAAGAGATTGGAAGGTAAGCGATAAAATGCGAAATGCAATAGCAGTTAGAATGGGATAAACACACTGCTGGTGTTCCTACATATCCCGTGCAGCATTATACGCGTTCGAGCAGCAGTAGGTACGCAAGTTTGTTGTAAATGCATCTACTGTGTTTTGAGAAGCGAAGGGCATGTTATCTTGTGTAACTACTGGAGTAGCCGGCGATGTTTGCGGAAGATGCGGTATCGCGAAACGCCTGTTGCTGCAGGCGCGGAACTCGGCAGAGCCGGATGCCTGCGCTGCGCCGGGAAGTGCAACTGATTACACGCTCAAGGTTATCGTCCCGCACGTGTGCCGTTGTATCGCGGCTGCAGCGAAAACTAGGCCACGCCTAACTCCCTGAGGGCAGTCATGTGCTACCACATGCGAGTGGCTGCCAAAAATAGAGTCTACCTTATCGTAAAGATGTTTTCTTCCGGCCATTACGAGTAATACACTCCTGGAAATGGAAAAAAGAACACATTGACACCGGTGTGTCAGACCCACCATACTTGCTCCGGACACTGCGAGAGGGCTGTACAAGCAATGATCACACGCACGGCACAGCGGACACACCAGGAACCGCGGTGTTGGCCGTCGAATGGCGCTAGCTGCGCAGCATTTGTGCACCGCCGCCGTCAGTGTCAGCCAGTTTGCCGTGGCATACGGAGCTCCATCGCAGTCTTTAACACTGGTAGCATGCCGCGACAGCGTGGACGTGAACAGTATGTGCAGTTGACGGACTTTGAGCGAGGGCGTATAGTGGGCATGCGGGAGGCCGGGTGGACGTACCGCCGAATTGCTCAACACGTGGGGCGTGAGGTCTCCACAGTACATCGATGTTGTCGCCAGTGGTCGGCGGAAGGTGCACGTGCCCGTCGACCTGGGACCGGACCGCAGCGACGCACGGATGCACGCCAAGACCGTAGGATCCTACGCAGTGCCGTAGGGGACCGCACCGCCACTTCCCAGCAAATTAGGGACACTGTTGCTCTTGGGGTATCGGCGAGGACCATTCGCAACCGTCTCCATGAAGCTGGGCTACGGTCCCGCACACCGTTAGGCCGTCTTCCGCTCACGCCCCAACATCGTGCAGCCCGCCTCCAGTGGTGTCGCGACAGGCGTGAATGGAGGGACGAATGGAGACGTGTCGTCTTCAGCGATGAGAGTCGCTTCTGCCCTGGTGCCAATGATGGTCGTATGCGTGTTTGGCGCCGTGCAGATGAGCGCCACAATCAGGACTGCATACGACCGAGGCACACAGGGCCAACACCCGGCATCATGGTGTGGGGAGCGATCTCTTACACTGGCCGAACACCACTGGTGATCGTCGAGGGGACACTGAATAGTGCACTGTACATCCAAACCGTCATCGAACCCATCGTTCTACCATTCCTAGACCGGCAAGGGAATTTGCTGTTCCAACAGGACAATGCACGTCCGCATGTATCCCGTGCTACCCAACGTGCTCTAGAAGGTGTAAGTCAACTACCCTGTCCAGCACGATCTCCGGATCTGTCCCCCATTGAGCGTGTTTGGGACTGGATGAAGCGTCGTCTCACGCGGTCTGCACGTCCAGCACGAACGCTGGTCCAACTGAGGCGCCAGGTGGAAATGGCATGGCAAGCCGTTCCACAGGACTACATCCAGCATCTCTACGATCGTCTCCATGGGAGAATAGCAGCCTGCATTGCTGCGAAAGGTGGATATACACTGTACTAGTGCCGACATTGTGCATGCTCTGTTGCCTGTGTCTATGTGCCTGTGGTTCTGTCAGTGTGATCATGTGATGTATCTGACCCCAGGAATGTGTCAATAAAGTTTCCCCTTCCTGGGACAATGAATTCACGGAGTTCTTATTTCAATTTCCAGAAGTGTACATAGTAGAAAAAATTTACGTCATCTGTGCTGCGGAGATAGTATAGACGAGTTATAGGGTGACATAATGGGCGACTGAAAAAGTGACCGAATGAAGCTCAACAATGGTTTACCACAAGGCTCCGTTCTGGCGCCATTGATGTTTAACCTCTACATATCTGACTTACCTGAAACCACTTCTCAAAAATTCGGATATGCCGACGACTGGGCAATAGCTGCAAGAGGCAGATCAGTGGAGGCAACGGAAAACACATTAACTGCGGATCTAACAAAGCTGGGAGATTACTTCCGAAGGTGGAGATTACGGCCAAACGCGACAAAAACGGAGGTGAGATGCTTTCACCTCGACAATGCCCAAGCAAAAAGAAAGCTCAACGTTCATTTCGAAAACAGGCTGCTGAACCATAATAATTACCCCAGATATCTAGGCGTCACCTTTGATAGAACCCTAACATTCAAGGAACACCTACGTAATACAGCCGCAAAACTTAAAACTCGAAATAATATCATACAGAAGCTATGTGGGACTACGTGGGGCTCTTCCGCGCCTGTACTGAGATCTTCGGCTCTGGGACTTGTCTACACAACAGCAGAACATGCCGCACCGGTATGGCTAAACAGTAAACACACAGGCTTGATCGATGCTCAACTAAACTACACAATGAGGATGATATCAGGAACAATAAAGCCAACGCCTTTACACTGGCTACCTATACTGAGCAACATTCCCCCACCGGACCTGCGCAGAGAGAACGCTCTCTTACGCCAGTATGGAAAAGTGCTGAACAACGAGAAACTGCCAATCCATAAGGATGTTCCCGCCCTGGAGATGAACAGATTGCGCTCCAGACACCCCTCTTTGAAAAAGGCAAAAAATACGCATCCTCTCAACCCGGATTATGGCAACCTCTGGAAAACGCGGTGGAGAGAATGTGTGCCCCAAAACTTGCAGAATATGCCATGTATCAATGTCCAACCACCAGGATTCAATTTGCCAAGGAAAACTTGGACGACCTTGAATCGAATTCGGACAAATAACGGCAGATGTGCAGTCAGCCTCCACAGGTGGGGTAAAATCACCTCCCCGAGATGTGACTGCGGTGCGGACCGGCAGACGATTCGTCACATCGTGGAAGATTGCCCTCTGAGACGTTTTGCAGGAGACCCCAATGAGTTTCTGACCGCGACTGAAAGTGCAATAGACTATGTCACAAATCTGGATGTTTGTTTGTGAACTTTTGTTTGTTATATACACTATTTTAAACACTTTTATATCTACAACTATATGTTATACACTGTGACTACTCTTTATTTCTGTGTCTTATGATTTTTATGTCTTTTTTTTGTATGATATGTTACATGCCATAAGCTAAATAAATAAATAGGGTGACAAGAACAACAATATCTGGGTCGATCGCCACGAGTTCGTCGATCTTCTAAAACCTTTGTCCGATATCGTAATATTAATATGAAAAAAAATTTCGTGTGGAAATTGAAGTACCGATCGTAGATCGCTTGAGCAACGGAAGGTTCCTAACGCCTGGAAAAAACGCAGGTCATTCCCCTTTTTAAGAAAGGCCGTAACACAGATCCACACAATTATAGACCGATGTCGTTGACGTCAGCTGTTGTAGAGTTATGGGACATGTTTTATGCTCGGGAATTATGACGTTTTTGGAAAATGGACATCACCTCTATAGAAATCAGCATGGATTCCGCAAACGGAGATCCTGCGAAACTCAGTTCGCTCTGTTCCTCCACGAGATCCATAACGCAGTGGACAAAGACGCTCAGGTTCATACCGTGTTCCTTGATTTCAGTAAGGCATTTGACACCGTCCCCCATTGCCGTTTAATTAAAAAAAAATACGAGCTTACGGAGTATCGGAGCGGACTTGCGATTGGATTCCAGACATTCTTGCAGACAGAACTCAACACGTCGCTCTTAACGGAACAAAATCGACAGATGTGAAGGTAATACCCGGAGTACCACAGGGAAGTGCGATAGGACCGTTGCTGTTTACAATATATATAAATGATCTAGTAGAAAGCGTCGGATGCTCTTTAAGGCTATTCGCAGATGATGCAGTAGTCTGTAGCAAAGTACGAGGTGCATTCAAGTTCTAAGGCCTCCGATTTTTTTTCTCCGGACTGGAAAGAGATAGAAACATGCGCATTGTTTTAAAATGAGGCCGCGTTCATTGTCAATACGTCCCAGAGATGGCAGCACCTTACGGCAGATGGAATTTTACCGCCAGCGGCGAGAATGAGAACTGTTTTAAATACTTAACATGGCGACGTTTTCCTTACTTGAACAGCGTGCAATCGTTCGTTTTCTGAATTTGCGTCGTGTGAAACCAATTGAAATTCATCGACAGTTGAAGGAGACATGTGGTGATGGAGTTATGGATGTGTCGAAAGTGCGTTCGTAGGTGCGACAGTTTAATGAAGGCAGAACATCGTGTGGCAACAAACCGAAACAACCTCGGGCTCGCACAAGCCGGTCTGACGACATGATCGGGAAAATGGAGAGAATTGTTTTGGGGGATCGCCTAATGACTGGTGAACAGATGGCCTCCAGAGTTGGCATTTCTGTGGGTTCTGTCCACACAATCCTGCATGACGACCTGAAAATGCGAAAAGTGTCATCCAGGTGGGTGCCACGAATGCTGACGGACGACCACACGGCTGCCCGTGTGGCATGTTGCCAAGCAATGTTGACGCGCAACGAAAGCATGAATGGGACCTTCTTTTCGTCAGTTGTGACAATGGATGAGACGTGGATGCCATTTTTCAATCCAGAAACAAAGCGCCAGTCAGCTCAATGGAAGCACACAGATTCACCGCCACCAAAAAAATTTCGGGTAACCGCCAGTGCTGAAAAAATGATGGTGTCCATGTTCTGGGACAGCGAGGGCGTAATCCTTACCCATTGCGTTCCAAAGGGCACTACGGTAACAGGTGTATCCTACGAAAATGTTTTGAACAAATTCCTTCCTGCACTGCAACAAAAACGTCCGGGAAGGGCTGCGCTTGTGCTGTTTCACCAAGACAACGCAACCGCACATCGAGCTATCGTTACGCAACAGTTTCTTCGTGATAACAACTTTGAAGTGATTCCTCATGCTCCCTACTCACCTGACCTGGCTCCTAGTGACTTTTGGCTTTTTCCAACAATGAAAGACACTCTCCGCGGCTGCACATTTACCAGCCGTGCTGCTATTGCCTCAGCGATTTTCCAGTGGTCAAAACAGACTCCTAAAGAAGCCTTCGCCGCTGCCATGGAATCATGGCGTCAGCGTTGTGAAAAATGTGTACGTCCGCAGGGCGATTACGTCGAGAAGTAACGCCAGTTTCATCGATTTCGGGTGAGTAGTTAATTAGAAAAAAATCAGAGGCCTTAGAACTTGAATGCACCTCGTATCAACGCCAGAAGATAGTAAGAATTTGCAGAACGACTTGCAGAGAATTGATGATTGGTGCAGGCTCTGGCAGTTGACCCTGAACGTAAATAAATGTAACATATTGCGCATACATAGGTAAAGAAATCCACTACTCTTAGTTACTCTGCTGATGACAAACACCTGGAGACAACGCCTGCCGTAAAATGTCTAGGCGTAACTATCCAGAGCGACCTCAAGTGGAATGACCATATGAAACAGATAGTGGGAAAAGCAGACACCAGACTCAGATTCATCGGAAGAATCTTAAGGAAATGTAACTCATCCACGAAAGAAGTGGCTTGTAAGGCGTTTGTTTGCACGATTCTTGAGCATTGTTCATCTGCCTGGATCGCTATCACGTAGGACTGATAGAGGAGACAGAGAAGATCCAACGAAGAGCGGCGCGTTTCGTCACGGGGTCGTGTAGCTGGCGAGAGAGCGTTGCGGAGATGCTAAACAAACTCCACTGGCAGACGTTACAAGGGAGGCGTCGTGCATCTCGGAGAAAGTTACTACTGATATTTCGGACAGCACTTGTCGGAAGGAGTCGGACAACATATTACTTCCCCCCACATACATCTCGCGTGTTGACCAAGAGAAGAAAATTCGAGAAACTAGAGCCAATACATTCTTCCCACGCACTATTCGCGAGTGGAACAGGGTTGAAAGAATCAGATAGTGGTACTGAAAGTACCCTCCGCCACACACCGTTAGGTGGCTTCCGGAGTATGATGTAGATTTAGATTTTTAATATTAATTATAGAAGGAGGCCAATGAAACTTACATAATTCCTTATGAATTCCTTTATGAATTTTTAAGTCAGGAGATTTCTAAATGGACAAAATTGCACGTAGTAGATCTGAAGCCTAAAAAGGATGAGCAGAACTCTTGTCTTTTAAACTGCGCCTCACAAAACTGCCGCTAAGCCAAGAGTAAGAAACACTACAGTTAAAATCATCATCATCATCATCATCATTTAAGACTGATTATGCCTTTCAGCGTTCAGTCTGGAGCATAGCCCCCCTTATACAGTTCCTCCATGATCCCCTATTCAGTGCTAACATTGATGCCTCTTCTGATGTTAAACCTATTACTTCAAAATCATTCTTAACCGAATCCAGGTACCTTCTCCTCGGTCTGCCCCGACTCCTCCTACCCTCTACTGCTGAATCCATGAGTCTCTTGGGTAACCTTGCTTCTCCCATGCGTGTAACATGACCCCACCATCTAAGCCTGTTCGCCCTTACTGCTACATCTATTAGAGTTCATTCCCAGTTTTTCTTTGATTTCCTCATTGTGGACACCCTCCTGCCATTGTTCCCGTCTACTAGTACCTGCAATCATCCTAGCTACTTTCATATGCGTAACCTCAACCTTGTTGATAAGGTAACCTGAATCGACCCAGCTTTCGCTCCCATACAACAAAGTTGGTCGAAAGATTGAACGGTGCACAGATAACTTAGTCTTGGTACTGACTTCCTTCTTGCAGAAGAGAGTAGATCGTAGCTGAGCGCTCACTACATTAGCTTTGCTACACCTCGCTTCCAGTTAAAAAAAAAAAAAAAAATAGTAGAACTACATGGAAATCCCCAGCGACAACTCAGCCGACTCCTGCATCTAGCTTCGTACGCTCTGCGGTTGAGTACTGTGCACTAGAATGATTGAACAGCGCTCATTTAAACAAAATTGATGTCGAAGTTAATAATACTATCCGCTTCATTTCGGGAACAATTTGGTCTACTTTCACCACCTAGTTGTCTATTCTGAGTCACACACCATCCTTAACTCAGCGAAGGAAATTAATCTGGATCATGTCACGGATTACGCGGTCCCTCCCGCCGGCTTCGGGCATGGGCGTATGTGTTGTTCTTAGCATAAGTTAGTTTAAGTAGTCTGTAAGGCTAGAACCCGATGACCTCACCAGTTTGCTTCCTCAGGAATTCACACACATCTGAACACATGTTTTGCTACTGCGGCGCACCGGAGCAGACTACCCAACACATCTGGGAATATTGTAGTGCCAGACCATTTAGAGGGGATTATGAGGAATTAGTTATTGGAAACCCCAATTCCATCAAATACAGGGTGTTACAAAAAGGTACGGCCAAACTTTCAGGAAACATTCCTCGCACACAAAGAAAGAAAATATGTTATGTGGACATGTGTCCGGAAACGTTTACTTTCCATGTTAGAGCTCATTTTATTACTTCTCTTCAAATCACATTAATCATGGAATGGAAACACACAGCAACAGAACGTACCAGCGTGACTTCAAACACTTTGTTACAGGAAACGTTCAAAATGTCCTCCGTTAGCGAGGATACATGCATCCACCCTCCGTCGCATGGAATCCCTAATGCGCTGATGCAGCCCTGGAGAATGGCGTGTTGTATCACAGCCGTCCACAATGCGAGCACGAAGAGTCCCTACATTTGGTACCGGGGTTGCGTACACAAGAGCTTTCAAATGCCCCCATAAATGAAAGTCAAGAGGGTTGAGGTCAGGAGAGCGTGGAGGCCATGGAATTGGTCCGCCTCTACCAATCCATCGGTCACCGAATCTGTTGTTGAGAAGCGTACGAACACTTCGACTGAAATGTGCAGGAGCTCCATCGTGCATGAACCACATGTTGTGTCGTACTTGTAAAGGCACATGTTCTAGCAGCACAGGTAGAGTATCCCGTATGAAATCATGATAACGTGCTCCATTAAGCGTAGGTGGAAGAAACTAAAATGAGCTCTAACATGGAAATTAAGCGTTTCCGGACACATGTCCACATAACATCCTTTCTTTATTTGTGTGTGAGGAATGTTTCCTGAAAGTTTGGCCGTACCTTTTTGTAAGACCCTGTCTATGCTAGACTACATGTTTGCTTGAGGTTAACTATTAAGTATTTAGAATTAATGTAGTGTAATTCAATCTTAAATGTACTTCGTTGTATAAAAACTGACATATTGCCAACTGTAAGTGTGTGAACTTTGTAACGTTTGTATAATAATTTATTATGCCAACGATCGCATAGATACACACAAGAATTTTCACATTACCGGTTTCGGCAAATATTTTGTCATTTTCAGACGTGCTTAATCCACAAAGAGATTCGTACAGATAAACAAATATAGGTAAGGACTCTGAACATCATGAGGCTAACACTTCAACAAGTCTTTTATCATGCTGGCAATATGATGTGCATTCACTGAAATATTAATGTATGAAGTTCAAACTGCTCAACTCTGCTTGTTTCTCGGTACGAACTATTCGTGGATTATGTCCATCTGAAGATGGCAAATATTTGGGGAAACCGGTAATGTGAATCATCTTTTATATATCTAAGCCGTCGTTGTAATTCGTTATAATTCAAGTGTACCTGAGCTAATAAATGAACAAGGAAACAGTGATATTTGTAGGGAATGTTACACTGCCAAGAAAGTATACTTGAGACTGGTGTTTTTCCTTCCCAGGAGAAAGTATCGAAAGAGCGAGTTGAAAAGACTTGGGTTTCGTGCATTGATGTGCACTACTGTAGAATAATCCAACCTTCGTTTCAAGGAGAAAACTTTCGTCAAAATTTTTACTTGCGGTTAAGTGGCCGTTGCATTGGGCCCATAGAACAATAATTTCTTGGTTGCAACCGAATAAACAAGGTTAAGCATTGTCCTGGAGTTTTTATTGGGTTATGAACCACCTTTCGATCCGCTAAGTCGTAATTCCGTCTGGTTGCAGTGTGGAAGCAGTTGACTACGCTCCAGATAATCCCATACCTGAACAAAACAGGAAAAATTAATAAGAAAATACTGCTGCACAAGTACATGATAATTCTCAGTGCAATTCCTTGAACAGAAAAAAAAAGAAACAGAGGTAAAGATGATACTAGAGTTGTAATAAATCCCATCAGAAAGAAAGCGAAGGAAGCGATTGTAAATATTTTGTAAAGAATTATAAAGTGGTTCTCAGAAAAAGGAAGATGCATACTACTGAGCTTCTCAAACCGCTAAGTTCAGCCACTTTTCCTTTTGTATAACTGCTAATCTTGGAAAACAACGAATCAACCTCCGGACGTACTTGGCACATTTCCACTCATTAATGCAGGCTGTTCCAACCGAGCTCCAGGGAGCCGGAGCGCTCCGGAGCGCTCACTGGGACAGCTCGGAGCCCGCGTGGAAGGGGAAAGCGAACTCACTGCCCCCTGGCCGCATACATCCGCAACTGACGCAGTAATCCGTCTTCAATGGCAGCTCTGACTAGCCGTGGGAACCCTGTACTTCTATTGGAGGATAGCTTTCTATCCATTCTGTAGCGACAGACGGTGCACCACAAATTATCGGGCGTCACCAAGTTTTTCTTCTAGTTTGAAAAATAAACTCAGGGACGAATTCGGGAAAGACATTTTGACTCTTCAATGTTTTATTCATCAACAGGCACTGTGTGCTGAAACAGTAGAGCTAGGAGGCTTAATGAAAGATGTCGTGAAGTGTGTGAATTTTGTGCGGCGTCACGGTATGAATCATCGCCAATTCAAAGGATTCCTGAAAGATGTGGAAGCGGATTATGGGGATATACCTTACCACAGTACAGTTCGTTGGCTGAGTCGGGGAAAAGTTCTTGATGTTTTCTTTGCCATTCGTGAGGAAATATCCCTTCTTCTCGAAATGAAAGGGGAAGAAATGCGTTGTCTGAAAGATATAAAATGGATATCAGACCTGGCGTTCCCAGCTGACATAACTATGCATCTGAATAATTTAAATCTGTCATTGCAGGGCAAAGGGCAGCTAATCGTTGACATGCACGACCAAATCAAAGCGTTCATGGGAAAGTTACGTTTATTTGAGAGGCAGATGAGTAATGGACATTTAACGTTCTTCAATAGTCTTGCTTCTTTAAAACTACGTGAAGGTACTACTTTCGGCGATGACCAAGCAAAGTTAAAACAGCTCATCACGTCGTTTGAAACACGATTCCGACACCTCACTAGTTTGGAAATGGAACTTAAGGTGTTCAGAACTCATTTTTCAGTTTCCTCCGATGACATGTCATCGTCAGTACAATTTGGAGATTATTGACTTGAAAAATTCAACTATGTTGAAATTGAGGTACTACAACACGTTGCATTTGTCACGACGGTATCCTTCATCACAGCAAAAAACATTTCCCAAGCTACACAACAATGCGGCTCAGATCATGTGCATGTTTGGATCTACTTACTATTGTGAGCAGCTTTTCTCAGCAATGAAAAGAGTAAAAAGGTAAGGAACGATCGTTTCTTCAGGAAGCAACAATGAAGGCCATCCTCCGCGTTAACGCTTCGAGCACTTTGACGACTGATATTTCCGATCTTGTAATTAAAAGAAAATTTCAAGCTGCAGAGGCCCAATAAATTTAGTATGCAATTTCTTGTAAAACAGTTGTTTCTTATTTATTTGCTGGACATCGTATTTCCTGGTGTAGTATGTCACCACATCTTAGCAGCTAAGAGTATGAGGTTGTCGATCTTGTAAGACGCAGCTGGCACGCCAAAACGCTTGCCCTGCCGCCTGCCTCAGCCAGCCGTGCCGCGTGCGGGCGTGCCGGCCCACTTGAATGGTCACAGCGAGCGACACGGCTCCCTGGAGCAGGGAGCGCTCCGCGGCTCACAACGGAGCCCACGAGCTGGAACAGCCTGCATTAATGTCTTATGGAATAATTTTACGGGGTAACTCATCTCTTAGTAAGAAAGTACTGTCTGCGCAAAAGGGCACCCACTAATGTCTTGTGCAATAATTTTCTGGGGTTACCCATCTCTTAGAAAGGTCTTGATTGCGCAAAAGCGAGCAATAAGAAGGTGTGGTGTTGACCAACGGGCGTCATGAAGATACCTCTTCAAGGAGCTGGGCATTTTAACTGTGCTGTCATAATATATAATGTAGTCACTAATGAAATTCGTCTCAAATAATCGATCACCATTTGACAAGAACACCTACAACACTATAGGTAAAATGGCCATTATTGCCCATTATTAAAGCTATCAGTGGCCCGGAAAGGAGTTCAATAAGCAGCATCAAAAATGTTTCATCATTTGCCGAATAACATAAAATGTCTGATGGGTAGCAAAGCAAGTTTTAAATGTAACAACTCCTAATCCATTGATGAATCTCTACTTAAAAACTGTTAGCCAGTAAAAAATAAAATAAAACAAAACCTTATTTTTAAGTGTAGTTGCTTGAGTATGAATAAAAAATGTGTTCATTTACTTTAACACTAATCATGTATAGATGTCCAGTAAACTGGCTCGTTACACATCATTTCGATAAAAGAAACGTTCAAATGTCCCATGGAAGTCGTAACTAACTAACTAAAGTACCATCAGGTATTTAATTCCTTTTTCTGTGTATGTTTCCCTAATGAAATCAAAGAGAACGAAACTCGATAGAACGGCACTGTTTCTAGAGTCGCAACACAAAGAATACCACAAGAGAAAACGTCAGCTGTCTGTATTGTCGTGAGTCAAACGATACTGCTCTTTTTAGTTATATTTTGAGATTAATTTCTAAGAACTGTTTCTTAAATTTGGCAGTGGACGTCCAACTTAATCTTTGCAGTTCCTACAGTTTGTCATGTTAACGTTGTAATTAATTTACACACGATACGTGGTCAGTAGATCTTGATTCTCACGTTTGTGTGAATTAATGACCGTCATATTTTATCCGCTTTGATACTCCTAGAAGTTTCGTATGTACTGAGTGTTTTAATCACCAGTTTATGTTACCTGTTTCATAGATTTGCAAGTACCAGTGAACACGGGTTCCGCCATGTTATTTCGCGAGTGCGGTTTCGTAGTAGTACAGTTGTTATGCACTGGTCAAAGGCATTCTGTCTGATTAGGGTTTCCCGGGATAATCTCCGTTTCAGGTTAAAGAAACCGATGTTCCGAAAACTATTTTCGCGAAGACACATTGTCCGGGATTTCGGATTTCAGACAAATATTCTCATACTGTCTAGATTTTCTGCAAATGATTGAGTGGATCTGTATTTAAAGTCCATATGTTAAGATAAATACCGAAACCCTGACTTCAAACCCTTAGGGAGTATTATTGCGCGTAGCGCTAATGAACTTTCATTATTGTCCCTTACCTCAAAAACTGTTCATATGGCTCTAAGCACTATGGGACTTAACATCCGAGGTCATCAGTCCCCTAGACTTAAAACTACTTAAACCTAACTAGCCTAAAGACATCACACACATCCATGCCCGAGGAAGGATTCGAACCTGCGACCTAGCAGCAGCGCGATTCCGGACTGAAGCGCCTAGAACCGCTCGGTCACTGCGGCCGACCCCCTACCTCAGCTCAGTATAAGCTATGCAGTAACGTGAATCTTTGTTTCTCTGTCGTATCGCGATTAATTTGTTATTAAAGTGTTTGACTGCTTCAAGCAACTCAAAATGTCGAAGAAAAAGTGTTAATCCCAAAGAAAATATCCAGAAGCATGGTCCTTCGTAAAACGAGAGAGAAGTGACTATGAAGTAGAACGTGTAATTTGTGTAGTGTTTCCATTGCACATGGGGAACAGCAAATATTAAGGATCATTTAGCCTGCGTAAAGCTCAAGACGGACGTCTACTCTCCAGACACGTAAAAAAATGGACAGTTGTTGTGTTTCAAATTCATTTAAACAGGACAAATTAGTAACAGCAGCGGAATTAGCAACGTGTTGTCGTACCGTTAAACATCATAAGTCTTTGAAATCGATGGACTGCATCTCTAGGCTATGCTTCGAACCGTTAAATGATTCCGTAACAACAAATAATGTGGCATTGGGCAGAACAAAATCAACAGCAATTGTGAAATTAGTGTTAGCGCGCGACACTTATAGACGAATATGCGATGATCTTTCAAAGGTCAGTTATTTTGGTATACCCGCAGACGGTAGTAATCAAAAAGCCGAGAAAATATTTGCATCAATTAATTCACTTTTTTAAGCTTAAGATAAGTGTCCCAGATTGCCTCGGTTCCTGCTTCCCAAATTACGTCCATTATTATTCAGTTTATGAGAAACGTCCCGGTTTGGCAGACAGAAATTATGGTAACGCTAGTTTGATACCTGCGACAGGAAACATCACACCTGTTTGTGCAACTGATTTCAGTGTCTATAAAACATCGATATCACAGACTATTAAAGCGTAACACAGCAAACGGAGTTAATTGGTTCAAATGGCTCTGAGCACTATGGGACTCAACTTCTGAGGTCATTAGTCCCCTAGAACTTAGAACTAGTTAAACCTAACTAACCTAAGGACAGCACACACATCTATGCCCGAGGCAGGATTCGAACCTGCGATCGTAGCGGTCACGCGGTTCCAAACTGCAGCGCCTAGAACCGCAAGGCCACTTCGGCCGGCACGGAGTTAATTCCTGGGCCGTGTACTCAGGGAGTACGTTAAGCTGCGAAAGAGACAAGTCGGAAGTTTGTTGGAATCTCTTGTTTGGCCTGTACGGCTGCAGTACAAAGACTTGACCACCTGGCGCAGACAGACGCTGGGTTCCCGGCCGGCGAGTAACCGACCCCGCTTGCGTCACGTACACCCGGCCTGTCGAAATGACGGCTGTTGCAGGTTGCGTCCTGCTCGCGAGAGCTTGCACCGTTAAACGGCGCAGGTCCCGTATCTTCATTTCGAGCGTACCAGGGTGTAAATGACGAGATATTATCCAATACTTGCCGAAATGAACTAATAGAGACCCTTACGTCTTATTTCGAACTTCTTTGGCCCCATTTGAGTGCTTGGAAAGAGCTTACAAGGGAACCTCCCCATCGCACCCCTCTCAGATTTAGTTATAAGTTGGCACAGTGGATACGCCTTGAAAAACTGAACACAGATCAATCGAGAAAACAGGGAGAAGTTGTGTGGAACTATAAAAAAAAAATAAGCAAAATATACAAACTGAGAAGTCCATGTGAAAGATAGGCAACATCAAGGACCGTATGGGGGCGCCGTGGTCCCGTGGTTAGCGTGAGCAGCTGCGGAACGATAGGTCCTTGGTTCAAGTCTTCCCTCGAGTGAAAAGTTTACTTTCTTTATTTTCGCGAAGTTATGATCTGTCCGTTCGTTCATTGACGTCTCTGTTCACTGTAGTAAGTTTAGTGTCTGTGTTTTGCGACCGCACCGCAAAACCGTGCGAATAGCAGACGATAGGACGTTCCTCTCCAATGGGAACCGAAAATATTTGATCGCAAGGTCATAGGTCAACCGATTCTTCCACAGGAAAACACGTCTGATATATTCTATACGACACTGGTGACGGCATGTGCATCACATGACAGGAATATGTTATTGACCCACCTAACTTGTACACTTGGCGAATGGGTAAAAAGATTCTTCTACCTTGCCCGATTTAGGTTTTCTTGTGGATGTGATAATCACTCCCAAAAAAGTGATGAAAACATAAGAGTTTGTCACATAAACTGCAACAAATGAATGCAACAGTTTCACAGTCGCACAGTTTTCCCTGTGCTCTGTCAAAACATATGTTTTTAACGTTTTCAAATTTTTCTGTGTGTAGACCGTCAAATCCTGCACATGTCCAAGTAAATCTGAACATGTCCTGGAATTTTTGGGAGCGAAGTTGGTTATGTGTGAGTGCCTGAACTTTGATAATTGTCTGAAAATAAAAAATTTAACTTTTCACTCGAGGGATGACTTGAACCAAGGACCTATCGTTCCGCAGGTGCTCACGCTAACCACGGGACCACGGCGCTCCTGAGCTCACACTATCGTTGAAGTTGCCTATCTTGCCATGGACTACTCAGTTTGTATATTTTGCTTATCTTTGTCATAGTTCCACACAACTTCTTCCTGTTTTCTCGATTGATCTGTGTTCAGTTTTTCAAGGCCTATCCACTGTACCAACTTATAACTACACTCCTGGAAATGGAAAAAAGAACACATTGACGCCGGTGTGTCAGACCCACCATACTTGCTCCGGACACTGCGAGAGGGCTGTACAAGCAATGATCACACGCACGGCACAGCGGACACACCAGGAACCGCGGTGTTGGCCGTCGAATGGCGCTAGCTGCGCAGCATTTGTGCACCGCCGCCGTCAGTGTCAGCCAGTTTGCCGTGGCATACGGAGCTCCATCGCAGTCTTTAACACTGGTAGCATGCCGCGACAGCGTGGACGTGAACCGTATGTGCAGTTGACGGACTTTGAGCGAGGGCGTATAGTGGGCATGCGGGAGGCCGGGTGGACGTACCGCCGAATTGCTCAACACGTGGGGCGTGAGGTCTCCACAGTACATCGATGTTGTCGCCAGTGGTCGGCGGAAGGTGCACGTGCCCGTCGACCTGGGACCGGAGCGCAGCGACGCACGGATGCACGCCAAGACCGTAGGATCCTACGCAGTGCCGTAGGGGACCGCACCGCCACTTCCCAGCAAATTAGGGACACTGTTGCTCCTGGGGTATCGGCGAGGACCATTCGCAACCGTCTCCATGAAGCTGGGCTACGGTCCCGCACACCGTTAGGCCGTCTTCCGCTCACGCCCCAACATCGTGCAGCCCGCCTCCAGTGATGTCGCGACAGGCGTGAATGGAGGGACGAATGGAGACGTGTCGTCTTCAGCGATGAGAGTCGCTTCTGCCTTGGTGCCAATGATGGTCGTATGCGTGTTTGGCGCCGTGCAGGTGAGCGCCACAATCAGGACTGCATACGACCGAGGCACACAGGGCCAACACCCGGCATCATGGTGTGGGGAGCGATCTCCTACACTGGCCGTACACCACTGGTGATCGTCGAGGGGACACTGAATAGTGCACGGTACATCCAAACCGTCATCGAACCCATCGTTCTACCATTCCTAAACCGGCAAGGGAACTTGCTGGTCCAACAGGACAATGCACGTCCGCATGTATCCCGTGCCACCCAACGTGCTCTAGAAGGTGTAAGTCAACTACCCTGCCCAGCAAGATCTCCGGATCTGTCCCCCATTGAGCATGTTTGGGACTGGATGAAGCGTCGTCTCACGCGGTCTGCACGTCCAGCACGAACGCTGGTCCAACTTAGGCGCCAGGTGGAAATGGCATGGCAAGCCGTTCCACAGGACTACATCCAGCATCTCTACGATCGTCTCCATGGGAGAATAGCAGCCTGCATTGCTGCGAAAGGTGGATATACACTGTACTAGTGCCGACATTGTGCATGCTCTGTTGCCTGTGTCTATGTGCCTGTGGTTCTGTCAGTGTGATCATGTGATGTATCTGACCCCAGGAATGTGTCAATAAAGTTTCCCCTTCCTGGGACAATGAATTCACGGTGTTCTTATTTCAATTTCCAGGAGTGTAAATCTGAGGGGGGTGCGATGGGGAGGTCCCCTTGTTAGTTACGCGCCCACAAACACCGTCGTTCCAGACAGCTTTGTAACGGATTTGTTAGCAAGAACGGAGTTTGTGAGCGCCTTCCTAGGCTGAATGCTTTCCGAGTACTCGGATGGTGCCAAAGAAGATCGAAATAAGGCTTTGTAACGGATAAATAAGGATAAATAGTGGATGATGAACTGACTCTATGTACAAGTGGAGGTTAACATCATCTCCAGCTGTGACTGTGGTGCAGAATGGCATTCCGTTCACTGAGTAGTACGTGCGTGCGCAAAATGGCGATTCGGATAAATACCTCAGCTGAAAATATACAGCAGCTGGACATGTGTCTGTGCCTTCTGTGCTCAGACAACTTTGAGACTAAATATATAATCCACACAACATCAGCCATAGTTTGTACAATGATTGTTTTCCAAAGTCTAGTGACGTTTTAAGGGTCTACATGAAAAAGACGAGTATATCAAAATACACAAGGAAGCTTTGAAGGAAAGTAACTGTTAGTTACAGTATACTTAAATATTAAAAATATAAGAATGTAAAGGGCAAAACATTTCGTGAGTCCTGAGAGACTGGTACAGACTACTGTATAACCTGAAAAAAAAAAAAAGCTGGTGAATGTGGTGAACTGGTGAAAGAACGGTGAGGGGAGACGGGGAGGGGGTACTAGAAAGAAGGAAGAAGTTAAGGGAATGTATGCGGGGAACAAAAAAATGGCTCTGAGCACTATGGGACTCAACATCTTAGGTCATAAGTCCCCTAGAACTTAGAACTACTTAAACCTAACTAACCTAAGGACATCACACACACCCATGCCCGAGGCAGGATTCGAACCTGCGACCGTAGCTGTGGGAAACAGTTACACTATTTGAAACAAGCATATTTGCTTATGGGGACAAAAATATCAACATGCTGCTGCTACTTCAGCAACAGTAAATAACGGGACAGTATTCCATCGGCCGGCCGGAGTGGCCGTGCAGTTCTACGCGCTACAGTCTGGAACCGCGAAACCGCTACGATCGCAGGTTCGAATCCTGCCTCGGACATGGATGTGTGTGATGTCCTTAGGTTAGTTAGGTTTAAGTAGTTCTAAGTTCTAGGGGACTGATGACCTCAGAAGTTGAGTCCCATAGTGCTCAGAGCCATCTGAACCATTTTTGTATTCCATCACTAAAAAATGTGACTGACGCGTGACTAGGGCCTCCCGTCGGGTAGACCGTTCGCCGGGGGGGGGGGGCAAGTCTTTCCATTTGACGCCACTTCGGCGACTTGCACGTGTATGAGGATGAAATGATCATGATTAGAACAACACAACAACCAGTCCCTGAGCGGAGAAAATCTCCGACCCAGCCTGGAATCGAACCCGGGCCCTTAGGATAGACCTCCTGTCGCACTGACCACTTTTTATTTATATTCATTTTTTTTAAATCTCATTTTGTTCGTTTTCGTTCGTTCTATCTGCTCGGGGCGGACGTCGCAAGACACCCGTTTCAGTTCGTCGTCGATCCATTACAGAGGGCAGCTAACCCTCTGACCGAACACGCTGAGTTACCGTGCCGGCAAAATGTAAACGTCGTGTGACTAAGGCCTCGACCACTCCGCTACCGGGCGCGGACAGCACTGAAGTTAGTATTCTGTGATTGATGGTTAGCGACAGCCAGAATTTTCCAGTAATGTTAGTTTTCTGCCTTTGTTTGCTCTATGAAGAGCATTACATATAACATCATAAGAATGACATTCATTCAGACCATGGTCAGCAAAAGGTGAAACGTCCCCTTAGAAAAATTATACATGACTGTGCTTAAACTGACACACAATATTTTTTTAGCGCAACGCAATCTGACTTTCAAAAATCCCTACAAAAGAATGGCCCTGACTAACATTAATATATACTTTTCACAAATCACTTACCTCACCAAAAATCTTCGTTACTCGAACTACTGCAATACAGCGAGCGCCACTACTGCCAGCTAAATAAAAGATTCAAACTACGGAAGGCACTAACTACTGATAGGCATAGTTAGCAAATGAAAGACTTTAATAGAGAACAAACAATGTATTTACCTTAATAGTCATAATATATATGTCAGTTCATGATTTTCCAGTCTTACAAATTTCAAATCTCCGCCATTTCTCTCCCCACATCCACCACTGCTGGCGGCTCACCTCCAACTGCGCAACGCTACGCGCTGTTAACATCCAGCGCCCAACACTACAATAGCCAACAACAATGCAAACTAGCCACAGACTGCACACAGCACAGCCAGTGATTTTCATACAGAGCGCTACGTGGCGGCGGCGTTACCAATATAAGAACCTAAACAGCCTACTTACAAAGGTGAAATCTTTCTTTTTCAGCCTCCATCTCCTTTCATGTTCAGTCAATCAAGCAGTTCTTGACGTACATTTAATTTGCCGCATGAATTGCAGGAGACCCTACAAATTACACTTCGTCCTAAAGGTAGAAGCTTGTCTTTACCGTTGAACAGAATATGGGTAACAATACTCCTAGTACAGAAATTTGGTGTACATTACCTGAATTTTATATGAAATAGAGAAAGGGAAGGGATGGGTGCCAATTCTTGACTTCCAGCCTTGGAAATGCGATGACGGAAGTTGAAAATTTATGATGGTGGAGCAGGACTCAAACCTGGATTTACCGATTCTCATAAGCGGTTGCCTTAACTCCTTTGGCCATTATGACTCAGTCCATGACCAGCTCAAATGCAGCATCATTCGCCCATTGACCCCCTACTCGCAAATTATTGATTGCCGAACGATTTGGGACTATCTTAGTGCATTAACAATGAAACAAATGTCAAGGGGCCGTCGCGCTCTTGCAGAAATCTATGTATTTGGCCTGTGTCTGTTCTGTCGGCCATGTTCGACCATACCATAACCGTTACTGTATACAATTTCTTTCACTCTCGTGAATTCATTTTCAAAATTTTGTTTGCGGTACAGATAGTAGGCATTAAACCGTGCTGTGGAAGGGTGCCTGTGTGTTAGAGGATGCTAGCAATAGGCAGTTATTACATATCCTGAGCTCAAACATAGTGAGATATCTCGAACAGAATGGCCTGCGCCATACCAAACAGCATAGAATCCGAAAACATAGATCATGAGAAGCCCAAGTCGTACTTTTCTCACACGACACGCTGACAGCGTTGGATCAAGGCAGCATTTCTTGATTTCCGGGAAGCATTTGAATCTCTTTCACATCTACGCGTATTATCACAAGTACGATCGTATGAGGTATCGAGCGAAGTTCGTGACTGCATAGAGGTTTTTATGATAGGGAGGACGCAGCAAGTTATCTTGGATGGTGAATTACCATGTAGAAATTAGTTTCGGTGTGTCCTAGGAAAGGGTGTTGGGACCCT
Organism: Schistocerca cancellata; assembly: GCF_023864275.1. Taxonomy (NCBI): domain Eukaryota; kingdom Metazoa; phylum Arthropoda; class Insecta; order Orthoptera; family Acrididae; genus Schistocerca; species Schistocerca cancellata. The sequence goes on along the minus strand of NC_064626.1, from coordinate 73,340,911 downwards.
TTTTGTTCATGTTGCATATTAATGAGCTTGCGGACAATAGTGAAACATCCCCTTAGAACAATTATACAAGACTGTGCTTAAACTGACACACAATATTTTTAGCGCAACGCAATCTGACTTTCAAAAATCCCTACAAAAGAATGGCCCTGACTAATATTAACCTATACGTTTCACAAATCACTTACCTCACCAAAAATCTTCGTTACTCGAACTACTGCAATACAGCGGGCGCCACTACTGCCAGCTAAATAAAAAGATTGAAACTACAGAAGGCACTAACTACTGATAGGCATAGTTAGCAAATGAAAGATTTTAATAGAGAACAAACAATGTATTTACCTTAATGATCATAATATATATAGCAGTTCATGCCAACCAGTCTTACAAATTTCACAACTCCGCCATCTCTCTCCCCACATCCACCACTGCTGGCGGCTCACCTCCAACTGCGTAACGCTACGCGCTGTTCACGTCCAGCTGCCCAACACTACAATGGCAGACAACAATGCAAACTAGCCACAGACTGCACACAGCACAGCCAGTGATTTTCATACAGAGAGCGCTACGTGGCGGCGGCGTTACCAATATAAGAACCTAAACAGCCTACATATAAGAACCTAAACAGCCTACTTACAATAGTAACCTCATACTTTTTGCAGATGATGGAGTTATGTGTAGTATAGTGATGTCTGAAAGTAGCTGCATATGTATTCACTCAGATCCTGATAAGATTTCAAAGTGGTGCAAAACTTGCCAACTTGCAGTAAATGTTCAGAAATGTAAAATCGTGCCCTTTACAAAACGGAGAAACGTAGTATGCTAGGATTGCAATATCAGTGAGTCACAATTGGAATCGGTTAACTCATACAAGCACCTGGGTGTAACACTTTGTAGGCATCGAAATGGAATTATCACATACTCTCAGTCGAGGACAAAGCAGGTGGCAGACTTCGGTTTGCCGCGCGGGATTAGCCGTGCGGTCTAAGGCGCTGCAGTCACGGACTGTGCAGCTGGTCTGGAAATTATGTTCGGCTACTTGCAGACCATTTGCAGCCATTCAAGGACTTCATGTTCCCAAACAACGATGAAATTTTTATGGGTGATGATGCGCCATGTCACTGGGTCAGAGTTGTTCGCGACTGGTTTCAAGAACATTCTGGACAGTTCGAGCGAATGGTTTGGCGAACCAGATCTCCCAACATGTCATCGAACATTTGTGGGACGTAATCGAGAGGTCAGTTCATGGAAAAAATTCTCTACCGGCAATACTTTCGCAATTGTGGACGGCTTTAGAGGCAGCACGGCTCAATCTTTCTGCAGGGGACTTCCAACGACCTGCCCATCCCGGGCAAAAGGGGTTCCAACACGCTATCAGGAGGTATTCCATGATTTTTATCAACTCAGTGTAGACAAAAATGGTTCAGATGGCTCTAAGCACTATGGGACTTAACATCTGAGGTCATCGGTCACCTAGACTTAGAACTTCTTGTTGTGGACTGGCAAGACAGCCAATCCACTAAGAGGAAGTCGAAAGGCACACGTTTAAGCTCACTCAGGCTGGCGTGAGGTCTGGAACTGGACAAGGACGTTATAGTAGCAAAGAACGGACGTAACTACTGGATTACTTAACTCATAATTGGTGAACATCGCTCTTGACGGTACATGTTTTACAGCATCAATAGTAACTGGTAATGGCGCCTTGCTAGGTCGTAGCAAATGACGTAGCTGAAGGCTATGCTAACTATCGTCTCGGCAAATGAGAGCGTAATTTGTCAGTGAACCATCGCTAGCAAAGTCGGCTGTACAACTGGGCGAGTGCTAGGAAGTCTCTCTAGACCTGCCGTGTGGCGGCGCTCGGTCTGCAATCACCGATAGTGGCGACACGCGGGTCCGACGTATACTAACGGACCGCGGCCGATTTAGAGGCTACCACCTAGCAAGTGTGGTCTCTGGCGGTGACACCACACTTCTTAAACCTAACTAACCTAAGGACATCACACACACATCCATGCCCGAGGCAGGATTCGAACCTGCGACCGTAGCAGTAGCGCGGTTCTGGACTGAAGCGCCGAGAACCGCTCGGCCACAGCGGCCGGCTCGTTGTAGACAGATGTGTTGCTGTTCGGTCGTATAACCAGTCGTTGTTATTGACTTCGTCGGACTGAAGTCATCAAATACGGGAGTAGGTAAACAGCTCTGTGCCTCGCGCATTGCTGAAGAACGAGATGGTAGGTGTAAAATTGTTCTCCACCAGCCTATAATAGCTGACTGCTGCATGCGGCAGCCAGCCGTGAGTCCCGCCCTAGACCGCCTCGCCTCCAGCAGCTGTTTATTCGGCACTGTTTGCAGAAGTCGGTCTTTGGCCGGCGTGTTTAGACAGGAGGGCGGCGATAAGGCCCGGAAGGAGCCGGATAGCTCCAGCCGCCGCCGTCCAGGCCCACGCTGGAACCAGGCGCCGGGGCGTCCAGCACGGGCAGCCGTGGTCGTGGCGTGTTTCTAGCCAGCAGACCGCAAGCGTGCGCCCGCACCTAGTCGCCAATTGGACTGGCTTCAGTGCTGCAGAGGACTGGCGCAATGGAAACCGCAACGGAATTTTTTACCCAGGGGAAAACAGTGTGGCTGCTTACAATGTACACTCCTGGAAATGGAAAAAAGAACACATTGACACCGGTGTGTCAGACCCACCATACTTGCTCCGGACACTGCGAGAGAGCTGTACAAGCAATGATCACACGCACGGCACAGCGGACACACCAGGAACCGCGGTGTTAGCCGTCGAATGGCGCTAGCTGCGCAGCATTTGTGCACCGCCGCCGTCAGTGTCAGCCAGTTTGCCGTGGCATACGGAGCTCCATCGCAGTCTTTAACACTGGTAGCATGCCGCGACAGCGTGGACGTGAACCGTATGTGCAGTTGACGGACTTTGAGCGACGGCGTATAGTGGGCATGCGGGAGGCCGGGTGGACGTACCGCCGAATTGCTCAACACGTGGGGCGTGAGGTCTCCACAGTACATCGATGTTGTCGCCAGCGGTCGGCGGAAGGTGCACGTGCCCGTCGACCTGGGACCGGACCGCAGCGACGCACGGATGCACGCCAAGACCGTAGGATCCTACGCAGTGCCGTAGGGGACCGCACCGCCACTTCCCAGCAAATTAGGGACACTGTTGCTCCTGGGGTATCGGCGAGGACCATTCGCAACCGTCTCCATGAAGCTGGGTTACGGTCCCGCACACCGTTAGGCCGTCTTCCGCTTACGCCCCAACATCGTGCAGCCCGCCTCCAGTGGTGTCGCGACAGGCGTGAATGGAGGGACGAATGCAGACGTGTCGTCTTCAGCGATGAGAGTCGCTTCTGCCTTGGTGCCAATGATGGTCGTATGCGTGTTTGGCGCCGTGCAGGTGAGCGCCACAATCAGGACTGCATACGACCGAGGCACACAGGGCCAACACCCGGCATCATGGTGTGGGGAGCGATCTCCTACACTGGCCGTACACCACTGGTGATCGTCGAGGGGACACTGAATAGTGCACGGTACATCCAAACCGTCATCGAACCCATCGTTCTACCATTCCTAGACGGGCAAGGGAACTTGCTGTTCCAACAGGACAATGAACGTCCGCACGTATCCCGTGCCACCCAACGTGCTCTAGAAGGTGTAAGTCAACTACCCTGGCCAGCAAGATCTCCGGATCTGTCCCCCATTGAGCATGTTTGGGACTGGATGAAGCGTCGTCTCACGCGGTCTGCACGTCCAGCACGAACGCTGGTCCAACTGAGGCGCCAGGTGGAAATGGCATGGCAAGCCGTTCCACAGGACTACATCCAGCATCTCTACGATCGTCTCCATGGGAGAATAGCAGCCTGCATTGCCTTGAAAGGTGGATATACACTGTACTAGTGCCGACATTGTGCATGCTCTGTTGCCTGTGTCTATGTGCCTGTGGTTCTGTCAGTGTGATCATGTGATGTATCTGACCCCAGGAATGTGTCAATAAAGTTTCCCCTTCCTGGGACAATGAATTCACGGTGTTCTCATTTCAATTTCCAGGAGTGTATTTTATTGCATGCCATTTTATCTAAGATCTACGAGACTAGTACACGGCGGAAGCAATATCCTGGCGACATTTAGGTTGCTTATGTAGGCTCATCCTATGACTTGTACTGCAGTGTTATCGTCCTCTGTACTACTATATAAAGACAAGTCGTTTAACGTTGCCATCGAACATCTCGAAAAGTTCTTGACCACTTCAAATTTTTACACAGTGATCTGATAAACGTTCAGACAGTCATAGCCTACAAATTTCTTAGTTACGTAGGGGAAATCTTAAACAGGTTTTCGAAACAGCATAGAGGAAACATTGTTACCAAACATCTCGACAAGTCTTGACCATTATACTTCAGATTAAAACACAGTGCACAATAAATACGTATAAAACACAAAGGGGAAACGTCGTTAGGAAAACATTTCGAAAGTACTTGACCAGTTGCATTCAAAGTTTTACACGATATTCCACTAAACATTTCGATGGACATAGCCTGTATTTTACACTGAAGAGCCAAAGAAACTGGTTCACCTGCCTAATATCGCGTAGGGCCCCCGCGGGTGCGCAGAAGTGCCGAAACACGACGTAGCTCGGACTCCACTAATGTCTGAAGTAGTGCTTGAGGGAATGGACACCATGAATCCTGCAGGACTGTCCATAAACCCGTAAGAGTACGAGAGTGGTGGAGATCTCTCCTGAACAGCGCTTTGCAAGGTATCCCAGATATGCTCAATAATTCTCATGTCTGGGGAGTTTGGTGGCCAGCGGAAATGTTTACTCAGAAGAGTGTTCCTGGAGCCACTCTGGAACATTTCTGGATCTGTGGGGCGTCGCATTGTCCTGCTAGAATTGCCTAAGTCCGTCGGAATGCACAAAGGACATGAATGGGTGCAGGTGTTTGACAAGAAGCTTACGTATCTGTCACCTGTCAGAGTCGTATCTAGACGTATCAGGGGTCCGATATCACTCCAACTGCACACGCCCCACACCATTATAGAGCCTCCAAAAGCTTGAACAGTACCCTGGTGACATGCAGGGCCCATTGATTTATGGGGTTGCTTCCATAGCCGTACACCTCCATCCGCTCGATACAGCTTGAAATGAGACTCGTCCGACCAGGCAGTATGTTTCCAGTCACCAGCAGTCCAGTGTCGGTGTTGACGGGCCCAGGGCGAAGCTTTGGCGTCATGCAGTTATCAATACTACACGAGTGATCCTTCGGCTCCGAAAGCCCATATCGATGATGTTTTGTTGAATGTTTCGCCACTTGCTGATGGCACAGTATTGAAATCTGCAGCAATTTGCATAAGTGTTGTACTTCAATCACTTTGAACGATTCTCTTCAGTCGTAGTTGGTCCCGTTTTTTGCAGGATCTTTTCCCGGGCGCAGAGGTGCCGGAGATTTAATGTTTTACCGGATTAACTATATATGACGGTAGTATCTGTTCCCGAAAGAACAGTTACCGTCAATGACCATGCAGCTTTGCTAGAAATGAAATGATAATTAAATAGACACCCTAGCTGCAAGCAGGCGTTGATATACTTTATTGGGGACATGTTGAAAATGTGTGCCCCGACCGGGACTCGAGCCCGGGATCTCCTGCTTACATGGCAGACGCTCTATCCATCTGAGCCACCGCGGGCACAGAGGATAGTGCGTCTGCAGGGACTTATCCCTTGCACGCTCCCCGTGAGATCCACATTCCCAACCACAACACTACATTCGTAGTGCGCCTAATAGATGTTTGCCCATCATACTCATTACTCGTGGCAGATTAATCTACCAAGTCCCGTACGAGTTCGGGCATAGCGTGTGCCTTCGCACAAGAAGGTCAAAGGCCGGGAACCCATATTTTTAACTATATATGACGGTAGTATCTGTTACCGAAAGAACAGTTACCGTCAATGACCATGCAGCTTGGGTGTCTATTTAATTATCATTTCATTTCTAGCAAAACTGCATGGTCATTGACGGTAACTGTTCTTTCGGGAACAGATACTACCGTCATATATAGTTAAAAATATGGGTTCCCGGCCTTTGACCTTCTTGTGCGAAGGCACACGCTATGCCCGAACTCGTACTGGACTTGGTAGATTAATCTGCCACGAGTAATGAGTATGATTGGCAAACATCTATTAGGCGCACTACGAATGTAGTGTTGTGGTCATGTTGGGAATGTGGATCTCACGGGGAGCGTGCAAGGGGTAAGTCCCTGCAGACGCACTATCCTCTGTGCCCGCGGTGGCTCAGATGGATAGAGCGTCTGCCATGTAAGCAGGAGATCCCGGGTTCGAGTCCCGGTCGGGGCACACATTTTCAACATGTTCCCAATAAAGTATATCAACGCCTGCTTGCAGCTAGGGTGTCTATTTAATTATCATTTCATTTTACCGGATTCCTGATACTCACGGGACACATATGAAATGGTCGTACGGGAAAATCCCCACTTCATCGCTACCTCGGAGATGCTGTGTCCCAACTCTAACACCATGTTCAGACTCACTTAAATCTTAATAATGTGCCATTGTAGCAGCAGTAACCGATGTAACAACTGCGCAGACGCTTGTTGTCTTATACAGGCGCCGCCGACCGCAGTGCCGTATTCTACCTGTTTAAATACACTCCTGGAAATGGAAAAAAAAACACATTGACACCGGTGTGTCAGACCCACCATACTTGCTCCGGACACTGCGAGAGGGCTGTACAAGCAATGATCACACGCACGGCACAGCGGACACACCAGGAACCGCGGTGTTGGCCGTCGAATGGCGCTAGCTGCGCAGCATTTGTGCACCGCCGCCGTCAGTGTCAGCCAGTTTGCCGTGGCATACGGAGCTCCATCGCAGTCTTTAACATTGGTAGCATGCCGCGACAGCGTGGACGTGAACCGTATGTGCAGTTGACGGACTTTGAGCGAGGGCGTATAGTGGGCATGCGGGAGGCCGGGTGGACGTACCGCCGAATTGCTCAACACGTGGGGCGTGAGGTCTCCACAGTACATCGATGTTGTCGCCAGTGGCCGGCGGAAGGTGCACGTGCCCGTCGACCTGGGACCGCACCGCAGCGACGCACGGATGCACGCCAAGACCGTAGGATCCTACGCAGTGCCGTAGGGGACCGCACCGCCACTTCCCAGCAAATTAGGGACACTGTTGCTCCTGGGGTATCGGCGAGGACCATTCGCAACCGTCTCCATGAAGCTGGGCTACGGTCCCGCACGCCGTTAGGCCGTCTTCCGCTCACGCCCCAACATCGTGCAGCCCGCCTCCAGTGGTGTCGCGACAGGCGTGAATGGAGGGACGAATGGAGACGTGTCGTCTTCAGCGATGAGAGTCGCTTCTGCCTTGGTGCCAATGATGGTCGTATGCGTGTTTGGCGCCGTGCAGGTGAGCGCCACAATCAGGACTGCATACGACTGAGGCACACAGGGCCAACACCCGGCATCATGGTGTAGGGAGCGATCTCCTACACTGGCCGTACACCACTGGTGATCGTCGAGGGGACACTGAATAGTGCACGGTACATCCAAACCGTCATCGAACCCATCGTTCTACCATTCCTAGACCGGCAAGGGAACTTGCTGTTCCAACAGGACAATGCACGTCCGCATGTATCCCGTGCCACCCAACGTGCTCTAGAAGGTGTAAGTCAACTACCCTGGCCAGCAAGATCTCCGGATCTGTCCCCCATTGAGCATGTTTGGGACTGGATGAAGCGTCGTCTCACGCGGTCTGCACGTCCAGCAGGAACGCTGGTCCAACTGAGGCGCCAGGTGGAAATGGCATGGCAAGCCGTTCCACAGGACTACATCCAGCATCTCTACGATCGTCTCCATGGGAGAATAGCAGCCTGCATTGCTGCGAAAGGTGGATATACACTGTACTAGTGCCGACATTGTGCATGCTCTGTTGCCTGTGTCTATGTGCCTGTGGTTCTGTCAGTGTGATCATGTGATGTATCTGACACCAGGAATGTGTCAATAAAGTTTCCCCTTCCTGGGACAATGAATTCACGGTGTTCTTATTTCAATTTCCAGGAGTGTATCTCTGTATTTGAACACGCGTGCCTATACCTGTTTCTTTGGAGCTCCAGCGTTTCTCATATATGCAATGTGCAAAAAAGAAGTCGAAGGATTCTTGACCAGTTTATTTCGAATTGTTATCCAGTAGTTTAATAAACAATCCTACGTACATAGGCTATATTTTTAAACAACTTTGTTTCTTATTAAAGCCGACTGTAAGAAATAAAATGCTGTATTCTACTGTCAGAATATGCAGCTTTGTTTCATTTCTCGCTGTCAGTTTTAATTACGATAGCGGAGCATTTAAGCCAATAGACAAATGGCTTCCCTCTTATAATACGAGGTGTGTGAGTAAATAGCGAGACCGACAGTACTGCGACCAATCTGGCAACGCTGTGTTGTTCTACTTGTGAAGACCGGTGTGTTTATCCCTTCCAGATGCTCAGCCTGAATTTCATCTCCGTACAGTCATCACGTGATTTTGTGAGAGCGCCATCAGTGAAGTTGTGTTTTTTCTGCGTGTTACGAAAATGGAACAGCGGAATTTAGTGCAACGTTGTGCCAACACACTTTGTGTTAACTTGGGAAATACGCCAGTGTGACCTTGGAAGAGTTGGAGTCTATGGTTCAAAATGGTTCAAATGGCTCTAAGCACTATGGGATTTAACTTCTGAGATCATCAGTCGCCTATAACTAATTAAACCTAAATAACCTAAGGACATCACACACACCCATGCCCGAGGTAGGATTCGAACCTGCGACCGTAACGGTCGCTCTGTTCCAGACTGTAGCGCCTAGAACCGCACGGCCACTCCGGCCGGCGGAGTCTATGGGGAACATTCCTTATCAAGAGCACAAGTTTTTCGCTGGTACAAATCATTTTTGGAAAACCGAGAACACGTTGAAGATGAACCTTGCTCAGGGAGACCTTTCATTCCAGAAACCGAGCCGGCCGGAGTGGCCGAGCGGTTAAAGGCGCTACAGTCTGGAACCGCACGACCGCTACGGTCGCAGGTTCGAATCCTGCCTCGGGCATGGATGTGTGTGATGTCCTTAGGTTAGTTAGGTTTAAGTAGTTCTAAGTTCTAGGGGACTGATGACCACAGCAGTTGAGTCCCATAGTGCTCAGAGCCATTTGAACCATTTTGAACCAGAAACCGACAACATCAAACGTGCTCTAGTGACACCAGACTTACGTTTAACGTCACCGAAGATTTGCATAAGCGATAGGTCTGTGCCAAAATGGTGCCGAAAAACCTCACAAGTCAAATTGCAACACGCTCTAACCTGTTCACGTTATTAATGCCATACAAGCATGGTCTTTTCCGAATGTACTTCTGGGCAAAAGGGATTCTGGTAGCTGGAGTCCAAAGTGTTTGTTCACCATGCCTTTCGCGTTGTTGTGGAAATACACTATATGATCAAAAGTATCCGGACCCCCCCCCCCCCCCTCCGCCGGCCGCGGTGGTCTAGTGGTTCTAGGCGCGCAGTCCGGAACCGCGGGAATTCTACGGTCGCAGGTTCGAATCCTGCCTCGGGCATGGATGTGTGTGATGTCCTTAGGGTAGTTAGGTTTAAGTAGTTCTAAGTTCTAGGGGACTGATGACCACAGCAGTTAAGTCGCATAGTGCTCAGAGCCATTTGAACCCCCCCCCCCCCCCAAAACATACGTTTTTCATATTATGTGCAGTGTGCTGCCACCTACTGCCAGGTACTTCACATCAGCGACCTCAATAGTCATTAGACATCGTGAGAGAGCAGAATCGAGGAAACATGAGCGTTGATCATCTTGAGAGGACCACGGATGGCAGGCCGGGGTGGCCAAGCGGTTCTAGGCGCTACAGTCTGGAACCGCGCGACCGCTACAGTCGCAGGTTCGAATCCTGCCTCGGGCATGGATGTGTGTCATGTCCTTAGGTTAGTTAGGTTTAAGTAGTTCTAAGTTCTAGGCGACTGATGACCTCAGAAGTTAAGTCCCATAGTGGTCAGAGCCATTTGAACCATTTTGACCACGGATGGTTCAGTCGTGAGTTCACTGGGTGGTGAATCCTGGATTCTTGAGTACGATCCTGAGACAAAGCGGCAAAGCGGAGAGTGGCACACCGACACGTCTCGGCTGGAAAAGCTCGAATTAGCAAAGCAAGTATCAAAACAATGCTGATTTGATTTCTTGACCCTAGGGGTATCGCGCGTAAGAAACTTGTTCCTCCAGGAAAACTCTTAACCAAGTGTTTCACAAAGCTGTCCTTGAGAGGCTCAGAGGCTCAGGAAAAGAGTGAATCGAGTCAAACCGAACATTGCAGACAAGTGGATGATGCATCCTAATTACGCCCCTTGTCACACAGCCACTTCTATCACTGAATTTTTGACCTCAAAAGGTATTCCTGTTGTTCCACAGCCCCCCCCCCTCCCCCAACCCCATTCACTTGATGTGAGTCCTAGTGAATTTTTCTCTTCCCGAAACTGAAAAAGTCTTAAAGGCCCATCATCTTATGACTCTGGAGAAATTCGAAACCACGTGACTGACATATTAAAGGCCCTACGAGTTAAAGCCTTTCAGCAGTGCTACCAAAACCGGGATAAACGGCTCCATCGATGTACAGCAGCCAAATGGAACCATTTTGAAGGGGATAATGTTGTTGTCTTAAAAAAGTAAAAACTCTGGTAGATAAAATTTAATATCATTACTTTTCTCACGCACCTCCTACGTTATATTCTTTCGCCGTACATATAATTTAACACAAAAATTATACTCCCAATATGCTGTTCTGTTTTCTTCCTCGCAGTAGGTCTTAACAGAAAAAAAAGAAAGTTGTTTTTATGGCTAACTTCGTAATCCTCCTCGCTCATGGATTGAAACTACGCGAAATATTGTCATTGAAGCTACTATCATGACAGACCTAGTACCTGAAGAGGTCTCTCTCATACCCCGTACGCCAATGATCGCAACCAGTTTAGCCAGTCATTTAAGCAACTTCACTTTCCAGTAATGGTTTCATTTGCAGTAACGAGAAAAAGGCTCAAGGCCACAGAGAGGGGAGGGAGAAAAGGAGATAGACGGAGAGGTGGGTAGGAAATAAACATAGAGAGGGGAAGGAGGAGATGGACAGAAAGATGGGAGAGGATGAGAGGGGCAGAGGAGAGAGGAGGAGATTAGGGTGTACGTCCAGTTTCCCTGCATGTTCAGCAGTTGTGAAGCATTGCCAGGTTCGCCAGTCAACAACAACAACAACAGTGTTCTCGCGGAAAGTATACCTGGGTCTGCTTTTAGCGACTGACAGATTGTCATTGACAGTACGTAACACCAGTGTCTGGTCCCTTTCAGTTAAAACCTTTATGTGATCACTGTTCGTACGCCGGGATGCATCGCGCCATTCCTTCTTGACACATTGTGTAGTAACTGGTGTTACAGCACCAACAAATCGGACGACCTCAATCACGATGTGATCGTGGATACTTTCAAAAACGTGGCGCAGTGGCTAGCACACTGGACTCACATTCGGGAGGACGATGGTCCAATCCCGCCTCCGGCCATCCTGATTTAGGTTTTCCGCGATTTCCCTAAATCGCTCCAGGCAAATGCCGGGGTGGTTCCTTTGAAAAGGCACGGCCGGCTTCCTTCCCCGTCCTTCCCTAACCCGATGGGACCGATGACCTCGCTGTCTGGTCTCCTCCCCCCAAACAATCCAATACAAAACTTTGAAACACGATAGTGCTTTCTGCCATTTTGCCACGTCTACACATCTTTCATGGCTGATTCCGTAAAATAGACGGACACACACACACACACACACACACACACACACACACACACACACACACACACACACACAAACACACACACACACAAAACACTGTCATGACCCGGGCTCGATTCCTGGCTGGGTTGGGGATTTTTTCTGCCCAGGGACCGGGTGTTTGTGTTGTCCTCATCATTCCATCATAATTCATGAAAGTGAAAGTGCCTAGATTGGACTGTGTACAGACTGGGAATGTGTACGGGTGCTGATGACCGCGCAGTTGAGCGCCTCACAAACCAATCATCACCATCATCATCATCATCATTATCATCATCACTGTCATGACTTACGTCACATGAGAGCATGGTTCCGATTCTGCAACAACTGCAACACCCCAAAAGCGATCAGTGTGTCCTTGTAAGGCAATGACCAATATTTTGTCGGGTGGAGGTACCTCCCGGCTCTGCTGGTGGCAAGCGGTTGGTTGCTAGGTGGCCACACCGGAGCGTTCATGCCAGTGGCTGCTTGCATTGTCGAAATGTCTTTTCCAATGAGGAGTCACAAAATGATTCTGGGAGAAAATATTTCTTTGAAATATGAACCGTTGCGAAAACTACCGTCATGTCCCGGTATATACTCGTAGTATTAATTGTGAGAAAAGTGGACGTGGTGAAATCAACATGTTCGCAAACAACTTTGGAAGTTTGATGCCACATGTTTTGGTTACTTACGAATGACTGTAAAATCTTTCGATCTCCTTCTCACGGCTAATCTTCGCACTTTGAACTGTTACTGTTAAAAAAAAAAAAAAATACTGCAATGAAATCCGAACACAGAGTATTTTAGAAAGTGGAAGGCATCAACAACAGATGAAAGTGGTACGATGTTTCAAGACGTCCAATCTCCGAAGTTGCCAGATGTTCCTCAGATAGTTAACACTCCTGAACCACAGTGGAAAAAAAGTGTTCCACCGTGTCTACAAGCAAAGATAACCAGTTGTTGGTTCTTGATGGGGGAAAAAAATGAAATACTGGAGCAAGACATCGACTGACGCTAAAATGTCGTTCTTCAGCTCTTTCAGAGTTTATTACCACCTATGGCAGAAATTGCATTCTTTGCAACGTTTTATACTGCGAAGCATAATTCAAATTTATTTGGTGCAGAAATTCAGACGGTTTACGACGGCATTACCTTTTGAAGACTGTCGATATTAATGCTTCGTTATCCACGGTGGAGAAGAAACGAACTAAATTACGTTATCATGAGCGTTTACCAAGTGGTATAATCTTCGAAGCCACTAGGCGAGACGCCAGTAACAACCAACACGACATTTTGTGTAGCGACACGCCGAGCAATTAGCTTCAGCGACCTAGTCAAAGCCAATGGGAAAAATGTCACGATGAAAACCAGTTTGTTGGTCATACGTGCGCATACCGGAGGAGTAGAGGCGGTGACTCATAGAACGAAATAGCCATGTGTTAGGCGCTCGTTCGTACGCCTTTTGGACATTAACTTAGCGCCTGCTGCGTCACTCGCCTAGACTATATGGCCTGCAGAGATCTTTTTGTTTTTATTTAATCGAATTTTTGTGTTGTTCATAAATTGCAACACGCTCTAAGCTGTTCACCTTAATTAAGGCCACAATAAGCACGGTCTTCCCCGAATGTACCTCTGGCCAAAAGCGATTCTGGTAGCTGGAGTTAAAAGTTTTTGTTACTGATGCCTTTTGCGTTCTTCTGGAGATATTTCCATAGCAAGTTTCATCCCCTAACCAATATGTATTTATATCTAACCGAGAAGTGAAATACCATTATGGGTTGAATTTCCAGAAATACTGAAACAAGTATTTTTTATTTCTAACCGAGAAGTCAAATACCACTTGCCACAGACGTAACCCTAAAAATCCTTTAGTAGTTCTTTAGTAATTATTTATTTTCAGTGGTTGAATTTCCAAAAATGCTGACTGAGAATCCAAATACCAACTTTCGTAGTTCTAGCTTCAAAGTTCCCTCAACTGTGACATACTTTCAAAAAGCCTTACATCCCCTGTGTCACCCTCTTAAGAGCGGAATTTCGGACAATCCTCCTTAAACGATGCCCACAGTATAAAATCCACACCCTCTCCAAACTTATTGAAGTTTATATCCGTAGCGGTTTGGACAGACAATGATAAGTCACTGAATCAGTCTGAACATATTTCACCCCCTTCAGGGTGAAATTTTCAAAAACTGTGAAACACGTATTTTTTATTTCTAATTGATAAGCCAAATTTAAATTTACATAGATTTAACTTTAAAAATGCTTTCATAATGAAAGATTTTCATGAAGAAACTCAATCCCTATTAAACCCTCTTAGGGTTTATTTTCCAGAAACATGAAGCACATTTTTTTTTTTAATTTGTAACTGAGAGGTCAAACACCAATGTTCATACATGTGGCTTTAAAAATAGTTTAGTAGTTCTTTAATAATGAAAAAGCTGTCACCCACGATTCCACTCTCATAGGGTTAAATTTCTGAAAATTCTGAAACGCACATTTATTTCTGAACGAGAAACCAAATATCAATTCTCGTAGGTCTAGCTTCAAAATTACCGTAATAGCGACATTTTTCAAAAGAAAAACCTTCATCTCTTATTTCACCCTCTCAGGATTGGAATTTAGAGAAATCCCTTCTTAAACGACACCTTCATTATAAGATCCACACTTTCTCCATATTTCAGGATTCTGTCCTTAGCAGTTTGGGCTGGGCGGTGATGAGTCAGTCATTCAGTCAGGACATTGCCTTTTATATATAGCGATAAATATCTCTTTCCGTGTTTTCTCAGAAAAATGGCAATGATACTTACGTAGCATCCACCTCTGTGGCAAAATCGCGATCTAAAGGCGACCAGATCGAATCGTGGCAAAAGGAAAAAAAAATATAATTCACAGAACTCGAAGGGCAGTCATAGCTTTAACAGCTGTGCTCCATTGTTCCGAGATAAATTCCAAATATCCATGGGTGCTATGCAGTAACGCCATATTTCTCTGCTTACAGTGTTCTACGAGTCGAATGGGAACGTCAAACAAAACGATTGTCTTTCTTTTTTGGGCGGTAGTAAGGTATATACCTCTCCCGTGTTTTTCACTCTCCCTTTCTTCATGCAGTAGCAACCCGTAACCACATATACGCAAATTTGTTTAGTTTATGTACTACAGATAACCTAAATTTGAACGATCACATCGATAATGTTGGGGTAGAGCAAACCAAAGACTGCGATTCATTGGCAGAACACTTAGAAGGTACAATAGGTCTGCTAAAGAGACTGCTTACACTACGCTTGTCCGCCCTATTCTGGAGTATTTCCGTGCGGTGTGGGATCCACATCAGGTGGGACTGGCGGATGACATCGAAAAAAATTCAGAGAATGGCGGCTCGTTTTGTACTATCGCGAAATAGGGGAAATAGTTCCACAGACATGATACGTGAATTGGAGTACAATCATTAAAACAAAGGCGTTTTTCGTTGCGACGGGATCTTCTCATGAAATTTCAATCACCAGATTTCTTCTCGATTGCGAAAAATTTCTGTAGGCACCCACCTATATAGGGAGAAATGATCACGATAAAATAAGAGAAATCAGAGCTCGCACAGAAAATTTTAAGTGCTCGTTTTTCCCGCGCGCCGTTCGAAAGTCGAACGGTAGAGAGACAGCTTGAAGGTGGTTCATTGAACCCTCTGCCAGGCACTTTATTGTGAATAGCAGAGTAATCAAGTAGATGAAAATGTAGACGTTCATCGACCTACGCAGTAAACAATGAGATAAAAAAAATGGTTCAAATGGCTCTGAGCACTATGGGACTCAACATCTTAGGTCATAAGTCCCCTAGAACTTAGAACTACTTAAACCTAACTAACCTAAGGACATCACACACACCCATGCCCGAGGCAGGATTCGAACCTGCGACCGTAGCAGCCTCGCGGTTCCGGACTGCAGCGCCAGAACCGCACGGCCACCGCGGCCGGCAAAAATGAGATAAGTTATGAGCATGGCATCTATGAACAATTTGTGGTAAACCGTACCGTGCCGGCCGGAGTGGGCGAGCGGTTCTCGGCGCTACAGTCTGGTACCGCGCGACCGCTACGGTCGAAGGTTCGAATCCTGCCTCGGGCATGGATGTGTGTGATGTCCTTAGGTTAGTTAGGTTTAAGAAGCCATGTTTTGAAACCGTACCGTGGAAGTTATGCCCGTGTTTATATATTGCCAAAGAAATGGTTCAAATGGCTCTGAGCACTATGGGACTTAACATCTATGGTCATCAGTCCCCTAGAACTTGGAACTACTTAAACCTAACTAACCTAAGGACAGCACACAACACCCAGCCATCACGAGGCAGAGAAAATCCCTGACCCCGCCGGGAATCGAACCCTGGAACCCGGGCGTGGGAAGCGAGAACGCTACCGCACGACCACGAGATGCGAGCTATTGCCAAAGACCATTAGTATGTTACAGACTTTGTTATATATCGCTGCTGCTAAACACTTCCTTCTACTGTAACGGAAGTAGGCAACCGCTTCTAGAATGAGGAACGCCGGAATTTCCATGCCGCATTTCTGTGGAATGGCAGAACGCAGGTAACAGTTACGGACCTAGAAGAGTGGATGACAACTTCGGCAGACAAATGACAGAATGCAGCCAACAGTTACAGACCTAGGAGAGTGGATGGCAACTTCGGCAGACAAATGACAGAACGCAGCCAACAGTTATGAACCTAGGAGAGTGGATGGCAACTTCGGCAGACAAATGACAGAACGCAGCCAACAGTTGCGGACCTGGGAGAGTGCATGGCAACTTCGGCAGACAAATGACAGAACGCAGCTAACAGTTACGGACCTAGGAGAGTGGATGGCAACTTTGGCAGACAAATGACAGAACGCAGCTAACAGTTACGGACCTAGGAGAGTGGATGGCAACTTCGGCAGACAAATGACAGAACGCAGCTAACAGTTACGGACCTAGGAGAGTGGATGGCAACTTCGGCAGACAAATGACAGAACGCAGCTAACAGTTACGGACCTAGGATAGTGGATGGCAACTTCGGCAGACAAATGACAGAACGCAGCTAACAGTTACGGACCTAGAAGAGTGGTTGGCAACTTCGGCAGACAAATGACAGAACGCAGCTAACAGTTACGGACCTAGGAGAGTGGATGGCAACTTCGACAGACAAATGACAGAACGCAGCTAACAGAAGGCCAATGCGCTGTTTGTCCAGTTGCTGTTGCTGTTCATCCTAGTTGTGTCCTCCCGAATGTTATCCCGCCATCTGATTCTGGATCTCCCTCTTGCTCTCGTTCCATCTATTGTTCTGCTGAAGGCCATTCTAGGTATTCTCTGTCATTCTTGCTATATGGCCTGTTCAATTGAACCTTCTCCTCTTGAGCACTTCGACGATGTTACGGTGTTTGTACAGCCCTCTTAATTCTTCATTCCTTCTTATTGTGCATTCCACACCGATACTATAGGCATACAAATAAAAATGTTGATTCTTTCCCTTATTGATAATATAGGTACATTTGTACAGTTTTATTCTGTTTTGTCTGCAATTGCTTGATAGCCGAGCACACGAAAACATGCATTCCAATCTACTTTTACTCTGTAGATGGGTGTCCGAATCGTCGACTGCTCCAGATAGAGCGCGGTAGAGACAGCTAGTGGGAGAACGCATGACCACCGCCCGTCGTTTCATATAGGAAAGGAATTCTGGCATTCTTTATACCAGCCCTTGCGTAATGGAGAGACACTGTATTTACTAGTTCAGTAACTGCTCAGTATTGATAATATTAAAGAAAAATATGCACGCTCACTATTCACAGTATCAAAAGAAATTACGGACTAGAGATGGGCAAACTGAAACACGTAACTGTTTCGAAACAAATGAAACAGTACAATGTAATGTTTCGATACGCTGTTTCGAAACAGTGAAACAGTTTGTGTTTTGTAATCTAATAAACCTACACATTTTATCATCTTGAATGTCTACTGTTTAGGCATGTCAATATTAACACAAATGAGGTGCGAGAGCGCGCTAATCATATCGCAGAAAGTATGAAACTATCACTTAGGCGTCTTGGCAGTTTCGTATTTCATGCAGCAAATACGCTGCTTTCGTGTCGTGTGACTTTCGTACTTTTCAATTGGCTGAGGACAGCCATAGTTGAAGACAGAAGAACCACCACGAACGGAACTGGAGGTGGGAGCAAACTGCAGAAACAACAGATATGCTACTGGGATTCCCACATTCCATTAGTATGGCTAATATACCCGTCCTGCTAATTTCCATGCACACAAAGGGAATCGTTGTGGACAATAGGCACAGTGACTATAGACTCACAAATAATGCCAAATAATTCGAATAAATAACGAAATATAACAGAAAAAAATTTTGTCTTTCAAGGTGTTTCGAACCGTTACTATAAGTTCACCATGCTTCCCAGCCCTTCCCGTTCACCATTACACTCTCAGTGATATGTCGAACAGATTGCTTGCAATTATACCTACATTAAATTTATGTATATGTATAATAACTGTCACTCTACGCCTTTTTTATTTTTTTAATCAAAATGTTCTAGGCTTACTTGCGTTTCTTAATATGATTACTGTACTTGAACAGAGAAACGTATGTTATAAAAAAAGTATAATTTAACTGAATGATTTTCACATATTTATTATTTTGAATGTGAATAGTACGCGTTGTTTTATTGTTTGGTTAATATTTATAAAGCAAATGTTACGCTATTTCGGAATAGGACAGTCATCTAGAAACGAAGCTTTATTTTCGGATATCTTAAGCTTCATGCTATTGCTTGTCAAAACGATTTCGACACTCTTGAAAGTGTTTCACGAAGTGGTATGTTGTGTTTCAGTACCTGTGTCGAGCCCGAATCTCGTCCGACACAGAGCG
Source organism: Schistocerca cancellata (assembly GCF_023864275.1). Taxonomy (NCBI): domain Eukaryota; kingdom Metazoa; phylum Arthropoda; class Insecta; order Orthoptera; family Acrididae; genus Schistocerca; species Schistocerca cancellata. Next base: position 73,322,159 of record NC_064626.1, on the reverse strand, counting down.
GTATGAAACATCACTGTTTCGATACAATCAGTCCGTTCCAAGCACAGGTGGACTGAAACAGCCTTATTTTGAAACAACGATACAGTTTCTGTGTCTGGCTCGAGATCGAATCTGGTCCGGATATCCGAGACAGGGGCGGAATGAAACACCACTGTTTCGAAACAGTGAACCACAGCCGTTCCGAAACACTGAAACAGTTCCGCGTATCGATACACTGTATCGAAACATAGAAACAGTGGCCAAGTCTATTACGGACATAGGAAACTTGTATCATCCTGTAATGGTCGATCAGATCTGCGAGGGATGGTACTGTATCTTCTGTTGACCGCCGCAACAAGAGGATAACTGAGGGGCGGGGATGACCGAGCTCTAGAGGTCGTTTTGACAACAGCTCTTGATCGCGTGAGAACGGCCGCCAGATACTAGTTGCATGAATCAATGTAGGAGTGAGCTAGTAACAGCGGAGGACGTGCGCCTCGGCAGTTGACTTGTCGAGCGGCCGTGACCTGCAAATTAAACCCCTAATGACTTTCCTCGACAACAGCGCGTGCGCGGAAGTTGCGCAACGGTAGGAGGGGCTCGTAGCATTCCCGCCGGCTGCAGAAATTTATTTCTGGGAAGAGCGGACGGCGCTTGGGTCGGTCCTCATCCGGACAGGTCGGGCGTTCCGTTTGGCTGGCGCGGCGCGCACCAAAACCTCGCCCCGTACTCGCCGAGTTACGAAGTGCATGGGTCTCCGTCCGCTCTCACGACGCCGGGGCCCTTTAAATCCACATTAAACGAATTACGATGGCGGGAAGCTTTCTGCCGGAGAGTGAGTGCGAGGTGGCTGTAATTAAACTTTCGTTACTAGGGCCAGTGCAGATGGAAAACTACAGGGTGTTTCAAAAATGACCGGTATATTTGAAACAGCAATAAAAACTAAACGAGCAGCGATAGAAATACACCGTTTGTTGCAATATGCTTGGGACAGCAGTACATTTTCAGGCGGACAAACTTTCGAAATTACAGTAGTTACAATTTTCAACAACAGATGGCGCTGCAAGTGATGTGAAAGATATAGAAGACAACGCAGTCTGTGGGTGCGCCATTCTGTACGTCGTCTTTCTGCTGTAAGCGTGTGCTGTTCACAACGTGCAAGTGTGCTGTAGACAACATGGTTTATTCCTTAGAACAGAGGATTTTTCTGGTGTTGGAATTCCACCGCCTAGAACACAGTGTTGTTGCAACAAGACGAAGTTTTCAACGGAGGTTTAATGTAACCGAAGGACCGAAAAGCGATACAATAAAGGATCTGTTTGAAAAATTTCAATGGACTGGGAACGTGACGGATGAACGTGCTGGAAAGGTAGGGCGACCGCGTACGGCAACCACAGAGGGCAACGCGCAGCTAGCGCAGCAGGTGATCCGACAGCGGCCTTGGGTTTCCGTTCGCCGTGTTGCAGCTGCGGTCCAAATGACGCCAACGTCCACGTATCGTCTCATGCGCCAGAGTTTACACCTCTATCCATACAAAATTGAAACGCGGCAACCCCTCAGCGCCGCTACCATTGCTGCACGAGAGACATTCGCTAACGATGTAGTGCACAGGATTGATGACGGCGATATGCATGTGGGCAGCATTTGGTTTACTGACGAAGCTTATTTTTACCTGGACGGCTTCGTCAATAAACAGAACTGGCGCATATGAGGAACTGAAAAGCCCCATGTTGCAGTCCCATCGTCCCTGCATCCTCAAAAAGTACTGGTCTGGGCCGCCATTTCTTCCAAAGGAATCATTGGCCCATTTTTCAGATCCGAAACGATTACTGCATCACGCTATCTGGACATTCTTCGTGAATTTGTGGCGGTACAAACTGCCTTAGACGACACTGCGAACACCTCGTGGTTTATGCAAGATGGTGCCCGGCCACATCGCACGGCCGACGTCTTTAATTTCCTGAATGAATATTTCGATGATCGTGTGATTGCTTTGGGCTATCCGAAACATACAGGAGGTGGCGTGGATTGGCCTCCCTATTCGCCAGACATGAACCCCTGTGACTTCTTTCTGTGGGGACACTTGAAAGACCAGGTGTACCGCCAGAATCCAGAAACAATTGAACAGCTGAAGCAGTACATCTCATCTGCATGTGGAACCATTCCGCCAGACACGTTGTCAAAGGTTTCGGGTAATTTCATTCAGAGACTACGCCATATTATTGCTACGCATGGTGGATATGTGGAAAATATCGTACTATAGAGTTTCCCAGACCGCAGCGCCATCTGTTGTTGACAATTGTAACTACTGTAATTTCGAAAGTTTGTCCGCCTGAAAATGTACTGTTGTCCCAAGCATATTGCAACAAACGGTGTATTTCTATCGCTGCTCGTTTAGTTTGTATTGCCGTTTCAAATATACCTGTCATTTTTGAAACACCCTGTACCTTTAACGTATCGGTACCTAACTTTATAGGAATGATGTGCGGTCTGCGCACTCCAGGATTTGAGTTGTTAGCAGAGGTGTACACACTCTGTTTTTAACCTTCCCCCATGCTTGCCTGTTAGCCAAACAGGCAAACCGCCGCACGTTATCAACAGAACCGTCAGGCTGGTTCACTCCCGTCCGAGCCAAACTGTGCTCAACCCAAGCAGGATAAAAGAGTCGTGCTTCCTCGCTTGATTGTCTCCGTGTATCACCCCTGTGCCGCGCTATTTAGCAGTTCATTTTGCACGAGTAGCTATTGCGTACGAGTAGGGTTTTTAAGTTGATGAAAATGCCCGTGCATCACAAGACGAGGCTCCAGGAAATACACCGAAGAGCCAAAGGAACTGGTACATTTGCCTAATATCGTTTAGAGCCCCGGCGAGCACGCAGAAGTGCCGCAACACGACGTGGCATGGACTCGACAAATGTCTGAAGTAGTACTGAAGATAATGACACCATGAATCAAATGGTTCAAATGGCTCTAAGCACGATGGGACTTAACATCTGAGGTCTACAGAACCCTAGAACTCAGAACTACTTAAACCTAACTAACCAAAGGACATCACACACATCCATGCCCGAGGCAGGATTCGAACCTGCGACCGTAACGGTCGCGCGGTTCCAGACTGAAGCGCCTAGAACCGCTCGGCCACACAGGCCTTTCACACCATGTACGAGGTGCATTCAAGTTCTAAAGCCTCCGTTTTTTTTTTCTAATTAACTGCTCACCCGAAATCGATGAAACTGGCGTTACTTCTCGACGTAATCGCCCTGCAGACGCCATGACTCCATGGCAGCGGCGAAGGCTTCTTTAGGAGTCTGTTTTGACCACTGGAAAATCGCTGAGGCAATAGCAGCACGGCTGGTAAATGTGCGGCCGCGGAGAGTGTCTTTCATTGTTGGAAAAAGCCAAAAGTCACTGGGAGCCATGTCAGGTGAGTAGGGAGCATGAGGAATCACTTCAAAGTTGTTATCACGAAGAAACTGTTGCGTAACGTTAGCTCGACGTGCGGGTGCGTTGTCTTGGTGAAACAGCACACGCGCAGCCCTTCCCGGACGTTTTTGTTTCAGTACAGGAAGGAATTTGTTCTTCAAAACATTTTCGTAGGATGCACCTGTTACCGTAGTGCCCTTTGGAACGCAATGGGTAAGGATTACGCCCTTGCTGTCCCAGAACATGGACACCATCATTTTTTCAGCACTGGCGGTTACCCGAAATTTTTTTGGTGGCGGTGAATCTGTGTGCTTCCATTGAGCTGACTGGCGCTTTGTTTCTGGGCTGAAAAATGGCATCCACGTCTCATCCATTGTCGCAACCGACGAAAAGAAAGTCCCATTCGTGCTGTCGTTGCGCGTCAACATTGCTTGGCAACATGCCACACGGGCAGCCATGTGGTCGTCTGGCAACATTCGTGGCACCCACCTGCATGACACTTTTCGCATTTTCAGGTCGTCATGCAGGATTGTGTGCACAGAACCCACAGAAATGCCAACTCTGGAGGCGATCTGTTCACCAGTCATTCGGCGATCCCCCAAAACAATTCTCTCCACTTTCTCGATCGTGTCGTCAGACCGGCTTGTGCGAGCCCGAGGTTGTTTCGGTTTGTTGTCACACGATGTTCTGCCTTCATTAAACTGTTGCACCCACGAACGCACTTTCGACACATCCATAACTCCATCACCACATGTCTCCTTCAACTTTCGATGAATTTTAATTGGTTTCACACCACGCAAATTGAGAAAAAGAATGATTGCACACTGTTCAAATAAGGAAAACGTCGCCATTTTATGTATTTAAAACAGTTCTCATTCTCGCCGCTGGCGGTAAAATTCCATCTGCCGTACGGTGCTGCCATCTCTGGGATGTATTGACAATGAACGCGGCCTCATTTTAAAACAATGCGCATGTTTCTATCTCTTTTCAGTCCGGAGAAAAAAAATCGGAGGCCTTAGAACTTGAATGCACCTCGCTAACTTTACATAACAAATGCAAAAAATACATTATCTAGAGTAACAGCAGATAAAAGATTATTTTTACATTCATGCACGTGCTGTACTTGATTCTGAATGCTTATTACCTGTCTCTGCGACGCATCCGAGACAGAACACTAAGGTAGCACACCGGGAAATGCCATGTCAGAGTGGTTTCGTAGAATGAAGATGTCTCACGTTTTGTCGAGCGCAGCAGCAGTAATGTATTTGTAATAGCGGTGTCTGTCGAAAGGTGAGGATTTTCGCTTCTACAACGGGTGCCCAGGTAGTGCAGTAGAACGCTCTACTGTGGGGAAGCGTCGCTTTTCTCTGCACGGCATTTAGGACGAGTGAAGAATAGCAGCAGTCTGCCTGAGTGGATGTCGCCTTGCGCTAATGACCGTGCTGGTCTGGCCTTCCCAGCCTTCCCATCACCGTCCCCCCCCCCCCTACCCCAAATACACACACACACACACACACACACACACACACACACACACACACATTGGGCCCGGGGCGGCCTGTTCCATCTCAGCCTGGGAAGGAACGACAGAACGAGTTCTAATAGCGGGCCAGACCACCTTATCCTGCGGCGGCAGCGGCGGCGGCGGCAGGTGGACAAGAGCCATTACAGGCCAGACACCCTCCAAATTGGTGTACTCCTTTTTTCTCTCCGCCAGCGTCAAGCGCTTTTACTCGAATCGAATGGCGCTGCCATCTTCCCCTATCAAACAGCGGAATGCAGGCGCAGAGCTTAACGAGAAAGTAGGAATGACTCCTTAGACCAGAGAGTGAGGGGAGAGGCTGGAACACGATCATCAGTTACTACCTGATGTCTTAACACGTGTCCTGTGCGCGATCAGCGCTGACGTTTAGAACTTTAACGGTTTCTCTGGTGGTCCCCATCATGTTACGTCGAGTACATCGTCATTGCATAGCTATTGGAATTTTAACACAGTGACTTGTTCAAATGGCTCTAAGCACTACGGGATTTAACATTTGAGATCATCAGTCCCCTAGATTTAGAAATACTTAAACGTAACTAACCTAAGGACATCACACACATCCATCCCCAAGGCAGTTTAATATATTTCTGTGTGGGATCTAAAATTTAAAAACCTCTCTCACACCGGCCTGATTTAGCTTCACTGATCAGGATAGTAAAAACATGCGTATATTAAGGGAATTTTCATTGACAAAGCAGGCTTATCACATTCACACAGTTCAATACTGTTCTATCCTGATTAAACTGAGCTTAACTTAAATTCCATAAGGCAGTGAAGCAATTTCGAAGTCTCGGTGCGACGAAAATTGTCAGTCGATCTCCTGGAAACATTTGTAATAATTATTAACTTTCGGTGATCATATGGGGAAGACCGGAGATCTGCTGGTAAGACCGTGTTAGCCTATTTATTTGAAGTAACTGGATATCTTGAGCATACAAAACGGCAGGTTCGTCCAGTGCAAATCAGACGTTCCCCACTGTTCCCGTGCAACACAGCGTAGTAAGCAGACACTGTCAATAACAATCAGTTAAATAATACGCAAACACACTTACTTTAGTTCATGTATTAAATTCCTTCTCATACAGCATTTCATCAAGATGGCGACTAGCTCAACAATACATACATATACATCCTTCTTTCACGACAAATCGGCAAGAAGTCCCTCATTCTTTTCCATAAGAGAAAACAT